>NC_142888.1:93798333-94438750 GCF_051225735.1 Oryctolagus cuniculus
AAAAAAACAAAAAAACAAAAACAAAAACAAAACTTTAATTCCCCAAAACTGTTCTCTAAAAGTGATAGAAACAACTGATTCTCAGAGGGACAACATTAATATAGGAAAACAAGAAATACTAATAAACAAGGCACTGTGATACTCAAAAAGAATACACTAATGCATTAGAATCAGAACATGAAGAATGATTGATGAGATGCCTGATAAAGAATTAAAAAGAGGGGCCATGGAGGCCAGCATTGTGGCACGGCAGGTGGCAGGTTAAACCACCTCCTGCAACTCTGGCATTGCATAAGAGAAAGAATGCTAGAGTCCTGACTGCTCTGCTGCTGATCCAGCTCCCTGATAACATGATTGGGAATGCAGGGAGAATGATCCATGTATTTTAGCTCCTGCCACTTACATAAAGAACCAGGCTTTTGCCTGGCCCAGAACTGGCTGTTGTGAACCAATGGATGGGAGTTCTCTCTTGCACTCTTTCTCTCTCTGTGTCTTTCTCTCTCTCTCTCTCCCTCCCTCCCTATCTCTCTAGCCCCATTTTTCAAATAATATCTTTTTTTTTTAAAAAAAAAAAGAGGGACTGGCACAGTGGATTAAGCCACCACTTGCAACACTGGCATTCAGTACCAGAGTGCCAGTTTAAGTACCAAATGCTCTGTTTGTAATGCAGCTTCCTGGTAATGCACCTGTGAAGACAGCAGAAATGGCCCATATGCTTAGGCCTTTATCAGTTATGTGGGAGAATGGGATGGGATTTCTCATTCCTGGCTTTAGCCTGGCCCAGGCCAGGCTCTGTGACCACTTGTGGAGTCACCCATTGAATGAAATAGAAGATCTTTCTCTCTCTCTTCTCTCTCTGCCTCTCAAATAAATAAATCATTAAAAATAACTTAAAAGAATGATTATAACGTTACCCAAAGAGACACAAGCAGATGCAGATCAACAGTTAAAATTAAGAAGCTGATGCATGATATGAAAGAGAAATTTAGTAAAGATATAGAGATACCGAAAAAAGAACCAAATATTAGAAATAGGCAACTCAAAAAAGTCCAATAGAGAATACAGATGAAAGCCTTAACAATAGACAACAATAGACTAGCTAAATCAGGAGAAATAATATCTGATGTTGAAGGCAAGAAATATCACATGATCTCAATTGGACACAAAGAAGAAGAAACTAAAAAGAAAGAAAACAGTGTTTGAGATCTCTGGGACACCATCAAATAAACCAATATTTCACTTCTGGGTGTCCCCAAAAGAATGGATAAAAAGGAACGGCTTAGAAAACACATTCAGTGAAATAATAACTTGACAATTCACCAATTTGGAGAAGGATATAGACATCCCAATATAGGAAGCTCATAGAACTCCAAATAGATATGAATGGAAAAGAACCTCACCACAACAAATTACAGTTAAACTTTCAAAAGTGCTACACATAGAATTCTAAAAACTTGCAAGAGAAAAACACAGGTCACTTTTAAAGGAATTGAGAGCAGATTTTCTTTTTTAAAAAAAGATTTATTTATTTACTTGAAAGTCAGAGTTACACAGAGAGAAGGAGAGGCAGAGTGAAAGAGAGAGAGAGAGAGAGGAGTTTTTCATCCACTGGTTTACTCCCCAATTCACTGCAACAGCTGGAGCTGTGCCAATCCAAAGCCAGGATACAGGAGTTTCTTCCTGGTCTCCCATGCAGGTGCAGGGGCTCAAGGACTTGGGTCATCTTCTACTGCTTTCCCAGGCCATAGTAAAGACCTGGATCAGAAGTGGAGCAGCCGGGATTCGAACCGACACTCATATGGGATGCTGGCACTGCAGGTGGTGCCTTTACCCATTATGCCACAGTGCCAGCCCTGAGAACAGATTTTGAACAAACACCTTACAGGCCAGAAAATAATGCAGAAATATTGTCTACGTTTTGAAAGAAAAAAACAAAAGCCTGCCAACCGAGAATACTTTAGATAGCAAAACTCTTTTATAAATGAAGGAAAACTAAAGATTTTCCAAGACAAGCAAAAACTGAAGATATTCATCACTATTCAATTAGCCTTACAAATGATACTTAATGATGTTCTACATACAGAAACAAAGAAATCTACCTTTCATTATAAAACAGCAGGAAAGTATGAAATCTACTGGGAAAATAGCAAAGGATAATCTAAACAAACCAAAAAAAAAAAAAAGGAAAAGGAAAATAGCTGGACCAAGTATTATTTTTCTCTAATAACCTTGAATGTAAACGGACGAAATTCCCTACTTAAAAGATACAGGCTGGGGCCAGTGCTGTGGCATAGCGGGTTGAGCTGCCACCTGCAGTGCTGGCATCCATGTGGGCACCAGTTCGAGTCCTAGCTGCTCCACTTCTGATCCAGCTCGCTGCTGTGGCCTGGAAAAGCAGTAGAAGATGCCCCAAGTCCTTGGGGTCCCTACACCTGCGTGGGAAGACCTGAAGGAAGCTCCTGGCTCCTGGCTCCTGGCTTCAGATTGGTGGAGCTCCAGCTGTTGCAGCCAACTGGGCAGCGAACCAGTGGATGGAAGACCTCTCTCCCTCCCTCCGTCCCTCCCTCTCTCTCTCTCTCTGTCTCTACTTCTCTCTCTGTATACCTCTGACTTTCAAATGAATAAATCTTGAAAAAAATACAGGCTGGCGAAATGGATTTAAAAATAAATTAATAAAACAATACCCAATTGTATAATGCCTACAAGAAACCCACATCACCAATAAAGACACAGAGTGAAAGGGAAAATTTGAAAAAAGATTTTCTGTGCAAATGAAATGAAAATTGAGCAGGAGTAGTTATACTTAGATCAAATAGACTTTAAGACAAAAATTTTAAAAAATAAAGTTACTCTATAATAATCAAATGATCAATTCAGTAAAAAGAAATGAACATTGCAAATGTATATGCAGCTAATGCCAGAGCACTCAGTTTTATAAAGACAAATGTTAGTAGATATAAAAAGAGCTATAAGCTTCAATATAGTAACACTGAGAGAGTTTAAACCCCATTCTCATCATGGTACGTATCAACCAGACAAAAAAAGTCAACAAACAACAGATTTAATCTACACTGTAGAACAAATGGACCAAATAGATATTGATAGAACATCCCATCCCACAGCTCCAGAGTACACATTCTTTTCATCAGAACATGGAATATTCTCTAGGATAGACAATATAATGAGCCACAAAACAAAAACAAGTCTCAACAAATTAAAAAAATTAAGATCATATGCATCTTTTCTGGACACAGTAGAATAAAACTGACAATTAACAACAAAAAAAAACTAGAAATTAAACAATATATAGAGAATTAAAAACAGTACTGGATGAGCAACAGGGCTTTAAAGAAATCAAAAGGCAAATTTAAAATTTCCTTGAACCCAATGAAAATGTAGTCATAACATATCCAACTCAGGATACAACAAAAGCAATACCAAGGAGGAAAAGTTTATAACATCAAGTGCCTACAATAACAACAACAACAACAAATGGAAAGATAAGAATGAGTACAAACCCAATCCATAATTAGTAGAGGGGAAGCAATAATAAAAAATTAAAGAAGGGAAAAGCAATATAGAAACGAAATATATAAAAGATTAATGACACAAAGACTTCATCTTTTGAAAAGATAACTAAAATTAACAAACCATTATCCAGACTAAGAAAAAAAGAGAAAATTCAAATCATTAAAATTGAAGATGATAAAGGAGATATTACACCTGATGCTGCAGAAATACAAATAATCATTAAGAACTGTTATGAACAACTATACACCAACAAATTGGAAAACTTGGAAACCTATAACTTAGCAAAATTGTATCACAAAGACAGAAATCCTGAACAGGCAAATAACCAGAGATATGAGATATGATTGAATCAGGAATAAAGAATCTCCCAACAAAGGACCCAATGATGTCACTGATGAATTCCACCAAACTTTTTTTTAAGATTTATCTTATTTATTTGAAAGGCAGAATTACAAAGAGAGAGAGAGACAGACAGACAGACACACACACACACACACACACACACACAGAGGGATCTTCCATCCACTGGTTCACTCCTCAAATGGTTGCAACATCCAGGGCTAGGCACGCCAAAGACAGGAGCCAGGAGCTCCTTCTGGATCTCCCCAATGGATGCAGGGGCCCAAGCACTTGCGCTATCTTCCACTGCTTTCCCAGACATATTAAGAAGGAGTTGTATTGGAAGTGGAACAACCAGACCCAAACTGGTGCCCATATGGGATGCTGGTGCTGCAGGTGGCAGCTTAACCCACTATGCCACAATGCTGTCCACAAACCACCGCCAGCAAAAGTTTTAGGAAGAGCTAATATTGATTTATTTAAAAAAAGATTTATTTATTTTATTTGGGAGGCAGAGTTACAGGCAGAGGGAGAGTCAGAGAGAGACAGAGAGCGAGAGATCTTCCATCCACTGCTTACTCCCCAAATGGCTGCAATGTTTGGAGCCGGGCCAGTCTGAAGACAAGAGCCAGGAGCTTCCTCCAGGTCTCCTACATGGGTTCAGAGGCCCAAGGACTTCAGCCATCCTCCGCTGCTTTCCAAGGCTCATTAGCAGGAAGCTGGATCAGAAGTGGAGCAGCCAGGACTCAAACTTGTGCCCACATAGGATGCCAGTACTGAAGGTGGTGGCTTTACCAACTACGCCATGGTGTCTGTCCTGAACCACCACCAAACTTTTTAGGAAGAGCTAATATTGATTATGTTTAAACTATTCCAAAAATTCAAAATGAGAGAACCCTTCCAAATTCATTTCATGGAGCCAGCATTACTTTAACTACAAAACCAGGTAAGGACACAGTGATAGAAGAAAACTATAGACCAATATTCCTGATGAACACAGATACAAAATTCTCAACAAAATACTAACTGAATCCAACAACACATCAGAAATGTCATCCATCATGATCAAGTGAGATTTATCCTAGGAATACAGGGATGTCTCAGAATATGCAAATTTATAAATGTAATACATCACATCAACATAATGAAGGATTAAATATTTTATGATCAACTTAATAGTCTCAGAGAAAGCATTTGACAAAATACAATATCCATTCATGATAAAAACCTTGACAAATTATATATAGAAGGAGACTACCTCAATACAATACAGGCTATATATGACAAGCCCATATCTAAAATCTCACTGAATGGAGAAAAGCTAGAAGCATTTTAACTAAAATCTGGAAGCAGAGAAGGATGTCCACCTTTGTAACTCTTGCTCAACAGGGTTCTGAAAGTTTTTGCCAAAATCATTATGCAAGAGGAAAAAATAAAAGGCATTCTGATAGGAAAGGAAGTAATCAAATTATCCCTGTTTGCAGATGACATGAGTTTATATATAAAGCAAGATTCCTTCAAGAGACTATCAGAACTGAAAAGTAAATTCAGTACAGTTGCAGGATACATAATCAATACTCAAAACTCAGTAGCATTTTTATAAACCAACAATGATCTTAAAAATAACTTATAAGAGCAACTCATTCAAAATAGCTTGGGATAAATTTAACCAAGGATGTGTGCGATGTCTAAAATGAAAATTATAAAACCATAATGAAAGAAATTGAAGAAGACATTAAAAATTGGAAAGACTTCCTGTGTTCATGAATTGGAATAATTAATATCAAAATATACATAGTACTCAAATTATTTATAGACTCAATGCAAATCCCATCAAAATACCAATGGCATTCCTCACAGAACTATAAAAAAAATCTTAAAATTCATATGTAAACACAAAAGATGCTGAATCACTAGAGCAACAACAAAAACAAAACTGGAGGCATCACAATGCCAGATTTCAAGACATGCTAGAGGGATATTGTAACTAAAATGGCATGCTTCTGGCATAAAAATAGACACATAGACCAGTGGAGCAGAATAGAATCCTCAGAAATAAATCCATGCACTTACAATGAATTTATCTTTGAGAAAGCTACTAAAAATACTTCCTGGAGAAAGGAAAGTATCTTCAATAAATGGTGTTGTGAAACTCGGATTTCCACATGCCAAAGTTTGGAACAATGCCTCTGTCTTCTACCTTATACAAAAATCCATGAAAAATGGATCAAAGATCTAAAGGTATGGCCTGAATCCATGAAACTACTAGAGGAATGACATTAGCATAGACAATGATTTTTTTTTTTTGGATAAGACTTCAAAAGAACAGGCAATAAAAACAAAAATAAACAAATGAGATTACATCAAAAAAAGAAGCTTCTTCACAGAAAGAAACAATCAACTGAGTGAAGAAACAACTGACAGAATGAGGGAATATATTTACAACCTATGCATTGGATGAATAATTAATATCAAGAACATATAGGGAGTTCAAGAAAGTCAACAACAACAAAATGAATAACTCACTTAAGAAATGCGCAAAGGACCTGAATAGACATTTTTTTCAAAAGAAGAAATGCAAATGGCCAAGAAACATATAAAACAATGCTCAGAATCAGTAACCATCAGGAAAATTGAAATACCAACAACAATGTAATATCTAAATATTTCCTGTGTGTTTACAAGAAAATAATTAAGTTCATTTAGACTTTAAATGTAAGTTTCACTCCAGTTAGAAATGACTACTATCAAAAAATTTAAAAAATAACAAATGATATCAAGGTTGTGGAGAAATGAGAACCCTAATGAACTGTTGGTGGTGATGAAAATTAGTATAGCCACTATGAAAAAATAGTAGGGAGATAAATAAAAAATTAAAAATAGATATATCATATGACTCTGATATCACATTTCTATGAATGTATTGAAAAGGAATAAAGTCAATACCTGAAAGAGATACTTGTACTCACATGTTTACTGTCGCACTATTCACAAAAGCAAAGATATGGGCTCAAGATAGGTATCCCTCAATGGCTGACTGGATAAAGAAAATGTTTTATATATATATATATATATATATATATATATATAAGATTTGGTATAGATATTTATAAATGTCTTCAAAAAGGCAGGCACTGTGTTGCAGCAGGTTAAACTGCTGTAAACTGCTGTTTTGGATGCCTACATCCCATATCTAACGCTGGCTCAAATCCTGTCTCCTTCATACCTGATCAAGCTTCATGTTAATGAACCTGGGAAGGAAGCTGATGATGGCCCAAGTACTTGTGCTCACCATACATAGTTCTTGCTTATCTCAGTTAATGGTGGATCATGGCAGTGGTATAGTTCAGATTCCTTCCTGCCCAATAGGGGTTGTTCCAATAGATTACTATGGGTCAGGAACTCTCCATTCGTCTGGTAAAAACTCAAAACTTTGCTAAAGTCTGAGTCTCTTGCTGCTCAGTCTTTCTTTAGGTTCCCTCTGTTCTTTCACAAGTGTGAAACCGACATTGCACTCTAAAGGCTCTCCCTGCTTACACTAGCTCCCTTTATCTTTATACTTCACAGGTGTTTTCTCCTATCAATCTTTAACTTTTCTACACCTCTCTTGACATTTGCTTATTGTAAGATATAAATTAATGCAATCTAGGAATACCTTAAGTGATAATATTCAACTAAGGAGATATAATATAGTATGCCAAATAAAATATGCAAATAGACATATAAAATATGCAGTAAATATGCAAAAGAAAAGTAGGGTTATTATAAATATATTTTTCCATTTTAATTTTAATTAAATTTTAATAAATCCAATATCATTTGTATATATAAGTCTAAGAACATAATTATATTCCCTCCTTCACTGCCACCCTCCTTCCTTCTACCATTCTTTCTCTTTTTTAAGTTATTGAGATTGCATATTTTAAATTTGCATAGCATTAAAATGACTTAATACTTCACCAAAGTTTAACAATTAAAAAAGCAAAAAGACCCTACTGGCAATATAAAGAATGGCTATAAATAATAATTAGATAGAAAAATAATCATTTCATCCATAAAAAGTTTTGTGGTCAATTAGTTATTCATAATTTCTTTCAATGAAACAGAACCAATAACAATGTACACCTAAACATTTCTTTTGTGTTTATAAATAATAATTAAGTTTATTTAGGTTTTAAGTCATTTTCTTTCAACAGTACATGTACAGAAATAATTTTATTCAGATTGCAATGCAAACAATTATACATTACATTTTTGTATAATATTTTAGTTACCACAAATCAGGGAAAACCTATTGTATTTGTCTTTTGGGATTGGCTTATTTCACTAAGCATAATGGTTTACAGTTGCATCCATTTTGTTGCAAAATACAGAATTTCATTCTTTTTTACAGCTGAGTAATATTCCACAGTGTATATGTACCACATTTTCTTTATCCAGTCATCTGTTGATGGACATCTGGGTTGATTCCATATCTTAGCTATTGTGAATTGAGCTACAATAAACATGGGCATGCACATAACTCTTTCATATGCTGATTTTATTTCATTTGGGTAAATTCCCAGGAGTGGGATTGCTGGGTCATATAGTAGATCTATTTTCAGATTTCTGAGGAATCTCCATACTGTCTTCCACAATGACTGTACTAAATTACATTCCCACCAATAGTGGATTAGGGAACATTTTTCACCACATCCTTACCAGCATTTATTGTTTTTGACTTCTGTATGAAACTCATTTGATCTGAGGTGAGGTGAAATTTCATTGTGGTTTTGATTTGCATTTCCCTGATGGCTAGTGATCTTGAGCATTTTTTATGCATCTGTTGGTCATTTGCATTTCATATTTTGAAAAAAAAATGCCTGCTCAAGTCCTTTGTCCATTGATTGCCTGAATTGTTTGTTTTGTTATTGTTGAGCTTATTGAGCTCCTCATAGATCCCAGATAGCAATCCTTTATCAATTGTAGAGTTTGCAATATTTTGTCCCATTCTGTTGGTTGCCTCTTCACTTGGTCAAGTATTTCCTTTGTAGTACAGAAGCTTCTTAGCTTGATGTAATTCTATTTGTCTATTTTGATTTGGTTGCCTGTGCTTCAGGGGTCTTTATGGGATCTATATTAATCATTACTGCCAATAATAGAAGTAATTAAATTAATATTTATTATCCATTCATAATTTTCCATGTATTCCTGGTGTTTTTATATATTATCAATTTTAAGTCACAATATAATCCTATGAGATAAAAAGTAACAAGCTTTTCCCTTTAATAGATGAAAAAGGCTTAAAATAGTTAAGCTTGCTGATGGTCATACAGTTAGTTAATGGTTAAAATAGTTTACAAAGCCAGGCAGTGTACCATCAGAGTTCACATATTTCATTATCACATAATTTAGTCTATAGGCCTCAGTTGGCTTCTTCAACTCCATAGTACTCATAAATTTCAAATACCTTGAACAAGTTTCATAGGTCATGACCTCCTAGGTTATTTCTTGATGCCAAGTTTGCTCTGGCCCATACCCAAAAATCTGTACAATTAAATGTGTCTCTGTACTAGCTGACAGCCCTCCATGCTGGGAGAATTTCTGGATGCTATGAAACCAAAGACATTTCCTGCAAGATGTCAAGGGAATATAGCACATTAGAAGCATGGCTCACAAGAACAGATGATCATTCCCTTTGGGTTCCTGTATAAGGGAAAGAGTAAAAAGAATACTTTGGTGTACAAAAATAAAGCTGGTAAAAAGTGCCTTAATACTCAGATAACATGCTCACACAGAAAATTACTTTATAAAATATCATTTCCACATATGAGAGATCATGTTTGTATTTCTGACTCTGGGTTGGATAAAAGGCACCAAAATATAATTAAATACAAGTAAGACATTCTAGTGTTCCATATCACAGTGGGACAACTATATTTATTATATACTGTATAATGAACTCAACGAGAGTAGTTCGTTGGCATCAAACATGGAGGAAGGGTGGGAAGGTGAGGATTTTGATTGCCTGATTTGGTCAGATTATACTATATGCATCTGTTGAGGTACTTCATTGTGCTCCATAAAGGCATATAAGTATTGCATGTTAATCACAACTTGTTAAAAATAAAAAATAAATATGAATGAAATTTGATAAGCTTAAATTAGTGTTTTAATGATTCTTGGAACATGAAATTTTTGTAGATCTTGACACTTTTGTTAGCCCAAAAAATTGGTTTTTAGGAACCATAAATACAGCATAGTCTTAGAGAGGGTAATATTTATGTTGAAATATTTAGTGACATGTGTCCATATATTTGATTTTTATATAAACAAATACCAGGGTGTTTAGTAAAAACTTAATGGAAACTACCAGAACAAAATTATTCTGGTATTAGAATATCCAATTAGTATCCACGGCTTCTTTCTGAATAGTGCAAACTTTAGGGCAATCTTATTCCTAAGAGATAACTGGAAAAAGGAAATTCCTGAAATTTTCATAGAAGTGATTTTTGAGTTCTTTGCAAACTTATACAGAATCACAAGTGGGTTATGAGTGCTGGGAAGCTATATGCCATCCGTGTAAATCTGTAACAAGGATGGGCCAATACATTCAGATAAAATTGGAATGAACAGTCTGAAACATACAAATCTTTAACCAAAACAGAACCTCATTAAATTTGGAAAAGTTTCATTGAATATTTTTAGAAGTGTGCCTCTCCACATTTTCAATTCTATTTCAAAGCAGGTATAAGAAATAAATAAGTTCTTTATGAGAGAGCTCAGTTTTTTTAGTTTTGCAAATTCTTGACAAGTCCAATAAACATTAAATAATGTTGTAGTATAGAGAAGTCAATCTCCAAGAAGTTCTTAATGATTAGAAATCAGGAAAGATTAACCAATCGATATAAAATCAGAAATCTTTTGAGCTTTTGTTCACTTACATATAAATGGATGCACTGAGTGTTATTCACTGTTACTGCAGCTTAAACTGTACAATGATGACACTAATTAACAGGTTTTGTTCCATCTGATTTTTAATTTCTTTGCTCCTACATTGATTTTATTTAAGAACGGTCATCCTGGAAGAACTGGCTAGGAAATGGAGTGGTATAGTTGTGTTTGGGTTTGCTGATACTAAAAACAGCTACAATTAATTGGTTTGCATAAATATTCACTTCTTATACCATTTTACATAGTGCCAGTTACAACAAATTTGTATGGATTGCATGTGTTCATATCTGATGGTAATTTCTGTACCATTCATGGAATCATCTTTAAATGTATGTGAGTTTCTTTGGGAAGCTAAATTTGTTTTCTTCTACTGCTGAGACTCACTTGCTATGATCTGAATGCTTATATCCCTCCAAAATTCATGTGTTAAAACCTAGTTGCCAAGGTGATGATATTGGAGGGAGGGATAAGGTACTAGGAAAGCAATTAGATCATGAAGGTAGAGTTCTCATGCATGTGGTGAGTTCTATTATATCTAAAAAAGCCTCAGTGAGCTGCCTTCTGCAATGGAAGGATACATCAAGAAGATGCTTTCTGCAAACTAAAGAATAGGTCCTCACCAGACACCAGATCTATCAGTACCTTGATCGTGGACTTTCTAGTCTCCAGAATAGTGAGGAAGAAATTTGCGTTATTTATAAAAGCACCCCAGTTTATGATATTTTGTTACAACAGCTCAAGCTAAAATACCACTACTATGTTAAAAATGCATCGAGGAAATTTACAAAAGAGATTTCTGTATATTTGTCAACAATCTTACCTGGAAATACAAAATGTTGCTATTCTTAAATTCTTTGACAACCAAATGTCAACGGTACCATAAATTTGTAGGATGTTTCACAAATCACGTTAATGCACACTAAATTGACTTTCTTATCAATAAGTAGGCAGACTAGGTACCCTATTTTTCTGATGAAGAAACCAAAACTTTCAATTGGGTAGTTGACACAATGCTGTCAATTCAGATATTGTCCCAACAAATGCCCTATAAAACGCAGGCTAAGTAAATACAAGGGAAGCAAATGTGCATGAAAGCACAACTGCTAACACGATGACAAATCTGAGAAAATGCAGGTAAAAACAAGGTACAAGAAAAGAATGCATCTTTTCATATAAACAAAGGTATCATGTGTATCGTGTGGCTTGTAAAGTATCTGGGTACTACCACAATATTGCGATTTTAGCAAGTGCTCAGTAGACGAGAAGATGAACAAAAAGCATTGTAGAATAAACAGATCATAGATTGAACACATAAATCATGTCTTGGTCCCAATCGAGCCTGTGTCATTTACAAGATATTTGATCTCACCTGGACACACCACAGCTCTAAACCTGTATATTCATCAGCAAAATAGGGATGATAATAATGCTTTTATTTCAAAGGCTGGTTTGAAATCTAAATACAATGCGTTAGACAGCTGGCATTTAATAAGTGTTCCTAAATGTTAGCTTTTCTTTCCAGTTATTGAAGCTAAGGCAAGAAATATGCACAAAAAGATTTGTAACCTGTGGACAGTTGTAGACAAACAATAAAAACCTTTCATATACATGAATAGATGAGTAAGTTTTCCACACTCCCTGAAATTCTCAGCTGAACACACAGCCATTATAATACTGTCAGCAGCCTTTCCTGTAATATTGAGAAAAGTAATATTAATGTCAAGAAAAACATTTCAGTTTATAAATCCTCACATATTTCCTAATTAAGCTACTCTGTTGCCTTTGTTTTAAATCATCTAGAGGTAATTTTGTGAAGCTTCATTTTATTATTTGTACCATTCCTTAAAAATAAATTACTCAAAATTCTTCTTAATATACAAATATGGCTTCTTGTCCCTTTTGACTCATCATATCTGTTCTCAAGAATTATTAGAGCTTGCTTTGTTTTTCCAAGTAATGTACTTCTCCCGTCAGCTTTAAATACTTATCTATAAAGTACAGAATATTTGCAAGGATTTTCTTTCTTCATGGTTCTCCCGATCACAGCAAATACATGTACATGTTATAGATGGTAAAGTGAGGTCAGGATGAGGAAGATGAGTAAGCATCAGAAATCGCAACATACAAATTTTCCTACTAGCCCATTAATCGCTCTTGTCGTTGTTGTTTTAATTTAATCAATGGCTCAATTTCATGTTTACTTTAAATTGAAGAATCATTTGGTTAAGATCAAATAAAATTAAAACAGTCAATGAATCTTCAAAATATAATGGTTTGAATTTTGTAAAATTTATGTATGGACATAGCCATACTATGAAATATTAACACATAATTTATTCATTATATGGGAGGCATATTTATGAAAAATAATGATCAGTTGGGCCATTATCTATTCAAAAAATATGTGTATGCAGAGTTAAAGAAACAGAAAAGCTTCAACAATTCAAGTCATTTTAGTGCTTGAATCTTAATTTTAAAAAGTCAGTTCACATATACTTTTGCCAGGGGTCTAACATGGCTGTCAGGCTGGATGAAGGAGATTTCCCCTGAATATTTCCTCTTGTTCTCCTGAGCCAAAAAGTGGGTGCTTAATGTATTTGACCATGACTTCCACAGGAGCAATCTATGTCTGTTGGGACTCATTGTGAGATGGTTTAGCGTCGCTATACTGATCTTGTCATGCTTTTCCTATCCTAAAGACTGATTCATTTGGTGAGAAAATTGTCTATATTCTATTTTCTAAATCTTTCAATCACTTGACTCAGTTACCTCAGGTAAACAGCACTTTACAGTGAGAAAAGATGTAATTATCTTGAGTCCAGATATTTATCAGAAACTAAGCAAAATAAAGGGAATTAAAATGGAACTTTAAGGTGATAAGCATTAACCACTCAGTAATGAGTTTTGATTTATCTTTTCTGGGATACCAGATCTCCCCCTTATTTCCTAGACAACTATTAGCTTTGAAGGGTAAATGCTTTTATTCTCTTTCCTTCTAGCTTTTTGACTGCCTTCTGACTATCATTTGAGCATCCACTCTCTATAATGAAAGGATAAAATTATGTTTTCTCAACTATTAAATTTTCATTGGGTCTGAAAAAGAGAATATCTAGGAATAGGAACTCCTGAGATTTATTTCCAGTTTCATTGCTAGTTGTGACACTTAAAGACAACTCATTTACATTCTTTTATACTCTCATTTACAGTGTGCTCATGCACTTGCAGTCTCTGTCACCAAAGTACAGGCAGTAAGAGTTTTCCAGCTAAAGAAGATAAAAATTGGAAATGAATTATCTCTCCAGACACAAATATGGGCATGTAGCTAACAGACACTAGTTCAAGTCTTTGGGTGCCCACAGAATACATCACCCAGGCTATAGCGACTGAAACTCTCTGAACCAACAAGTTGGCTCTTCACTCCTTGAATTAAGACCAAAAACAACAGAGCAGCAATTAACAATTAACATGATTTTCCTAAAATCATCACCAGTACAGTGATTCAAACATAAAAATACTACAATGTTTCTCTTCATTGTATACTCATTTGGGTGATAGTCAAGTGCATTGAACATTTGCCACCTTCCTTAAAATGTCCATCCTTATTATCAGAGCACAGAGACACTCCTTACTCTCGTATAAACAAATGGTCAGAATGCATTGACTTATATAACTAGGAAGTCCAGAGAACAAAAATGCTTTTATGCACAATCATATCATTCAGACTGTTTCTTTTTCCAACACTTGGCTACAGCTCTGCTTGTTTCTACTTGTCTTCTTTCCCAGGGGGCTTTCTTTATGTGGTAACAAGACAGTTGACAAAAGCCTCAATCCACGTCATTTCTTACAGGCCCCAGTACCAAATAAAATGATAATATATGTCCTAACAGCCCTTGTAAACATCCAGTATAGGTTTTGATTGGGCTGTGTTAGGTCATAGGGCTACCACTGAGCTAATCATTCTGGCTAGAGACACATTTTTGGCTAGATCTGGGACTTTCCCATCCAAAATCCAGGTGGAAATCCAACATAGATGAAAAACACATACAGTTAGCAGAACTGCAATGCAATGAGGGATGAATTGCTGTGCAAAGAAAGGTGTGTTGAGAAGAGTAATACCAATGCAGGAACCAGTAAGCGACAGTTACTGAAGCAAACACTCTAAGCGTATTATAAACACTGCATATGTAATGACTTTGAAATCTTTATATTTACAAAGTACGTAAATAATTACTGTGATATAGGTCTGTCAGTGGATCCAGGAGTTATCCTCAGAATTCTTCTGCACCCAATAATAATCTAATTTTTTATTGCTTTCTTAAACTAAGATATATAAGAGGCATGCTATCACCATCCATAAAGTTCTGTCTAGATATTAAGTCTACTATATTACCATATCAGATCGTTATTATATTAGCATCTCAGTTTTATAAAGAGATTCAGACGGTTAACTTGATAGTATAGACAGGATTCAAAATCATTGTTGTTATTGTGTCTGTTAGATTTTAAATCCATGTTCTTCCCAGCTACCATGCTGTCCTGTAAACTTTAGGGGCTTTCTGTATGAGACTGACTCATATAGATGCTTTTTACCACATTTATAGATGCATTATGAATTGTGTTCTACAGAGCAACTCCCACAAATATGTTCCTTTAGTTTATTTGGACTGTAATGTAGATTCGTTATCAGCGCAGTTATTTGTGATATAAAGGCTAGAGAGTTTTAAGGGTGTGGGTTCCTGTGGTCTATCTATAGAATTCACTTTCTTCTATACAGGAAAAGTTTTCAGAGAAAGTATAAACAAACAAAAGTCTCATACACTAATGACATCTTGCCTAACGGCTATGGTAATTAGCTGAAATGTGTGTGGAGATTCTCCACTTACCTCATAAAACAATTCTATGCTCCCTTCCAGTTCACCTCAGCACTTGGAAATTTTTTCTCATGGGTCACCAGAAAAAAAAATGCATAAATAAGATTATTGAGAAAGCAGAATATGCTTCAAATATCTTCCTTGGCCTTACAAACTCCCAGAATTTTTAAAGCATGCTTCTTTAGTTTAGACTTCAGAAAATGATATTCTTAAAGCAAAAGAAAGTCTTCAAAGCCTCTTGTAGCCTCAGAATATAATGACATCCTATTTGCAGATAACATGATCTTCTAGATAGAAAATTCTAAGTAATCCTCTAAAGAAACTATTGCAACTAATAAACAATTTCAGGGAGGTTGCAGGATACAAAATCAATACACAAAAATTATATTTCTACATGCTAGCAATGAGCAATTCAAAAATGACATTAAGAGAATAATTCCAATTATAACATCCTCACAAATAATCAAATATTTTGGAGTAAATCACACATCAAAGACATAAGACTTTTATGCTGAAATCACAAAACAGCCTTGAAAGGCATAAAAGAAGACCTAAACAAAGGGCAAGACATCTCCTGCATATGGCTTGGAAGAATCACTATTTTCAAGAAAGTGATACTTTTCAAATTATCTGCAGACTCGACACAATCTCCATCAAAGTCTTAGCTGGATTTTTTCATAAATCAATAATGTTATCTGAAAATTTATATGAAAATGAAAAGGACACAGCACAGCCAAAATAATCTTGATAAAGAATACAAAGTTGGTGAACTTAACATCTCTTTCAAATTCAACACATACTATAAGGCTACAGTAAGTAAGACTGTGTTGTGCTGGCGTAAGTACAGACACACACACACACACACACACTATATATATATAATGTATATACATATAAAATAAATGTATGGGATATAATTAGCAGTTCAAATATAAACTTCATATTTAGAGTTCAAAAGTGCCAACATAACTCAATGGGGAAAAGAAATATTTTCCATAAATGGTGCTGGACAACTGGATAGCCACATACCAAGTAATGAAAGTGAACCCCTACCCCATACCAGATAAAAATTAACTCAAAATGCATCAAAGACATAAATGTAAGAACTAGGACCATAAAACTTAAAAGGAAACATACCATATATTTATGACTTTTGATTAGGCAGTAGTTTCTTATGATTCCAAAGGCACAAGCAATAAAAGAAAAATAATCAATTAGATATAATCAGAATTAAAAACTTTTCTGAGTCAAAGAAGTGAGAAGATAACACACAGAACACAATAAAGCATTCACAATGTATATGTCAGATAAGAGAATTGTAGCCATAATATATGAATCCTTGTAACTCAATAATGTAAAGACAACTCAGTTATCAAATGTGCAAATGAATCAAATAGATTTTATTAAAAGAAGATAAATAAATGATTTGTAAGCACAAGAAAAGATGCTTGATGTTATTTATCACCAGAAAAATGCAAATTAAAATCATGAGATACCACTTCATACCAACTAGAATGGCTACAACGAAAAAGACAGTAACAAGCATTTGTGGAGAACTTGGAACCATCATACACTACTGTTGAGAATGTAAAATGGCACCGAGACTTTGTTAAACATTTTAACAGTTCCTCCAGTTAAAACTCATAGTTACCATATGACTCAGAAATTTTACTCCCAGGTATATGCTCAAGAGAAATGACAACATATGGCTACACAAAAATATGTACACAGATGTTCACAATAGTATTATTCATAATCACCAAAATTGGAAATAGTTCAAATGTTCATCAATAAATGAATGAAAAAAGTGTCATTTCCACATAATGGATTATTACTGTACAATAAAAAATGAATGAAATACTGATACATTAAAGAGCCTTGAAAACATATTAATTGAAAGAAGCCAGTTACAGGGCTAGTGCTATGGCTCACTTGGTTAATCCTCCACCTATGGCGCCGGCATCCCATATGGGCACCGGTTCTAGACCCGGTTGCTCCTCCTCCAGTCCAGCTCTCTGCTGTGGCCCAAGAGTGCTGTGGAGGATGGCCCAAGTGCTTGGGCTCCTACACCCGCATGGGAGACCAGGAGGAAGCACCTGGCTCCTGGCTTCAGATGGGCACAGCACCAGCCATAGCGGCTATTTGGGGAGTGAACCAATGGAAGGAAGACCTTTCTCTCTCTCTCTCTCTCTCTCTATCTCTACCTGTCAAATAAGTTAAAAAAAAAGAAAGAAAGAAGCCAGTCACAAAAGATCACATAATATGAGTCAACTTATATGAGATACACAGAATAGGCAAGTCTATGAAGACAGAATGTAGATTAGTGGTTGCCTAGGATGAAAGATGGGAGTTTTGGGAGTTTGGAGGGAAATCCATAGCAACTGGTAATGGGTAGGGGAATTCTTTTGAGAGTAATGAAAGTGTTCCAGATGGGGCTGGCTCTGTGGTGCAGCAGGTTAAGCCACAGCCTACAGTGCCAGCATCACATATGAGTGTCAGTTCTAGTCTCAGCTGCCCCACTTACGATCCAGCTCCCTGCTAATGTGCCTGGGAAAGGAGTGGAGGGTGGCACAAGTCATTGAGCCCCTGCCACCCACGTGGGAGACTTGGATGAAGCTCCAGGCTCCTGACTCCTGGCTTCGGCTTGGCCCAGCCCTTGCCTAGCAGCCATTGGGGATTGAACCAGTGGATGAAAGATCTCTCTCTTTGTGTCTCTCTCTCCTTCTCTCTTTGTGTCTCTCTCTCTCTTCTCTCTGTAACTCTGCCTTTCAAAGAAATGAATATTAAAAAAAGAAAATGTTTTAGAAATCATTTGGTGATGATTGCACAATCATGAGCACAAACTAAAAATAAGATGCTTTAGGAGTGAGTGATTGGTACAGCAGTGAAGATGCTGCTTGGGAGCATATCCACATTGTAGTATCTGGGTTCAAGTCTCAGCTCTGCTTCCAATCTAGCTACCTGCTAATGGGAACCCATGGGAAGCATCAAATGATGGCTCAGGTACTTGGGTCCCTGCTACCTACTTGGAAGACTTGGATCAAGTTCTGGGCTCCTGCTTTGGACTGGCCTGTGCTCAATTGTTGCAGTCATTTGGGGAGTGAATCACTGGATAGAAAATCTCTTTTCTCTCTTTTTGTCCCTCTCTGTCTTCTCTTCTCTTCCTCTGTCTGACTTTCAAATAAATAAAAATAAGTAAATTTAAAAAAATACACTTTAAATGCATGATTGCACAGTATGTGAGATATATCTCTATAAAGCTGTTATTTAAAAAAAAATTTACCATGCAATCATTTGACCCAGTAGTTAATATGCCTATGTCTCATATCAGAGGTCCTGGGTTCAATATCTGCCTCTAGCTCCTGACTCTGTCTTCCTGCAAATATATATCCGGGGGAGCAGTAGTGATCGCTGAAGTAATTAGGTTCCTGCCCGCCATGCAGTAGACATGGATTGAATTCCCGGCTCCCAGTTCAGCCTTGGCCCACTGGTCATTGCAAGCATTTGCGCAGTGAACAAGCTCTGTCTCTCAAGTAAATTTTCTTTCTTTTTTTTTTTAGTTAAAAAAAGGTAATTTGCATTTTTCACAAAATTTTGTAGCCCCAGCATGCGTGTGATATAAGAAAATGCATATTCTTAGCCAGCGCTGTGGCTCACTAGGCTAATCCTCTGCCTTGCAGCGCTGGCACACCGGGTTCTAGTCCCGGTTGAACTTCTTCCAGGCCAGCTCTCTGCTGTGGCCAAGGAGTGCAGTGGAGGATGGCCCAAGTACTTGGGCCCTGCACCCCATGGGAGACCAGGAGAAGCATCTGGCTCCTGCCATCGGATCATCGCGGTGCGCCGGCTGCGGCGGCCATTGGAGGGTGAACCAACGGCAAAGGAAGACCTTTCTCTCTGTCTCTCTCTCTCACTGTGCACTCTGCCTGTCCAAAAATAAATGCATATTCTTCTATAAAATTATTGGTTCCAAGCTCCATACATCAACTGTTCTCAGTTAACTGAACCTCTTAATTTACTAGTAAGATAAGTCAGAAAATAACTTCCCTGTATTTCATGAAATTTCTCAGGTTAATATCAGTCTGTTTCCCACCTGTGCAATAAACAAAGTAAATTTTCAAAAATCTAGAAATGGTTCTCTTAAACATAATCATAATTAACTCACAATAGCCACTTTTGAATTATTCTGAATTGAACTTATTTGGCATTCTTTTTTTTAAAAAATATTTATTTCTTTATTTGAAATGCAGAGTTACAGAGAAGCAGAGAGAGAGAGAAAGAGAGAGAGAGATATCTTCCATCCACTGGTTCACTCCCCAAATGGCTGCTGCCAGAACTAGGCTGATCCAAAGCCAGGAGCCAGGAGTTTCCGCTGAGCCTCCCATGTTGGTACAGGGGACCAAGGACCTGGGCCATCTTCTGATGCTTTTTCAGGCACATTAGCAGGGAGCTGGATCAGAAGTGGAGTAGCCCCAACTTGAACCGGTGCCCATATGGGATGCTGACACCACAGGTGGTGGCTTTACCTGCTACACACAGTGCTGGCCCCTTTGTCATTCTTAAATCTCATTCAATTTAACATAGATTTATTGGGAACTTCTACCACAGGAGCTACAAAGATGATTAAAATCCAACTTTGCCCTCCTGGTAATCTTTATCTAATGGTGAGAAGATACACAAATAAATAAGACAAGCTAATATAAGGCAAAATTAATATATGGTATACTCATTAGGGTCATACCAGCATCTTTAAAAAATAACCCCCCAAATTCAATTGCCCTCACACATTTATTTCTGATGATAGAATGTAATTCCATGTTGTTATCAGACTTCCACATGACGATTCAGTCACTGAGGTAGCTTTCCCTTTGTCATCTGTAGCTAGCTGACAAAAAGCCAAAGCGAGCAGAGGAGTTTCACCAGTTTTGTTACTTCCTTGGTCCTGCTTCCTTCCTCCCATTGGCAATAACTAATCCCAAGTCCCATCCCACCCTGATTCCTAGATGTAAGAGTAGCTAAGAAATATAGTTTCCAGGCCGGCGCCGCGACTCAGTAGGCTAATCCTCCGCCTTACAGAGCCAGCACACCGGGTTCTAGTCCCAGTTAGGGCACCGGACTCTGTCCCGGTTGCCCCTCTTCCAGGCCAGCTCTCTGCTGTGGCCCGGGAGTGCAGTGGAGGATGGCCCAAGTGCTTGGGCCCTGCACCCCATGGGAGACCAGGAAGGGCACCTGGCTCTTGCCTTCGGATCAGCGCGGTGCGCCGGCCGCCGTGCACCACCCGCGGCGGCCATTGGAGGGTGAACCAACGGCAAAAGGAAGACCTTTCTCTCTGTCTCTCTCTCCCTGTCCACTCTGCCTGTAAAAAAGAAAAAAAAAAAGAAATATAGTTTCCAGCTGGACAGCTACCCTCAAGTGATGGTTGTAGGCAATGGAAAAGTTTAATCCTGCTGAAAATAAAAAGGACATTTACTGATTTATACAAAGAAAATGTGTGAGTGTAGGTCATGCTTCAGGTTTGAGTTTGACTGGAAACAGATGCTCCTGTAACACAATCAAGATTCAAACTCTCTGATTCACTCTGCATTCATTGAGAGAGGATATCTTCATAATGTGACAAAGATGTCCTCTTGAAGTTCCTGACATACTTAGTGTGCAGCCGTCACTGTCTAGGAAAACTCATTTTCTATTGAAATCTACACTGATCCCTGCAGAAGAACTCTGGCATAATTTGTGTCACATGGCCAACTTTCACTTAACCAGTTTTTCAGCGGCAATGACATGTTCTGATTGGCAAGATTTAGGTCATATGCCCACCTCATGACAAGAAAGGGGAGAATTCCTTGACAAATAGTTCCACCAGCTTGGAGGAGATGAAAATTAAAGAGGAGTTCTTTACCAGGGAAAAGTGGAAGTGATATGGTCAGATTAAACATCTCCAGTTTAGGTAGATAGTCTTAAACTGTATGTGATGCCCCTGGAAAGATGAACTGGAATTCTGTTTTTTAAGACCAACTAAAAATCAGAGCTAGGCCTCTCAAGTTTTAGACTTACCAAGCAGAACATGAAAAGGTTTTTGAGGTTTGTAAGAGACAAATACAACCTGGACTAATTTGACATTACTGGGTCTCTGCCTTGGAAAGCGTAGGCTTTGGCTATTATATAATCCCTAGAGTGGAGTGTGTAAGATGATCCCTTGGGGTATCGGAAAAAAATTGTTTGTAATTGACAAGATGTCACTGATGTACTTAATTTTATAAAAACAAGACCATTAGATAATGGATTCTCTTCGGTATAGCTATGGTGAGTGACCCAGAAACGACTCTGTACCATGCAAAGATTCTTTGATTATCTTGTGAGAAGTACTTAAATGAGTTGCAGAATTTAAAGATGCATTAAGCATCTTTCTTTTACTAAAAGGTAGTGCTCCAAGTGTGTCAACCTTTACTCTGAAGACAAAAGGCTGCAGCAATGTGTTATCTAGAATGTACTTTAAAAGAATAAACGTTCCATCTACCTTCAAAGGAAAAGTGATATTTTAACAATAATAGAGAGGACATCTCATTTTCAAAAGAAACTCATGCAATGGAGAGATCATCTTAAAAAGAAATGCTAGGAAATAGTTCTAACATTATGTGATTTTATTGCTAAAACTATGTGTGCCATCTATAAAAACAAATAGAGCTCATATATTTGCACCCTTAAAATTTTGAAAACACAGTAGAAAAGAATGACAAAGACATAAACTATTCACAGAAAAAGAAAAACAAATGGTCCTTAAATGTGAAAAAATCTCTTACAGTTAAAACAGACAGTATAGAAACATGACTTGACTCAGAAAATCAAGCCTCTTCCAATCCACTCATGGATCTATCTTTGATCCATTTGCCCAGCTGTAGCCACAGGCCACCCACCCACACCAAACCAATTAGAAGCAAGAAGCTCCTAAAATCAAGTGGCAAAATACCCCTGTGAGCACAGCTGGGTATTGCAGTCCTTATACATGCCCAGAATAGCCCTGTGTGACTGATACATGACCTTCCTGGGGAGGTGGCAGTGAGTTAACACCACCATTTTGAGCATGTCACATTCAAAAAGAGCATCAGTGACCATGCAGAATGCTGAGCTGGGTGCAAACCGAAGTGCTGTGTGTCAACAAGGAGAACCCAGAGACTAAAACGGCATGCCATCTCTCCCCAAACCTGTAAAAACCTCTCCTGAGCTCCATTCAGGGAGCCAGACGGTAGACCCTTTATCTACCATGCTGTCTCCCTTTTGCTGGAGCATAAGCCTTCAATAAACCTTGTCTAGGTTGAACACTGGCCTCCTGTCAATTCATATTCCAAGTGCATCTAAGAACATCAGGTCAGTAATAAAACTCTACTGAGATAGTTTTCCTCATAGGTACTGACAATAAATCTGTTACCTAAGTATGAATAAACAGTCATTCTCTGAAATTTCTGGTGAGTGTGAAAATGTCACAACCCTCATGAAGGGACATTTGGCAATATTAAACAGAAGCACATGGCTTTAGTTTTTGATCCAGCAATTGAAGGTCTAGGAATCCACAACTGAAGATGCAGTTCTACCAGTATGGCACACGTGCATGGAAACAACATAAATATCTTTTCATCAAGGACTGCTTGTGTAAACTATGGTGCAATGACACAGTCAGGTGCATGCAAAATGAAAAAGGAAGATTTGCTGACATGCTTATCTCTGACGAAAGAAATACAGGAAGAATGGAAGAACTAAAAGAAAGTTACCATAAGTTAATAAATATTGGAGAAGAGTGGAGTGGATAGAGATGGAACAGAACTTCTCTGAGTACATCTTCATTGTATTGTGCTAATTTTTGAATAAGCAAATGTTTTATTTATTGAAAAATAAATCAAAAATACAAAACACAAACCTTTAAACACAAACAGAAACACATGAGCATAGATATATATCAAACATAATCATACAGAGAAAATGATTATTTAAAGTAATTTTAACACAACAATGACTGCACATCTTTAATTGGCTGTATTCAAAAGACAAAGAGAACTACAAGGAAAACACAGTAGGATTCTTGTGTTTAGTAATATTGACTGCAATTTTGAAGCTAATTTAGATATATTGCAGAACAAAGTAAATAAGTATACATGCGGTTACATATCGATATTTTCAAAGTAAAAAAAAAAAGAGATGCAAGTGCCAATTAAGAAGCTCTGCAATTTAAAATGTGAACTGAAATATACTATGGAAAATAGTAGTTTCTAAAAAATATTAAAAATAGAATTATCCTGTGACTCAGCTATCCTTTTTAAAATTCTTTGTTAGTTTTCAACAGTTTCAATATAGTTCATAGATAGAATTCTAGGAATATAATATTATTCCCTTTCTCCCTCTCTCCCCATCTTTCCCTCTCACCCTCTCACCCTCTCCCTTTCCCCACTTCTCTCCTTCACTTTTGAGGTAATATATCTTTAGTTTAAATTATAGTGAAGGGTTTGATGCTCCAGTAAATAAAGACTTCAACAAGTAAAAAGCAAAATGACTCTAGTTTAGAGGAAATTTAGTCAAGGTCAGCAATCCTATTCTGGCTATATATCCAAAAGAATTGCAAGTAGGATCTTAAAAAACTATTTACATACCCATGTTCTATGCAGCATTATTGCCAAAAACCAAGGGGTAGAAGAAAAACATGAACTAATGAGAAAGATATGGTATACACATACAATGAAATATTACTCAACTTTAAAAAAAAAGAAAATCCTGACACATGCTATAACATGGATGAAGCTTGAGGACATTAGGGTGAATGAAATAAGTCAGTCACAAGAGGACAAATACTCTATGTTTCAACTTATATGAGATATCTAGAGTAGTCAAAATCTTCAAAAGAGAAAGTAGAACAGTGGTAGCCAGAGACTGTAGAGAGGAGAAAAGGAAAGTTTTTGGTGGTTATAGAACTTCATTTTGTAAGATAAAAGGCTCCAGACATCTGCTACATAAAAATGTAAATATAGTTAACACTACTGAACTATATGCTTAAAAATGCTTAAGACAGCACATTTTATAATGTTTTAAACCACAATTAAAAAAAATAAACAGGGTCTGGTGCTGTGGTATAGAGGATAAAGCCGTCACCTGCAATAAGGGCTCCAGTTCATGTCAGGCTGCTCCACTTCTCATCCAGCTCCCTGCTAATGGCCTGGGAAAAGCAGCAGAAGATGGCCCGAGTCCTTGGGCCCCTAAAACCCAAATGGGATACTTGGAAGAAGCTTCTGGATCCTGGCTTTGGCCTGCCCCAGCCCTGGCTATTGTGGCCATCTGAGGAGTAAACCAGTAGATGGAAGATCTGTCTCTCTGTTTTCTCTCTCTCTCTCTCTCTCTCTCTCTCTCTCTAACGCTGACTTCCAAATAAAAGCAAATAAATCTTTAAAAAATTAATAAAAAAGAATGAAATTGTCAAAATTAACTCATAATTTTAAACAATATTTTTTCCTAGCTGACTGTTTATAGTCCTAGAAGGAATGACACTGACAAAGCATGAGAAACCTAATTCATTTCTCAACCCAATTCTCCAATAAAATGAACCAAAGATTTATTGAGAAATGGGGATTCTAGGTCTGAATCACAGACAATGCATGGTGAGAGTGAGACATTTGTGCCAGAGAGCAAAGAGGTGCTCAAAGATGAAGAGGAACATGTCATGTATATCTATGATCCAACTTGAAGAAGCTCCCACTGGTTACGTTTTAAACAATTTGAACATACATAAGAATATTGTAACTAATTGTACTACACTGGCTAAATTAAAATTCATTAGTCCATAGTGATATTCCCTACTCAAGAGAGAGAAGAAAAGGAGAAAAATGAAAGCATAACTATGCTTTACGTTACTTTAACTGAAATACCTGAGAACAGAGTCTTGGGAAAGAATCAGCTTATAGAGTTTGGAGGCTACTGTTCAGATTCAGGTTGACCCATAGTCTGGTGTCTGGTGGAAGTTCATCATGCTGAGTGCAAAGGAACAATCACATGGTGGGCCAAGTATCAGAGAGAACAGGTAGGCAGAACTGGAACTCAAATAATCAACCTTCTTAGGAAATCCACCCTTCAGTGGCATACCACCAATGGCCAGACCCACCCATGAGATGCCATGATTAGGTCAGGTCCCTACCCTTAATCCATCAACCACTGACATAATGACATCAGAGTTTAAACATTTGCATGAGTTTTGAGGAGAAAAGTCCTGCTGTACCCATAACAACAGATAAAGATTTCTCCTTTACAGGTTGCAGGTTAATAAAAATATAATAAATTATAAATTTAGGATACCACTATTTTGTAAAATCTCTAGTAATAACTGACCAAGGCAATGATCATCAATGAATGCTAAGGTAATTAGGTCGAAGACTGATGTAGAAATATTGGCCCTACTAGAACTACCTCCAGAGAACAGTTCCCTTACAATGGCCAAATCTAGAGGTCACCACCTTGAGCAAGTGATCATACTTACTGTCACTAGTGCAGATGCAGTCGATCTAATGTGCACACCACTATGATGCAGACTGAATTAAACAGTATCATATATAAAATCTTCTTGTCAAAATATTTAAACGTAATCTAATCCTTCCTTTAGGGCTCTTACTTATAGTATATAACAAATACATGAGAATTTTAAAAAGTTAAATGAGGGACAGGCATTTGGGCTAGAGATTAAACTGTCAGTTGGGAGGCACACATCCCATGTCAGAGTGTCTGGGTTTCAGTCTTGGTTTCCTACTAAAGTGAACTCTGAAAGGCTCCGGTGATGCCTCAAGTAGTTGGATCCCTGCCACCCACATGAGAGAGTGAAGCCCTAATTCCTGTTTTCTTCCCCATGGTGTGTGTGGTGACTCTGTCTTAGTTCTATTATTGATGCATTCACCTATTTGCTGGAGAGGAAGCAGAGGAGAAAGAAAAAAAAAAGTCAGCCCTAATATGTCTGAAAATAGATTTTGTGTTGTAATTCATTTTAAAATATTTTAACTAGAAATAATTATTTTGAGACTGCTAGAATTGTTATCATGTATCATCATGAAATAGATTTTTCCTTTTTCCAAATAAGAGAAATGAGGACTATGAGTTCTTTCTTTGCAGTTTCCTAATCCATGTTATAAAGCATGACTTGTTTTTTTATTAAATTTTCTGTGGTCTTTAAATTCCCAGCTTCACTCCTTAGTACCACTATAATTCTTGTTCTCTTCAAGTTATCAAATCTTACATGTACAGTGTCTCTTTAAAATGACTTTTTGAATATTATTACCTTCAAAGTCTGATTTATCTTCCTTTAACTGTGGATCCTACTTCCTTTTGACATGATATGTTCCTACATTTCGTTTCTAACCAATAAATCTTAAGGCTCATCAGTGTGTGACCTGTTTAATTGATTGGATGCATTTGCAACTGCATTCCTAATAGATACATTCAGTTCAAGTTAACAGGAGGAAATATTTGGTTTGTTGTTCTAGGTTAGAGCCAATACAGAGATGTGGACCTTGATTCCTATACCCTAGTCTGCTGCAAGTCACTCTGTGTCGTTTAATATGGTTTCAGTTTGACAGGCAGCAGGAAAATCTTATTTAGCACAGAATGTGAAGAAGAAAAACCTCTTCTGTAAGAATAAAGCCACTATGGTGGCTACTTAATAAATATTAAGTAATAACAGCAGTACTCATGGGGAAAATAGCACAAAATAGTCTCTTATTGTTGGACAAAAAAAGCAATCACACATTTTAAAAACCAAATGACTTGGAAAAGCAGGCTATATTTATAAAGTGTTAAATAAGCATTTATCCCATTTACTGAAATTCCCCTTTTAAGGTGTAAAGAATATTGTATTTACAAAGTCGTATTTTCTATTCCCGAGGTGAATGCACTGTGCCAATTCTACAACTACACATTACACTTCAAACATTTCTGCTCACTAGTTCAGGCCTTCAGAAACATTTTACAATGTAGCTCGTCTTACATTCATATTCCTCCTTTTTCTTTCATTCTTCCTCTTTTCCAGATCTTCTGCTTACTCCTTACCCTTCAAAATCTGCCCTCAGGTGATGATCTGATTGTTCCCTCCGTTAAGCCAGTGGTTCTCAAAATGTACTCCCCAGACCAGCCATATCAGCGTCACCCGGGAACATTTGAGAAATGCATATTCTCAGGCCTCATTCAGACCCTCTGGGAGTGGAGTCGAACAGTCTATTTCATCGAGCCCTCTCGGTGACCTTGATGCAGCCTGATAACTGAGAACCACTGTACTTGCCCAATAATGTCGGATAGATCTGTATATGTTAGCCACACCAGGAATATTTGCCTCTATATCAGATAAGGGAAAGAATTGGATTTCTTATTGAGGAATTTTAGTAACTTGCCAAACAATAGGAAAGGCAGTTTAAACAAGGACTCTTCCTGATTCTGATACCATCTCTATTCTGAAGGTAGCTCTAATAGATGCAATGCATTAATCCATTCAGTCTGTCGATCATCAAATATTTATTTAGCCATTTGGCAGCCACCATACTAGTTGCTAGAGATGTAAGAACTCAGTCCTTGCCCTCAAGGCACATTCTATTTATTGGTAGAAATTGATGATCAGATGATTAAATATTATATTATAAATATAATTTTGTCAGGACACACAGGTGTTGCACACACACAGGAGAATTGGTTGGGATGCATTGAAAGCCAATTGACAGTAATATTTTTTTCTAAAAAAAGTTTATTTGTTTATTTTATTTGAAAGGGAGAGAGAGAGACCAACAGAGATCTCCCATCCACTGGTTCACTCCTCAAATGCCCACAACAGGTACAACTGGGCCAGCCCAAAGCCATGAGCCAGGAACTCCATCAGGCATCCCATGTGGGTAGCAAGGGATCAAATACTTGAGCCATCATTTGCTACTTTCCAGGGTTCACAGTAGCGGCTCACTAGGCTAATCCTCCGCCTGTGGCGCCGGCACCCCAGGTTCTAGTCCCGGTTGGAGTGCCGGATTCTGTCCCGGTTGCTCCTCTTCCAGTCCAGCTCTCTGCTGTGGCCCGGGAAGGCAGTGGAGGATGGCCCACGTGCTTGGGCTCTGCACCCGCATGGGAGACCAGGAGGAAGAGCCTGACTTCCGGCTTCAGATCAGCGCGGTGCGCCGGCCGCAGCACACCAGCCGTAGAGGCCATTTGGAGAGTGAACCAACAGCAAAGGAAGACCTCTCTCTCTGTCTCTCTCTCTCACTGTCCACTCTGCCTGTCAAAAAAAAAAAAAAAAAGAATCCTCAGGTTTACAAGAGTCTCTGGGGCTGTGGGGATGTGGTTGTCTCATGATCTTGAACTTGGCAAACCGCACATATGATTTTCTGATGCTTATAAGTTAGTTTTGATAAGATAGGGAAGATTATCTGGGACTAGGAAAAAATCTCAAAGTGATCAAGCTGTTTAGGTTCAAAGCAGGAGTGGTCCTAAAATACTATTCTCTTTAGTTGAGTGCCTATGTGTTGTTGTTTTTACAATTTTTGCACATACCAAGCTAGAGCACCACTGATTTCTATCTGAGAGCTTGGTTTGTTGTTTTTGCCATTAGAATTATTGTTTTTTCATTTTGTTTTGTTTTGTTTTAAAGATTTATTTATTCTTTTGAAAGGCAGAGTTACAGAGAAGCAGAGACCGAGAGAGAGAGAGAGAGAGAGGTCTTCCATCCACTGGTTCACTCCTCAAATGGCTGCAATGGCCAGAGCTGGGCCAATGCAAAGCCAGGAACCAGGATCTAGGAGCTTCTTCCAGGTCTCCAATGTGGGTTTAGGGGCCCAAGGACTTATGCAATCTTCTACTGTCTTCCCAGGCCAAAGGAGAGAGCTGGATTTGAAGTGGAGCAGCTGGGACTCGAGCTGGCACCCACATAGGATGCCCACATTGCAGGCGGTGGCTTTACCCAACATGCCACAGTGTCAGCCCCTAGAATTAATGTTTTAATGGCAAGAGTAAACTCTCTGAGCCTAAAGACAATTTCACTATAGTAATAAAATTAATCAGGAGCATTTCCTATGCTGAGTATGGTTGATTTAATCTCAAGACCCTGATTCTAAAATATATAAATTCTGGAGAAAACATTTTTCCTGAATGCGTTATTCTTATATTTATGGACTTTAAAAAACACATTTAATAAATCAAACAAAATTTAAAATATTTAAAGTATCTATTATTATCAACTTCCATTGAACTTGTGATGTTTTAAAGTCTCCTTGTAGATTATGAATATTAAATGAAGCTTATAGACTTTTACATTCACCTTGAGATGCTTCAAGAATTTTTTGAGAGGTAGAGAGAGAGAGAGCAGGATTCCACCTACTGGTTCAATCCTGTATGCCCACTATGACCCCTGGCTGGCACCCAATCTGGGAGCCAGGTACTCAATCCAGGTGTCCTACGTGGGTGGCAGGAACTCAGTCATTTGAGCCACTACCATTGCCTCCCACGGTCTGTATTAGCAGAAAACTGAGTCAGGAGCAAAGCAGAGTATTGAACACAAGCACTCCAATATGATATGTGGCAATCTGAACCACTATGCCAAAGGTCCACCCTGAGATACTTTCAATTTTTTTAAAAAAGTTTACCTATAAGGACATAGCTTTCCTCATGGGCATGTCTACCTCAGAAAAACCACGACCAGAACATGTCTGTGACTATAGTCTTCTAGTTTAGAGCACCAAAGATTAGAGATGGGACTTGAGTACCCCCTTGACTTGTATCCTCTGGTCAGCTTTAACAAAAACCAGAAGGAAAAGAAAGCTAGGCATCAGAAGAAATGTAAAGATAGATCTGCCATCAAGAAGACCCAACAGGCCAGTCCACTGCAGTGGCTTTCAATGTGGTAAGCCTGGGCTTCAGCAGAAGTCAGCTTGTGATGGGCCCTGGCAGCTCTGCCAGTCAAGAGTTGGATCACTGGAAATGGACCTGCCCTGGAGTCAAAGGACTTCAGGTCAGAGCCACAGATCTTGCTGCCTCCAAGCTGAAGAGCCCTTCACTCTGCCCAGCTTCCAGAGTAACCACCACTGCTGAGGGGATGGCCAAGTAGGGTTAGTAACATTGCAAGCAGAACTGTAAATTTCCTGTTAGAGATGCCACCTGCCTTTACCTAGCCTGCTCTCCTCCAAGGCCAGCTAGGTAATGGAAGTCAACAGGGTGCCTTTCCTAAGGAGGTTCACACTTCCATTATCATGCACCCATGTGAAGAGATAGGTCTGGGCCTCGTAACTGACAAGGTCTTAAAGCCCACCAGATTATTATCAGGCCCCCTTCTGTCAGTTTCTATTTGGCTTAGACAGCACCTTTCTTAGGTCCTCTAATAATGACTCTGTCCTTTGTATCTAACCCACTTGGGCCTCATTCCTTTATAATCATAGCCTCTACTCTAATTTCAATGGCTCTACTCCCATGCTGTGTGTATTGATGGTCCTCTCCCTCCACTTAATGTTGTATGATTGTTCAGAATTTCTCCATAGACAAACCCCTCTACCCACAAAAGATGAGTGGTCTTTTTCCCGGTCTTGTTTTGGATCAGCTTTAAACCATGTCCATCAAACTGTCCTCACAAGGGTCCAGAGACCCCCCTCATTTCCTCTCCTCTATGAAATCCTCTCATTACCTGGTTAATGCCACTCTTAGAATCATTGGTTGCTATTATCCTGTCTTTTATACTACCATGTCTGCTTTAATTTTTACAGGTACTCTTCACTGGCACGGGGTGATGTCTCAAGGGATACACTCGGCTCCCCACCCAGGAGACAGCAGTTTGAGACATCACCCCGTGCCAGTGAAGAGTACCTCGTCACCCCATGTCAGCAGGAAGTAGCTCTAAAGACAGATCATCGTCCCTCTACCCCTCCTGGACTTTTGGGACCAATGTAATCCCATACAACTTCTGCTTTATAAAAAACAAAAGGGGAGAATGTCAGTAAAATGGCACAGTCTTATCTATGGTGTGATCTACACCCTGACACCATTCTAGGCTCTAGCCCCAGGCACATGGCCCAACCACCGGTGTCAACCCCACCCCCATTCTAATAGGATTTGCTGCTCCTACTTCCCTGCCCATCACCTGGCAAACTTTTACAAGGACCTGTTCCTCAACACGTGGCTTGCTCTCTCTCTTCCCCTCCTTATCTCTGTCTCTGTCTCCTCTCACGCTTTCCTTCTGCCTCTTTTCCTTCTTTGCCCCTTCCCTCCAATCTGTAGGTTTCCCCCAATAAACTCTTTCCCTTAAAAAAAAACCAACTTCTCTTATTTTATTTATTGAGAAGGCAGAGAAACAGAGATCCTCCATCAATCACTTCCTTCCCCAAATGCCTACAAATGCTGTGGCTGAGCCAAGCTGAAGCGTGCAACCAGGAAATCCATCTGAATCTCATGGATAACCAACTACTTGAGCTGTTTACTAGCTGCTGCCCCCCAGAGTGCACTTTAGCAGGAAGCTGGAATTGGAAACAGAGCTGGGACTCGAACCTAGGCACTCTGATAATGAGATACCAAAATATCAAGCAGGTAATCACTGTATCAAATACTCATTCCCCAACACATTTTTAAGCATACTATGTATTTTTACTTGAAGACCTATTCATTTCAATAGAAATCAGCACTACGGTGTGAAAATTGGTGGTGTTGTTATCTTGGAACTTGATCCCCATAGTGGTAGCATTAAAAGGGTTGGAGGAATCGATTAGATTATCAGGTATCTTTCCCTCTCTTAAGGAATGGGATCCATGACCTTTAAAAAAAGCTTGAGGAAGCTTTTTTTTTTCCACTTTTGCCTTTCCTCCATGTAATAACACAAAAGCCACCACTTATGAGGAACTGATACTCATCAGATACCAAGTCTGTTGGCACCTTGATCTTAGACTTCACAGTATCCAAAATTGAGAGCAATAAATTTCTGATGTTCATGAACTACCCAACTAGAGCAGCCTTTAGGGACTAAGATAACCCATAAATACATGAATTATGATTAATGCTAATTCAACAAATTCTGAGCATTTATTATATGTACACTTACCCTAGTCTATATTAGCTCCATGAATGTAAGTGCTTTCTCTCTCTCTCTCTCTCTCTCTCTCTCTCTCTCTCTCTCTTTGCTTGCTGCTGTTATTAATAAATAAATGACTTGGGTCACCCACCGCGCGGAAGCCGAGCCGCGGGACCGAGCCACTGGAACGCGAGGTGAGCCGAACCTCAATAGCCCGAGACACCGGCAGGCAAGCGGAGAGAGGAGACTAGAGGGAACGACCCCCGGGGGGGGGGGACTTCACCAGGCTAACTGGAAGAGAGAGAGAGGTGACTGGTACGGACACGGGTTTCTCTCTCTCCGCTCACCTCTCAAGGGCGAGCAAGACAAAGAGCAGGCGCCATCTTGGACATACGTCATAAGCAGAGCGACCTCAGGTCTGCACCGACCCTGAGCCTAGCAGAAAAACCTGACTCTGGGCGGGGCAAATTAACAGGAGATTAGGACCTAGTAAATTTGTGGTGCTACTGAACTGAGACTGTGAAAAAAGAGACGGTGGGGGAGAGAACTCACGGAATTCACGTGAGCACTCTCCAGAGACGCTACAATTCCGTAACTTTGGCAACCCAGTGGGAGACTGAAGGAGAATTTGAGCCCACTCTGAGGGCCGAACAGATTCCCTGTGTGGTCCTTGGGAAAGAGCTTCTGATCTCTGGTTCCTGTGGGTATATCATTTGCCTGCTAACTACCTCCAACTTCGTTCAGCTGTGTCTACCAGACATTTAAAGAAGAACTAACTCCAATTCTTCTCAAACTATTCAGAACAATCGAAGAAGAGGGAATCCTCCCAAATTCTTTCTATGAAGCCAGCATCACCTTAATTCCTAAGCCGGAAAAAGATGCAGCACTGAAAGAGAATTACAGACCAATATCCCTGATGAACATAGATGCAATAATCCTCAATAAAATTCTCGCCAATAGAATGCAACAACACATCAGAAACATCATCCACCCAGACCAAGTGGGATTTATCCCTGGTATGCAGGGATGGTTTAATGTGCGCAAAACAATCAATGTGATACACCACATTAACAGACTGCAGAAGAAAAACCATATGATTATCTCAATAGATGCCGAGAAAGCATTTGATAAAATACAACACCCGTTCATGATGAAAACTCTAAGCAAACTGGGTTTGGAAGGAACATTCCTCAATACAATCAAAGCAATCTATGAAAAAACCACAGCCAACATACTATTGAATGGGGAAAAGTTGGAAGCATTTCCACTGAGATATGGTACCAGACAGGGATGTCCACTCTCACCACTGCTATTCAATATAGTTCTGGAAGTTCTAGCCAGAGCTATTAGGCAAGAAAAAGAAATTAAAGGGATACAAATTGGGAAGGAAGAACTCAAACTATCCCTCTTTGCAGATGACATGATTCTTTATTTAGGGGACCCAAAGAACTCTACTAAGAGACTATTGGAACTCATAGAAGATTTTGGCAAAGTAGCAGGGTATAAAATCAATGCACAAAAATCAACAGCCTTTGTATACACAGACAATGCCATGGCTGAGGAAGAACTTCTAAGATCAATCCCATTCACAATAGCTACAAAAACAATCAAATACCTTCGAATAAACTTAACCAAGGACGTTAAAGATCTCTACGATGAAAATTACAAAACCTTAAAGAAAGAAATAGAAGAGGATACCAAGAAATGGAAAAATCTTCCATGCTCATGGATTGGAAGAATCAATATCATCAAAATGTCCATTCTCCCAAAAGCAATTTATAAATTCAATGCAATACCAATCAAGATACCGAAGACCTTCTTCTCAGATCTGGAAAAATTGGTGCTGAAATTTATATGGAGGCACAAGAGACCTCGAATAGCTAAAGCAATCTTGTACAACAAAAAGAAAGCCGGAGGCATCACAATACCAGATTTCAGGACATACTACAGGGCAGTTGTAATCAAAACAGCATGGTACTGGTACAGAAACAGATGGATAGACCAATGGAACAGAATTGAAACACCAGAAATCAACCCAAACATCTACAGCCAACTTATATTTGATCAAGGATCTAAAACCAATTCCTGGAGCAAGGACAGTCTATTCAATAAATGGTGCTGGGAAAATTGGATTTCCACGTGCAGAAGCATGAAGCAAGACCCCTACCTTACACCTTACACAAAAATCCACTCAACATGGATTAAAGACCTAAATCTACGACCTGTCACCATCAAGTTACTAGAGAACATTGGAGAAACCCTTCAAGATATTGGCACAGGCAAAGAGTTTCTGGAAAAGACCCGGGAGGCACAGGCAGTCAAAGCCAAAATCAACTATTGGGATTGCATCAAATTGAGAAGTTTCTGTACTGCAAAAGAAACAGGAGAGTGAAGAGACAACCGACAGAATGGGAAAAAATATTTGCAAACTATGCAACAGATAAAGGGTTAATAACCAGAATCTACAAAGAGATCAAGAAACTCCACAAAAACAAAACCAACAACCCACTCAAGAGATGGGCCAAGGACCTCAATAGACATTTTTCAAAAGAGGAAATCCAAATGGCCAACAGGCACATGAAAAAATGTTCAAGGTCATTAGTAATCAGGGAAATGCAAATCAAAACCACAATGAGGTTTCACCTCACCCCGGTTAGAATGGCTCACATGCAGAAATCTACCAACAACAGATGCTGGCGAGGATGTGGGGAAAAAGGGACACTAACCCACTGTTGGTGGGAATGCAAACTGGTCAAGCCACTATGGAAGTCAGTCTGGAGATTCCTCAGAAACCTGAAGATAACCCTACCGTTCGACCCAGCCATCCCACTCCTTGGAATTTACCCAAAGGAATTTAAATTGGCAAACAAAAAAGCGGTCTGCAGCCTAATGTTTATTGCAGCTCAATTCACAATAGCTAAGATCTGGAACTGACCTAAATGCCCATCAACGGTAGATTGGATAAAGAAATTATGGGATATGTACTCTTTAGAATACTATACCGCAGTAAGAAACAACGAAATCCAGTCATTTGCAACAAAATGGAGGAATCTGGAACACATCATGCTGAGTGAAATAAGCCAGTCCCAAAGGGACAAATACCATATGTTCTCCCTGATCGGTGACAACTGACTGAACACCAAAAAGGAAACCTCCTGAAGTGAAACGGACTCTATGGGAAACGGTGACTTGATCAGCATAGCCCTGACTGTTAATGAACAACTTAATACATTATCCCTCTTAGTAGTTTTTTTGTCTGTTCTACTTAATATGACTGGTTTAATTCTGTAATTAATACACAGTTATTCTTAAGTGTTAAAAATTAACTGAAATGTGATCCCTGTTAAACATAAGAGTGGGAATAAGAGAGGGAAGAGATGTATAATTTGGGACATGCTCAAGCTGACTTGTCCCAAATGGTAGAGTTAAAAACATACCAGGGGATTCCAATTCAATCCCATCAAGGTGGCATGTACCAATGCCATCTCACTAGTCCCAGTGATCAATTTCAGTTCACAATTGATCATAATGAAACGACTAAGAGTCAAAGGGAGCACATAAATAAGTCTAGTACCTGCTAACATTAACTGATGGAATAAATAAAGGGGAGAGTGATCCAACATGGGAAGTGAGATACTCAGCAGACTCATAGAATGGCAGATGTCCTAAATAGCACTCTGGCTTCAGAATCAGCCCTAAAGGCACTCGGATCTGGCTGAAAAGCCCATGAGAGTATTTCAGGCATGGAAAGCCAAGACACTCTGGCAAAAGATCTCTGCGAGTGAGATCCCAGTGGAAAGAACAGGTCTTCAAAGAAGGAGGTACCTTTCTCTGAAGGGAGGAGAGAACCTCCACTTTGACTATGACCTTGTCTAAACAAGATAAGAATCGGAGAACTCAGAGGGCTTCCATAGCCTTGGAAACTCATGACCGGAGCATAGGGAGACTACTGATGCCATAGACAGGAGTGTCAATTGGTAAAGTCAACAACAGGAGTCACTGTGCACTTACTCCTCATGTAGGATCTCTGTCCTTGATGTGCTGTGTATTGAGATTTAATGCTATAACGAGTACTCAAACAATATATTTCACTTTGTGTTTTTATGGGGGTGCAAACTGTTGAAATCTTTACTTAATGCATACTAAACTGATCCTCTGTAAAAAAAAAAAAAAGAAAGAAAGAAATTATCAACTCCCAACTTGACTCTCACTGGGATTAAACATGACAATACGTCTGATCTGATTTCATCATCATTTAAAAAAAATCATCTATTATTTCTCACTTTATGTTTCTGTGTGAGAGCAAACTGTTGAAATCCTTATTTAATGTATACTAAGCTGATCTTCTGTATATTAAGATAATCGAAAATGAATCTTGATGTGAATGGAAGCGGAGAGGGAGTGGGAAAGGGGAGGGTTGTGGGTGGGAGGGACGGTATGGGGGGGAAGCCATTGTAATCCATAAATCGTACTTTGGAAATATATATTCATTAAATAAAAGTTAAAAAAAATAAATAAATAAATGACTTGGGCCCAGCACTGTGGCACAGTGGGTTAAAGCCCTGGCCTGCAGTGCCAGTATCACATATGGGCACCAGTTCAAGTCCCAGCTGCTCCACTTCTGATCCAGCTCTCTGCGATGGCCTGGGAAAGCAGTACAAATGGCCCCAGTCCTTGGGCCCCTGTACCCACGTGGGAGACCTGGAGGAACCTCCTGGCTCCTGGCTTGCAGATCAGCACAGCTCTTGCTGTTGGGGCCATCTGGGGAGTGAACCAGCAAATGGAAGATCTCTCTCTCTCTCTCTCTCTCTCTCTCTCTCCTTCTCTCTGCCTCTGCCTCTCTGTAACTCTGACTTTCAAATAAAAAAATAAATATTTTAAAAAAGTGACTAGATTAAGGAACCAAGGCTAGGAGATGTGGAAAAGCAAGTAGATAAACTACAATCAAATGACTGCAAAGTAATGATTGATATGTACCATAAGAGCAAAAGTAGATCATTTCTACCAGATTTTTAAGAGGGAGAGATTACAGTAGGTTAAGAGATCAGAAAGATCTTCCTAAAGGAGATGCATTTCCATTTGGATGTGAGGAACTTGAATATGTGTAAGCGGGAGGGATAAGCATATTGAGCACAGGAAACAGTTTGGGCAAAGAAATTGAAGCAGGAAATGCAGAACATGGGTGGAATGTAGGGTGTTCAAAAGGGAAAAATGAGAAACAAAATAGAACCAGAATAGCTGCAGTCAAGAGAATTACTTTAAAATGCTTTCAGTCAACAGTGAGAAGCAAGGGAAGTTATCTGAACCAAAAAATAGGAATGATCACAATAACCTAGTGATAGCTAATGGCCCAGACTAGAATGAAAATGGAAAAGGGAAAAAAAAACCAACTGACTATAATTCACCTTTCTCTAATGAGGATTTGTCAGGCTACTCATGCCCTAAATCCTCACTAGCTTTCTACTAGTACCCATTTCCTGAAAATAAAACACAAAGAGAGCACTCTAGCCAAATCAGCTCTCAAATTCCTTTCCTGATGTCAGGAATAGAGCATATGTGAGTCTTAAGAGGCTTGGTTTTGCCCCTAAGAGAGGCATAACTTCCCCACTAGATCTTACCACTTCACCTGTGAGAAGAACAAAATAGCAATGCCAAAGAAAAATCCCCACTTTCTACAGCCTGGGAGATCTGCTTCCTTCCTGTCTGCCTCTGGGCTTCACCCAAACGGGAAATAGTCCACTTTATCCTGAAACCTTTGTAGATGTGTTTGGGAAGGAAAGGACTGTCTGTGAAGAATCAAGGGTGGGGGGAGGCAGAGGGAGAAAGGGAAGGGGTGGAAGAGAGGAGGAGAGGGGAGGGGAAGGGAGGGGAGCAGAGGGGAGCAGAGGGGAAGAGATGAAACAGATCCAAAGGAAAATAATTTTAACTCCTAAGAAACGCACAAACTCCTACTAGTCATACTAAGTGGAGTTTGGAGCAATGGGGAAAAGTGTAGAGCTGGGGCCGGCGCTGTGGCACAGTAGGTTAATCGGACGCCTGCGGCACCAGCATCCCATACAGGCGCCGGGTTCTAGTCCTGGTTGCTCCTCTTCCAGTCCAGTTCTCTGCTGTGGCCCGGGAAGGCAGTGGAGGATGGCCCAGGTGCCTGGGCCCTGTACTCGCGTGGGAGACCAGGGAGAGGCACCTGGCTCCTGGCTTGCAGCAATTTGGAGAGTGAATCAACGGAAGAAAGACCTTTCTCTCTCTCTCTCTCTCTCTCTCTCTCTCTCTCTGTAACTCTACCTGTCAAATAAAAGAAAAAAGAAAAGTATAGAGCCTTGATACTAGAATAAATTCAAATCCTGTCTCTGACACTTACTAATGTGTGACTTTCTACAAAACATTTAAACTCAGTTTCTCCATTTTTAAAATGGGACTGTCTGTTATAATTAATCAATATAATGTCAGTAAAAAGTTCTTAGGTACTTAGTCATTCCCATGCTTACTTAACATGACCTGTTGTTTTTCTAATTGTCAGTCTTTACCCAAGTCAACAGCTAGTTCTTCTTGGAAAGAGACAAAGGCAAGAGATCAGAGGACAACAGGAGATTAGAATATTTGCCTTTTTTTTTTTTTCGACAGGCGGAGTGGACAGTGAGAGAGAGAGACAGAGAGAAAGGTCTTCTTTTGCTGTTGGTTCACCCTCCAATGGCCGCCGCGGTGATCCGATGGCAGGAGCCAGGTACTTATCCTGGTCTCCCGTGGGGTGCAGGGCCCAAGTACTTGGGCCATCCTCCACTGCACTCCCTGACTCCCTGGCCACAGCAGAGAGCTGGCCTGGAAGAGGGGCAACTGGGACAGAATTCAGCGCCCCAACCGGGACTAGAACCCGGTGTGCCGGCGCCGCAAGGCGGAGGATTGGCCTAGTAAGCCGCGGCGCCGGCCAGAATATTTGCCTTTTAAAAAGTTAATCAGTGGGGCCAGCACTGTAGCATAGTAGGTTAAGCCTCCACCTGCAGTACCAGCATCACATATGGGCACCAGTTTGAGTCCCAGCAGCTCCACTTCCCATCCAGCTCTCTGCTGGTGCACCTGGAAAAGCAGTGGAAAATGGCCCAAGTCCTTGGGCCCCTGCACCCGCATGGGAGACCTGGAAGAAACTCCTGGCTCCTGGCTTCAGATGGGCCCAGCTCTGATCATTGCAGCCATTTGGGGAGTGAACTAGCAGGTGGAAGACTTCCCTCCCTGTTTTTCCCTCTCTCTGTAACTTGGCCTCTCAAATAAATGAATAAATCTTTTTAAAAAAGTTTATCAGGGAGAGGCATTAGGAGCAGTCACTAAGACATCACTTGGGAAGCCTACATCCCATATTGTACTGCCTGGGTTAAAGTTCCAACTCCATTTCTCACTCCAGCTTCTTGCTAATATACATGCTGGGAGCAGAAGAAGGTGAGGGTTCAAGTATTGGCGTTCCTGCCAACAGGTTCCTGGATGTGGTGTGGCCCAGTCGCAGATGTTGTAAGCATTTGGATAGTAAACCAGTAAATAGAGGATTTCTCTCTCTCTCTCTCTCTCTCTCTCTCTCTCTCTCTTCCCCCCTCCCGCCCCCCACTGCCGCTTTGTCTCTGCCTTTCAAATAAACAATATAAATAAATAAATTAAAAGTTTATCAGTAAGAATTATAATTGCTAAGTAAATCATAGGTGGATACTGGGGAAAGAAAACATTACACAAAAATCACAAACCTGTACAACTCAAGGTGCATGAAGTTGGACAGCAGTAGGAGGAGGAGGAGCAGTCATGCATCTTTAACTGTCAGGCTCATGATGTCACATTAAGAACCACTGGCAAATAATACATAATATACACAGCTACCAAGTATGGTAGTACTTAAAAGATAATTTTATGGGGTGGGCATTTAGCCCTAGTGGTTAAGACTCTATTGGGGGGGGGGAGGAGCTGTGGCGTATCTGGTAAAGACGCCGCCTACAGTGCTGGCATCCCATATGGGCGCCGCTTCGTGTCCCAGCTGCTTCAGTTCCAATCCAGCTCTCTGCTATGGCCTGGGAAAGCAGTGGAAGATGGCCCAAGTCCTTGGCCCCTGCACCCGCATGGGAGACCCAGAAGAAGCTCCTTGTTCCTGACTTCAGATTGGCCCAGCTCCTACAGTTGCGCTCATCTGGGGAGTGAACTAGTAGATGAAAGATCTCTCTCTCTCTCTCTCTCCCCCCCCCCTCCTCTGCCTCTCCTCTCTCTGTGTAACTCTGACTTTCAAATAAATAAATAAATCTTAAAAAAATAAAAAATAATATAGTCTTAAGTCTAAGACTTAATCTTTCTAGAGTTCAGTTTAAAAAAAAAAAGACTCACTTGGGATGTCTGCATCCCCTATCAGAGTGCCTGGGTTTGAGTCCTGGCTCCATGCGAAATTCCAGCTGCCTGCTAATGCCGACCCTGGGGAAGCAGCAGTGACTGCTCAAGCAGTAGGGTCCCCGCTACACACATGAGGGGGTGTGTATAGAATACCCGGCCAATAGCTTCAGCTTGACCTAGTCCCAAATGTTGTGAATATTTGATGAATGAATCAACAAATAGGAGCTCTCTCTCTCTCTTTTCTTGCTGTCTCTCTTTCTTTCTCTCTTCCTCCCTCCCTCCTTCTCTCTGCCCTTTAATAAATAAAAATTTTAAACATAAGTAAGTTTATTTTGATAAAAACATTTTTGTATCATATGGATTTTTCCAAAATCTCACTGGCTTTAAAAGCAGGAATTATTTTTTCGCTCAAATCCTAGTTCTGTTGAAGGTCAGATCCGGGTATGTTCCATGGTGCGTTTACTCTGGGCTCCAGATTAGTGCAGCAACCCCCTTCTATAACATTTTTGACCACACAGTAGAGATAGGAGAGCTTAAAATGACACATGTACCTGCTTGGAAGAGATTTACACATCTTTAGACAGAGCAGGTCACATAGCCAATCCTGGTACCAATGGAAGAAAGAAATCCCTCCAGGAAGGTTCCTACAGAGTGGCGTCACATTTCTTCAATGAAAGTGCAATTTACCACAAGCAGGGTTTTATTGTCTATGAGCAAAGGAAAAAAAAAAAAAAGGTGAAACCAGCCTATTCTGGTGCAGGGATAATAGCCTCTCTTTTGAAACAGGAATCATCAATAACATTTTCTAAAATGGGTTAAATATGGAAATAAACACAGGTATACTACAAGAAAAGTCATAAGCAAACTACTAGTTGGTAAAATATCGCTTGGGTAGAACTAGAGATAGATGCAATGCAATGAGATATGTGGATCTCAAGTCAGGTCTGAGTGGGAAATGAGATGTTAGGGTGCCTGTTAATATTATGCTGGTAGAAGTTAAAGAAGATTGAGAAGAAGGTAGGTAGTCAAATGAGATGTCCAGAATGTAAATTGCAGGGCAAGCATTTGACATAGCAGTTAAGATGCCCACATCCCATCTCAGAGTGCTTTGTTCAAGTCCCAGTTCATCCATTTCCACTTCCACTTCTGGCTTTTTGTGACTACACACCTTGAGAGGCAGCAAATGATGGCTAAAGTACTTGGGTCCCAGACACCCACTTGGGTAGGAGATGTGGCTGGAGTTCTGGGCTCCTGGCTTGTTGTTGAGGCCATCTGGAGAGTGAATCAACAGATGGAAGATTTGTATGTGTGCCTACTCTCTCTCTCTCTTCTCTCTCTCTCTCTCTCTCTCTCTCTCCCTTCTCTCTCCCTTTCAAATAAATGAAAAAAAAAAAAAACAAAATTTTCTTTTTTAAAAAAAAGTTGTTTTGCAGGGGGTACATGTGTCTGAGAGGCAGAGATGAAAAAACAACATTTGGCACTTAGATTACTAAGAGAAACAACGAATCAAAAGTTGCAGGGGAGGCCGGTGCCACAGCTCACTAGGCTAATCCTCCACCTTGCGGTGCCGGCACACCGGGTTCTAGTCCCGGTCGGGGCGCCGGATTCTGTCCCGGTTGCCCCTCTTCCAGGCCAGCTCTCTGCTGTGGCCAGGGAGTGCAGTGGAGGATGGCCCAAGTGCTTGGGGCCTGCACCCCATGGGAGACCAGGATAAGCGCCTGGCTCCTGCCATCGGATCAGCACAGTGCGCCGGCCGCAGCGCACTGGCCGCGGCGGCCATTGGAGGGTGAACCAACAGCAAAGGAAGACCTTTCTCTCTGTCTCTGTCTCTCTCTCTCTCTCTCTCTCTCACTGTCCACTCTGCCTGTCAAAAATAAAAAATTTAAAAAAATTGCAGGGGATTTCCAAGATTGGAGATAAAATAAGTTATCATTATAGCAAGTACATTTGGAAATGTTGAATAAATTTGTCATACGAAGATTGGAAAAGATCTCAGTTAAGTTTTCTTCCTTCCCCCCGCTCTTTTATTTGAAAGGCAGAGTCAGATAGAGATCTCTCATCCACTGGTTCACCCCTAATACAACTGCAGGAGCTGGCTAGGAGAAAGCCAGGAACCTGGAACTCAATTTGCATCTCTCACGTGGGTGGCAGGAACACAACTACTTGAGCCATCACCACTGCCTCCAAGGGTGAGCACTAGTAGGAAGCTAGAATTGGGAGCCCGTGTTGAACCCAGACACTTTAAAATGGATTGTGGGTATCTCAACTGCTAAACCCCCAAATACCTGCTCTACGTTTTCTTGAGATGGAGCATGTGGAACACAGTTGATATCAAAGAAAATTCTGTTTTTTTACTTGAAAATTAATACTTTATTTAGTTTTATTGATATAAAAAGAACAGATTTCATAGGTATAATCCTAAGAAGATGACCATAGTTCCCTTCCTCTTTCTCCCTCCCTAAATTCCCCTCCTTCCTTCCTTTCTTCAATTCTTGCAAAAAAATAAATCAGTCCACTCTATAATCACAGGCCTAATGCACCATTAAACCTAATATTCAACAAGTAGGGGCCACACTGTGGTGCATTAGGTTAATCCTCTGCCTGTGGTGCTGGCATCCCATATGGGCACTGGTTCTAGTCCCAGCTGCTCTGCTTCTGATGCAGCTCTCTGCTATGGCTTGGTAAAGCAGTAGAAGATGGCCCCAGTACTTGGGACCCTGCACCCACGTGGGAGACCCAGAAGAAGCTCCTGGCTCCTGGCTTCGGATTGGCGCAGCTCCAGCCATTGAGGCCATGTGGGGAGTGAACCAGTGGATGGAAGACCGTTCTGTCTCTCCTTCTCACTGTCTGTAACTCTACCTCTCAAATAAATAAAATGTTTTAAAAAAATCGATAAGTAATAAGTAGAAAGACCATAATTCCACAAGATGCCCATTTTATTTCTATACTTTTTTTAAAATGCTTTTTATTCATTTCTATACTTCTTTTGTATTCTATATTAACTCCCACATATCAGAGAAACTACCATCATAGATACAAATTAACTGGATATTTTAACCATAGAAAATATAATTTCTAATTATGTGTCCTGAAACAGACAGGAGGAATAGAAAATAAGTTCTTGAATTTTTCAGTTTTCTGATAAGGCCTTACATAATCAAAATTTAAACTTAAAAACCAAGATGCCCACTACAGATTCTTCAGAAGTTTATTTCTCCATGACTTTGCAAATATTGTTTCCTGCATTCAAATAATGTATTTATTTCTTCATACTAGGCAAAGTCAAAAAGACCAAAGCAATTCCATATTTCTAAACTGCAATTTCACACATGTATAGTAAAGCATAACTATTTCTGACAGTTTCTGAAGTTTTGGAACTATCATTATCAAACAAAGCTTTAAGACATGAGAAAATGATTTTAGGTTTAGTCTTTTGTTTCTGTATTGTTGTTTATCCAAATTACTGCAGTTAACTGAGAATAACATTTAACGAGGTCCCTAACACATTCAGATATGTGTTTTTGGAATACCAAATAACTCACATATACTGCAGAAAGCAACAACCAAATTATAAGAGGGATAGTGATGAAGGGTTGCAGTTAAAATTAGACTTTCCACTTACATTAAGATTGTTAATTTTGCCACAACATAATTTCCTGGCTATCAAAAGATTAATCGACTTTCTTTTCTTTAACAAGATTCCTTAAATTATGTATGCATCCACTAAAAATAGTAATGATGGTTCACTATATTTGGGAAATTACCATCTAATACGAATAAACCTGATAGGATGTTTAATGGATAGGAGGATGCCATCACCTATTGAACTACCAAGTGAGGGACAGCCAAATGGGATTTTTTTTTATCTTGCACTCCTGAAATCATTTAAATTCAAGTTTTTTTTGTCATTTTTGCTAATAACTACACTTTAATGTGCACAGTTTATGATGGATATTAGTACATTTTAAATGTTTCAGGCATTGAGTATACTGTATCACAAAGCCATTTTCTTCAAATTAATAATAAAAAGCTTTCAACTTTGTTTAATTTGGCAGGTAGACAAAAACACTGAGGGATAGCATAAGGCACTCTAACTACAATTCATTCTTTATCCTTCAGGCCAGGCAAACTTGCAAACCATTTTGAAGCTCTTAGAGCTAATTGCTAAGTAGCATAGATGCCACTTAATTAGAGAAAACTAGAAGGAAGCAGTAATCAAGAAACCCCAATTTGATTGGAAGTAGGATTATCATTAATGGACACAATTCCCTTTCTGCACATTATTAAGTCATGGTAAAGCAAAAGGAGAGGAAGTCCTTCTAGAAGAGAAATATCTGGGATTCTTGTGAAAAAGAAAACCGGTGCAACATGAGTGCCATCAAGCTTAGCAGCATTTTACTCCTTTCAGTCTTCAGTAGTATATTAGTTGCAGAATCATAATTTTTCTCTTGGCTGTTCTCTATGTTGCATATGAAGATGTCTCCTGTGTGTCTGCTCTGGCTGGTGCTTGGTGTATTCTTTAAAAATTCTATTCAGTGGGTGAAGAACAAGCAATTTTATTTGCCTAGAGGACTGAGTTTCTTCCCCATATCAGTTCTGCTTCTTTACCTTTGTCCCTGCCATATCTCCTGATAATGTACTTGAAAGAAACTGCAAATACCCTTGGTACCAGATTGCTTGCCTTGTCTAGCCAGAGGTATGTAGTTTTCAAGATAAACTATAATATAATAACATTGTCACATTTAAATCTCAGGTTGTGGGTTCTGGGGGTAAAAGCATATCAAATCTGGGCATTGTACAAGATGCTGGCAATATACAAGATGCTGTCACACATCCATCAGGGAAGCAGTACACAGGCTGGAATGAATAAGCAAATGATAGTTCGGCATAGAGGCTGAATGGGTGTGCAGAATCAGCACAATCCATGAATAGAGCTTGGCTCGCATCGACTGATGTCTGTACCAGTGTTTGAATGCACGTTGGTTAAAAACACTGTCAAGACTGATCCTCTAAGGACACATCTTTTCAAAGTGGTGTTTGCCAATAAATGTGCAGCTGTCAAGTTCTACAATTTATTATGAGTTTTGATGGCACATAAAATGTTTACAGATAAAAAAAAAAAGATTTGTGGGCAGAGGGCCAGCAGATGCACAGGTAAGTGAATGCCTCTATTCTTGTTGCTATCTTATTTGATTACAAGTACATTAACAGAAAAGCTCATTTCCACATCTTCAAAGTGGCAACCACTCATAAAGCAGATCAGACAGTAGGACAAGAATGGGGGCAAAGGCTGAAGATGAAGGACAGAAAATTGATACCATCAAAAGAGGAAAGAAGTAAAAGAAAAATGGAACGGCTAAATGGAAACCCTGCTTGGTTTGTCTTGGAAAATCATATGAGATGGTGAATGAGGACGCAACTCTGTTTCAAATCCCAGAGCTGCAACAGAATGGCAAGTAGGTATGGGATAAGAAGAATGACAAGATGAGAATGCTTATCATTGTACAGCTAGACCTTCAGAGAAAGCCAACCAGCTGTATCTCAGAGGGAGCCACACAATAGCTATCTGCAAGCCAGCTAGGAGCTGCAGACCTGCACTGGTCTGTTTGATTATTGTGTTTACATACAGAGGGAAAAGAGTATGCCTGATGACAAGTTTAACCTGTGTTCTCCAAGCTTGGAGGACTCTACCAGAGTTGAGTTACAGTGACAGTAATTTCTTACTCTGAGCTCAATAAAAGTGCCAGACCCCATTGCCTCAAGCCTTTCCCTTACCACTCTAGCAGAGTGATTAGGTGGCATGGTAGCTTACGTCTTCTCCAGGGTTGTCACTATAATTGTTCTGAGCAGCTGTTAGCACCCATCAAACCCTCCATCCCACTGCAGCCTGTTCCAATGATGTCAACTGACCTTGGTATATAATGTGGTCATTTGTTACTGCCTCACTGCTGTGATTCTTCCCTTCATCAGATAGTCCTTGTTACTACTAATTAGAGTCATCATCCATTCTGACTAGGCCAAGAAAATATCAGATTGATTCTGTTGGCCCAGCATAATTATTTATAGTGTCCCTTTTCCTTCTCAAATGTGCTACCTCATATTAGAGGACTCTCTTCTACCAGTTTATAATTTGTATTTGATGAAAATCCTAAATAGAACATTCTAACACTTCCATTTCTTACAATATTCATACTTTCAGAATTTTTTTGTTTTTCTTCCTCTTTCAGATTTTCCCACCCCATGATATAGCAAGAAAATCATGCATTTGAGAGCCCAAAAGATTTGTGTTTAGATCTCAGCTGTGATACTCACTGGCTGAATAAAGTAAGGCAGAATCTTAGTTTATCATAAAACTGAGGATAATATTATGTTTTAGCTTATATGATTGTCTTGAGGATGAATCAAACAAAATATGAAAATAATACCTAGCATGCTATCTAACATATTGCAAGGAATGAATAAATGTTAGCTTCCCTTTTCATTTCCTACCATTATGGCAGTTTTTCCAGGGCTTCAGTCAGAAAATACCTCACCTGATGACATCAACAACTTATTCAAAATTCTCTTTTTTCTGGTAACTTCTACCTGATAGTGAACAAATATGTTACTAACTGAATTATTCCCTGAGTGGTGAGAGGTGATCCCTAACTTTCTTTCTGCACCTATACTTCGATTCTTAGTCTAAAAGAAGCAGAAATTTCAATAAATCCCATTACCAGCTCTCTGGGAGACCAATAGGAAGCTTAAACAGAAAGAACTCTTGGGAGTTGACTGTTTCAGACAGACAGAGATCGGCAAACTTTGTAAAGAGACAAATCATAAATATTTTAGGCTTTTAGGCCATACATTCTCTGTTACAACTACCCAACTATGCCATCATAACACAAAGTGATACATAAATGATTGAGTAGTTGCATTCCAAGAAAACCTTATTTATGGGTACTGACATTTGAATTTCACATAATTTTCATGTGTCATGGACATTATTCTTTTGTGTTTCTTGTTTATTTCAATAATTTAAAAATGAACATATTTCTCTTAGCTCATGGGCCATACAAAAACAGTGAGATAGAATTTGCTCATAGGTTGTGGTTTGCCAATCTCTGAGCTCTTTGGTTGACAATGGCAGGAAACCAAGCTCAAACATATCTTTAAAGAAATATATTGGTTGACCTCATTAATATGCTTCAAGTGCAGCTTGATCCAGGAATTCCAGTCAGTGTCACCAGATGTTGTCTCAGTTTCTCAGTTTCCTTTCCTTCATGTTGACTTTATACTCATGTCCCTGTTGGCCAAGACAACTGCTCATATTTACAGGATTTTGCCTTCTGTTATTCAAACACAGCAGAAAAGAGAATATTCTTATTTCTAAAGGTGTTAACATAAACTATTAAGTCTGGCCATCAGTACTCTGAACTAGATCATTTGTTTATCTCTAATCCAATAAAAGGCCAGAAGTGTGGGATATGCTCATTGGATTAGGCCAATAGGATATCATGTCCCTGGGGATTAGTTTGAGGTTACTTACAATCAAACTACAGAAAAGATGAATGATTCCTCAGGGTATTTTATGATACTGTTACCAAGAAGAGGAAGGGGTACAAGGTGTGACAAAATCTAATTTGTGTTATATACCATGAAGCATGCCTGAGTTTCAGCAATATTCAAATTATTCAAATTTGGTCCTCCCTTATTCACTCAAAAAAAATGTAATATTTTGAAAATAAAATTAATTCAGTAGCATAGTGAAAGTTGAAGCTTCATAGAGAGCCATTGTGTGTGTGTGTGTGTGTGTGTGTCTGCATGCACACATGCATACACAAAAATATTCAAATGCCACTGTCACTATTATTCCCTACCTCAGGAATGTGGCATGGCAAAAATGCTAAATGTTCCTTGGTTCACCTGTATCTCTTTTAACCCTGCATATCTGCATTTTCACTGTTCTTAAAAGATACTCTTTGTGGTTTTCTAGAAAATAGTAAGGAACCTCTGTCAGGCCAGAGACATGAGGTGGCACCTAAAGATTGCCTTTCTAAAACATAAATAGGATAAGACCACTCCACTGTTTAAAAACCTTCACTGGGGGCAGAGTTGTGGCATAGCTGGCAAAGCCATTGCCTGCAATGCAGACACCCCATATGGGCACCAGGTGAGTCCCAGCTACTCCACTTCCAATGCAGCTCTCTGCTAATCGCCTGGGAAAAGCAACAGAGGATGGCTCAAGTGTTTGGGCCCCAGCTACCCATGTAGGAAACCCAGATGAGGCTCTTGGCTCCTGGCCATTGCAGCCATCTGGGGAGTGAACCAGTAGATGGAAGATCTCTCTCTGTCTCTCCCCATCTCTCTGGAACTCGGACTTTCAAATACACAAATAAATACATCTTTTTTTAAAAAAAATTATAGACACATAAAGCATTTTCTAACAAAAAAAAAAAAAAAAAAAAAAACCTTTACTGACTTCCATCACCACCAAGGTAGAAGCCATACTTCTTCTTCTTCTTTTTTTTTTTTTTTTTTTGGACAGGCAGTTAGATAGTGAGAGAGACAGAGAGAGAGAGAGAGAGAGAAAGGTCTTCCTTCCGTTGGTTCACTCCCCAAATGGTCGCTACAGCCGGCACACTGAGCCGATCTATAGCCAAAAGCCAGGTGCTTCCTCCTGGTCTCCCATGCGGGTGCAGGGCCCAAGGACCTGGGCCATCCTCCACTGCCTTCCTGGGCCACAGCAGAGAGCTGGACTGGAAGAGGAGCAACCGGGACAGAATCCGGCGCCCCGACCGGGACTAGAACCCGGGGAGCCAGCACCATAGGCGGAGGATTGGCCTAGTGAGCTGCGGTGCCAGCCGAAGCTATACTTCTTAACCACAGCATTCAAAGACTATCACAACTTCACTCTGCCTAGCTTTTTAACCTTACGACTAATGATACTTTAATCACTACCTACTGAATCTATATACATTCTCTAAAATCGTCATATATTGAATGCTTATGCATTTGCATAGTAGTAGACTACTACCTTATCTTAATTTTTAAATCTACTTTCTTTTTTTATTTTAAAGACAGAAAGATAAAGAGAGAGACAAAAAAGAGAGAGAGAGAGAGAGAGAGAGAGAGAGAGAGAGAAAGAGAGAGCTCCTCCATGTACTTATTCACTTCCCAAATATCTGCAGCAGCCAGGGCTGAGTCAGGCTAAAGCCAGGAGCCCAGAACTCAATGCAGGTCTCCCTCTTGGGTAGCAGGGACACAAGTACCTGCTGTTTTCCAGGATGCATGTTACCTGAGAACTGGACTGGGAAGCAGAGCTGAGACTTGAACCCAGGCACTCCAACAAGGGTTGCAAGTGTCCCAAGTGGTGCCATAAACTGCCGTATAAAACACCAGCACTCATACCCTTCCTTTTTAGCCATCTCTTGAAATTTTACCCATCATGCACTGCACACTCTTTGAAGCCTTCATTGCTTCTACCCTTGGGAAGAATTGACTCCTTCTTTGTGTTCTTGTATGATCATATTCCTAGCTAATTATACAACAGAATCATACCTCACGTGGGAATGAGGTTCTAAAGATAGAGAAAGACTCACAATGTGTTAACCTTGAAAGAATTGTTTTAGAAGAAGTTATACCCTAGGTTGAACCCGACTCAGCACAAGGAGATGTTCACACTTTAACAGGCAAGTGGGAACTACACCTGAGGGAACTTGCAGTTTCCGATCTGCCATTATCATGCGAATCATGGGGCCTTGCTCATTAAATGCATTAGTGGATACACTAAATCCTCTCCCTCTGTCTCTCTGCCTTTCTCTTTGCTCACCTAGTTAAAAATGAGAATTTAAAGTGCGCTCTGCAGATCTCCATTCTCCTTCCAACTTGAGATTACTCGATTCTTGTAAGCAAGAATCACGTCTTCTTCCCTTTGGATTCTCAGTTCTTATCCACAACAGCACTTCATAGGGGCTCATTAATTGTAAAATTGCATTGCACTTCATATTGCTGCAGTGGTGTCAGTGTCTTATCTTTTCAGGCTTAGAAATTAATTTAAAATTCTTTCTTTGAAGATGGGGTGATGGACAATCTTGAGTTGAACAAGGAAACTTCAGCCAGTAGGCTTTGCCAAAGTAGCCTAGGTGTAGTTCAGTTCTCGAAAATATGAATGGCATAATGCTACTTTCCTTTCCAGCCATATGCCACATCTAATCATGGGATAAGCAATTAGATGTGACCAAAGCCAATCCATTTTAATTTGACAATAAGTTCTTTTACTTACCCCCTTCATCATGCAATCAAGCACTAAACCTGATGAATAACCTTACACGTGCTGGAAGCCCAATAACATTTTCTCAATGTTTCGTTTTTCACCTCATTTTAGTTCTTCTAGTATTTCATGTTATCCTTAATATAAAATTAACTTCAGAGACATAAATAAAACTTTCATATTTTCTCTGTAGCTTTCCAAATAGCAAGAGAATTTTCTTCTTATAGTTATGAAAGGAAGGATTTTCTGATATAGAACTGTCTACAAACTTTTCGGGAGATGAATGCATGGTGATTATTTTTAAATAGAACAATGTATTCTGTCTTCTTAGCTGTTTTAAGTGCTTCAAAAACACCATAAGGTATTCAGGAGATGGAGGCTACATAGTGTTTCTCTGATGCTCTGATTCTCGGTCAACTGGTTATACTTGAGAATATATTTTGGCTGCCAAAGAATATTCTCCCATAAACAATGTTCAAAAACAGTTTAATAATTAAAGCTCTAAATATTAGATAAATAGATGAATATGTATGAAAGATATAAATATATAAACATGACTTAATAATTAATTCCTAGTGTTTTCAGTTGGCTTCTCCCTAGTGCAACTCAATCAGAGGGAAGGCATATATCTGAGTCAAAACTCATATAACAACTAAAGGAATCCTTTCATGCATAGCTCATGCATAGCCTAAAAATTACCCTAGATCTGTCCATGTCCTTACTCGTCTACTTCTAGTGCTGTTAGACCAGTACACTCTGTGACAAAAGACGAGTCAGTGACATTTGCTGTGTGATCAAGCCTCATAGAACTGCAGATACTCCGGCTTACCCACTCTAAAACCATGCAGCTGATAGATGGGAGAGAACGTGTGCAAACTCCGTGTCTTTCGGATTACAAAGCCTGAGCTCTCAGATGCTCTCCACTGTCTTCCCATGTAGCCTGTCTTCTTTTGTTTCCTGCTCGTATAAAGTCGAATGCTTCCTAGAACTCATGATGATTCTAATCTGCCATAAGCTATAAAGATAGGCATACAAGTTACTGTTTTGATTTCTGACTATCCTGAAGCCAGATCAATGAGTCACAGCAAATTGTACTGACAAATGGCCTTTCACATTTAACTAGGCTGTGTGTACTAGACAATGCAGACAATACAAAGATGATGTTAAAATGTAATGTTATTTCCCCTCAAAAGAATCTGCCAGACCAGCATCCGAATAGCCATGATACAGTGTGCAGTGGTAAGGGCCTATGAAATGGAGAAATTATGAAGCTCTCATGCTTACACACAGTCAGTCTAAGGACTAGTGCATGTTAGAAGCTTTGTAATGAGAATTATCATCTAAAAAGGCATTAGGAAAAGGAAAAGCGCTTCACTTGGGAGCTGTTGAGTTTGGTGATAAGGAAACCTGAGGAGTAAGTTGTCATGATTCTTCCTGCCTGAGACAGGAAACAGGTGCTCTCACATCCAAGACTAGCAGGAGGTGTATCATCTTCTGCCAGTTCTCCCAGAGTCTACCCAGACCTATTGTTTAACCAATAGTTAGAGGACCAGGTTCACTGCATTGAAGTCCATTTCCTACAAAACTACTCAATAGAAAAATAGGTTGTATCCCTTTGCCACAATCACATTGCAGAATTCTATTAACTGTCAGAGGAAACAAAATGACTGTGCTGACTCTGCTATCGTTTTCAGCATATAAACATAGTATTCAAAGCTGCAGACCCTCGTGGTTTTTATTCCAAGATTCTATAAAAAAAATGGGTCACAGTTATTATGAGACCATAGTTAAGAGTATATTTATATATTTTCCCCAAGAGGGAAGTGATTCTGGAAATGATAGGCATCCAAGTTCAATTTCTTTGGTTGTCTAAAAAAATCTTCTGAAAATTTTCCCATATATATTTGTAGACAAACAATGTAAAAAGAAGTTAAGTAATTGTGATAATAGCTTTGTGAAAACAAAGTCATAGCAGAGTAAACATACCTCTTTTAGCAACAAAACAGATAGACTGAAACTGGGATTTTTTTTTTTTTTTTGAGGCTTTCAACTCCACTCTACTGACACAACCATCAATGAAATGGGAAAGTGTGGTATGAACCACATAGTTGTTTAAGTGGACCACAGTTGGCAGGAGCATCATATTGAGAAAGTGGCATGAATCTAGGCAGCATAATAATTAAGTCCTAGAATTTCAGCCCCAGGAAAAAAAAGATTTCTGATTCTTAGCAACATTGCTGTTATTGAATTAAGAATTAAGCTACTATTCTAATGCTTCCTAACAGGCCATGACACTGACTTGCAAAAGTTATTATTAACCAAAAGAATAGTAGAGAGGAATGGATAAGCAAAACAAATAGACTTTCAGATTTAGTACTTTTTACTTAACAGGAATTCAATAGACGTTTGCTGATAAATTTAATTCATGTGGTTTGATGTCATAACTGCTAAGCCTTTATCCGCTCTACTCTACATATATTTAGGGAAAACTTACTATGCACCAAGCACTATTCTTTTTATTGAAAAAAAGATTTATTTATTTATTTGAAAGGCAGAGTTAGAGAGAAGCAGAGAGAGAGAGGAAGGAGTGGGGGGAGAGGTATTCCATCCACTGGTTCACTCCCCAGATGGCCGCAATGGTCAGAGCTGCGCCAATCTGAAGCCAGGAGCCAGGAGCCTCTTCCAGGTCTCCCACATGGGTGCAGGGGTCCAAGGACTTGGGTCATCCTCCACTGCTCTCCCAGGCCACAGCTGAGAGCTGGATCGGAAGTGGAGCAGCCGGCTCTCAAACCTGCACCCATATGGGATGCCAGCACTGCAGGCAGCGGCTTTACCGGCTACGCTACAGTGCTGGCCCCTGCTAATATCTTTATGCAGCATTACTTCCAATTTAATAATCAAGCACTAAAACTTAGAACACAGATTTAAAGACCTTATTTCTATTATTCACTGTAAGATAGCCATAAGGTTTTTTTTAAATTAAATTACTGTTCCTGCTCTTCTTTAAAATAATATTTATGTATTTATTTGAAAGGCAGAACAACGGAGAGAGGGAGAGAGAGAGGGAGAGGGGAGGGGGAGGGGGGAGAGGAGGAGGGGAGGGGAAGGGGAGTGGGAGGGGAAGAGGGAGGGAGGGAGAGAGAGAGAGAGAGAGAGGGAGAGAGGGAGAGAAATCTTTCATTCACTGATTCACTTCCCAAATGGCTACAATGATTGGGAATGGGCCAGGGCCAAAGCCAGAAGTCTGGATCTCCATCTAAGTCTCTCATGTGGGTGGCAGGGACCAAGCACTCAGGCCATCTTCTGTTGCTTTCCCAGGCACGTTAGCAGGGAACTGGGTAGGAAGCAGAGCAGCCAGGACTAGAACCATCATTCCAATATGGGATGCTGGCATTAGAGGTAGAAGCTTCACCCACTGTGCACAATGCCAGCCCCAGCCACAAAACTTTTAAACTGACATTGATATCTCTGAAGATGCTAAAAGCTATTTTGAATTAAATAAGTATTTTTACTTTTAGCTGAGCTAGTACTTCATCACTGTTGTGAATTTGTATTTAATCAGGTGTGTACAAAGATGGCAAGGATTTCACTTACCTCTGTCACCACTTTTGCTTAATAGAAGAATTTCCCAAATGTTCTATGATGGTTTGGATAGGGTTTGAGCATGTACCTCAAGTGTTCATGTGTTGAAATTGAATACCAGCTGTGAGCTATTAAGAGGGTAGAAACTTGACCTGACTATGACGTCGATAGGCATGGCTTTGGGGAAGTGGTTATGATTAGAGCTCCCATGACTGAATACTGGACTTACAGGAAGAAGAAGAGAGATTGGAGTAGACACACACAGGTGCTCTGTGTCTCTTGAGTTACCTTGCACCACCTCATGATTCTGCCAGCTAGAACACCAATACCATAGGTGGCCTCTGAGCCTAGGACCTCTAGAACTTTGGGTCAAAGTAAACTTTTTTTTTTATAAAGTTACCCAGCTTCAGTTATTACATTATAGTAAAGAAATGTGAGCTCATACATGTTTTAAATGGTTTGGCCTAAAACATGTTCTTGTCTTGCTCCTTTTCAAATACCTCCCATGCCAGTCACAGGCTAAAAGGGAATAATGGATCATGAAGATCTCAAATACACATGGTCTTCTTTATGAAGAATGGTATGGTCTTGAACATAACCAGGGTTCTGTGACCCATTCCTAGAGATGTGTTCCTGCTTAGAGACAGAAAAGATGTCATCTGACCTAGGGCGACCAACCATCCTGCACTGGCCAGGAACGCCCCAGCTTTAGCAGTGAAGGTCCCATATCTGGGAAACTTCCCAATCCCGGGCAGAAAAAGCCAGCCAGTTGCACTAGATTCGCTTAATCTTATCTGGCCAAGAATTTCTATCAGGATATGAATGAAGGTTCCGAAGTTTAAGATCACTTTGTCTAGTTATTTTTTTAATATTTATTTATTTGAAATGCAGAGTTACAGAGAGAGAGAGGGAGATACAGAGAGATCTTCTATCCACTGGTTCACTCCTGAAATGGCTGCAATGGCCAAGGTTAGGCCAGGATGAAGCCAGGATCCAACAGCTTCTTCTGGATCTCTTGGGTGAGTGCAGGGGCCCAAACACTTGGGCCATCCTCTGCTGCTTTTCCATGTACATTAGCAGGGACCTGAATGGGAAGTGGAGTAGCAGGGACTTGGACTTGAACCAGTGCCCACACGAGATGCCAGCATCGCAGCTGGTGGCTTTACACATTAAGCCACTGTGCCGGCCCCTGTCCAGTTACTATGTTAGCTGGATTTACTGGAATACTAGGAGACAAGAAGATGTTATAACTCTGACAATTTATTTTTGTAATAGCTGCAATCACCTTTATCAACTTGTTTGTATTTTAATATATGTAAAACATTGTTATAGTCACTGTGAAGTCTTTTCTGAATTCTTGTATATGGACTAGTTCACAACAAAGTTACAGTTTAATTTTCTTTTTGCAAATTCTGTTTTCCATTAAGAACCTCATTTTTACAACTTTGTGTTTATTTAATTATTCACAAATCACATACATATATGATACACATATGAGTATTGTATATTATATATAGCATGTACTATTACTTTATATTTTATACACTAATTTGCATGCTATATAATATACAAAGGTACTTTGAAAGGTTCATGAGAAATGGTGTTAAAAGACACTTTTATTCTGGTGCAAAAATGTTGAAATCCATGCACACAAGGGACCTTCAAAAAGTTGTCTACTAATAATAACTGATAGAATTAAAAAGGAGAGAATGATCCAACATGGGAGGCGGGATACACAGCAGACTCATAGAATGGCAGATGTCCTAAACAGCTCTCTGGCCTCAGAATCAGCCCTTAAGGCATTCAGATCTGGCTAACAAGCACATGAGAGTTTCTCAGGCATGGAAAGCCAAGACACTGTGGCAAAAAAAAAAAAAAATCACCTAAAGCAAAGATCTCTGTGAGTGAGATCCCAGCAGAAAGAATAGGCCATCAAAGAAGGAGGCACCTTTCTCTGAAGGGAGGAGAGAATTTTCACTTTGATTACGACCTTGTCTAAATAAGGTGAACTCAAGAGGCTTCCATAGCCTTGGCAGCTCATGACAAGAGCTTCAGGTGATTACTGATGTCACAAATAAGAGCGTCAATTGTTAAATCGACAATGGGAGTCACTGTACACTTGCTCCCCATGTAAGATCTATGTCCTTAATCTGTTGTACTATTTGAATTAACAGTAAAACTAGTACTCAAAACAGTACTTTATGCTTTGTGTATCTATGTGGGTGCAAACTGTTGAAATCTTTACTTAGTATATACCAAGTTGATCCTCTGTATATACAGATAATTGAAAATGAATCCTAATGAAAAATGGGATGGGAGATGGGATGGTTGCGGATGGGAGAGAGGTTATGGGGGGGGGGAAGCCGCTATAATCCAAAAGTTGTACTTTCAAATTTATATTTATTAAATAAAAGTTTAAAAAAAGAAATTAAGACAATAAAAAAGTATAAACTGTAAAAAAAAGTCCACAGAATATGCATATTATGATAAAACTATGCATAGGCTTCAACAACTTTAGTAACAAGTAAACTGTAATTTCATTTTCCACAAACTATTAAAAGTATGCTCATATATAAATTTATGCTGTCAATTGACTGTTCCTTACATTTGAATTTTGACCTGCTTTTTTCATGAGGGAAAAGAAAATATTAGAAACTGTCTACAAGATCAGGTCAAAGACCAAATCCAAATTGGAAGTTTGGTAAATACTTGGCCATTTTTTAGAAGGCATTTCCAGAGCAAATGCATCTGTTTCTAAGTGAACAAAACTCTAGGCTTTGTCCCAGCATTGATTAACTAGAAGAGTTAGAAACAGAATAGATTTCTGTCTACAATATAACTGTAATAGCCAAAAGTTTTTGAGTGTTTTTGTGGCAGAATGCCATGCTTGAAAACTATGGTGTACTAATGATCCTATTAACTGATAATTGATTTTTCAAAGTTATGAACCTCTCTGAAAGCCCTTCAATCCACCATTTTCCAGCATCTGGTAGAGTTGGAGATACACTAGGCAAAGAAGCTCCCTGTGTTGAATAGTATAGCCTAGTTGCCGAGCCAGATTAACTCAGCTGATACTTAAAGCCTTGAATTTCACAGTGACAATAGGAAATCACAGAAAATTAGGCTTTAGTTTGGAAAAAATGTCTTAATACTTTATCATGGTCTCGTTTTGCTCTAATTCTCAGGACACAGTGAAGGAAGAAACATAGTAAATAGTGGAGACTCCAAATATATTTTTCCTTAGAAAAAGTAGTTTGATAAAGGTATAAGGTAGGGGATAACAAAAAATTCACTATATATGGACGATAAATTCTTTCTAGTCACTTTAGATTATTTTCAGAATCCTTGAATTTTTGTTTGCTAACATCAATGTTAAAGAAATATGAGTCAAGAGAACGGAACAGAATAGGTTTATTTCACTCCAAGAATTTTAAAGTTAAAATGCAATCTATTGGGTAGAGATGCATTCAAACAATTGTACTGTTGCCTTAAATTATAAATGCAGAGCAATTCCAAGCCTGGGGCGGAAGGTGTGTTGCAGAAATTACATCACGGATCTAACTGATACCCCCAGTGTGGGGAGCAACCCGGACTGGACTGAGTTACTGGAATTAAGACTTATTCTATGCATCTGCTCTCCCACAATATGGCGCTGGGAGAGGAGAAAACAGCTTCTACGCAGCTGCCTCTTGCCAACTTGAGTGATGACCTCCAGGAGCTGATCCTGCTCCTGATTGGAGGAGAGCAGCGTACTCGGCGTGTGGGCAGTTGAGTTGGGATTGGCGGAAGAGGACTATAAAGGAGGAGAGAGACAACATGCACCAGGAACATCTAAGGGGAACATCTATCTGAAGGAACACCTGTGCAGCCCCCGAGAGAGCCGGCCGGCGGTGTGCCGCTCCCCCGCGGAAGTGGGGAAAGTGGCAGGGGGAACCGCCCTTCCACAGAGGTGGAAGGGTCGGTAGCCAACCCGGGAAGAACCAGCAGCAAACCCGGGGAGGGCCGAGCAGACGAAAGAACAGCGCAGGGTCCTGTGTCGTTCCTCCACGAAGACGGGGAGCGACATAATGGTGCCGTGACTCGGATATGAAGCCTAGGCAGGGTTTAGTGTCGTTCCTCCACGAAGAGGGGGAGCGACACCCAGCACCAGCGTGGCTTACTGAACTGCTTGAACTTAACTAAAGTTCTTCTCTTCTTATCCAAAATTTAAATGGAAGCCAAAGTGATTGCATCAATGTATTTAGAAAACAGCTAACGTAAATAGCATCTACCTCCATGTTTTATGCAGTTGACCCAGGGCACTTTATCGGTACATTTGCCAGTCATGATAAATTTACCAGGATACCTGGTATCAGAACAAATTGAAGGGACAGCTTTAATAACTTAATGATCCATTCATATGTCTAATTTTGATGACACATCATTAGACAAGAAGCAAAATTGAGCAGCTTCATTTCAGATCACATTTACACTTTTGAAATTTGTAAGCATTACCCTCGTTTTCCACTTTGAAATCATTAAAAGAGTTCTAAAAATCAATGAGACTGATTTGTATATGAACACACTCTGTAGTGGAACAAAGATAATAGTAATCTCAAGATTCTTTAAATCCATTCACTTGAAATCAGTCAAACTGTCTTATCCACCGGTGAGTGGGTCTTCAGAAATTATCAGACTGAAAAACTTGCATTTGCACTTCCATTGTTCTCCATTTCTTATATTAATAATGGGTCATCTCAAAGGTTTCTTATCTTCCATAACGATCCGTTATGAATTTAACCTCCGCAATTTGTTAAAACACTTCTTGAACCTATTTATGTTTGGTGATTAGTCATTTATCATGCTAATTACTTTCATAGATTTACTACCTGCCTCATGCAAAGATCTTCATTTGCTCTTAAATTAGCACTCTTCTACAGTAATATTGTCCCTTGACTCTTGTTAGAGATTTGTTCAAGTAAGTCCAAATGCACCAACCTATACATTCCATGATGTTAAAAGCACCGATCATGTTCCTCTATTCAAAACCTTTCATTACAAAAGAGCCTGAATGTACTACAATGTTTAAATTCCATCTGATATTTCTTAGGCCCAGAGTAACAAAGTGGTTATTTGTACTGGTTACGGTTGAGATGCAGAATCTGAAATATGGAGAAGTAAGGTAGTAGTATTTCAGGGCTGGACACCAATCGGGTTTCCTTGCCAAGAATAGGAACTGAGCTTAGATGATTAATCTAATGCAGAGAGATTCACAAGCATGGGTCTTCCTGATTGTGTCAGAATTGATAGAGTTTGGAGTCACGGGAGGAAACACAGATTGTGATTGAATAACTCAGAGGGAAAGCCCAGACATTCTTATTTGTAATGAGCCTTCATATTAATTCTAACGAGCATCCACATTTAGCAAACTGTTGATATGGTATAGCACTGGTGTCAAGTAAAGACAGTGAGGGGCTATGGTGCTGTGCTGTTTTTCCGGGCTCAGCCCCAACTACATTGTCTTCCAGCCTCTCCAATTTATAGCATGTGTACCATTCTCTGAGAAACTAAAAAAAATATTAAACAGAGTTGTTGTGCCTTTACTGATTTTTCACTGGGTGATTTAAGATTATGTAATGCACAGAATGCATTATATCTAGCCTTTTGAAGAGTGGATTCCATTTTCTACAGAAGATTAATGTTTTCCATTGGAAGCTGCCTGGTAATTCTAATTCCAGTGTTTTATTTTCATGAAATGTCTGTGTCAACTGAAGGCATGTAAATCAGCACATCCTGTGCTCTCACACAGCTGAATTATAAACTCATTAAGGGCCAAAATTATAGAAATGATGACAATGACCTAGTCTTCTGCGTGGCTTCACCATTGCATACCTCTAGTGGTTGTGTGGCCAAGCTATAACAGCAACATTTAAGCATAATCTTAGAAGAGCTCAAAAAGACTAAGAGAGCTCTGATCCAAATAATAGAGTTTGGTTTTCATGAATTGTGTAGGGTGTGTGTGTGTTTTGTGTGTGTGTGTGTTGGGGGGGGGGCGAGAGCTAGAAAAAGAGAGAGGAAGAGATTGAGAATGGAGCACTGTAAAATTTCCTTCAAGCCGACATCCTGAATAATGATGAATGAAGAACAGCATTAATTCACTGGTGAGGTTAAGTTTTATTTGACTCAGGGCCACATAACACACGCCTTTGGATTTTTTGTTTTTAAAAGGTTGCAATTATCAATTCATTGATTTATAATTTATAATACCAGGAAAAAAGAATCATGTATTAGAATTGAAGATCTTATTGGGAAAAACCTCCCTTGACAACCTCAGCTAAGAGGGTGTGATGCTGGGGCAGCGCATTTTGTTGTTGTTGTTACAAAAGAGAAAATTGTCCTTTCAGCTATAGCAATAGTGCCTGACAGCAACTGCTTCCTGTGAAATTGTTCCAAGCACATTTCCATAAAGAAGGGTTCTATTCTACTCGAACCCTGCTTATATTCCAACTCCATCTACATTCTACTCCAGGCTTTCGTGTATTTCTCCCCCCAACAATTTGGCTATTTAATGCTTGCACAGGCCTATAATTGTGCTGATGTCATCTAGCCAATCAATCATAGAACTATTCATTAGGATATCTGCAATCAGGGCAGTGTCAAAGTGAACTACATTCGTTTTGCTACTAAATAACAAATGATGGTAAATTAAACTCTTGTTGTAATGACGGTATTAAACTGTATGGTATGTAATTTTTTTTTGTCACCGTTATAGTCTTTTTACTAGAGAAGATAGCAAACATGGGCTTTACTGATTTGAAGACTGGAGCTGAGCTGAAAGAAAGAGGGCAAAGGATTTGTATTTCCATGTGAAAAGTCCCTTATATTGAGTTGATGGAAAACAAGTGACTAAACACTATATTTTAGCAAAATTAGAATGTCTGAGTAGGTTTTCCATATATAGTGCAGTCTATGACCATGTGTCAGCACTAAAAATAGATGAGTACAGGTGCACCGAGTACTCCAACGGCAACACAAATCCCACAGAAACAAATTGCGAGTTATAACCGACGAAAAATAATTCATCTGCTTACATAATTCCCTCCTGCAAAAATGTGCTCTTTTCAAAATTAAGGTTAATATAATATTTTAACATTGAAAAACTACACCATAACCTTTCAGAAATTTATCTTATATAAAAGGTCATTAGTGGGAAGAAGAAAATCAAATTGCATAGATAAGAACACTTATTTAGTGTTTTCTCCTGTTGTCTAGCACATAGGAGTCAAATGTTAATTAAAATAGTTAAATAAAGAATATGAATATTTTAAAGTAAGTTAAATGCATCCTTTGTAGCTGTCCTTGCTTTGAATTACTTCAAGACACATTAAGAGTTCTCATATTAGAATCATTAAAGTCAGTTTAAAACCGATTTTCACAGCAAGAGGTATTAACATTTTAGTAAAATTTTAATGGAGGATTTTCACACGAGGCAAAACTGAACAGAAAAAAACGTTTAAAGATGAAACTATCAATTAACCAACAAATTTTGTTGTTCTGATCTTTCTCTCTTAGTGCTATTCCCTTTCTTCTTGATTCTGTAATAAGGTCAAACTAACCCTCCACTTACATTCTCTTTCTTTCAGTGTTCCAGTTTCTGGACATGATTTCACTATGGAATGGAACTGAAGAAGATTATTTTGTCCATGGACAACATTTTCTTTATCAAAATACATTTGGATACAAGCCAAATTTCTAAGCACCACCATGAAAATCTTGGCATAAAAAAAGACTTTTAGATACATTCTGAAACATCTTCTGGTACTTTACAGTGTGTCTTTAGTTCTGAAAATAATTTTGTAAAATGAATATGTTTTAAGAATGCAGTTAGGGCCAGCATTGTGGCATAGTGGGTAAAACCGATCGATGCCTGCAGTGCCAGCATGCCATATGGGTGTTGATTCAAGTCCTGGCTGCTCCACTTCTGATCCAGCTCCCTGCTAATGCAACTGGGAAAGCAGTAGAAGATGGCCTAAATGTTTGGGTCTGTGCCACGTGGGAGATGTGGAAGAAGCTCCTGGATCCTAGGTTCGGACTGGCCCAGCTCCTGCCATTGTGGCCATTTGGAGAATGAACCAGTGGATGGAAGACCTCTCTTTCTGTGTCTCTCCCTCTCTCTGTCTGTAACTCTGTCTCAAGTAAACAAATAAATATTTTTGAAAAAAGAATGCCGGCCGGCGCCGCGGCTCACTAGGCTAATCCTCCGCCTAGCGGCGCCGGCACACCAGGTTCTAGTCCCGGTTGGGGCGCCGGATTCTGTCCCGGTTGCCCCTCTTCCAGGCCAGCTCTCTGCTGTGGCCAGGGAGTGCAGTGGAGGATAGCCCAGGTGCTTGGGCCCTGCACCCCATGGGAGACCAGGAAAAGCACCTGGCTCCTGGCTCCTGCCATCGGATCAGCGCGGTGCGCCGGCCGCAGCGCACCGACCGCGGCGGCCATTGGAGGGTGAACCAACGGCAAAGGGAAGACCTTTCTCTCTGTCTCTCTCTCTCACTGTCCACTCTGCCTGTCAAAAAATAAAAAGAAAGAAAGAAAGAAAGAAAGAAAGAAAGAAAGAAAGAAAGAAAGAAAGAAAGAAAGAAAGAAAGAAAGAAAGAAAGAAAGAAAGAAAGAGAAAGAAAGAAAGAAAGAAAGAAAGAAAAGAAAAGAAAAAAGAATGCCGTTAAGAGTACCACGGGAGAGAACCTTTGACAGAACAGGTAGGTGCCTCAGTCAGAGTTCTGGCTCAACTCTGGATTCCAGCTCATACTAATGCAAATTTGGGGAGGCAGCAGGTAAAGGTTCAAATACTTGAGTCCTTGCCACCCATGTGAGAGACCTGGATTGAGTTCCTGGCTCCAGGCTTCAGCCTAGCTGGCAATTGAGGAGTGTATCAGTGCATGGAAAACTTCTCTCTCTCTTTCTCTCCCTCCGCCTCCTCTTTCTCTCACTCTCCTTTCATGTAAAAAAAAATCAAAAATAGACAAACTTCATTATATTAAAAGGAAAATCACAAATTTACTTACTTATACATTTAGCAAGTAACCAATTGAATCTGTTTCTTTTTTCAATCATAACAAATAACGTTTTGCAATCTAATAAAGGCAAATACATTTTTTAAAAATTTATTTATTTGAAAGGGAGAGTTACAGAGAGGCAGAGGCAGAGAGAGAGAGAGAGTCTTCCACCTGCTGGTTCACTCCCCAAATGGCTGCAACGGCCAGAGCTGGGCCGATCTGAAGCCAGGAGCCAGAAAATTCTTCTGGGTCTCTCACGTGGGTACAGGGGCCCAAGGACTTGGGCCATGTTCCACTGTTTTCCCAGGCCATAACAGAGAGCTGGATTGGAAGTGGAGCAGCCAGGACTTGAATCGACACCCATATGGGATGCTTGCAATGCAGGCGGTGGCTTTATGCACTACGCCACAGCACCGGCCCCCTAAAATACATTTTTAAGTAATTTTTTTCCCAATCACATTTACTCAAAAGCAAAATAAATTATTCATTTTAAACCATTAAGTTGAACAAATGAAATAAGTTACAGGCAGTGATTTGAACTGCAAGCAACAGAAATCACTTTTGTTGAAATGAAACTATTTTTATTAAGAGATAACAAAAATATATGTAGTATCTGCTCAGTGTCTCGAGAAGGGCTTAAAAATTGGACATGTATACTGTGCAATTAACAGAAGTATTCCTAATCAGACAGCAGAGTTGAATGAGTGAAGCACCAGTGCTGGAGCCAAAGGGCACAGCCGGCACAGCCTGTCTCACTGACTAATCCTAAGTCCTGGGGCGTTAGGTTAAGAACTCACTGCCTCCTCGCCTCTAGAGACTGGATCTTGCTGCTCTCATTGCTTCCACCCCTGTTCAAATGATATCCACACAGTTCTTCTTCTTCCCATCCTTCGCTCCCTATTCGAGGTGAGGGAGGATGATCGCATTTGCAAACGCTAAGTTACGGCCTGAGTCTTAGCCACGCTGAGGTTGGAGAACCAGTCCCTGAATCTCTCAGCTGCTGAAAGTGGCAAGTTAGTTTTGCTTATGGTGGCGGAAGACCACCAACCATAAGAAGGAGAGGTTAGATTCTCAGCGACCAAAACGCACTATCATTCACTCCTTCAGCATACGTCCTTCACTAGCATCACTCTTCACTAACATCAGCATACAATATTTCCCCCATACTTTATTCTCTCTAACATTGCATAGGCATTATAAACATTTCACATATATTTACTCATTCAGTTGTCACTACGAACCTGCGTGGATGCCTCCCATTTTACTAGTAAGAAAACTGAGGCAAAGAAAGATTAAATGATTTTTTCAATGTCTCAAACCCCTGGATACTACCATATTCTTATGTAATACAGTGAGGCTGTTGCTTGTACAACCCAAACTGCACTGTTTCATCCCAAGTTCTTATCATTGACTTGTTCCTGCTCTATAAATTCATGCCTCAGCAATGGCGACTGTTCCTCCTTTTACAACATAACCCTTTCTCAATCTTCTAATTGGTGAATTTAATGGTAGCAATCCACCCTACAATTTTACTGATTAAGAGTACACCCATTAAATACTTAGGAAAGTAGGAGAAAATTAGTTAAAATATGCAAAAGCCTCCAGCACAGTAAGGAAAATGGTAAAGACTGAGGCTGTAGTTCACTTTTCTGCATCTAGTCACAAGGTCACAGTTGGTTTTAATGGCTTCCTTTCTCTACTGCACAACACATTTTCTCTGTTCTCTCAGTGCCTCTACCTATTGTGGTTCTTTACCTGTGGGCAACCAAACATTTATTCCTGGAAGGTCTAAGATCTCAGTCATTCTTCCTTGTAAGAGGAAATTGTGTCTTGCCATGTCACAAGGTTCATAGGTAATGCCCCATGACAAAAGACCTATTAAGAGCAAAGCATATTTCATATAAGTTTCACATGACATGAAAGCCTTCAGAAATGAAGACACAAAGGAAGTCTATGGACAGTCTTGCAGAATTATGATTGGAGGACAAAAGAGTATTACCTAATGGCAATAAACTGTTTGGGGAGGTAGGGGAAGGAACTTAGCAAGATATTCTTGTTCAATTTCTTCTTAGTTTCCTGTGGCATTCCTTATCACTGGATGTCGATCAGGAGATAGATGAGTTCTTTGATTGAAGATAATATTGTGTGGAATACCATGACTGGGTTTAGGACATTGAATATATGGATACTGGTGCTAACAGAAGCATGTGGGGACATGAAAGGAAATAAAATTATTTTATTCCAGCAAGAAAATAATACAGCCTTCTATATGACAGAGTCTACTATAATCACCTGTAACTAGGTGGCTGCCTGGTCCCCTGGTGGATTGGGGTTCAGGATAATGTGTTACTGTAGACAAACTGGGCACTCAGTAAGACCAACCTTGGTGAGAGATTCCATATTATTGATTCCAGGAGGTAATTCCATTTATGATCATACTTTTCATTAACTTGTTGAATGAGCATTGGAGAGATTAATGAAGAACTCCAAGTATTATAAGGAAAAATCATTTTTTCTATGATAATTGAGTCTTCTCCAAGGATGATTTTTAGTGAATGTTCACATGAAACAAACATTCTCACACTTGATGCCCATTTCTGAGATCCACGTAAAGACTGCTTACTTGAAATTCCTTATCACCAATCCTCCCATCTTATTCTTTCAAACTCTCTGATCACCCAGCAAAACCATTAGCCACTATCCATGAATAAGTAATGATCCACACCTCAGGCCGTATATCCTTCCAGGCAAAGTGGACAATGAGATATATAGCCTGAATTTCAGCCAATTGGAAGGATTTCTCTTCATCAATGTCTTTCAGGGTAACCTCTAAGTGAGCCTATAATACTGCAGTAGTCCACATTTTACCTGGTGTCAGCACATCATTCAGAGCCATCCATAAACTAGGCTCACATTTTTTCTCCTTTGTTAGCTGGTCATCAAGAAATCAAAGTTTTCATTTGCAAGAAGGATGACAGTACAGCTGAAATAGGCATATTGGGAGGGTGAGTCATCTGCTCATACAAATTACTTACACCTTCAGGGTTCGTTCAAGTCTAATCTTGTGGATAGCACTTCCTCTGAATGATGGAATGCTGTTGTATATCCAAGTTCATGACTTAGTCTTATGAAGGCTAGTATAGGTCATTATTAACTTGGTGTCAATGGTCAGGTTTTAGTCTCTATCAGTGCCCAGATCAGCAAGATAAGGGCTTTTTCTCAAAACGAAAAATGCGGTTTGCCAAAGACAGCACAGCTTCATTCCAAAACACTATTGGGTTTGCATTGTTTCTCGATGCTAGAGAGGGCTTTTCCTAGGACCCATCCTGCATCTCACAATGCCATGGGTACATTTCAGATCCATGGATCCACAGGGTCATTAGAGCCACATGACAGCAATTTGCCTTGCAGCTTTAATTTTCTCTGGAGACTTTTATAATTTTTTTTCCTTCCTAGTCTTGCAAGTTGGGCTCTGCTGATACAGAGATCTTTGAACCCAATGGAGGAATAATTCTACATGAGACTCAAAAATGAATTTCATCTCTTAATACTATTTGGACATTCACTATCTTCGGTTGCAACCAGACCAGAAACCAATTCTAGACCCCCTATAGGCTCCAGAGGTTATATTATTGCAGCCAATCCTTAATGGAATAATTCTAATTTCTATATCACTTTGTATTCTTTAGATGAAAGCCAAAGAAATCAACTTTGGCTACTTAAGCATAAAATAAGTTTATTAAAGGGTGTCCAATAGCTCTTAGAATACATAGAATGGTACAAGATTCCAGAATTAAAATATATAATCAAAAATAAATAAATAAAAACCTATCCTAAACTGTACTATGGAAATAGTCCAGTGATAAATTCAGTACTACTGTGAGTGCAATTGTTTCTGCCCTTGGAAGTAAACACAGTAATTTATCCATGACCTCAAAATTATTGAAAGCTGAGTCCCCATATGAGAGTATTAAGTGGTGATGGCCCTTTGGGAGGTAATTAAGTTATTGAGTGGCATCCTCATGAATGGAATTAACACTCTCAGAAAAGAGACTTAAGAGAGCTGCCTTGCCCTTTCCACTAGGAAGGGCTATAGCAAGAAGGGAAAGTTTATGAGGAATGGGCCTTTACCATACACTAAGTCAGCTGGCACCTTGATCTTGGACGTCCCAAACTCCAGGACTTTGAGAAATAAATTTCTGTTATTTATTTATTTTTTTAAACTCTTGAAAATATTTTTTCTTTTTTTAAACTTTTATTTAATAAATATAAATTTCCAAAGTACAGCCTATGGATCACAGTGGCTTCCCCCCACCAATAACTTCCCTCCCACCCGCAACCCTCCCATCTCCCGCTCCCTCTCCCATTCCATTCACATCAAGATTCATTTTCAATTCTCTTTATATATGGAAGATCAATTTAGTATATATTGAGTAAAGATTTCAACAGTTTGCACCCACACAGAAACACAAAGTGTAAAGTACTGTTTGAGTACTAGTTATAGTATTAATTCACATTGTACAACACATTAAGGACAGAGATTCTACATGGGGAGTAAGCGTGCAGTGACTCCTGTTGTTGACTTAACAATTGACACTCTTGTTTATGGCATCAGTTATTTATAAGTTACTCAGTTTGTCATAGATAATTTATCATATCATACAATATTCCCATATCTGACCTGAGGGTATGTTTTGAAAGGTGTGTATGCATCCAGAACTATGCATATAGACCTGACTTTTGTTAGCTCCAAACAGATCTTGAAATCAAGCAGGACCCAAATCTATCATTGGTTGGAGGGAGTCCATTCAGGATCAAGCACTAGCCGGGCCATAAGTTATATTTAAACTGCATGAACAGGTGGTCATTACCTCCAATTCATCTACTACACTTACACTAGTCCTTCTCCCTAAGTTTATCCCTTTGGTTTGACAGGAGGTTCATTTTTTTAAAAGATTTATTTATTTATTTGAAAGTCAGAGTTACACAGAGAGAGGAGAGGCAGAGAGAGAGTTCCTCTATCCACTGGTTCACTCTCAGATGGCTGCAATGGTCAGAGCTGCACCGATCCGAAGCCAGGAGCAAGGAGCTTCCTCTGGCTCTCCTATGTGGGTGCAGGGGCCCAAGGACTTGGGCCATCTTCTACTGCTTTCCCAGGCGATAGTAGAGAGCTGGATGGGAAGTGGAGCAGCCAGGACTCGAACCAGCGCCTATATGGGCGCTTCAGGCCAAGGTGTTAACCCACTGCACCAGGGTGCAGGCTCCAGGCAGGAGGTTCTTCATGATCAGCTGATAGAGAAGTAAAAAAGACTGAGCTTACTTAACTCACAGTTAGATCAGCTCAGTATGTGGGTGGAAGTTGAAAATAAATTCTGGCTTCACTGAAGCCCTATTCAGGGGTGGTTTTGAAAGACACCCATAAAGGAAAATCCTCCCAATGGCCAGAATTTCATGTGATGCATCAGGTTTACTTTTTACTTTGTGAAAAAGAGAGAGAGAGAGAGAGAGAGAGAGAGAGAAAGAGAAGTGGCTAGAGGTTGGAACATATTTTAACTCATGGACATTGGAAAATAGCTTGATTGATTGGTGGTCAGTGACCTAGAAGGACAACAATTTAAAGTCAAGGGTAAGGAGGTCTTCGGAAGAAACAGTGGATAGACACTTGGGAATTAAGAGTGCAACATGAAGATATTTATTTATTTTGACACCTACCAGAAACTATCCAATATGGAAGAGGCACCAAATAACAATAGAGAAATCACAACTAGGCCAATTAGGCTATGCCAGTCTAACACAAGGAGCACATAAATGGAGAAACCTTGGTAGCAAATACGGAAACTAAACACAGGCTAACATCATTGAGTCTCACTAACCAAGGGTGATTTTGCTACTGTTGCTGCCAATTGTACCACTCCATCTACTGACAGTGATCAAACCCAGATTATGATTATGGAATTTTCTTTCAAGGACACAAAACAGTTGGTGGAAGGAGATTACCTTTGATGCCTTCCATCCTAGAATTGACAGGTATCATAGGTATGTGTGATAGAATAGCTCTTAAAGAATCAATTGAGGCACAGGCTCAAAATCATTTCTTATGAATATGGGTTCCACTCTCAAGGTTATAGAGTAGAATACGTTTCCTTTTTTTTTTTTTTTTTTTTTGACAGGCAGAGTTAGACAGTGAGAGAGAGACAGAGAGAAAGGTCTTCCTTCTGTTGGTTCACCCCCAAATGGTCGCTACGGCAGGCACTATGCCAATCCGAAGCCAGGAGCCAGGTATTTCCTCCTGGTCTCCCATGCGGGTGCAGGGCCCAAGCACTTGGGCCATCCTCCACTGCCTCCCGGGCCACAGCAGAGAGCTGGACTGGAAGAGGAGCGACCAGGACAGAATCAGGCACCCCGACCGGGACTAGAACCCGGGGTGCTAGCACCGCAGGCGGAGGATTAGCCAAGTGAGCCGTTGCGCTGGCCAGAATATGTTTCAATGGCCATTATATAATGCTATGTCCCAACTAGATATAAAATATGCCTCAGAGAGCCAGAGTGAAAGTAAGAGTGGCACTGCTTACCATCACCTTCAATGACCAACCCGTCTAGGTAATGTGGGTTTCCTATCTCCATAACTTCAGATTCCACGAATGAATTCATTTTCTACTATTGCTGCAACAAATTACCAGCAACTTAATGACTTAAAATGACAAAAATTATCATCTCATAGTTCTATAGGCTTTCACTGCCTAGGGCTCTCAAAGCTGATATCAAAGTGTTGGCTGATCTAGGGTCTTATCTTCAGGTTCTACAGTAGAATCTACTACCAAGCTTTTCAGGTTGTTGAAAGAGTTCAAATCTTTAATGGCTGTCACCTCGAATCCTCTTTTGTGCCCTTGTGGCTGCCTGTATTCCTTATCATGCTGCCTCCTCATCTTTTTTTTTTAAATTTATTTTTAAAAGATTTATTTATTTATTGGAAAGGCATGGTTACAGAGAGGGAGAGAGACAGAGAGTCATGCATCCATTGGTTCACTCCCCAGATGGACGCAACAGCCAGGGCTGGGCTAGGCCAAAGCCAGGAGCTTTATCTAGGTCTCTCACAAGGGTGACAGGGGCATAAGCAGTTGGCCCATCTTCTGATGCTTTTCCCAAGTGCATTAGCAGGGAGCTGGATGGAACGTGGAGCAGCTGGGACACAAATCAGCGCCCATATTGGATGCTGGCATTGCAGGTGGTGGTTTACCCACTCTGCCACCATGCCAGCCCCACCTCCTCATTTTAAAATAAATGTTTCAGAATCAGAAGGACAAGAAGAGAGAGAGAGAGAGAGAGAGAGAGAGAGAGAGAGAAGCTCTCATTAACCGGTTCATTTTCCAAATGCCCACAATAGCTGGGACTGGATTGGGCCAAAGCTGGGATCTGGAAAGTACCCAGGTCTTCCACCTGGGTGTTAGGAACCCAGCGACTTGGACTATCACTGCTGTGCCCTAGGGTCTGCACTAGCAGGAAACTGTAGTGACGAGCCAGAGCCAAATATTGAAGCCTGATATGGGACACAGGCACCTCAATTGCTGGCCAAACACCACTCAGCCTCTTCTGCTTAAAAACAGCAGTATGTCCAGTCCTTCTCATGGTTCAAATCTCTGTAACTTCTCTTTCTGAACCACCTCTCCTGAGCTCCTCTTCTGCTATCTGGATAACACTTTCCCACTCAGAGTTCGTGCGATTCGAGTGGGCCCACCTGATATCCAGGATAATCTCCCTTCCTCGGGTCAGCTGATGAATCATCTTAATTGCATCTGCAAAGTTGCATTTGCCATGCAATGTAACATACTCACGGGGACTATGGATGAGAGAATGGAAAGTTTTAGGGGTCTAGAAGTTGCAGTTCCCAGAGAGAATATGCTTAAACCAGAGACATGGTAAAAACCTCCCTGAACTTTAAGCCACAGCTGCTTTCTGTTACTTGTAACAAGAGCCCAACAAGGAAGAAAATTAGTTACCATACTTGTAGGGGTATTTGACCTTGGTTATCTGGAGGAATAGGGCTACTTGAACATGATGGGAACAGGGAAGAATATATTTGGGGCTCTGTTTTGTCTGCTGCCCCTTTATACACCCACCTGCCCAACTTTGCAGTGAATCATCAGGGCAGAAGCCATGGCTTAAGAAAGGCATAACGACTGCTATCGTTTAAATGCGTCCTTTCCCGGGGCTGGCGCCGTGGCTCACTTGGTTAATCTCCCGCCAGCAGTGCGGACATCCCATAAGGGCGCCGATTCTAGTCCCGGCTGCCCCTTTTCCAGTCCAGCTCTCTGCTATGGCCTGGAAAAGAAGTGGAGGATGGCCCAAGTGCTTGGGCCCCTACATCCACGAGGGAGACCAGGGAGAAGCTCCTGGCTCCTGGCTTCGGATTGGCGCAGCTCCGGCCGTAGCGGCCATGTGGGGAGTGAACCAATGGAAGGAAGACCTTTCTCTCTCTCTCTCCCTCTCACTGTCTGTAACTCTAACTCTCAAATAAATTAAATAAAATCTTTAAAATAATAAACAAAATACCATAGAATGGATGGCTTAAACAAAAGAAACTTATTTCCTCACAGTTCTGCAGCTTGATATCCCAGATAAAAATCTGGCAGGTTCAGTTTCTGAAGGCTCTCCTCCTGGCCTGAAAGGCGAGAGAGGGAGAGAGAGAGAGAGAGAGAGAGAAAGAGAATATCTTCCTCTTCCTCTAAGGCCATAAATCCTGTCATACTATGGCTCCAGCCTTATGACCTCATTTGATCTAATTTACCGCCTAAAAGCCAGGTGTCTAAATACAATCACAATGGGGGTTAGGACATCAACTTATGAATTTTGAGGGGATGCAATTCATTCCACATCAGACAGTCAAAAGCGTCATCTGACCAGTAAGTACGTTGGAAAGGAAGAGAGGGGATACTAGCTGAGGGTGAGGGGAATCTAGAAAAGATAGTAATTAGGGGAAGGGAGAATTTTGGTTGTGGCCTCAAGACAGCTAGAAACAAGAAATCATACCACTAGTCTCCCTTTTGTACGTTTTCTGAGGAAAAGAGATTGTGATAACATTTTCTCCGACACCACTTCTGACAGTGTGTGTGTGTGTATGTGTGTTTCCAACAATAACAACCAATTTTCTGCCACCGAATGAATGTCAGATGATTCAATTCAATTTCAAGACTAACTCCCGGAGTTAGCACAAACCCCACAGGTTAACGGCTCGGTCCACAAGATTGCTTGTGATGCCAACTGTAGGTCCCAGGAACCACATGTACTTCTGACCAACTAACTATAAATTCAGGTCTTCTTACAGTGTCCTCTTCAGATTTGATAATTTAGTATAAGAATTCACATATATTTTTTATAGAAGCACTTGACTTAGTTTCTATGGTTCATCATGAAGCATACAACTTGGAAATGGCCAATTGGAAAATAGACAAAGGGCAAGGGAGAAGGAGAGGGGACGAAGAGCTTCCATGTCTCTCTGAGTATAGCACTGGCTCAGTACTTCAGTGTGTTCACCAACCTCCAAGTTCTCTAGATCGCACTGTTTTAAGAGTTTATGGAACTCAGATTCTAGGCCCGATTTCCTTCCCAAACGTCAGGGGCCACGGCTGAAATCTCTAATAATGTGTTTGGACTTTCTGGTGACAACCCCCATCCTGAAGCTATCTGTCTAGGGGTAATACTCTTAGTCACCTCACCAGTATAAACTCAGATGACATGGAAAGGGTCTAGTTATAAATAACAAAGACACTCCAATCAGGAAATGCCAAGAGTTTTAGGAGTCCTGTGCCAGGAACTGTGGACAAACACCTAATATATTTTTTTATTATACTATAGAGACCAAGCCGAATTTTGAAGGAGCTTGTCCTAGATAAACAAATGTATATGAAAAAGTGAATGCAAACAACACAAGGGACAGGTTGTACTGAATTCTGGTAACCCAATGGGATTCCTTACTATCCATTTTCTCAGCCACCAGGAGTATCATTGCCAATGGCTCACAGCTAAGTACCTCTCTGAAAATTTCCCTTACCCAGGGGCAAGCTGTGTACGATCACTGGTCTGTTCAAGGTACACAACTCTGTGTCCTTTGCCTCCATTAGAGGCAACTCTGAAGGATATGCTAATTAATAAAGCCCCACAGAGTTGGCTAATACCTATGTTACATCCTCATTACTGTTTAAATCCTCCCTCTACCCAATCATGGTTCTTTTCCAGTCTTACTGATGTAATTCCTGAGAGTATTCCTTTAACAGGGTATAATGGGGTGTGGATAACTAGGGGCAGAGTAAACTTCATTAGTCAGAGATTTTAGGGTATGTGGGCCCCATTATGGTTAAGAAAACATTAGAATTTCTTAGCATAATACTTTGCCTCTTTTACATGCCAGCCAAATAATGTTTTCAGCTTCTTATCCATGCAGAACATCTGTTATGTTCCACCTGTGTTAAGATCAAGCCATCAGTTCCCCTTCAGCATGTTTCTCAAGAAAGTGCATTGGCATGCAAGCTTAATAAAACATCGTGTTAACAGACCTGCAACTAGTTTTGGCATTTGGCTGTTTGCTCCTGACCTCCTACCTCTGATTCTTGATATGCCATCAGATGTCCTTCCAAATACAACTTCCTATTTTGAACTCCTTAAAAACCCTGAGCCACCCTCCTTCAGGAGGATGGAGGTTCTTGAGGCATTAGTTTGCTAGACTCCTCATCTACCAGTTGATTATTAAAATTTCTCTTCATCCTCAAGTCTTTTCCTTGTTATTCTGATTTAGCACTGTGGACAGACAAGACTTTTAGGAACACTTCCCAATAAGCCTCTTGCTCACATACCTCTGACTCAGAGTCTGATTACTGAGGAACTCAGCTTAAGACAAGAAGTGATCCCCCAAAAAAATACCGATTGGAAAGAGGAAAAGTGAGACAGGAAAAGAAGGAAAGCCAATGCAAAATATTATAATTAACAGGTTACTTCTTGTTCACCCTTACGTTTCTCCAGATGAAAGATAATTCTAAGAAACTATGGAAAATATCTTAATGTCATTTTTCCCAAGACATGAGGAAGTTGGGCTATTTACCCACTAATCCCTACCAGTTATTGGTTAGGGGCTGCTCCCAAGGATCCTAACTTCCGGAGCAGCTTGACCATGTTACAGGTAGAGCACATGCAGAGAAAGTCTTTAAGCAGAAAATCACAAACCTTGCAATAAAAAGACAGGAAGAAATTATAGAACTGAGCCTTAGGAGACTCTAACATATAAGATGTTGGGAAGATAAGAATGATCCAGCAAAGTATGCCAAGAAAAATCAGCCAATACGGTTGGGAGACAAAAGCAAAGAGAAGTGATCACATTATGCTGAATATAGCTTATTGCTGAGTAGTAAGAGTACTGAGCATTGAGCGTGAAACTTAGGAACATGTAGACAATTGGCAAATTTGTCACAAGCTACCTCAGTGAAGTGTTGGGAATAAAAACCCAAGTTATGAACAAAAGGTGATGAAATACAGAGGATGAGTATTGACAATCTTCAGGTAGTTTTGCTAAAAGGAGAACAAAGGAAGGGATATAACAAGGGAGAGTTGTGCCAAGGTGAAAAATATTATCACTTGTGTGCATAATGAGGCAAATAATTCAACAAAAATGGAAAAACAGATGAAGCAAGGGAGAAAGGGAGCACTTGCACAGTCCTTGAGCTGCTAAGAGGAATGACAGTGGGTATACAAGTGAAGTGGCTATCCACCGCATATGTTCAAAGCATTCACATCTTTCCCATGAACTCCAACAAATCAAAGACCATGTCTGCTTGATTTCACTCTGAATTCTTGAAAATTATTTCCTGATTCTGAATGTCAGACTGGGCTTTGTCCTACTTTTTGTTGTCTTTAATTTCTCCAAAACTTCCCTGATTGACCCTTGTAGCCTACAGTGGAGGACTAACCCTGTCCTTAATCAGAAGGCAGTGAATGGTCTCTAGTCTCTCTCTCATCTGCAAGTGACCTTACCTCTATTCTACCATAGGCCGGATGCCTCCATTATGAAAACAGACTTCTGCTATTTCCCTTAGTTCCTGTCTTGTTTAAGAGTAGCAGAACTTTCCACCCCAAACATGCCATCTTGGCCATAAGCATTGTTTTGAGTTGAACAAGGAAAGGTTTCTGGCCTCTCTCAATTTACCTAAAAGCAGAACATAAATTTGTGGTGACGTCTCCCTTCTCCTTTCTACAAAGAAGGTTGGAAGTTCATCTCTAGAAATTCTAGACCCTTATCAGCCTGGAGATAGCATCAGAGGAATCTACATAACAAATGTGACTAACTAGCCCTTATCTCCCACTATGCAAAAAGTGGTGACCTAGAAACTCAAAATCCTTTTCTTTTGTCTTACCACTTTTCTAAGCATTTTTGTTCTTTTGTTAAGATACTATGCAACCCAAATTCTAACCACCATGTGAGTTACTCATTTCTGAGTGCTCTATTGCAGTGTTATGTATTTATGAGTCACATGTTAACAAATCTCTTTTTTTAAAAAAGATGTATTTATTTATTTGAAAGGCGGAATTACAAAGAAGGAGAAACACATACACACACACAGAGAGAGACAGAGAGATCTTTTATCCACTGGTTCACTCCCCAAATGGCTGCAGCAGCCAAGGCTGGGCCAGTCTGAAGCCAAGAGCCAGGAGTTTCATCCAGATCTCCCACGTGGGTGCAAGGGGCCCAGGCACTTGGCCCAGCTTCTGCTGCTTTCCTAGGCACATTAGCAGGAAGCAAGATTGGAAGTGGAGCAGCTGAGGCTCAAACCAGAGCCCAGTCAGGGCTGCAGAAAGCAGTTTAACCTGGGGCACCATAGTGCTGGCCTTGTGTTAATAAATTTCTGTTTTTCTTTTGTTAATCTAGTAACCTAGCTTTTGTCAGTCTGATTTACAGGTTCCCAGCCAATGAATCTAAAATAGGTAGAGGGAAAAGATTTTTCCTTCCCTTACAATCTAATACTTATACCTTCACAATAATGTAGGGAAGTGAATTATTAAATTACAGTCCAAGTTCTTGCCTTGCACCTAGAGAAGTATTCTAAGTACAGGCATGTATAAGGTGCAGAAACTGATAACGTTTTATTTAAAAGGTGAGTAAGCAAACACATATACACATACAAGCATACAAGGTTGCCCCACACAGAGAGATACCCTTCATGAATGGGAAGTGGGGCCCAAAAGAGAAGGGGGTGGGAGAAGGGAAGAAGACAGTGCATACCCCAGCACCTCCTCCACTCATGGTCTCTGGCAGAAGAGAGTTCTCCCCAGTTGTCAGCTTCTTTTATGAAGTAGGGGAGGAGTGGCAATTTACAGGGAGTCCCCCCTCCCACCAGGTTCTGGATGAAAGGGATGCATTCCAAGAAAGGGGGCATTTTGATTGACAAATAGGAGGGAATATAATAGGGCGGGAAGTGGGGGGTGATGGCTGTCTGCCTATCCCATATCAATAGGACTATGGCTATCTTTATCCTACCAGTAATGCCAATCCCTGGAATTTGCTCACTGCTCATGAACCTTACTTTGTCAGCTGAAATTTTCATATACTGTGGTAGACTTCCTGGAGTCCTGCTCACCACTTTTCACACGAATTCATGTGCTTTGACGAGCTGTGGGGATATCCTGTTACTTAGTGCAGGAACTTCCCATTCTCATTCGTTTTCTCTCTCTCTCCATTACTGATTCTCTGAGTGGACAGTGACGTATTCTGTACCTAGCTCTGCCTCGTGGTCTGGCAGAACCTGAAGCTGGCTCAGTCACTGCAAGGTCTAGGCATCTCATATTCTGTCCTAAGTCATTATAGCTACCTAAGCTATACTTAGTTATGCCATGAAAAATGACAGTACCATAACTGTGATGTAGTAATAAAATATATTAATTGCCACATTTTAGTAGGAAAACTACATGTCAAACTACTATTCAAATCTTGTTATCATTTTGTTTGTTTTACATCAAAACAATTGAATCTAGCACAAACTATTCCTTTCCCATTAACCTGTTGGCTTTGTTTTGTGCATATAGAATACATCTAGTAATCTTCATCATTTTGCTCACATGGAAACAAACACTGGCTGAGTAACTGCATTAAAACTAGGTAAGCATTTCCAGCTGTGATTGTAAACACAGTTTAGGGCTCCCTGTGATTCACCCCCTTTTCTGTACTTTAATTGGGCTGTGCTTATATTTGCCTCATTTGGTAGGAATCCATTAAAGCAAGCGCACACTACTTCTTGAGCTTGACCTTCATATCAAATAATTCTACTTGCTATCCTTTGTACTATTTAAATCACAAAGTAATTTCATTTCCTTATAAATCTTTTACATTATTTCAGTTTTGACTACTTTCAAAATATGAATATCTTTCTTTTTCTCCAAATTGACATAATCCTTTCCTGTTCAGCAACACTGCTTTCATTTAACAATTAAAGTGTGAATGAACTGAGACTATGAACAATTGAGCAAAGTTGCTGCTATGCTCAAGATATTTTAAGTTTATAGACAGTAATAAAGGTCTTCAAGATGAAATAAGTATGCAAATGTGATTAGTGCTCTTAAAAAGAGAGCTAAAAGCCAGCATATCAACACACAAAGATCTTGCCTGTAGCAACTCATCTACATTGTTAATTACCCAACTTACTCTGGAAACTGAGCCATGATATCAATGAGATCAATGGGCTTAGTGGGCTGTTAAATACTCAGCAAATAGCTCTTTACCTTAAATATAATCTTTGGGATTAATTTGAAGAGTTAACCAAAGTGTACAGTTAAGTGTGCAGTCTAACACATTGGGAAACAGTAGAAAATAAAACATAAATCTTATATTTTGCCTTATTTTCTAAATCCTGGAACAATTACAAAGCATCTTCCTGTTAATTAAGCGACAAAAACAAGCTAGATCTCAATACATGCATGTTTATTTTTTTTTCTTCTGGACCAGGGATCTTGAAAGGGATCAGAATATGCCATGTCAGAATAAGACATTTGACATATGGATTATTTTGAACTCAAGGCAATTGAGAAACAGCATATACAGGAAGAGCTTTCTGCCCTCCCTCATTTGCTTAAAATCAGGACACAAATTTCCCACCCTTTACCAGAATTGAGAGAGCAACTTTTGACATTAGAGATGAGGAGTTGAGATTGAGACAAGTCTGCATAAGCAAACGTTATTAAAATAATCTTTATCTTCTATTAGTTTCTCCATATATTTCCTAGTTACTTTCCCATGATTTGTTATCACTATAAACCCAAACTTCCTTTCTTTTGTCTAATCACTTCTCCCACAAATTTTTGCCCTTTGTTAAAATGGTATATAAGTCCCCAGGCCCAACCATTTCTTTATGCTTTCACTTATTTTCTCTGAAGTTCCCATCCACATAAAAAGATAAGCATCAATAAAAATAGTATGCCTTTTTCCTTGTTAATTTGTCTTATTTTCAAGATTTATTATTTATTTGAAAGGCAGAGTTACCAAGAGAGGGGGATATATATATGTGTGTGTGTGTGTGTGTGTGTGTGTATAGAGAGAGAGAAAATATATATAATTTTATACATATATTATATATATGTGTATATACATATATATATATATATATATAGAGAGAGAGAGAGAGAGAGAGAGAGAGAGAGAGAATGAATCTTCCATTTGCTGGTACTTTCCCAAAATGGCCACATAGCCGAGACTGGGCCAGGCTGAAGATAGCAACCAGAAGTTTCATCCAGATCTTGTACATGGTTGGCAGGGGCACAAGTACTTGGGCCATCTTCTACTGCTTTCCTAGGAGCATTAGCAGAGAGCTGGATCAGAAGTGGAGCAGCTGGGACTTGAACTGGCACTCACATGGGATGCTGGCATGACAGGTAGAACCTTATGCCCATCCCTAATTTTTCTTTTGTCAATTTAATTTACAGGCCCTATTTTCTAAACATACAAGGGTAGAGGAAAGGTTTTTCCTCCCATACAGTCTACAATTCAAATTTTGAATTTCTACAGGAAAGGGGTGGAGGTGGGTGTGGGGGTTAATATTATGTCTCTGGTCTTCTTTACTTAATAAAGGAACTAAACTTTCTCAAAGGAAATTACTAGCACTATTACTTATCATTTGTGTGCTTGAAAAATTTCATAGTTGATTACAGGGTCATAATTCTGCAATGCAAATGCTCCTTGACTTATGATCAGGGTATATCACAATAAACCCATAATAAATGAAAAACATCTTTAGCCTAAAATACATTTAATATATCTTACCTACCAAATATGATTTCTTAGTGTGGTATACCTTAAATGTGCTCAAAACACATACATTAGCCTTCAGTTGATCAAAATCATCTAACACAAAGCCTATTTTTATTATAAAGTATAGAATATCTAATGTAATCATAAGTCAAACCATTGTGACTCGGGGACTATCTGTATTTGTAGTCACATGTAAATTATCGAAATAGCATCACTGAATGAACTCTTCAGTGGACGTATTTTTTTTCAGCTTTTTTATTTTTATTTTTATTTTATTTAATGAACATAAATTTCCAAAGTACAGCTTATGGATTACAATAGCTTCCCCCCCATAAGTTCCCTCCCACCCACAACACTCCCCTCTCCCACTCCCTCTCCCCTTCCATTCACATCAAGATTAATTTTCAATTATCTTTATATACAGAAGATCAATTTAGCATATATTAAGTAAAGATTTCAACAGTTTGCACCAGTGGACGTATATTTATTGAGCACCTATTTGATACTATATGCTGTACTAGATACTAGGTAACTGAGTTCTTGCCACTATGAGTACCCAGTAAGACAGACATGAAACAAATAATTATAATATAAGATGATGAATGTCAGAGTGCTTTGTTGTCAAATAAAAACTAAATCAAATTTAGGAAAGTGGAGACATAGTTTGAAAAGACTGTTGCAAGAGGGGAAAGGCAGACAATAGGGAGAGGAGGGCCATTACAATAGAGAGCACACTCTGACCTCTGCAAAAATCTCAAAACCCTGGCAGAAAAGTGCTTTGCTTTTATAGGAAAAAGCAGAAGCACTAGAAAGAAATGTTGGGGGGAAATGTGATAAATTGGTAGAAGTGATGTGATCTGCCAGTAGCCCCTGACAGAGATTACTTCGCAACTAAACTTTGGGCAGGCTCCTCTAAGCCTTCTTCTGAGTAAGCCTCAGTCTTGGCCCAGGAAAGCTGCATGCTCTCAGCAGACAATGATTCCATCTATGTACAGCCCCTCCCATGCTAAGAGACTGGGAATAAGCGCTAGCATTTCCAACAGCTCAAGCCATGTCCCAAGATGATGACTCCAATTCCCTTAAGTTTTTGCCTGAGAAAAATCAACACTGTCAAAAGAATTTACTGTTTATTCTCGCTCAAGTCTAACTATAGGCCCTGAATGACCTTTTCTTCAAAGCATTTACAATTGTTTCCCCTTATCTGCAAAGGATATGTTCTAAGACACCCAGTGGATGCCTGAAATTGCAGATAGTACTGAACCCTATACATACTTATGATAAAGTTTGGTTTATAAATTAGGCATAACAAGAGATTAGCAACTAATAACAAAATAGAATATAACAATGTTCTGTAATAAAAGTTATTTAAACTTCTGAATTATTTATTTTCCATTTCATATTTTCAGACTGTGGTTGACAGCAGGCAACTAAAACCACAGAAAGCAAAATCATGGATGGGGGGGTAGTGTACTCTTTTTTTTAAAAAAAGGAATGACACTTATAAATCCTTTCTCTGTTATATTCAAATATGAATATATTTCCTATAATTCAGAAATGTTTTCTCAAGGATTTGCGAGCCGTATGTCCTAGATTCTGTAGGAAGGTAGATGACTAACTTAAGTAAATTCCAGTTAGCAGACACAGATGGTCTAATTTTATGGACACTGGCCAATCCCCTTACCCACTTCTTAAAATTTTCCACTTTCCAAATTTTGTTCAAACCCTCTCACCACACCCTTCCCATCCCATGCCTACTCTATTCATTCCTCTTCCTTGCTGCCCTATTCTTCTTTGGAAATACCCAGTCACCTCCGCAGATTGGACTTGAACTCAGCATTACCACATTTAAATGGCATTCAGCTACATTTTTCTTTAACAATCAGAGACAGTTTTACCCTGAAATCAGCCTATCTCAGGAAGGAACAGTAATGAAAATTGTATGCTGGCTCAGCTGAGGAAGAGCCAGAGTAAAGAGCCTGGGGGGAAAGAAGAGAGGCATAACTAAAGAATGATCAAGTCAGATTAATGGGCATTTTGTTCCTATTGATCAGCGGGGATGAACAGTCCACTTAATCATTCATGAGACAAAGAATGGAAATTTGGAGGGTGTGAGGGATAATTTCAGGTATGAATTTGACTGGATTAAGGGATTCTGGCTATGTCTTTGAGGTGTCCTAAAGAGATGAGTATTTGAATCAGTGGCCTGAATAAGGAAGACCCACCTCTACTCAGTGTGAGCAGGTATCCATCATTCAGTTCATCCAGGGACCATACAAAGCAAAAGGGCAAAGAAAAGGTGAATTTCCTGTCCTCTGGAGCTCAGATACCCATTCACCCTTTCCTTGGATGACACAACTCTAAGGTCTGGGGCATTTGGAACCCGGAACCCACACCTCTGTCCCTCTATGTTCTTGGGTCTTCACCCTTAGACTTCCAGTTACACCATCAGATCTCATGGTTCTCAGGCCTTTTGGCCTCAGACTGAATTGCACCACCTGCCTCCCTGGTGTGCCAGCTTTCAGAGGCCTTGCTCAGGGACTTCTCAGATAATTGCAAGGCCATTCACCTAATAAATTCCCTATTCTCTCTATCTTATGTTGGCTCTGTTTCTCTGAAGAATGCTAATATAGAGATTCTTTATTCTGTCATAGGTAGACAATGGGGGTGTCTGTGTGCCATCTAAGTCCTGAAGCAATGGGTGCTTCCTTGAAATAAGCAGATTCTGGGAACACTAAATAGGGGGAGGCATTCTTTTTTTTTTGTTTTAAGATTTATGTCTTTATTTGAAAATCAGAGTTACCATGAGAGAGAGAGAGAGAGAGAGAGAGAGAGAGAGAGAAAGAGAAATCTTTCAGCAGCTGGTTCACTACCCAAATGGTTGCAACGGTCAGGGCTGGGCCAGGCCAAAGCCAGGAGGGAGGGGATTCATAATTGTTGCTTTTTCCAGGAGCACATTGTTCATGTAAAGTTCAACATGCTCATGGAAATATAGTGCAGGGCACCCATCTTTGTTCAGAGCTTAAGAAACACCTACCAGTGCAGTTTCTTGCTGAATGGTGGGTTCAAACAAGCAGGATAAATTGTACTTAGAAAGCATTAGCCTGTGATGGCAGAGATTAGTAGTTGTGGGCAGAATTTCAAGTTTGGTCTTCTCCCAACATAAAAAGTAAGAGAGTAAGAGAACAAAATGACAATGGTAGATTTTACTTGTTTTCTGTGCTCCTACATAACAGAGAAGGGTAAAGTCCCCCATCCTTTGCAGTCCAGAAAAGGACCTAATACAAAGAATCATCTTTCTCCAAATGATTTAGGAAAAATTCACTAATGACTCTTTGTGTATATATGACAAAACCAGGCACAGACCCTCCAAATTCCTTTATTTGACTCATAATTAATCAGTTGAACTCCTTCATCCTAGGAACCCCTAGGAAAGGGGTTAGGTTACTGGGGACATTGCCCTTAGAAGGGATTTCATGAAGTTAGATAGTTCCCATGATAATGAGTTATTAAAAAAAAAGTAAGCCTGACTCCTGAATCTTTCTGGCTTTCCATCTTCCTGTGTGATGCCCTTCACACAAAACCCACGTTAGTCTGTTTTTCATTACTTTAATGAAATATTGGAGGCTGGATAACTTTATAAAGAGAAGAGATACATTTTGGCTCCCAGGTCCAATCCAAGAATGAGGGCCTGTATCTTATGATGCCTTTCTTCCTGACAGAGTCCATAGTAGTGCAACAGAGACCAAGAGACATAAAGTGTGCATACACATGTGTGTGTGTACGTGTGTGTCTTCTGGTCCCTTTCCCTCTTCTTACAAAGCAATCAATATTCAATCATGGGGCTCTACCCTGATGACCTTACCTAATCCTAATCACTTCCCAAAGACTCTACCTCTAAACCCTTTAATTAGATTAAATTTCCATCCTCTTAACACCTCACAGTGGTGGTTATACTTCAACGCATGAAACCTTGGGAGATACACCAAAACCATATCCAAGCCAAAGCAAGGCTCTGATGAGACATCAAACCACTGGATCTGCCTGATCACGCACTTTCAGCCTTTAAAACTTCGAGATACATAAATCTGCTTCCTTTATAAGTTACCCAGACTCAGGTATTTTGTTACAGCAATGGAAAGCAGGCAAATAGAGAAAATTGATCGTGAAGAACAGGATCATTTCTATAGTTGTACTTGAAATTGTGGAAATGGCATTAGAACCAACTAACAGGCAGAGGTTGGAAGAGTGTGGAGGGGCTGGCTAGAAAAGGTCTAGAATGCCATAAATGCAGTATGATGGTTCATTCTGGTGAGGGACCAGAGGATAAGAAGATGAGGATTGACAGTTAGAGACACGGCTATCCTTGTTATGAGTAGCAAAGAGCTTTGCTGAATTGTATTCATGTCCTAGGGCTTTATGGAAGGCCAACTTTAAGAGTTAGAAACTTATCTGGTGGAGGAAATTGCTAAACAACAAAGCATTCAGGCTGTGGCAGGGGTATAACTGGCCACCTTCAGTGAGACTGGGTGAGGAGCGAGATGAAGCAGTACAGAAAAATTTGGAAAAGTCACATCATGTGATCTCTTCCAAGTGTGCTTTGGCCCTGACGATACCATCAGCCATGAAGCCCTACCACAGGTCAAATCTAAGGGGCTGCTCAATCTTGGATTTCCGGACTCCAAATCTGTGAGCTAAACAAATCTCTTTTCTTTTTAAAGTCATCCAGCCTCAGGTATTTTATTATATCACTGGGGAATAACCTAATAAAATGGGCCTCAGGATAATAACCTCTCATCTGTTTCTTCTCAGATCATGCCACCCTTTCTTTCCAGCTCCCAGTACCTGCTCCTGTCCAGCCCTGGTCATTCTTGTATGAATGAAAATTTATTTATTTATTTATTTTGCCTAACTCTTGATAACTTGCAGATCTTTTGGCTACAGGTTCTCCTTACTGCAATACTCCCTTTTTTCTCTTGTAATTATCCTTCTGAATAAAGGCTCTCCTTACTAAGTCTAGATTCGCTTTTATATTTGACAATGGCTAGAGAAATAGGAAGAGGATGGATCAGAGAGCCTTCGAAGCTACATCTTAGCGTCTGAATTCTATCTCAAGGCAATGGAAAGCCACTGAAGGATTTGTGAAAGTGACAAGATGAAGTTTGTATTATGAAGACTCACTCAGGCCTCAGGGAAGAAAGAATTTCTGCATTGGCTATTTATGATGTAGCTGAGTCTCTTCGAGAGGAAAGAGAGAGATTGGGGAGGCAGGAGGTGATGTTACATTCATTCTGAACGTGCTGAATTTGAAGTGATGGGGAGATATTCTCTTAGAGCTACATATGTGATTCTGCAGCTTGAGGGGAAAGACGCATATTGTAGAATCAACAGCATATACTTGGTAACCGGAGCCTTGGAGTAGATGTACTCTTCAGTCTCAAACTCTAACACATGAGTTTCTTTTTCTTTTTTTTTTTATTTTTGACAGGCAGAGTGGACAGTGAGAGAGAGAGAGACAGAGAGAAAGGTCTTCCTTTGCCATTGGTTCACCCTCCAATGGCCACCGCGGCTGGCGTGCTGTGCTGATCCGATGGCAGGAGCCAGGCGCTTTTCCTGGTCTCCCATGGGGTGCAGGGCCCAAGCACTTGGGCCATCTTCCACTGCACTCCCGGGCCACAGCAGAGAGCTGGCCTGGAAGAGGGGCAACCAGGACAGAATCCGGCGCCCCGACCGGGACTAGAACCCGGTGTGCAGGCGCCACAAGGCAGACGATTAGCCTATTGAGCCACGGCGCCGGCCACACATGAGTTTCTCTTCTCCTTTATCCCAGCTTGTCCTGTTCTAGTTCCAACTTTAGCCTCTATTTTTCTTTCCCTTTGTATTTTCTTATTTAAAATATATGGACACTAATGTACAAGCTATAAAAGTGAGCTCTGCATCAATGAAAAACTAAGTGAATATTTGTAATTCCTCTCAGGCCATATAGCCTCATTTAACACATTTAAGTAGCTGTTAATTGGTCTCTTCATAATGAAATTGAATAAGTATAAAATTCTGTCTGAATTTATTTACCATATAATAGTATCTAACATAAGAGTTGTGAACATCTTTAGTTCCAAGAGTAATCGACTTAGAGCAACTAAAACATTCCTAAGCACTTTACCGGATACTGCACTGGACGTCAAAGTTCAGAGAAAGGTCAGAAAGACCAAAAGGAGAGATGAAGAAAAAAGGAAAAATTTAGGAATAACGAAAAAGGAAAAATAAAGAAGCGGTAAGAAGAATGAATCACTTAAAGCACACAGCATGATAATTTTCAAAGGAGAAGCTGGGTGAGGATATTAGCATTCACCTTTACAATCTTACCCATTTCATTTTAAAATAATTTAGTAAATACAAGGAACTGACTTCATTATGCTACACCAATTTGAAAAAAAGAGTCACTACTTATTTTAGACCTTAATCATCCTATGGCTACAAAATAAGGTCAAATTTATTTTTATGGACCAAATTATAGTGTGGGCATTTGGAAAAGCAGCCATTTAGGTTGCCTGCATCCCATGTTGGAGTATCTGAATTTGAGTTCAGCTCTGCTCTGGATTCCAGTTTCCTACTAATGTGTACCTCAGGAGGAAGCAGATGATGGGCCAAATACTTGGGCCCCTGCCACCCACACGGAAGACTTAAATGGAGTTCTTGGATCCTGGCTTCCTCTTGACCAAGCCCCAACCATTGAGAGCATTTAGGGAGTGAACCAAAGCATAGAAGATCTCTGTCTCTGTCTCTGTTTCTCTGCCTTCCAGATAAATGAAAATAAATAAATGAGTGAATGAAATTCCTATAGAGTGCACAAGGCTTTCTCTTTCAAAAACAAAAGGGAGGAGCCAAATTATAGTGGCTCCAACCAGTTTACCGAAATATAACCTTTTTCACAAACTTCTCCAGTTATTTTATGAGGTTCCTAGGTTTGTCTAAAATGAATCGATCAGTTCTAATCCCTCCTGTTCCCTGGCATAGACCGTTAACCCTTTTTGCCCATTGATCCACTTGATAAAGCCCCTGCAGCAACTGCTTATCACAAGCACTCTTTTGTGCATGTCATGGCGACTGATTCCAGAACCTCCCAGTACTTACCACGTACCAAAGCAAGATGTGGATGCTATGAGCACACTCTTCGAAAGTTTCTGTCTCTTTTTTAGTTAATTAATTAATAGAGAGAGAGGGAGAGAGAGAGATAAAATCTACTTTTTCACTCCCCAAATGTCTGTCCCAGCTGCAACTGGGTTGGACTGCAACCCGAAAGGAAGCAACCAAGGGCTCCTAGTGGGTCATGGGTCACAGGAGCCCAGTAACTTGAGCCATTACCTGCTGCCTCACAGGGTCTGCATTAGCATGAAATGGAGATTAGGAGCAAGTACTCAAACCCAAGTATTCTAATATAGAACATTGGTTTCTTAACTGCTAAGTCAAATGCCTGTCCCAAGTTTCTGAAACAGTTGTCACCTTAAAATACTCATCTATTGCCAGGATCTTACATAGATTTTTTTAAAGAAGCCTGTTCTCTTTTTTTAGCTCAGTCTCCTATGAACATTAGTCATTCCATCTTCTATGTGCCCAACACTGTGTTAGTGCTAGTAATACAACAGTATAAGACAGATATAACTCTTTGTGTAGTTTATAAATCTAGTGACAATGATAACACAAATACTGCTAAGTGCTTTGTAGACATTATTGATTGATTCATTGATTGATTTCATGACTACTCTGCCAGGTGAGGAGTATTAATATCTTTTTTGCAAGTCCCAGACACAGTGTTTGCCCAGGGTCACAGAGCTAGTTAAGGCAGGATCAGGATTTAAATCTGGCCTGTCTGACTACACAACCAATGTTCTTACTTTCTAATGGCCTCCCTCAAAAATAATCCACAGGTCTTTTTTAGGCAGATTCTGGCTGTCAGACCTATCAACCTCCTTACTTACCTCACTTTTCCATCTACCCCAGTTGAGTGTCTGAGGCTTGCTCGCTAACTCCCACTAGGAATTTAAGTATAAAAATAAGTCAAGGTATAGGAAATAGGCAGAGAGGAGATATCCTGTGTACTAATAGTATCTATGAAAAGCTCAGTAGGCCAAAAATGCTGTTATACCATCCAAAAGGAAACTCGCTGAGGATAATCATGTAGCGTGAGCCTTCTGAGGCTGCTGCCTGCAAGGTTGCTATATCTTTTAACTAAATAAAAATGATAATCAACTTGGCCAAAAGAGGACTCTTTTTGCCCATTGGAAATCTCTTTGGTGCCAAGCAAATTCCAAAATGAAAAAGTGACAGCACAAATGCAGCTGGATTAGGGACTTCGGCTCTTTGGGTTGTCCCTGGCAACAGGGATTCTCAGCAAACCTGCACACAAGTGCTTTCTGGTGGGTGAGCTGTTTCCACATTCAAAGCAATCACTGGGCTCCACTCACTCTGTGTTGTGGCTTTTGAATTGTTTCTCTGATTATAAGGACCCGTGTGTGCTGAGCCATCCCTGTGTTTTCACTTAGATTCCCCAGTGCTGATGAGTACACTTCCGAGAAAAGCATGACAGGTCTAACGCCTTAGCTGTGTCTCTGTACTGTCACTGCAGAAAGCACCTGTTCCCTACCCAGTGAACCCTAAACCTGTTTCCTCAAATCAGGGAGTTAATAGCTAGTGTTGTGTTTTCAACTCTGATGGACCGCCAGCATTTAGAGTTAACTTCAGAAAGGAATACCTTGAATTTAAAAAAAAAATTTCTATTAATATAAAGATAACAGATTTCATGTGTCTCTCGGTTACCATTCTAAGAAGATAATCATACTTCCCTCCTTTCCACTCCCCCTCCCTCAATTCTTCTCCTTCCTTCCTTTCTTTTTTTTATATTTTGCAAAAACCTAATTTCAATCCACTCTACAATCCTGGCTTAATGCACCACTAACCTTAATATTCAACAAGCAAAAAATAGAAAGACCACAGTTCCACAGGAGTATAAACTAGGGCTAAAAAACAACAATCAAATCACAAGAAGCCTGTTTTATTCCTATACTTTTTTTATTTTATATTAACCACCACATATCAGAAAAGACATACAATATTTGTCTTTTGGGGACTGGCTTATTTCACTAAGCATAATGGTTTTCAGTTGCATCCATGTTGTAATGCCCTTAGATTATCATTTCCTCCATAAAATGCAAGTCTGTATGGAGCCAAGGTTGGACTTCCTCATCTGTTATTATTCTCCAAATTTTCCAAAGTATAGAATGCCCATGTAGTGCATAAAATCAGTGCAGTGGTCTCTACTTGCCAACAGAGAACTATCTGATACTCCCCAGAATTGACTGATTCATGTACCTACTAAACTGTCACGTAATTTCATAGCTTGTGCTGTCCAGCACCATAGCCACTAGCCACATGTGACTATTTAAAATTTTAGATAAAAGTTATATAACATTTAAAACTCAGTTCCTTAATCCCACTAGCCCTGTTTCAAGTGCTCAACAGCCACATGTGGCTAGTTGGCTCTTTTATATTGGATGGTGCAGATATAGAACATTTCTTTCATCCCAGGAAGCTCTATTTGAATAGCACTCCTTCTGATGATGAGCTACTGTCACTTTATTGGGACATTTACATTCAGTTTAGATTTACTAAATACTCATTTTGGGAAAATGTTGGTTTCCTACTCGCAAGGAGATAACACTCTCTGAAGAGAGATATGTGTACAATGGTAAACTTTGACACAGGGCAAGAATGATAAGTATTCTAATTACGGGAGAAAAGAAAAAGTAATCCTGCCTAAAAGGGGCTGGGAAAGGCTTATTTGTGAAGGTGTCATATAAGCTGTTTTTTTGAGAAGGGTAACATGAAAATAATCAGAAATTAACCAGGCTGTTTAGAGGAAGGAGAGGAGAGTAGTAGTAGAACCATCTCAATGGATCGTAAGCAAAGGGTACTGAGGTGGAAGGTTTTGTACCTACATATGGTCTAGCAGTATTGGTTTTGCTTTATTTTTAATTGGACATATTTGAGGTGTACAACATGATGTTTTAATATACATATAGCAATGATCACTATAGTCAAGCAGATTAGCAAATCTATCATCCTATATAGTTATTTTTGTGTGTGTAGTAAGAGCACCTAAAATCTACTCTCTTACCAAATTTTCACTCTATAATATAATATTATTAACTATAGTCCTCCTACTGTTCATTAGAGCCTTACACATATTCATACTGCATAACTGCCACAAAGTACCCTGTAAATCACATAACCATATTTATATCTCCTCCCTGCCTCTGGTAACCACCATTCCACTCTCTATTTATATGCATTTGACTTTTTTTTAGATTCCACATATACATGAGATCATGCAGTATTTTTCTTTCTGTGTCTGGCTTATTTAGCTTAGAATAATGTGTTTGTATTTGTTGCTGGCATGTGCTTATGGAGCTCACATTTCAAAGTCTAATTTTTAAGAATTCCTTTATAAAACTCTTCAGTTCAGGTTATTTTAATATTCATGATGAAAAGGCTGTTATGACTTTCCTTGTGATTTGAAGATTGTTTGAAGATAAGGTTGAAATCCAACTATTTCTGCCAGGCTAATATTTCTTTCTTTACATATAAATCAGAGATGCATCTTATCAATTTATAGTAAGATATATAACTGTCCACTGTCCAGGTGTTTGTGTCCACTGAACAGTACTATCCTTGTAGGCAAATGTATAAGGGAAGTCAAATTAAAAACACAAGATTTCTGTGGAAGGCTAAAATCTAAGCAAGACGAGTTTGTTGGATGTTTCTAATAGCTAGTGTCATCCAGCCGTGACAGTCTAATGCATCTGTCTGCATTTACCTGGATGATTTTTAAATGCAATGTATACCATGCCATTCCTGGGCAAGTTGCTTTTTGCCTATGTTAGTAAGTCCCAACTCTACTACTTGACATTTAAGACTTTCCTTAATAAAATGAAATTTACTTAGGTGAATTTATTGCACACCAGGGTATGTAACATAAAACAATTTGATGCAGCCATTTTGATGTGACCATTTTACCATAGCTATTTTGATGCTAAGACCTTTTGATGATGTAGGCTGGGCAAGATTGTTTTAACATAAAGGTATTTGATACATTCCAAACACAAACCATTAAACTGCCTTTTGTTTTAATGATCACATATGGCATGTTAAATCTGTAACTCCAAACTTATTTCAAATCCCCTCCCATCGCCGGCGCCGCGGCTCACTAGGCTAATCCTCCGCCTAGCGGCGCCGGCACACCGGGTTCTAGTCCCGGTTGGGGCACCGGATTCTGTCCCGGTTGCCCCTCTTCCAGGCCAGCCCTCTGCTGTGGCCAGGGAGTGCAGTGGAGGATGGCCCAGGTGCTTGGGCCCTGCACCCCATGGGAGACCAGGAAAAGCACCTGGCTCCTGGCTCCTGCCATCGGATCAGCGCGGTGCGCCGGCCGCAGCGCGCCAGCCGCGGCGGCCATTGGAGGGTGAATCAACAGCAAAAGGAAGACCTTTCTCTCTGTCTCTCTCTCTCTCACTGTCCACTCTGCCTGTCAAAAAAAAAAAAAAAATCCCCTCCCATAACAACCCAAGCACATTCTACTCTGTCCCCTAGTGCCTGACCAGTAGATAGCAATTATTTATTAAAGGAACTAATGGGTGAACATTACCTAGTTACCACCTTGTTCTATGCATTTGCTGTAGCTCCCTCATCATTTCATTATGAAGTCACTTTCCTTCAACTTGGACCTGTTTTTTCTCAGCCGCCCAATTTAGATATCTTTTGGTTATTTTTAATCTCTATGTATGTGGTCTGGTAAGTAATCCATCAAACAGTTTGATTTCCAGCAGATTTTTTTCCCCACAAACTGTTTAAGCAACCACTGGAAGTATCCAAGTCTTTTTTCCTATTAGAATTAATGTTTAAAACATGGCAATACTTATATTGTTTCCAGCATGAATTAAGACTCATGACATTTAACAAAATGATATCAGCGTAGTGGTATTTCACTCTGAAGTGATTCTCTTCCTTTTGTTCACTCTGATGAAGTTTTATTGTGAATGGGAGCAAGTGGTCTTCATTAAGATCACCGATGACTTTCTACTTGCTAATCCAATGCAATCATTACAGGTTACAGGGCATATCTTCCTTTGCCCTCATGTAGTATTTGAAACTTTGTTGTGTCTCACCTGCCCTGTGTTTCTGGTCATGTTCCATTTGTTTTCCCTTATCCTCTATCATTTTTCTTTCTCTATCTTCATCATCGCCTTCTATTTGTCAACTCACTCTTTTCATGACAGTTACCCGAATGTTTCTCTCCTCTATATCACAAAAGCACCAAAAACTCCTCATGTTGAAAGCTAAACTCATGATCTCCAGCCCACTTCAATAGCCCTCATCTCTATGCATCACGCTTTAACATACAAAATGCTATCATTGTGTATCTATTTTTGCAATCCTGAAAATGAGAAGCCATCTTGACTTTTCTCTTTTTTTCACCTTTGTGTGCAATTTGCCATTAAATCTGGCAAAATATCCTTCCCCAAATTTCTATGTATCTCTGTTCTTGCCATTGTCATCCTACTTCAGTCCATCATCATCTGTCAACTGTAATAGCCCCCTAACATGGACTCTTTGAACCCAATCTTACCCTTTTTGCAATCCATTATTTATATTGTCAGAAAGTGGTTATTTTTCAATTAAAATCTGTTCTTGTTACTTTTCTTAAATGAATTATTTCTCATTTATTTAAGGACAAAAAGCAAAATCTTTTTTTTCCTTAAATATTTACTTGAAAGGTAGAGTTAAAGAGACAGAGGAAGAGACCGAGATAGAGAGATCTTCCATCTGCTGGTTCACTCTCCAAATGGCTGCAATAGTGAGAGCTGGGCCAGGCCAAAGCCAGAAGCCAGGAGCCAGGAGCTTCTTCCGGGTCTCCCATGAGGGTGCAGGGTCCCAACAAATTGGACCAACTTTCACTGTTTTCCCAAGTACATTAGCAAAGAGCTGGATAGGAGGTGGAGCAGCAAGCAATAGAACCAGGGCTTATATGGGATGCGGGTACCCCCTGGGCCATAATGTCAGCCCCTCACTGGGTTTCATGAATTTAAGAATGTATATCTTCCATCATTTGTGGAACATTTTTAGGCATTAATGCCTTAAATATTCCTCTTCTCTTATTCATAATGATTTCCTTCTGGAATTTTCTACTAAACATACATTGGGTATTCTCAGTCTATCCTAAACCTCTTCAAGTACTGGATCTCCACCTCCCTAGGATGTATTATGGATTATTTCACTAGGATCTGCTGTTTGCAATTTCTGTGAGCCTTTGATAATGGCTGTTTGTATACACACATATTGGTCATTGTGCTTTGAGATTTTGGATTTTGAGTTTGTGTCCGGTAGGGTATTATTGCAGCAATCACACATGGCAATCATGGGATGAAAGTGTTCCCTTCTTAAGACAGTCACAATTTGTTTTCTTTGAAGATTCCTTAGAAATGTCATCAGAGTGGCATCACATGTTATACCAATTTGCTTTGATATTCCTAGAATATGCAGGTAGTATACAACTCTCATGAGGGAAGATCTGTGGAATGAATTTTCAGGTAGGAAACATTTTTGTAATCTAGACACAGGACAACATAGACAACTTCTTTTGCTGGTTAGTTTATTTTATTTTTTCTGGTCCATTTTTGTACTTAAGGTATAGACTGTAGGCTTTTGATATGAGTCCCTTCTTGTATTTGAGGTATAGACTATAAGCTTTTGATATGAGTCTCAGTATTTTTTTAAGATTACTTATTTATTTGAAAGGCATAGCAAAAGGGAGAGGTAGAGACAGAGACAGACAGAGAGAGAATCTCTTCTACCTGTTGATTCCCTCCCCAAATGGCTACAAGAGTCAGATTTGGGCCAGACTGAAGCTAGAAACCAGGAATTCCATCCTGGTATCCCACCTGAATGGTAGGGAATCCAAGTACTTGGGCCACCTTCTGTTACCTTTCTATGTGCATTAGCAGGAAGCTGGATAAGAAGCAGAGAAGCCAGGACTTGAACCAGCAGTTCCATATGGGATGCTGGCATCACAAATGGTGGCTTAAGCTGTTGTGCCATGGTGCCATCCCCAGGGTTCAGTTTTAATCTCCCACTTCTCACAGACCCAACCTAGCCTCCTGTGCCTATTTGGCCATTAAACTCCTGTTTAATTAAAATCTTGTTTATGGAGAACAACAAATATGTTCAGATCATCTAAAGTATAAATTCATTCATTCATTCATTTATTCAACAAATATTTAGTGATAGCACAGAAGCAGTAGTAAATACAACAAAATCCTTTGTGAAATTTTGAGATTCCCATTTGGGGACTGTTAAGAAATCAAAAGCTTAAAAATTAAGTGATAGCATAACTATATGATCATATAAAGGAAGACTAAAAATTAAATAAAGGATTCATTCAACAATTATTTATTTAGAGGAAAATAATTTGACGTATTATTTACTGTTGTTTGGGGCCCAGAACCTATAAAGTTACATGTTAACTTGTTGACTTTCTGTCTAGTAGATGTACAAATGATCCCTGTCTGGTAGAAAAGATAACCCTAAATACTGTAGACTTTTTTTCTTATAGGACGTTAACAAATTCTGTGTCTAATCCAACACACTTACTTGAGTATTAATATAATATCGTTACTCTTCTAATTCCCCTTTCATGAAGCTGTCTATCCTTCCTGTTCCCTCATTAATGAATGAAATAATCTTTGACACATCCTTAGTTTATACTTATGAGTGTCATGCTCATAATTTTTCATTTTTATATACTGACAGTCTTCCAACCATTTCTTTTAGTGTAAGTTCTGACATGCACATAAAATGGTATTTGTTATATTTATCCATATTGCTAGATATTTTACAGTAAGAAGTTTCCTCTTTATATAATTTCCCACATCGCCAGAAAAGAACACACCTTTTTTTGTTGCAAGCACACTGCCTTGATGTTAGTTCTACTAAGTTTTATATTCTGCCCTCTGAGACTCTACAGAAGCTTTTTATTTTGAATTTTTCCCTCTAACCCTCATTTATTTTTGCTTGCTTAATTTCTACTCAACCCTCTAATAGGGACTCTCCTTTTCTCATTTTCAGGGGACCAACCTAACTGTCTTTTAACACTGTTAGTGAAATGGTGCCATCTTATCTGAGGCACTATCTTTAAGCCCTGGGCTCCATTTTAGGCTCTGGCCCCATCACGGTCTTATACAATAAGTTTTGATCCTAAGTCCAGCCTGGCTTACTAGAGATCAGGTGACCAAAGGGCCCAAGCATCAGCTCCACCCCTACCCTAAGGGGATTTGCTGCTCCTACTTCCTTACCTCTGCAAACCTATATAAGACCTGTTCTCTCATGCATGGGGAGGCAGCCTGTTGCATTTCCCCTAATGGACAATAAATGTTTCCTTTAACTCCGGTGTTTGGTGTGTTTTGTGGTGGCCTTACAAACCCTTCTGACTCCTCACACTTCTATGCCAAGATGCTGACCCCAACTGCCCCCTTCTATAGATCTCAATTTGCATTTCTATTTCTTATAGTATCACCAGTTACATAGTCATCAACACTGGAACCTCAGAATCTAATTTTATGACTATATTTATTTTTAAAATATATTTGAAAGTGTGGAGAAGGGCAGAGAGAATTTTTTCTCTGCTGTTTCACTTCCCCAAATGCATACAATAGCCAGGGAGCCTGGCTGAAGCCAGGAGCAAGAAATTCAATCTGGGTTTTCCATGTGGGTATCAGGGACCGAAACACTGGATCGAACACTTAGTGCCCTCCAGGATGCACCTTAGTAGGAAGCTGGAATAGAGAGTTGAACCAGGACACTGCAAAGGCATGTGAGCTTCCCAAGCAGTGGCCTAACTGCTGCACCCACCCCTGTGCCTATATTTCTTTTCTTAACAATAGATAGTTTTAAATCTTGTTGATTCTATCTCCAAGAATCTTCATCGCACTTGCTCCTTTTCTATCCTTGTTTAGTTCTTCATTTTTTCTTATTTCACTGTTCTGGTAGTTATCTCTTTTCCTATCTGTCATAAACACAGTAATCAGTTATTTTTTTCTAAAATAGAGATTCATTCATTCAATTCCTCCAATCCAAAACATGCATGGATTTTTAAAATGCAGTGCCCCATTGTCGCTCCCCCTCTTCGTGGAGGAACGACACAGGACCCTGCGCTGTTCTTTTGTCTGCTTGGCCCTCCCCGGGTTTGCTGCTGGTTCTTCCCGGGTTGGCTACCGTCCCTTCTACCTCCGTGGAGGGGCGGTTCCCCCTAGCCACTTTCCCCACTTCCGCGGGGGAGCGGCACACCACCGGCCGGCTCTCTCGGGGGCTGCACAGGTGTTCCTTCAGATAGATGTTCCTCTTAGATGTTCCCGGTGCATGTTGTCTCTCTCCTCCTTTATAGTCCTCTTCCACCAATCCCAACTCTGCTACCCACACGCCGAGTATGCTGCTCTCCTCCAATCAGGAGCAGGTCCTGCAGCTTGTCAAGTTGGTGAGAGGCAGCTGTATAGAAGCTGTTTCCTCCTCTCCCAGCGCCATATTGTGGGAGAGCAGATGCATAGAATAAGTCTTAATTCCAGTAACAGTATAGTTCGAGTTGCTCCCCACAGATCCCCCTTTCTTTTTATTTTTGGCGTTGATACGTGCCTGTCTTCGGTGCCCCGTGGCGCACACTCTGCTCTGCTTGCTGGAGTTGCCTACAGGTGCCTACAAGCCCTACCAATCAGGCAAACCAAATCCGGGTCCTCTCTTCACCATGTTGTGAGGAGTTTTTTAGGCACTGATGCGTGCCTGTGTTCGGTGCCCTGCAGCGCATGCTCTGCTCCGCTAGAACTGCCTGCAGGTGCTTACAAGCCCTACCAATCAGGCAAACCGAATCCAAGCCCTTTACATTGCCGTATTGTGGGGAGACTTATTGATGTTGATAATGTGCCTGTCTTCGGTGACCTGCAGCGGGTAAGCTGCTAGCCGCCAGCAGATGCTTATTGTCTTACTAATCAGGCAGACCAAATCCAAGCCCTCTCATTGCCGTGTTGTGGGGAGGCCTTATTTTTCCCTATTTCTCTACCTCCGGGCATTCCTATTTCTCCTATTTTACTTCTATCTGCCAGCATTCCTATTTCTCTCATTTTACTTCTATACTTCTATTTCTCTTATCCCCGCGGCTTCCCGGCGCCCGCCCCGAGGCTGCTTCTCGGCGCCTCGCCCCGAGGCGGGTTCCCAACTCTGCGCTGCTTCAGCCCTCGCTTCTCTCATCTGCGAGGCTTCCCAGCACCCGCCCTGCGGCGGGTTCCTGGCTCTGCACGGCTCGGCTTCGCGCGCTCCGCGGTCTCCACGCCTTCGCGCCCGCACCACAGCCTTCGCGCTAGCCCCACGTTCCCTATCTATCCGCGCCCCGTGCGCTCTCCCCACTTGTGCCCTGCGCGCTCTCTCTGCGCGCGGCGGCTTCCGCGAGTCACACAGCCCAGCTCACGTTTCCGCCACCGGCATTCAGTCCAAGTTCCCCGGGCTAACCTGGCGAATTCCAACCTGGCGGCCCACGTCTCTGCCTCTGGTTCCAGATTTTCGCCTTTTGCTCCCCGGGCTGACTTGAAGAATTCCAAGACAGCTTACGTCTCCGCCTTGGCCTGCCCCCGCGGCTTCAATTTCCCTAACATTTTTCTCTACCCGGTATGTTTCCCTAACTTTTCTTCCAACAACAATATTCCCCTCTCATTTCTCCCGGCTTCTCCCCACAGTCCGCATCCAAGTCCAAGCCTCCTCCAGGTTTCACTTTCGCTTTCAATCTCCTAGCTTCCCCGCCCTATTCCGCATCCGAGTCTATGAAAGCTTTCACTTTCGCTTTCAATCCTAACTTCTTTCCCACAGTCCGTATCTGAGTCTATGCCTAGGCTTTCAATAGCTTCTTCCGGCACCTTTTCCGTCCGGCTTTTCCCTAGGCTCTTTGCTAGTCTCTCTCTCTGGTATTTTCCCACTTCTTCCCGCTTCTTCCCTCCTAGGTTTCCTATCCGAGTCACGGCACCATTATGTCGCTCCCCCTCTTCGTGGAGGAACAACACTAAACCCTGCCTAGGCTTCATATCCGAGTCACGGCACCATTTGCGGCTCCTCCGCGTGTGGAGGAGCAGCACCCCATCACCTTTAAAATAAGATTTGAACTTAAAAGGAACTCTTCACATTCTGTTTTTCTATTTTCATCTCTTTGGAAAACTCTATACTGCAAGAATAAGGTTGTCTGCTTATTCTTGATATCACATCTTTCTATGTCTCCATGCTTTTGTTCAAGTATTCATAGCTACAGTGCCTTAACTACCCATTTTCTTCATTTGGCCAAATCACACATATCTATCAAGGTCCACTTCAAAGTCAAACATTTTCTGTAAAACTTTTCTATTGCCTGACTTTCTAGCTCTCTCAATCACTCTCAGGGCAAAATTATTCCTCTATTTAGTTTCCTTACAGAATTGTTTTCTGTTGTATTTTGTACATACTCTGACAGAAAATGTCATCCTGATCGTGGTGGGTACATAGGTGAGAACAGCTAGAAGCTCAGACACGTTTGGACATGTTCTGATGAACTGATGAGACAGGCTCAACTGAAGTCTATTTTCTCAAGAATCTTCTGAAAAATACCTCCAGCTGTGTCCACTGCTGGGGTTCAAAAATATCTGGGCATGTCAAGCAAGCCTGAGGATGGACCAAACAAAAGGCTATGTGCAACAAAGAATGAAGAATCATCATAAGAAAATTTATCTTTAAAAAATAAATAGGAAGGTGCAAGAAATATACTAATATAGTTGTAATTTACAGAGGGAAAGTTTTTGTAACATACCACAGCCCCTGCTATTCAAATCAGTAGGGTGCTAGACAGAGGCCAAGCATCAGAAAATAAAAGGAGAGAGCTAATACTATTTATGTACTAATGGTTAAAGGAAATTTATGAGACGCCATTGTTTTGGATTAGCTTCCTACACTAGGCTCCAGTAGATCACAGAAAATCAGAATGGAACCACTTGTACTAATTGCTATGTAATCAAAATAAACTTTGAAATGAGTCAGTTTTCCTAAAAAGTAAGAGATTCCTAACAACATGAGTCAGCAAAACAAGGAAGTCTCCTCTGTTTTAATCTTATAAAGAAAGAAACTTTGCAATGACCGATCTGTTTTTTGTTCTCTGTGTCTGCTTTCTTCAGATCTCTTTTTTTTTCTATAGAGCCAACTTCTCTGCTCAACTCATCAGAAGTTATTCTTTCTCACAGAATGAGATGTGATCTGATTCTAGAATCTCAAATAAAAGCCAATTAGATCTTTGTGCTACATTTGTTGTAATTTTATCTTTTGACAAATGCTATCTTGATCTAAATTGTTCCCATAGGCTGTTAAATCTTGGGAAATTTGTTTTTTTTTAATGTTAGTATTAGTTTTTTTAAAAAATATTTATTTATCTATTTTGAAAGTCAGAATGATAGAGAGAGGAGGGAGAGACAAAGAGAAACATCTTCCATCTGCTTGTTCAATCTGCAAATGACCACAACGGCTGGGGCTGGGACAGGCTGAAGCCAGGAGCTTGGAACTCCCTCAGGGTCCCCCATGTGTGTGGCAGGGGCTCAAGTATTTAGGTCATTTTCTGCTGCTTTCACAAGCACATTAGTAGAGAGTTGGAACAGAAGCAGAGCAGCCAGAACTCAAATCAGTGCTCCAATATGGGATTGCATCACAACACTGACCCCTCGCAATATTTTTTTAATGGTTATTTGGACCTGTTGTCCTTGTTCCACAAATAGTGAGCATATACAGAATTTATTTTCTTCATTTATCTTTATCAACATTTCTGGCTGTTTCTTCTTAATTTCCCCTTTTCAATCTTTCTCATTTCCCTGACCTCTAAAGACTGCAGTCATCCAAGTCAGTCCCAAGATTTCGTCTCTTCTCTTCTATTTACAATCATGTTTTGTATAATCTCATTCTGGCTCATGGCTTTGAAATATCATCTCCACATAAGTGACTTTTAACATTTGGTCTCCACACTTGACTAGTGCCATAAACTATAGACTCAATATAATGTCCTGTTTGTATGTATAACAAAGAACTCAAACTAATCATGTTGCCAAATGAGCTCTCCCTTCTTCATAATTATTTTTTAAACATTAATTATTTGAAAGGCGGAGTTACAGAGAGACTGAGAGAGATATGGAGAGCTCTTCCATTAGCTGGTTTGCTCTTCAAATGACTGCGACAGTTTGGCCCATCTCTGGCTGAAGCTAGGAGCCCAGAACTCCATTCAGGTGTCCCACATGAATGGTAGAGGCCCAACCACTTGGGCCACCTTCTGCTGCTTTCCTAGGTACTTTAGCAGGGAGCTGGATCAGAAGTGGAGCAGCCAGGACATGAACTGGTGCTCATATAGGATGCATGCATCCCAGGCAGCATCTTAACCCACTGCGTCATGGAACGTCAGCCTCCTTAATGGTTTTTAACCAACTTGGTTTATATACTCTTCAATCTCAGTTAATGGTAATTCCATCCATTTTGTTGCTCTGGACAGAATCCTTGATGTCAATCTGATTTTCCCTTACAATTTTCGTTTTACCCATCACCAAATCCAATTGCCCTTAACTTCAAAATACAGATTGTTTGCTGTGTTGTAATGGGCTAACTTGGCCATAAGCCCAATGTGATGTTCTTTCTTTGTTGCGGGATCCAAGGAGTTAATATGTATGAACAGTCTCTCTATTTTGAGCTGAGAGGCACAGGAAAGGTGTCAGAGTTAAACTATGATATTTCTTCCATGTGTTTGGGGCAATTCTTCCTGTGTACTCTAGCTTCTGCAGAAACTGTAGCTTTGGATGATTTTCTACCTGTTAAAATATTTTATCTTTAAATAAAACCGTTTGAAGGGTTGTCCATTAAAAAAAAATACAGATTATTCTGAATCCACTTATTTCTTTTTTTACAAAGTTATTTTCAATTTTATTTAAAAGACAGAGAGACAACAGAGAAAAGATTTCTTCCATCTGATGGTTTATTACACAAATATTTACAATAGCTGAAGCTAGGCCAGGACTAAGCCAGGAGCCTGAATCCCAGATTGGGCCTCCCATGTGGGTAGCAGTGACCCAAGTAGCTGAGCCAACATCTGCTGTCTCCCAGGGTGCGCATTACTAGGAATTTCCATCAGAAGTGAAGTAGCTGGGACCTGAGCTAGGTACTCTTACATGATATGTGGGCTTCCCAAGCTATGTCTTTTTTTTTTTTTTTTTTTTGGACAGGCAGAGTGGACAGTGAGAGAGACAGAGAGAAAGGTCTTCCTTTTGCCATTGGTTCACCCTCCAATGGCCGCCATGGCTGGCGCGCTATGGCCGGCGCACTGCACTGATCCGAAGGCAGGAGCCAGGTGCTTCTCCTGGTCTCCCATGGGGTGCAGGGCTCAAGCACTTGGGCCATCCTCCACTGCCTTCCTGGGCCACAGCAGAGAGCTGGCCTGGAAGAGGGGCAACCGGGACAGAATGCGGAGCCCCGACCGGGACTAGAACCTGGTGTGCCGGCGCTGTAAGGCGGAGGATTAGCCTATTGAGCTGCAGTGCTAGCCGTCTTTTTTTTTTTTAAAGATTTATTTTATTTATTTGAAAGACAGAGTTACAAAGAGAGGCAGAGACAGAAAGAGAGATCTTCTATCTGCTGGTTTACTCCCCAGATGGCCACAATGGCCAGAGCTGAGCTGATCCAAAGTTGGAAGCCAGGAGCTTCTTCCAGGTCTCCCACGTGGGTGCAGGGGCCCAGGGACTTGAGCCATCTTCTACTGCTTTCCCAGGCCATATCAGAGAGCTGGATCAGAAGAGGAGCAGCTGGGACTAGAACTGGCACATATATGGGATGCTGGCACTTCAGGTCAGGGCTTTAACTAGCTGTGCCACAGAGGTGGCCTTGTCCCAAGCTATGTCTTAAGTGCTCCGTTAATTCCCTTCCAAACCATTTCTTTTTTATTAATATTACTATTCTAAATATTTATTTATATATTTGAAAGTCAGAGCTACAGAGAGAGGCAGCAAGACAAAGAGAGATCTTTCATCTGCTGGTTCACTCCCCAAATGGTTGCAATGGCTAGGGCTGGGTCAGGAAGCCAGGAGCTTCATCTGAGTCTCTCAGGTAGGTGCAGAGACCCAAGGACTTGGGCCTTCTTCCATTGCTTTCCCAGGCACATCAGCAGGGAGCTGGATTGGAGGTGGAGCAGCCAGGACTTCAACTGGTGTCCATATGGGGTGCTGGTGCTGCAGATGGTGGCTTAATTGACTGCGCCACAGCACTGGCCCATCAACCATTTCTTACCATCTCTACTGCTACTACTTTATCCTAAATTCATCATCTAACAATACCTTTCTGACTAGTCTCTGGGCATCCATTCTTGAGCTGTCAATTCTCTATACAACAGCCCAAATGAACCTTTTAAAATGTAAATTAGATCATGTCATTCTTCCACTCCAAGCACATCAATGGATACTCATGTTACTCAGAATAAAATCCAGGATCTTGGCACAATCTTCAAGCCTACTTTTTGGCTTCCTTTATGAGCTCAAATCGCCTCCTTTCTCACTCAGCACCTGCTTCATTGGTCTAATGCTGTCCTTCAGATTCATTGGTCAAGAAATTTCTTGTATTAGGACCTCTGAATGAAATCTTCCATGGATTGGTCTTCCTCCAGACATTGCATATCTTACTTCCCCATTTCATTCAGGTTTTATTCAAGTGTTAGCTTCTCAGAAATATTTTTCCCAGGATTGGCATTGTGGCATAATGGGTAAAACCCACTGCCTGTGATGCCAACATCCTATATAGGCACCCTTTTGAATCCTGAATGCTCTACTTCTGATACAGAAGTAGAACTGTTATTGGTCTAGGAAAAATAGTAGAAGATGGCCCAAATGTTTGGGTCCCTGCCACCCATTTGGGAGACTGGGTGAAGTTTCTGGCTCCTGGCTTAGGCCTGGCCCAAGCCTGGCCTAGCCTTGGCTGTTGCTGCCATCTGGGGAGTGAACCAGCAGATGGGAGACTCTCTCTCTCTCTCTCTCTCTCTCTCTCTATGTGTGTGTGTGTATGCATATATATATATATATACATATACATATATATAGATAGATAGATATATCTTTCCCTCTCTCACTGAAGTTCTGACTTTCAAATAAATGATTTTTTTCACATTAATTTTTTAAATGTATATAAGATGAACAAATTTCATGTATTTCATATGTACAGATTTAGGAGCATAGTGATATTTTCCACCTTACCCTCCCTCCCACCCTGTTCCTACCCTCCCTCCTCCTTCCATTCTTATCCTTTCTTTATTTTTAACAATGAAATGCTTTCAGTTTATTTTATAATCATAAGCTTAACCCACCACTAGATAAATAATTCAACAAATATTGAGAAGAAAAAAATCACTGTTCCTCAACCATAGAGAAAAGGGCTGTAAACAATAATCAAATCACAAGATGTCTGTTTTGTTCCTATACATTCTTTTGTTTTCTTTAATAAGTACTACATATTAGAGAAAATATATAATATCGGTCTTTCTGGGACTGACTGGCTTATTTCACTAAGCATAATGGTTTCCAGTTGCATCCATTCTGTTGCAAAAGACAGGATTTCATTCTTTTTTATGGCTGAGTAGTATTCCATAGTGTGTGTGTGTGTGTGTGTGTGTGTGTGTGTATCAATCGCATTTTTTTATCCAGTCATCAGCTGATGGACATCTGGGTTGATTCCATATCTTAGCTATTGTGAATCAAACTGCAATAAACATGAGGGTAAAGATAACTCTTTCATATGTTGATTTCATTTCCTTCGGGTAAATTCCCAAGCATGGGATGGCTGGGTCATATAATAGATCTGTTTGCAGATTTCTGAAGAATCTCCCCCCTGTTTTCCATAACGGCTGTACTAGTTTGCATTCCTACCGACAGTCTACTAGGGTACCTTTCTTCCACATCCTCTCCAGCATTTGTTATGTTCTGATTTGTGGGTGATAGCCATTCTAATGGTTAGGCCATAAAGCAAGTCTCAACAAATTGAAAAAAAAAAATCCCAAATTATACCATGTATCTTTTCTGACTGCAATGAATAAAGCTGAAAATTAATAACTTAAGAAACTCCAGATAATAGGTAAACACATGGAGACTGAACAACACACTCCTGAATTAATAATGGGTCATACAAGGAATATTTTTTTCCAAAAAAGACAATTTCTGGGGTCAGCACTGTGGCGCAGCAGATTAAAGCCCTGGCCTGAAGCGCTGACATCCCATAGGGGTGCCAATTCTAGTCCCAGCTTCTCCTCTTCCAATCCAGCTCTCTGCTATGGTCTGGGATAGCAGTAGAAGATGGCCCAAGTCCCTGGGTCCCTGCACCCACGTGGGAGACCCAGAAGAAGCTCCTGGCTCCTGGCTTTGGATAGGCTCAGCTCTGGCTGTTGAGGCCATCTGGGGAGTGAACCAGTGGATGGAAGACCTCTCTCTCTGTCTCTACCTCTCTCTGTAACTCTGTCTTTCAAAGAAAATAAAATATATCTTTAAAAAATAATTAAATATAATTTCTACTAAATAACCCATCTTTCAATCTTCCATCATAATCTAGTCCCATGTCCTGCTTTATTTTCTTCATATATTTTAAAAATTTTAAATTTGTCATTATTGGTCTCTCTCACCATAACATAAGCTCCAGAGTAGTAGGGACTTTGTCAATGCTTGGCACATAGCAAAGCCAAAAAGAATGGTTGTTAAGTGAATCAATGAATGGGTGATGTTTAATATGATTAATAGGATTAACAAATACACAATTAAGAGTCAAAGCCATAAAGAAAGTTGTAAGTCACAGGAGGCATTTTGCCTAGCAATTCAGATGCCCATGGGGGTTCCTGCATTCTCAGCTCCAGCTTCTGATACCAACTTCCTGTGACTGCCGTCCCTAGGAGGCAGGGGTGATGGCTCAGGTAAACTGGGTCCCTGCCACCCATGTGAAGACTTGGATTCAGATCCTGGCTCCAAGCCTTGCAGGCATTTGTAGAGTGAACCAGTGAATGGTAGCTCTTTCTCTCTCTGTCTCTCAAATAATTAAGAAGTAATAAAAGAAAGGGAGGAAAGAAAGCTGGAAGTGTCACAGAGGTTTATGTATAGGAATCCTGAAATAATTCAGATACTTGGTACCTTTTATGTTTTATAAATTAAAGGCAGAAAATTGTTTAATTATTCCGCATAAAATGGAGTAATTTAAGAAAATTTGATGGCATATTGTGTTAATATATGCAATAGCTGGTAGATAACTGATAAAGTATGTTCATAACTTAATACGTGAATTTAGGAGCCGGTGCCGCAGCTCACTAGACTAATCCTCCACCTGAGGCGCTGGCACTTTGGGTTCTAGTCCTGGTTGGGGCACTGGTTCTTTTTTTTTTTTTTTTTTTAATTTTTTGACAGGCAGAGTGGACAATGAGAGAGAGAGAGAGAGAGAGAGAAAGGTCTTCCTTTGCCATTGGTTCACTCTCCAATCGGCGCCGCAAGGCGGAGGATTAGCCTAGGGAGCCGCGGCGCCGGCAGGGCACCAGTTCTGTCCCGGTTGCTCCTCTTCCAGGCCAGCTCTCTGCTGTGGCCCGGGAAGGCAGTGGAGGATGGCCCAAGTGCTTGGGCCCTGCACCCACATGGGAGACCAGGAGAAGCACCTGGCTCCTGCCTTCGGATCAGGGTAGCATGCCAGCCATAGCAGCCATTTGGGGAGTGAACCAACGGAAGGAAGACCTTTCTCTCTCTCTCTCTCTCTCTCTAACTCTGCCTGTCAACAAAAAAGTGAATTTAGAAGTTGCTGTGGAAATTTTGACCACTTCACAATTTATACTGTTTATATTACAAGTTATGCATCATCTAATTTATATCCATAATAAAGATTCTATCAAGCTCAGAGCTTATCTACCTACCTTTCCTAATTACCCTTTCCTTATGGAATTTTCAATTTCATTTCAACCCATGCTTCCTTCGTTCAAAGTTTATATCATGATGGATACAAAGTATATCTACTACTGTAAGAGCCATCTAGTATATTTGTTGAATAAGTCAATGAATCAGAAGTCATAAATTAATAACAGCTGCCTGTATTTTCCTCAATAGGTACTCAACTATTAGGGAAGTTGTTAAAAATTAATGTTTATGTACTATAAAGATATGAATGAGGTCATTGGCTATCTGGGACTGGGGATGAAAATGAAGAGTGACTATAAACGGATATGAGAAAACTTTGTGATGATGAAAAAGCTATAAAATGAAATTGTGGTACACGTTATGTGCACACACATGTGTCTACATGCATGTAATTCTTTACATTTATATGACTCATTGAACATTTGTAACAGGTGTACATGCAAATTACACATCAATAATACTTGAAGACTTTATCTTATTTTTTATTTATTTTTCCTCTACTTGAAATGCAGTGATAGAGGGGGAAAAGAGAGAGAGGGAGAAAGAGAGGTTGATCTTCTATTTGCTGGTTCACTCTCCAAATGCCTGTAACAATCAGAGCTGGGCCAGTTTGTAGCCAGGAGCCTAGAACTCCATATAGGTAGCCAGCACTCAAAACAGACTTCTGATATGGGACACAGGCATCGCAAGTGGTAGCTTAACTCATTGAGCAACAACTCCTGCCCTGTTTTTAAGATTCTTATGGAGAAGCTTAGAGTACTGCAAGCACTTCAAAAAAGACTAATTTATAAAAAAAATTTAAGTACAAATATATACAAATATATTCACTATGTCTTAATAATTTCTGGAGAAAATGTTATATAGAATAATATCTTTTTACATAATAGTGTTTACACATGCAAACTTTTGAATATTACTGTAATGGGAAAGAAGTGATTGCAAAAGCTCAGTCATTTGATTTTTGTAAGCAAAACTTAAGAATTCTAAACATGAATTTATGAGACCATTTTGTCTACTTTGATTCTATAATACACAATTACATTTCAATTTACATTTAAATGTACATTTATTCCTCAGATTCAAACATAATATATGCCAATTTAGTTATTAAGAAATCATATTTTTCTCATGTAATTCATTAAAATTAAATAGTAGTTCAACTTTGAAAAATAAAGGTTTATGTGCTATGAATACCTGATGCAAACAATTTATAATAAAATTTATAATGTGATGGTTACTAATACAGTCATCTAAAATAATTTTTTCCTTAAAATTATCCCTACATTATATAACGCATCGGTCAGGGTTCTCCAGGGAATTAGAACCAATAAGGCATATATAGGCTTACACACACACACACACACACATTCATACATATATGAGGGTACTATAAAAATACATAGAAAAATATAATTAAATGAAAAGTTATTTTGGTGCAAAATTTTTTGAGATCCATGCATAGTTTTAACATAAAATGCACATTTTCTATTGTTTTTTAAGACACCTTGTGTGTGTGTGCTTATGTGTGTGTGCATGTGTGGAGAGAGAGGAAGGTAGAGACAGAGACAGAGAAAGATTTTTTTAAGGAACCAGTTGACATTACTGTGGTGGATTGGCAAGTCTGACATTTGTAATGCAGGGCAGCCTGGAGACTCAAGCACAAGTTGATGTTTCATAGAATTTCTTCTTTTCCAGGGAACTTTCGCTTTTAGGGCCTTCAGTGAACTGCGTTAGCCCACCCTCCTCCATTACTGAGGTCATCTCTTTCATGTCGGAAAGTGAATTAATTTCTCATGTTAATCACATCTACAAAATACCTTCCCAACTACACCTACATTACTGTTTCACTAAATAACTTGGTATTATAGCTTAGGCAAGTTAAGCACATAAATCAGCAATCATAATTCTATGCATGCAAAAATACCAACTTTTTTATATTCTCAAGAGGACTTTTTAAAATTATTAATTACTATGAGAAGGCAAACATTATATATAAATGAATTAAAAATGTTGAAACCTTCTCATCAGAAACACTGGCTTTTCATATTGCCTTTAAACAAAAGAATAATTTGTTTATTTGAAAAACAGAGTGACAATGAGAGAGAGAGAGAATCCATCGATCTTGCATCTGCTGATTCTCTCCCCAAACGGCTATAACAGCAAGGCCTGCACAAAGTCAAATCCAGGACCAGAACTCCACCGGGATCTCCCAGGTAGGTGGCAGAGGTCCAAGTTCTTGAGACATCTTCTGCTACATTCTAAGGCACATTAACAGGGTGCTGGATCAGAAGCAGAGCAGTGGGGACTTGGCATAGCACTCTGATAAGGGATGCTGATATCACAGGCAGCAGTTTAGCTCCCTGTGCCACTACAGGCCCCAATTTCTCATTAATTTTAAAAGAGGATTAACACAATAGAACAAACAAAACATGCTGCAGACCACATTTAGCTATCTGTAGTTACTAGTTTTTAGCATTAGTGCTAAATCATTTTTAGATTGGTCAACTGAGAACAATCTCTGTTGTTTCTAATATTTTCACTGTCAATTCATTCTTAAAATTAAAAAAACTGACTTTTTGAACAACCATAAGACAAAGGCTTAGAATAAATGCTTCTATTATCGGTAATATATTTACTCTTCAAATTTGAAAGCTTTTCCCTATATTAAAAGCTACTATCAAATTTGCCAAATTCAATTCACTCATGCTTTTCCTAATTAAGAAGAAAAATATACTTAAGTGGCACTTAAGTAGTTGGGGAAAAATTCCAAATTTCTTAGTTGCAATTAGCAACTAATTTTAAAACTTTTAGAAAAATAAGGTATAATGTTTTAGAAATGAATTAGACTGATATTCCCTTTACTCCCCCCTGCACACAAACACACACACACACACACACATGCACACACAGTAGCAGTTCTACTCCTTAAAAGTTCTAGCTTTCTTAATTTTAAAAATCATTTTCCTTTTCAGGAATATACATTTTCAATTTCAACTGGGGAATAAAATTATATTTTTGTAATTTATAGAGACCACAAAAACCTGCTTATATATGAAAAATTATCATTGAACATTTAAAGAGAAAAGATTGTTCACACTTCAACAGTTTTTTTTCTAGTAGGGTGGCTGTTGTTTCCTATCTTTATTTACTCTAACGAGACATATTCAATTTTCTCTCCCACTCAAAAGAAAATACATAGCACTGTGATTACATGAAACATAATAGAGTAATTAGATAGAAAAGGTGCACAGAATTTTTATAGAGCTTGCACTTGGTCATGTGAACATGTTCAAGGTTGCTTTGCATTGGCCAAATTCCAACCACTGCAGCAGCATCTGTTACTAACCAGGTTTATCTATCCTTTGAATTCAAACTGCATAACTGAGCACAATTATGTAGGGTTTTTGGCAAATATTTTATTTTTTTTTTAGTGGGCAGGAAACAGCACCAAACATGTCAAAATAACAATTTGGAAGAGAAAGATATAATTTAAAACAGAATGAAAAGCTTTTGATCTATATTCTTTGCATTTTTGTATTAACTTAAAAGGATGGGAATGATGAAATTTTGCACAGTTCTCAGCATGTCTTAGCCAGCACGGCAGGCTTGAAATGTGATCTTTGTTTTAGCTTGGCCACCCAGAGAAGTAGACATGAATAAGCGATGTCTTTATACAGTGTGTGCTATTTAACAGAGACACCTCCAGACAAAGGCTTTTGCAAACAAATTCATGAAAGGGTTTTGCTTTGCTTTGTATTTGTGTGTGGGGTAACAAAATAGGGTAAAGTATGCCCTGTCATGGGCTTGAAGGAATCAATCTATTGGTTTCCTCAGATATAACACCTATAGCTTTTTCGTTCCCCAAACAAGAACATAACTAGCAAAAATTTTTAAAAAGAATGTTTGATTTAGTTGTGATGGCAACCCGAAGATCTGCTGATTAACCAGTAACTTAGATTTTTCACCCCCATTTAGAATTCTGTGTTCCTTTCTGCACATTGTTGTGTGTGAATTTCATCAATCTTCTTAGAAGCAGAGTTCACATCCCTCAGAAAAGGCAGCTTATATTTTATAGTAAAATACCTATGTTTTTAAAAGGTAAAAGATATTTGGGCTGTTTTCTTAGACTTCATTGTATTATTTTTGGTAAAGCAATGGCAAGTTCTCAGGTACTAACACATATGCAATTTTGTGAGAATCATCCCCAAACCAAGTTATTAAGCTAAATATGGGGTTTTCTGAATGTTCTATGATTGTTGATGGAGTACACCAAGAAATCTTCTATGACAAGAATCAATCTTAATCCAAATATGTAAATAACACCTGCCAGTTTTGCATGAAATCAAGGTTCTCTAGTTCAACTCTTTGGTTTAATAGAATACTGTTAATAGTACAGATCTTTAGACCTTACCCAAAAACATCTGAATGAGAATCTCCTAGGGAGGAATGAAAACGTTTATATTTTTAAACAAGATATTTGGAAAACACCATTAGAGCACAAATGAGATTGTGCCAAGAAAAGATTGCGCGATAACGGTGCATGGAGGAGCACAGAATTTATTGTCCCAGGAAGGACACTTTGAGGAGAAAAGGGGCACTATTAAAAAGTATACCACTCAGGGAGCCATTATTGTACTTAGCGGGTTAAGTTGCTACCTGCAATATAGGTGCATGTAGGTGCTGATTCCTTCCTGGCTGCTCCACTTCCGATTCAGCTCCCTGCTATTGTCTAGGAAAAGCAGCAGAAGATGACACAAGTACTTAACCCTGCCACCCATGTAGGACATCCAGATGAGGCTCTTGGTTCCTGGTTCTGCCTGGCCCAGCCTTCGCCATTGCAGCCATCTGGGGAGTGAACAAGCAGATGGAAGATTTCTCTCTCTCTCTCTCTCTCTCTCTCTGTGTCTGACTTTCAAATAAACATTTTTTTTTGACAGGCAGAATGGACAGTGAGAGAGACAGAGAGAACAAATAAACATTTTTTTAAAAATATTTATTTCTTTATTTGAGATGTAGAGTTACAGAGAGAGGGAGACACGAGAGAAAGGTCTTCCATCTGCTCGTTCACTGCCCAAATGGCCACAACAGCCAGACCTAGGCCCATCTGAAGCCAGCGGCCAGGAGCTTCGTTCTGGTCTTCCATGTGGGTGCAGGGGCCCAAGCACTTGGAGCATCTTCCACTGCCTTCCCAGGACATAGTAGAGAGCTGGATTAGAAGAGGAGCAGCTGGGACTTGAACCGATGCCCATATGGGATGCTAGAGATGCAGGCGGAGGATTAACCGAGTACACCACAGCACCGACCCCTCAAATAAACCTTTTAAAAAATTATGCCGGAACTCAGGCCGCCACTGTGGCTCACTTGGTTAATCCTCCACCTGCGGTGCCAGCATCCCATATGGGCATCAGGTTCTAGTCCCAGTTGCTCCTCTTCCAGTCCAGCTCTCTGCTGTGGCCCGGGAGGGCAGTTGAGGATGGCCCAGGTGCTTGGGTCCCTGCACCCACATGGGAGACCAGGAAGAAACACCTGGCTCCTGGCTTCAGATCAGCGCAGCGCTGGCCATAGCAGCCATTTGGGGAGTGAACCAACGGAAGGAATACCTTTCTCTCTGTCTCTTTCACTGTCTAACTCCATCTGTCAAAATAAAAAAAAAAATTATGCCAGAACAAAAGGCATAAGTTGAATTGTTCAACGCAAAAGGAGATCATTTGTCAATCCAATATTACTTCACATCTGTAAAAGTGTAAATTTTTTTAGAGCAGTTTCAAGTTCATAGCAAAACAGGTTCTTATATAACTGCTGTCCCCACACGGGCACACCCTCACCTACTAATAACTGCAGAGAAGTGGTACTTTTGCTGACACGTCATAATCACCCAACTTTCACTGTTTACATTAGGTTCACTCTGGATGTTGTATATTCTACAGGTTCAGGCATGGGGAACATCTGGCCTGCAGGTCATATAAGGCCCTTGGAATTATTTTATCTGCCCTGCAATGCAACCACTGGGCAGGATTCAAAAGTCAATAAATCTGGGGCTGGTGCTGTGGCGAAGCGGGTTAACACCCTGGCCTGAAGCACCGGCATCCCATATGGGCGCAGGTTCTAGTCCTGGCTGCTCTGCTTCTGATCCAGCTCTCTGCTATGGCCTGGGAAAGCAGTAGAAGATGGCCCAAGTCCTTGGGCCCCTGGCCCCACGTGGGAGACCTGGAAGAAGCTCCTGGCTCCTGGCTTCGGATCAGCACAGCTCCGGCCTTTGTGGCCATCTGGGTAATTAACCAGCAGATGGAAGACCTCTCTCTCTGTCTCTACCTCTCTCTGTAACTTTTTCAAATAAATAAAATAAATATTTTAAAAAAAGGTCAATAAATCTTTAGCAGGCTAATTTTTAAGTTGATAATTGTATATGGTTCATGAATGATGTTGTAAATGTCCAAATGGCTCTTGGCAGAAAAAAAAAATGTTTCCCACCCCTAGGGAATAGCAATAATGACAATGAAGGAGTTGTTCCACATCCTCCCCAGTATTCGGTGTTGTTAGTGTCCTGGATTCTGGCCATTCTTATAAGTGTGTAGTAGTATCTGATTGTTATTTTGATTTACAATTCCCTAATGGCCTGCTACATTCAACATCCTTTCAGATGCTTACATGGCATCTTCAAAAACTTCATGGGAAATGTGCATTATGAAAAAACTGTGTGTGGATTTAAAACATTGCACACAAAGAAACTTATCTTTTAATTCCATTTTCCACAAACCTTTTGAAGTACTCTCATATCTGCCATCTCTGTATCTTTGCTGAGATGTCTGTTTAGGTCTTTTGTTCATTTTTAGTTTGCTCATTTTATTATTGTTGAGTTTATTTGTATATTTTGAATAATATGGTTGTTTTGATTTTTGTTTCAAATATTTTCTTTGTTTCAAATAGTTATGGTTTCAGCTTCTCTTCTGTTCTCTTGATATTGTCTTTTGAGGAGCAGCTTTTAATTTTCACTTCTTTAGTTTCCTAAGTGGAAGCTTAGATTATTGCTGATGGTTCTTCTTTTCTAATATAGGCATCAAATGCTATCAATTTCCCTCTAGGCACTGCCTTTGCTGTACTCACAATTTTTAAAAATGATTATTTGTTTATTTATTTTGAAGGAACTACAGAGAAAGACGGAGAGACACATAGAGAGAAAGCGAGAGGTCTTCCATCCACTGATTCACTCCCCAAATGGTCACAATGGCTAGACCAGGCCAAAGCCAGGAGCTAGGAGCTTCATCTGCCTCCCATGTGGGAGGCAGGGGTCCAAGTACTTGGGCCATCTTCTGCTGCTTTCCCCAGGCCATTAGCTGGAAGATGGATCAGAAGTGGAGCAGCCAGGACAAAAAGCAGCATCCATATGGGACGCTGGTGTTGCAGGCAGTGGTTTTATCCACTATGCCCAAACACTGGCCTTCCCACAAATTTTGCTAAAGTTGTATTTTCATTTGCCTTTAGTTCAAACTACTCTAAAGTTTTCTACTGATATTTCTTCTTTGATGTGTGTTAGAAGTATGTTATTTTCTCTGCAAGTATTTTGGGATTTTCCAGCTATCTTTCTCTAGTTGAGCTCTGCTTTAATTTCCTGTGTGCAGACCTTACCAATAGGTCCTTCTGGACTTTTTAACTCTCGGACTTGCCACCCTGAGACTGCAGCATTTCATCAATTACAGTGCAGGTTTTCCCACCTAGGCACTCTTTCCTGAGGAGTTTTCTGCTCTGGGAAATTGTGATATCTTCATTTTCTCTCTCTCTCTCCCCACCCCCCCTTTCTCTCTTTCTGCTTGATTCTCCAGTCTTGGGAGTAGTAGTCTGCCCTATGACCTCACCTGATAGATTAAGAGAAATTCATCAGTCTGCTCAGCTTTTTACTTGTGTTATGATGGAGTGACTAATGCTAGGCTCTTTACTGCCAATAAGAAACTGGAATTATGGATATTAATTTTTGGTTCCATTCAAAGCACTTTTGTGTGGAATCTTTAGTTGATTCTATTCTGTTATGTTGCAAATGGAGGTAAACACAGTCAACCAGCACTTAGCATCTGCTGAAAGAGAATTCACTAGATGTCGTAGATTCTCTTGCTACACAACGAAAATGTGCTCCTGAAACTGTAGAACAGAAAGTCCTTTCAACTCTAGTATCATAGCTTTTGTGGAGAAACTTCTTGAAGTCTCCAGAGGTTTTGCAAATGATCCACAGGTGTAGCTGGTTTGAGGAAACAGATGTGTTCTTGAAGACTTGCGTGCAAATTGAATTTTTGTTAATTGAATCTTATTTAGAATTCATTTTAGGAGAGCTAGCTATTTAAAGTAGCCCTTTGGTGAATTCTTTTGTAAAATGAATAATTGCTCCCTAATTTATCTTTTTTTTTTGAAAATGCAAATTTTCATATGTGGCACTTTCTTAAAGCTATGTACCAATTTCAGGCCTGTGTAGGAAGCATAGCATACTAGTGGTTCTTGGTAACAATACAACTCATTTTTCTAGAATTAAAGAAAATGCTAAGAATATATCTCATGTGTAGTGTTATGTTTGGAAATAGAAGTAGCCTAGAATTATGGGCTTGAAGAATAGCGGTGATTTGAAGGAGTCTAAATAAATGGGGTGTTCAGCTAGCAGTGACTAATATAACGTTCCTAGTACAGATCCGAATGACACTTCAATACTTATTCTGATTCTAGAGGTCAGTATAGGGCCCAGGGATGTGTATTTTTAACAAATATTTGCACTAATCTAGCAATCACTAGCTACTAGTGGCTATTTCAACACAAATTATTTAAAATGAATCTCAGCTCCTCTGTGGCACTAGTCATATGTCCAGTACTCAACAGCCAGACACATGCAGCTCATGGCTACCATATTGGATGGCACAGGTTAGAAAATGTTTCCATCATCCTGGAATGTTCTATTCAACAGCACTGCGGTGATTCTAATAACAGGCAACACTCAGAAACACCAGTTTACTTACGGGAGGACTCTCCTCCGAGAGATGACCCTGAGGCCGTAAGGTTTTAGGCCCCAGCAGAGAAGCAACTGTCTGTGGTATTAGTTAATTTGTTGGTATAGGAGCCATAGAGAGCCATTGTGCTGAAAATTAAAAAGGCCTTGTCTCTTTCTCAATGTTTACTTTTACCATGTGAATAATCATTTCATGCTTCTGCCTTACAGGTATGACTATTAAGTGAAAAGAGAAGTTTTCATAGACCACAAATGAAAATCAGTTTCATTACTTTAGAGGCACACCTCAAAGACTGCATAAGCAACCATATAATTTCTATAGAGGGTGTAAATAGAATTGAAAAATTCCAAGTCAAGTAATAAATTTCAGCTGGTGATATTTTCCTAGGGTAAATTTAGTAGAAGGCAGGAAATGTGTTATTGGATTCATATGTTGTATTAAAAAATATTATAGCAACTCAGAAAGGGCTCAGCTTTTATAGCTCAGAACTCTGGTACATAGAACTGGTATACCACCCTTTCTTCTATTGTAAAGAAGTAAATGAAACATATACTACTGTGTGCCTCATTTGATCTACTTCCAAAATAAGGATTATAATAATAGTTCCCACTTTATGGCTGTGTTGTATGCATTAAATAAGACAATGCATGAAAAGCACTCGCAACAATACTACCTACACACACCAGGGGCTTCATAAATTTCAGTCATTAGTGTTAATGATCTCATCAACAATATCACAGAGTTACTCAGGCACCTGGGAAGAGCGCTGGCCTTGCTAACATTTTAGTTCTGTGGTCTGTCTGTATCATGTTGTTTCACATTAAATCTACCATGTTCCATAATGTCAATAGATTCACTTAGAGTGCCTAGGATCTGGGATATCTCTGACATGAGAGAAGCTACCTGGAAAATCTTTTTTTTCTTTGTCTTGTGCTTTTTGGTATCCAGAGCAGTCAACCTAAATCTTCAGAGAATGTTAGAAACCTGGAGACCCAGAAGGGACCAGGTCTACAGGTTTTGAAGGAATTTACAAGCATTCAAAAAAGTAAAAAAGAATTTATATTTCTATTCATCTATTGTGAGAAAAAAATAAATGTGTGTGTGTGTGTGTGTGTTTAAAGGACTGCTGTATTCATCGTAAACATCTAACAATGAAATGCCAAAGCTCATATCCTTTTCCTCTTATTAATGCAGTCTGCTGATGACCTCTGATGGGTAGGACTGCAGACTGTCACTTTCCTGGTTCAAGTGTTTACCAGACAGTTCAGTGTTTCTGACAAGGTTTACATTTTCAGTATGGTTATTCTTTGACTTGTTTTCCAAGCCTCCAGCTAGTAGTTGGTCTTGCACTTGCATGCTGTGGTCATCTTTCCTTGGTGAGGTCAGTGATTCTGACAGGATGTGTATTTTTCACTCTATAGTATATAAATTTACACAGAACCACATCTGACTGGAAAGAAGTATCATGTGTTGTTATGGTTTTGACAGGTAAAACCTCCGTGAAGTTGCAAGCTCTTTGAGCCCAGACTGGCTCAGAGTCCACAAGGCTTCCAGTGACATATTTCAAAGACCAAAGGAAAAGAACCATACTAGAGAGCAGATTGTAATTTAGTCATTTAAAGCAAGAAAACAGAACCAAGCCCTCACACACAAAATACATTTCAAGATGAGGTAACTCAAAGCAGTATGCTCTGAATCGCCTCCCAAGAAATGATTTTGTGAGAGATATGAACGACTGCTTTGCTTCAACATTTCTCATCTCCTACAGTGTATAACTAAAGATCTTGATTTCACCTGTTCCCTGGGAGCCACCTCCCACTCATCCCTTAGCTGATGTCATGCTCCCCTTCCCACCCACCTCACTCGCTGCATGGGCTTTCCCTGTTGCTTTATAGGCCTCCCTTCTGTGCTTCACAGAACCCACATTTCTTTGCTTTCTCTGCTAAAAGCTTAACCCTTGCTTTCTCCCAGCCAATTACCGAATGAGCAAGTCGACTGGGGAGGTGAAAGGTAGAGGACACAGAATTTTCTTTTCCTAAGCCTTCCTCTAGCTCTCTGACTAGTTTTACCTTAATAGCCAACGTACAAATCCCTTCTCTCTTTCCTTTTTATGAACAAATTTGAATAACAAGTGCTTACCTGTCTAGCATTATCATGTCACAGGCTGAGACAACAGAAAGTCTTTTATCTTTCTTTTTTTTTAAAGATTTACATATTTATTTGAAAGAGTTACACAGCAAGAGGGACACATACACACACACACACACACACACGGGGAGGGAGAGAGAGAGAGAGAGAGAGAGAGATCTTCCTTCCACTGGTTCACTCCCCAAGTAGCCACAATGGCCAGGGTTAGGCAAGCCTGAAGCCAGGAGCCAGGAGCTTCTTCCAGGTCTCCCACATGGTGGCAGGGGCCCAAGCACTTGGGACATCTTCTGCTGCTTTTCCCAGGCCATAAGTAGGGAGCTGGATTGGAAGTGGAGCAGCTAGAACTGGAACCAGTGCCCTTATGGGATGCTGGTGTCACAGTGGCAGCTTTGCTTGCTATGCCACAACAGAAAGCATTTTAATGAGATCTGTTTAGAGGCACTTATCAAAGAAAGATCCATTTCAATTCATTGTATCATGGGCACTATTCCTAAACTGGGCTTGGAGGGAGAATCACTTGGAAGCTTGTTTATATTACTAAATCTTTAGCCCCCAGAATCAGAATCTACAGAATGGTGCTCTGAGTGTCTGACTGTCTTCAAAGTATCCCAAATAAACTAATGGTCCATGGACAGACATCTGGAAGCTTACTGGTGCCTGCAGCCTGGATCCCCTCTCAAATATTTTGGTGGTCGGAGAGAAAGTCATGGGCTGCTTAGCAATGCCTTTGCATGCTAATACTTCCCTAGGTCAGCACAGATAACTGAGAGCTTATTTATTAACTTTTAGAAATTATCATAGTAGAATACAGAAGATCCCAAACAAGCAAGAAAAATGAGATTATTGTCAAACAAGAGATCTAGTTTCTATCTTAGTTTAGCAATGATAAAATAAAAAAGGAAAAACATTTCTCAATGCAATAGCACAAAGGTCACAGCACCAGACTGCTGATGAAAGCAGCTTGCTATTTTTCTTACCCAAATTCACATTGCTGTTATCTTAGAAACTGTTACATAATTGTATCATCTTCCTGCTTTGTCTTTCAGTGTGCAGTGTGCCTTCCATTTGGGTCATCAAGCAGCACACATTGGGGAAGCTGGCCAGTATATTACATCTGCATTAAAAATGTTACTGTCATTCTTACACTTGCCTACCATTAAAAGACAATCTTCAGAAATGAAAAAGTAAAATCATGACCCTTACACATTTATAAAATGTTCATGTCATAATGATTGCAAGTCATCAATGAGGGACTCGGACAGCTTTTACAATAGGTTCAAACAATAAGACACATTTATAGATCTTAAATGTTGAAATGAACTTGCAAATAGAGGCAAAGTGTCTTTTTGGGGATCCTCTGGATAGAACTCATTTCTATATCAATAGGGAAGAACCATTCTCTTTATTACCACCAGTTCCTTATAATTTGCAGAATTCTAAAATGGCTCAAAATTAAGCAAAAGTTAAAACCAGATGAACTAGAATGGCATGCCCTAAACAATGCATATTTTTCCACTGAAGCACAATTTTTCCCTACTGTGCTGAAGAATATATGCTACTTCCCTATTCCTGTCAAATTCTAATGTATATGTTAGACTTTGGAGTCACTCCTGAACCTTGTTTACTTTCCATTATTCTCTTGATTTGTCATATCCTCTTTTCTGACTTCAATTTTTAATTCCATTTTTAAAACTACTTTTATTTTTATTTTTGAGAAGCAGAGAGAGAGAGAGAGAGAGAGAGAGAATGTTCCCTTCTGCTGGTTCATTTTCTAAATTCCTGTAATGGCTGGGGCTGGTCTGAGATCAGAGTCAGGAAACAGGAAATCAATACAGGTCTCCCACATGGGTGGCAGGAATCCAGCTACTCAAGCCATCACCACTGCCTCCCAGGGTCTAGAGGAAGGAGGAGGAGCATGAAGCTGAAGTCAAGACCCAGAGCTGGCTTTCAAACCCAAGCACTCCAATGTGGGATAACAGCATCTTAACCAACATCTTAACTGATAGGCTAAATATCTGCCAGCTCCGCCTTCTCCCCCCAAAGGCACCCCATTTTTAGATAACATTAACTTGATTATAAAATCAATACTTTCTGTATTAATTTTATAAATTTTGTAAAATATAGAAAAAACTAGAGAAGAAAGTGACAATCATCAGCAAGCCCACTAAACCTAGAGGAAGAGATAAAACAATTTTAAAAAATTATAGGAAGCCATTGATCAGGACTGAACTCCTGCGCTGCCCCCCCAAACCAAAATGAATTCACTCATGCTAAAGTTCCATGTCACCAAACCAAAATTAAGGTTTTTTAGCTGATTTCCCAGAAATCAGGAGAGAAAATAGTTAAATCCCAAACAGGCCAGTTTTGGCTCATATGATAAGGAAGTCTCCCCTGCTTTAACACTTACAAGGAAAGAAGCTTAAAGTATCCTGATGTTATCCAATCTGTTTTTTCTGTATTATGTTATTTCCTTGTTCCTGCTCAAGCTACTGTATAAAAATGGTTTTGCCATGCTCAAAATAACACTTCTCTAGTTTTAGATGAGATGTTACCTAATTCATGAATTGCTTTAAAAAAAAAGCCAATTATATCATCTAACAAAATTTACTAAAATTTTGCCTTTTTTAACAAAATATTTATTTATTTGAAATGGAGAGAGAAAGAGAGATATCTTCCATTTATTTGTTCACTCCCCAATGGCCGCAACAGCTAGGGCTGGGCCAGGCCAAAGTCAGGCATCATTTGTATCCCCCACATGAGTGACAGGGTTCCAAGTACTTGAGCCATCATCAGCTGCCTTCCTAGGCGCATTAGCAGGAAGCTGGATTGTAAGCAGAGAAGCTGGGAATCATATGGAATGTCTGTGTCACAGGCAGCAGCTTAACCCACAGTGCCACAGCACTGTCCCCCCAATTTTGTATCATGGTGCTACTAATGATTAAAATCTTTGGATAAGTTGTTACCTATTGTTCCATGGTTCTCAATACTTTGGTTGCTAATGATTCTGTCCACCTATCAAAAGAAGATTCTTCCCTTGCTTTTGACCTTGATTTCATAACGTCAGCACCTTCCAATTCAGTGTGCTCTTGTTTTACTCCCATCAGCATTTCTACAATGCAGACTCAGTTTTTGTGTTCCATATTATCAAAGAATACCCCTTGTACATTTATAGCCACTTATTATTGACGTTCCCTCATGTCTCTTCACGAAACTGTAGCTGAGTTTCTGCACAGGGACCATCAAAAGCCTTTGTGAAATTTGGAACATTGAACCAGTCTGTCTCCATGTGCTTTGGCTGAGGAACATTAGGTACATACAGGGTGAGATGCTCCAGGGGTTTCACACCAAGCTGTTTCAGATGTTGAAAATCCTGCACTGTATCTAGCACATCTTTCTTATCTCATAGGGCAGGCTGCTAGTCAATACCATGTTCCTTAACACTCAGAGTCAGAACCTTAAAGATGCCATAAGCCTACAGTCCTCCTACACCCACTTCTGTAAGTTTTTAGAGGTCAAATCAACAGTCAGAAAGCTGGAGAGAGCCCCACCCTCAAATACAGGAGCAAATGACATATTGTTAATGTGTAAACACATACATGAATGCAGACTGGGCCTCTATCAGTTGTTCAATGTTTAACAAGTGAATTCTCTAAAAACAAAATGATTTGTACCCATTTCCAATTTCCATGGTGTAAATATGCCCACCATGGTTGATTTTAAGCAATTGCCATGATGTGACTGAACATAGACAAGGGAAGATTGTGATCAACTCCCTATTTCGAGACAGTAGGCACAAACTCTAGCACAGCATTGTCTCCTGTCAATCACCACTCACACAGAGGCCTGTGCATTAAGGACATTTTGCCAGAGCCAACTTCACAGAGAGCCATGGTAACAGCAGCAGGCTTGAGATGGCTCTCTAAGCAACCCACAAGCTTTTTGTGGATAGCCAGGCCTTAAGTCATCACATCTTCTCTCCTTCTTATTGCCTTCTGAGTTGGGTGTAGGTCACCTTGTACAGGTATTCTGGCCCAGCTATATGATGACACAAATGGAGCAGAGCCAATCTCTCTCCATACCATTCATCCAATATAATGGCTTCTGTTGCATAGAAAACATGTGTTGGATGGAGTAAGTCCACTCCAAGGGGATCCTCATAGTCTGAGGCCTTCCAGAACTAAGAGGCTTATCTGTTTGACTAGGCATCAAAACCCAGTATCAGGATTCTTTTTTTTTTCCTGAAGTCTGGGTGGGCATGCAGCCATGGGCTTATCATGCAGGCCCAGGCAGAGGTCTTAATAAGCTGCTTTTGATTTTTATAGCTTTGTAAAGTTATAATTGCTATACCAAATAATTTACTCATTTTATGTGTACACTCCAATGACTTTTAGTAAGTTTGCAGAATTCTGCAACCATTGTCATGCTCTAATTTTAGCACATTTCATCACCTCAAATGGAAACTCCAAACCAACAAGTAATCATTCCCCATCCCTAATGCTATCCCATCGCCACCCTATCACCCTCGGTATTAAGTAAACATGTTCTGTCAGTATTTAATATAAATGGAATCATATAATATGTGGCCTTTTGCATCTGGTTTTTCTTAATTACCATAATGCTTTTAAGGTTTAACCATTTTGTAGCATGGATTATTATTTCCTTTGATGGCTTAATAATATTCCATTTTGGATATACTGAATTTTGTTTATTTATAAGTTGATGAGAATCTTCCTATGTTTCAAATATTTTAAATAATGCCACTATGAACATTGGCAACCAGGTTTTTGTAAAGACTTTTTTTTCCTTGGGTAGACCTCTAGGGATGAAATTGTTTGGTCTTATTGAGCTTTTACATGTATCTGAGCTGGCACCTTTGGGAACTATCTGATCAGTATCTATCTGATCAGTACTTTCACTCTGATTTCAAAAATGGTTCAAACACCATATTGATCATGCTGTCTCATCCACATCAAGCATTCGGTCCCCTGTTGCCCTACCTGTCTCTATCCTCTTGAAAACTCCCCTCTTCCAACATCATGTTTCCCTTGGCCGTGCAAGCAAGACTTGCTGCTCCTACAAAATCTCATTCCCGTCACTCACTGTAGAGTCAGGTATATTTTTGCTTGTTTGATATTTTCCCTGCCTTAATACATAGTATCCTAGATGAGCTGAGCCTATTATATCACAGGGTGGGTGGTGACAAGACTCTTTCCTGAAATATAATCCTATAGAATCTCTTTGATTTGGAATTCTAGGGACAAGATGGGGGCGCTGGAACAGCCAGCAGCTGCTGAATAGGCTTTCTCACGAGGGAAAACAACCTCTGCCCTAACATTTCTGGTGTGTGAAGCAAGTGTCTGTCGACTAGAAAAATAATTACCTTTATTGACTTTCAAAGAAGATTTTCTGTTGAAATGGTAAATCTTTTATGAATGCAGTATAAATAATTTTTATTATCCTCTTTATTGGCTTGACAATATAACAATCATTTTCCAATCATGAGTAATTCTTCAAAAAACATGAATTCAGTAGCCACATACTATTTCTGTGTATTCCTCTATCCGTAAGTTATTCAACCATTTCTCTATTAGGGAGTCACTGAGGATTTTTCATCATTAAAAGGTGCACTAAGATGTATTTCACTGCATTTTTAATTACCTTGGCTTGATTCTTATTAGCAGACTTACTAGGTGAAAGGATGTGAATATGCTTGAAGTTGGCATTACCATATGCAAGGCCATATTTAATACTACCTCGACCATGAAACTTTCTCTGCCCACTCTAGCCCAGCGATCCCTTCCTCTTTCTCTCAACCAGTTTTACTTACAATTATTACTACACAGAAATTCCATTCAATTTTTCCCTAATTATTCTTTTTTCCTTTGTTTTTGGCTGTTAGACTGAAACTCTACAAGAATGGAGAACAAGCTCTGTATTTTTTTTTTTTTACAGGCAGAGTGGACAGTGAGAGAGAGAGACAGAGAGAAAGGTCTTCCTTTTTGCTGTTGGTTCACCCTCCAATGGCTGCCACGGCTGGCGCGCTGTGGCCCGATGCACCGCACTGATCCGAAGGCATGAGCCAGGTGCTTCTCCTGATCTCCCATGGGGTGCAGGGCCCAAGGACTTGGGCCATCCTCCACTGCACTCCCTGGCCACAGCAGAGAGCTGGCCTGGGAGAGGGGCAACCGGGACAGAATCCGGTGCCCCGACCAGGACAAGAACCCGGTGTGCCGGCGCTGCAAGGCGGAGGATTAGCCTATTGAGGCGCGGCACCGGCCTAGCTCTGTATTTTGTTGGAATTCTTTATATAATTTTCTTCCAATTGCATGAAAACAGGAATAGTTCTGGAAAAAACAAGCATTCCAAAGAACAACTGGCACTCCTCTAAACACAGGAAGTATGAATTTGTTGACATTATACCTCATTTCAATCTGCTCCCTTAACCTTCTATGTTTGATAACCTTGTTTCTTCAATTACTGGATTTGCATATTCTAATAACCTGGGACAAACTTAGATTTAATGTTGTAACCACTTCTCTATCTATGACCTTTTGTTCTTGAACTAGTAGAATGGGTCTAGTTAATCCTCTTGGCATCTAAAACACACACCCATCCTAACATCCTAAGTTCTTTTCATTAACCCTAAGAAAGGGTCAAAACAGTATACAGCAGCGTAAGTCCTGTGTTGACTATGGTTCTGATGTTATTAAACAGTCAAATATGAGATTATTTTCCAGTTAAGCATGCTGGAAAAAAGAGACCTAGAAAGTAAGCAATATGGATTTTGTGTTCAATCATGCACTAAGTTTGTGAACATTAGAATGCCATTTAGGTGCTGGTGCTGTGGCACAATGGGCATCCCTTATGGGTGTTGGTTTGAGACTTGGCTGCTCTACTTCCAATCCAGCTCTCTGCTCTGTCCTGGGAAAGCAGTAGAAGACGGTCCAAGTCATTAGGCCCCTGCACCCACATGGGGGGACTGGGAAGAAGCACCTGGCTCCTGGCCATGGATCGGCGCAGCTCCAGCCGTTGCAGCCAATTGGGGAGTGAACTAGTGGATGGAAGACTTCTCTTTCTCTCTCTCTCTGTCTCTCTCTCTCTGCCTCTCCTCTCTCTGTGTAACTCTGACTTTCAAATAAATAAATAAATTTCTTTTTTAAAAAAAAAGAGTGGCATTTAGCTTCTAGAGCTCAGTTTCCTTACCTATTGTGGTCAGCAGAAAAATGGTTCTCCAAAGATGTCCCTGTATTAATTTCCTGAATCTGTGATTATATTAGGTTACATGGAAAAGTGGGCATGGCAGATGTGATCAAGTTAAGGACCTTAAGATAGGAAGATTATTCGCAATCAACCAAGTGGGTCTAATAAATCTCAGGGCTCTTGAAGTGGAAGAGTGAGGCAGAGGAGAAGTCAGAGATGTTACTTTGACAGTGAGGACAGGGAGTATAAGCCAAAGAATGCAAGCAGGATTTAGAAACTGGAAAAGGCAAGGAAATCAATTCTCCCCTGGATCTTTCAGAAAGAGACACAATCCTGCTAATTCTTCCATAACAGCCTAATAATCTCATTTCATATATAGGACTTAGATAAAATTGTGTTATTTCAAGCCACTTAGTTTGAGGATAAGTTGCGATAGCAACAATAGAAAGAGAACATATTTGTAAGGAGATGAGATGAATGACATAACTTGTAGCAGATCTGTCAGATATGAATTATATAACATCACATCTCTACTAGTAGTACTTTGACATCTATTAGAAGTAATGAAACAATCACTTTAAAAATACTTGGTCTATTCCCTAAACATATGATATAACATTTTATATACAGTGTATTACAAATAATTTAATGGCTATAAAATTGCTTATATTTATTGGGTGATTATTTGGCAGTATTATTTAAACTGTCTATTCTGCAGATGAGGACATTGAGGCCTATGGTAGTTCAGTGTCTTACCCAAGGCTAAAAAGGTGAAGACAGCGTTCAGACTTAGCCAGTGAGACACTGCAGCACTAGCTCTGAGCACCTCACTGTACTTCCTTCTGGGAATGGTGTAGCCATGGGATGATGGGGAAATGATGATGATGTCCCTTTCCAAGGGACAAAACCTGGAAGACTTTCTGGGGCCCCTGACACCTAAACACTTAGATTTTTAAGATCTCTGAAGTCACAATACCAAATATTTTCTTGCTATGGATTTTGAACTAATTGAGAGTTGTGCAGAAGAGTCAGCAAGAGATGAAATTATCACCTGTAATGTTGGTCAATCTGACTGGCTTCCATTTGTACACAACTGGGCCTTCTAACTCCAGCCCCCTGAACCTAACTGGCCTTTCCCCAGAAATAGAATCAAGAAGCCAGGAATTTCTACAACTTTCACCACTCAGAGGAGGCACTCCTCGCTCCATGAGGAGAACCAGGGGGAGGAGGAGAATGAGACTGCATAAAAATGTTCATTCCTATCACAAAATTATATTGCTGGTACTCACTGAACTTGTTCTAGCCAAGTGTCATAATTTTCCAAGTCCTCTCTTCTATTTCAACATGTGGGCTTCTATGAGCTGGGCCTTTTTTGGCCCCAAATCTGTTTTATAGCTAGATGTTCTAATTATCTGTTCAGAAGAAGAAACTTCCCTTATCTATCACTGCAACATCACATTTGTTGACTCCCATCTTCCCTTGGGAAATATAGATCTAAATATCTGTGATTGTTACCTTCTTTCCTGAACACTGAAGCAAATAATTCTTTTCAAAACTCAGCAGTTTCAATTACCACTACAATTTTATGGCCAATAATAACACTTGTTATTATGTATATTAAGGATAATCAAACTTGTGCCTCAAGTCATAAACTTATTGGCACGAGAGTTAGGATTTTTGTTTTTTAATATCTCATGCTTGGCATGCCTGTATTTAAAACTATGGTTTACTTTTGCTTTGAGTCCTATAGAATTATGAATGTTAGAAAGAGAGCCATTATTAATCTACAAAATATGAGTGTACACCTGCTTCAGGGAACATGTAGAACTAGTCACAAACACTTGTCCCTGGACACTGGGTTGGCCAAGACTATGCTCTACTTCTAGACTCTACAGAATGTTTTCCAGGATGTTGAAAGTCATCAGTCCAAGGTAATTACTGGCTATTTAAACAAAATACTAGGATCTGGAAACTCTGAAGCTAGAAACCACATTTGATTCTCATACATCTCAGAAAATCTGTTACTGTCTATTACCAGTCTTTTATGAGTTTTCTCCAAATTCTTTACCTGTTATACTTTCATAGTTGTGGTTATTAAAGATTTTTAAGCAATAATGATAAAGGAAAAATTTTTTATGAAAGTTTGTTCTGTGTAGGAACAGATTTAGCTTCATGTGTTTCAGCTCTCAGTGCCAACCCTATTCTGCTCTCAATTCCAGGTTAACTTTATAGCTAAGGCTAATTTTAAGCAATATTTTTCTTGATTAAATGAATTTTACTGTGGTTATAAAGATCGTATAAGTTCCCAACTGGTTTCCTTAAATAAAACCAAAAAATATTATTGAACAGGGTAGTGTACTAGAAGTTAAGAAAATAGATTCTTGTTCCTATTAAGAGTAGGATGATGACTGATGTAGCTGTAATAAAGAAACAATATTCCAAGTAATATACCCCAGATGGCTTGGATCTCCTTCACTGAAAAGTGTGGTAGTATGCTAGTAAAGCATTTGTAGATGAAAAGTAACTCTTTCCATTACCACATTATCTGAACAATTATTCTGCATGAATTATCAGATACAGCATTTGTCAAATATAGTACATTATTCAGATGATGGGAAATAATGCAAAATTTAATTAGTAGCTACTATTGGTACTGACAGTAGCATGTTTCTCACATATAATTTTTTTCTAAATTATTCCTTCTATGAAAAACAAAATGAGTGAACTATATCAACTTACTTATTCTGTGTTTCTGTATGGGCTTGTTGGATTCTCTATTCTTATTTTGACACTTCACACATCTTTCATCTGCGAATGTGTTGCATGTTCTATTGCCTTCTCTTTATGTCATGTTTTATTTTTAAAAACAGAACAATTTTTAATAACAAAAACAAACTTTAGGTTGTCTCTAGATCCAAAGAGGTATATTTTGAATGTGTTACAAACTTTGAACTTCTTTATTTTGTTTTATTTGTAATTCATCCATCAGTTTCTGAATCTAGGGACTTCCCAAGAATGCCTGAAACCTACATGCTACTGGTGAGGCAAAGCTGGACTCTGAGGTTTCTAATTTAGTTTCTTTGACAGGTGAAATCACATGTATCCAGAAATTAATAGTACTTACTCAGCCAGAACTGCAGATGAGAGGGGAGATTTTCTTGCCAACAATGGCATTCATTTGCTTTGAGAATTTTTCTCTCACTTCTCTTTCTCTCAGCCTTCCATAAGTGGCCTAGTTGTTTTAGATAGATTGCACCTGTTTCTGAGCAAGTCCAATATCCTTAGAGCCTTCCTAACATATATGTGGAATTCGTGAGTTGCCAAGAAATTTACTGTTTTCCAGAAAGTATAAATCTCTAAGGCATAGCTGGACAGCCTCTGTCTTCTGAGTCTTGACCTTGTTAAGAGTTCCTTTCTTACATTCGTTTTGTTGTGTTTGCGACTTGATGAATGGATCTCTTCGTTAGGCCCAACTACCCAGAGGCTGGGGAACACTGGTCCTCTTGTCACTGACTGAATCCTAGCTCCCAGCCAGTGAGGCCCGGAAGAGGTTTGCCCTTTCTCTCCCCCTTCCCTCCAGATCTGATCATTCTTCTTTCCTTTGTCATTTAGTGAAGCAACATCCCTGCCCATACCCAAGCATACCCCAATTCCTTTCAATAAACGTATGAAATCAAGGAATCAGGTAATGTGGTAGTCTGTTATCATTTGTCCCTCTGAGTTTCTTTTCCTTGAAAACATTGCAAATTTATTTTAATCATAGTTTCTTTCTTACTCAAAGTTGCCATAATACCCTTTCTCATTAATTTTGTATGTTTCAATATGTTCCTTTCTCTAATTTTTTATCTATAAAAACTCTTATTTTTCTTAATGCTAGATATATCCAAAGCTGTTCATTTGTCCTGCATCTGACCTTTCTAACCATGACTATCTAAACTCTTCTACTCAGGATTTTTTTTTTTTTTTTGTAAATAAGTCAAGTGTTATTGTCCTTCCCTCTTCACCACTGTAAGTGTTACCACTAAAACACAACATCCTTCAATGCACTTTGTAGTTATTCAACCATATGTTATTTAACATCATGCACATTTAGTCAGTGACATACAGATTGAGTAAAAAAGTAATCATGTTCCAAAGCCATAAAAACCCTCCAGTCTTGTCTCTTGTACTTAATACTGCCAATCTATCCCTGGATAGTTAAAATCTCTTATTACTACTTCCACTATGGCCTCTTTACAAGCCTTTTTTATGTGCTAAAGTCATTTCACAGTCCACTTGTTCCTTTTCATTTGGTGGCCTACAACATGCAGTATTCCAGTAGCTAGCTTACTGAAACACATCTCAGTACATCCGACCTTAAGTCCTAACAGCTCTGCACTATTACTAAGCTCTTCTTGATCCTCTTTTATTATAATAATCCTTCAGGTATATAGTTCCTACTCTTCATTGCTTCATACCACTTTGAAACAGAGTTCTGGTAAGTACAACTAGAGTAATGAGCTAACAGATCATGTTTCCCATTCATTTTAGTCAAGAACATATTAACCAGTTACATCACCTGCTATCAACCCATAGAAGTTTATAGTAAATGATGCATGTATATATAAATCTATTTCAAAAGAAAAATGTAGCCCTTGCCAAAATTCTTAAAACCAATTCAAGATATATACAGCAATGGCTATAGTAACCATAAATTCATAGCTTAAACGTAAATAGCATTCCCGCTGATTCAATCTTCCACACACCTTCATCACTTCATGTGTTTATTGTGGCAATGGCTATGTGGCCAAATCAGGCCTCTGATGCAACCTGTAGAGAAAATTGCTGGCTATCCAGTCTTCCCAAGACACCACACCTAGCAAACTATTTCCCTATGAAGACTTCACTAACTCCCCCAAACATGTTCATAGTTCCTTATGTTAATTTTTTAAATTTATTATACATTTATTTATTTATAAATATTTATAAATGTATTATAAATGTATTTTTTAACTTTTATTTAATGAATATAAATTTCCAAAGTACAGCTTATGGATTACAATAGCTTTCCAACCCCATAACTTCCCTCCCACCCGCAACCCTCCCCTTTCACTCTCCCTCCCCCCTTCCATTCACATCAAGATTCATTTTCAATTCTCTTTATATACAGAAGATCAGTATAAATGTGTTATACATTTATTATACCCATGATTTACACCCAAACTTATGTCTCACTTATACACAGCCTCTGCTCCAGTCATTTGATGTCATGACCATTCCATCCCTTTCTATTCTATTCAATGAGTCTTTGTTTACCATGACTCCCATGTAAGACTTTTCTTCTTGGATTTGAGGCCCACTTCAATTTTCAGACACACCCTGAACAATATTTTTCAACATCTCTGAAAACTGAAAGTGAATACTCATGTTTCACCACCAGAATTCCACAGTCAAGTACCACTTTGCTCTATTTGTTTATTACATCTATCCATCAGTCCATCCTGCAATCCATCCATTAATCCATCTTATCTTTTGATATATCTCAAGGTAAATTTCAGACTTCAGTTTACTTCACCCCCAAGATTTCAACATGAATGTAATTAACTAGAGTACAATATTTGTTTTCAGCTCTTTTTGTTAAGTAACCTTTACATGCAATGAAATATAAAAAATCACCATCATTTAATGAATTTCAACAAATGCATATGCCTATGTGACTTGAAGTCCTATCAAAATATAAAGTACTACCATTATTTGAGAAAGGTCCGTTGCGCCCCTTACCAATCAACTGATGAGTTCCACCATAAATTAGTTTGTTCTTTTAGAATTTTATGCAGGTGGAGTCATACAATAGATAGGCTTTTGCGTAAGTCTTGCTTCATTCAGTATAATGCATTTAAGATTAACCCATCTATGTGTATAGATTCTTGTGATTGCTGAAAAACATTACATTGTATTTCCATAGCACAGTTTTTATATTTTCCTGTCAATGAATACCTTGAGCTATTTCAGGGTTTGGGTTAGTATAGCAAGCTACTTTCTTTGTACAAATGTTTTAGAAAACATATGTTCTTATTCCTCTTAGATAAATTCTTAGAATTGGAATTTCTGGATGACTACAGTATGTTTAAGGTTTTGTCTGGGTTTTCAGGTTTATTGCTTTGTGATACACTAATCATTTTTATTCCATGTTTTTGAACATTTGATTTTTTAATGTAATTTACTATCTTAACCATCTTTAAGTGCATAATTCAGTGACATTAAGTATAGCACAATGTTGTATAGCTAATCACCCTGTTACCTGAACATTTTTCATCATCCCAAATAGTAGCTCTAAACCCATTAAACAACTCCCCATCCTCTCACCTCCAGCTCCTGGTAACTTCTAAACTCTATGAATGTTCTTACTTTAGGTACTTCATATAAATGAAATCCTGTAATATTTGGCCTTTATGCCTGGCGTATTTGACTAAGTAGATGGCTATCAAGGTGTAGGTGTAGAAGGGTAGATATCTTTGTCCATCAGAAGGATCATGGCCCACATTCCTAAATAAAAGACAGGTTAACTAACAAACAAACAAACAAAAAAAAGCCATAACAAATTTACGTGTTTGACCCAAAGAGCCTGGGAAACGTGTCTATTTCTATCCAATGAAGAATAGACAGAAATGTGTCTGCGGAAATGTGATTGGGCAAAAGGTCGGATCTAGTGATAAAACCAGCAAGACCTATCTGATCAGACACTTGTTGACCTCTCTAAGTAGATACATGACCCTTTCTGGCATGAGAGTCATTTGATCTACTGTTAGACAAGATGGGTAAGGGAATTTCTTTATGGCCAGCGCTTACACAGAAAGATGAGTGAAGGCTAGAGAAATATTTCTAGGTTTTATGGTTATCTTTGTGGGAGAGGGAGCTCTAGTTTGTAGGCCTCACCTTGGGAAAGAAATATTTTGATTTCTGTGAATCCTTTGTTGCAGGAGGTGAGTGGAGAAACGATGGAAGGTCAGAGAGGAACATTGCTCATGAGGTTGTCTCTGAAGCCATCCATGCTCTTTAGTTTAAAATACTCAGCATACCAGAGCTTGATACTTTGTGGTATCACCCTCTGAGACTCAACAAAGACCCATCCGTTATATTGAATTTTTTTAAAGATTTATTTTATTTATTTGAAAGACAAATTTACAGAGAGAGGTAGAGACAGAGAGAGAGAGGTCTTCCATCCACTGGTTCACTACCCAGATGGTCACAACAGCCAGAGCTGTGCCAATCTGAAGCCAGGAGCCAGTAGTTTCTTCTGGGTTTCCCACGTGGGTGCAGGGGCCCAAGGACTTGGGCTATCCTCCATTGCTATCCCAGACCACAGCAGAGAGCTGGACTGGAAGAGGAGCAGCTGGGACTAGAACCAGTGCCCACATGGGATGCCTGCACTTCAGGCCAGGGCTTTAACCCCCTGCACCACAGCGCCGGCCCCCATTATATTGAATTTCATAAGAAACTATCAGAGGGGTAAGCATGTGATGCAGCAATTAACTCATCCCTTGGGCACATCACACATTGGAGTACCTGGTTCAAGTCCCAGGTACTCTGCTTCTGATCCAGCTTCCTGCTAATGCCCGCCCTGGGAGGCAGCAGGTGATGGCTCAGGCACTTTTCAGTCCTGGGCTTCAGGTTTTTGGCCTGGGACAGCCCAGGCTCCTGCAGGCATTTGGGAAGTGAACCAGCTGATGGAAGATTTCTCTCTGTCCTGGTTTCTTCCAAATAATAAGAGAATAGAGTTATAACATTTTCAAAATGAAACTATCGGAACTTTTTCGGAAGTATTTGCAGTATTTTACATTCCCACCAACAATAGATGAGAGTGCTGATTGCTTGACATCCTTGGCACGTGTGACACAGCCAGCCAATCTTGATTTTTTAGCCATTCTATGTACTTGAAACTTAGGTTGACAATATGCTTTTCAGAACTCCTCTTGCTTTGATAATCTGCACCACCCACTTTAGAGTTTAATCTTTCTATATGCTTTCTCTGCATATGAATTCTTTTCCCCGGATAGCTTCAAACTGCTTGGGAACAGAGATTGTCTTACCTGCTCTCGTTTACTTTGTAGTACCTAGTATTGGATTACACACATCCTAATTGAGCCTATTGTTTCTAACTGACACAATTAGAAACACACTGAATGCAAACTAAGAGAGAAAGGGATTTGTCTAACATGCTAGTTACTATTCTCTTGACACATTTTCTTATAGCAGGTTGAAGTGTCAAAGCTTCAGTTTTTCTTTACTTCCTTCTTGACCTTTCTGCAATTATAGATTTAAAAACTGTATTAGGAAATAAAATGTCAATAATATCTGAAACTTTAAGGCAGGAAGCATCTATGGTTATTAAGGGACTGTCAATTCAGTAAGAGATTTCATTAGGAGTGATGATTAATTTCCCCTACAAACATAGATTCAAAAAGAGAACTAATAGAAGGGAAAGAGAGAAAGAGAGAGAGAACAAAAGAGAGAATACAAAAGCAGCAGAAATAAAGCAAGCATATTTATTATTTCCTTCTAGAGAAAGAACCCAATTTCTTTGGTGAACAGGCCTTTTAAATGTAAATGATAATATTACTATAAATTAGAGTATAGTTCATTAATACATATTATCTTCTGCATTTATAAATAGCTTATTATTATATTGGGAAATTGAGATTTTTAAACAAATATCCCTATCTTCTATACTGTATATCACCTGCCCCACACTTTGCAAATACAGCAGGATGGAAGCTATCTGCAAGCCAGGAAGAAAGTCCTTGTGATTATGGGCACAAGTTTCTCAAATTTTATTCCAAGTTCTTGCCCCCAGAGAGATAAGAACTCAAAGCAGAAGCAAAGATACAATGCACAAGTGAGAGCAAGATTAAAAGAAAGTGAGTGTACATTCATGTGAGAGTGTGGGCAACCCCACATGAAGAGATACTCACCATGAGTGGGCCCAAAAAGTTGCTATTAGGAAAGAGAGTGGGGACCGGCACTGTGGTGTAGCAGGTAAAGCCACCATCTGAAGCACCGGCATCACATATGGGTGCCAGTTCAAGTCCCATTTATTTCACTTACAATCCAGCTCCCTGCTAATGCGCCTGGGAAAGCAGCAGAAGATGGCTCAAGTCCTTGGGCCCCTGCACCCATGTGGGAGACTTGGATGCAGCTCATGGCTCCTGGCTTCGGATCACCCCAGCTCTGGCTGTTGGGGCCATGGGAGGAGTGAACCAGTAGATGGAAGATTCTCTCTCTCTCTCTCTCTCTCTCTCTCTGTAACTCTGCTTTTCAAATAAACAAACGAGTCTTAAAAAAAAAAAAAAAAAAAAAAAGAGTGGGAGGAGGCCAGAGAAGGACCCAGAAGCATGGTCCAGAAGCCAAAAAACCAAAACGGGCTGCTCCCGTGTTATCGGTCCCTTTTGTGAGATAGGGGTGATGCCCTAATTGAATACACAAATGAGGTTGAGTTAGGTGTGCACGAGGCTTTCTGGGAGTTTCATGGCCCCTCCATGTGGAGCTTAACTGGCATACAGCCAGCATAGTGTGTCCTCCTTCCTGGTGCTGGGCGAGACAGAGGTACATTATGGGAAACTGGGCATACTGGACTGACAAATAAGGGGGTGGAATTACAATGACGGATTACGTAGAAATTGGGAAAAAAAGTATTCCTGCTCAAATATTCTCATCCAGTCTTCCTGCTTAGTTTCCCCATCTCACTCACCAGAAACTGACTATTCAGACACCTCGATCTTAGAGTTTCAGCCACTAAACCTGTGTGAAAACATTTTAATATGGCAGCCGTTGCTGACTGAAACATACACTATTGTTTGTTTGTTTGTTTGTTTTTTTTTTTTTGACAGGCAGAGTGGACAGTGAGAGAGAGAGAGAGACAGAGAGAAAGGTCTTCCTTTGCCGTTGGTTCACCCTCCAATGGCCTCCAGGGCCGGCGCGCTGCGGCTGGTGCACCGTACTGATCCGGAGGCAGGAGCCAGGTGTTTCTCCTGGTCTCCCATGGGGTGCAGGGCCCAAGCACTTGGGCCATCCTCCACTGCACTCCCTGGCCACAGCAGAGAGCTGGCCTGGAAGAGGGGCAACCGGGACAGAATCCGGCGCCCCGACCGGGACTAGAACCCGGTGTGCCGGCGCCGCAAGGCAGAGGATTAGCCTAGTGAGCCGCGGCGCCGGCCATACACTATTTTTGATACAAGACCCCTCAAAATAAAGTCTCAGCTGCTCCTCCAGGGCCCCCTTCCTTTCCCCTGCAACTAACAGGAAAACAAGTCCCTCAACCTTGTTATGATCATTAAACATCTGCAAGTTGTTTATCAGGGAAAAGTTACGATTTCTTTCAAAAAGCAATTACTCACTCAGCACAGGAAAGCCCGCCAAATCTGCTGATGGAAAGAATATGGCCTCTGCACAGTACACAGCAGGAACAAAGACATATGAAAAATATGACCTAAAGTCCAAGCCACTCTTTTGAACTGCCCCAGCTTCTGCTTCTGTGCCTGTATAAGCTCTCTCCCTGAGGAGGGGGAAGAGGTAGTTTGCAACAGTAGCCCCTATCTCCTATATTGGTAAGCCATGCAAATAATAAACTCTCTCCCCAGGTAAAAGCTCATGTCTCCAAGTTTGGCTTATGGAGGGCATCAGGTGATGGATCCCCTTGCATTAGTCCAGCAATTATTCTATTGATGTTGCATCTTCCACAAAAAGGTAGTTCAGGTAAAAAATTCTGATAGGCACATAACACACATTCAATAAATGTGTTTTAAACTGAATCAAACTTAGGTCACATCTATAAATTAACCTGCAGCAGGACTAAGCTAACATATTGGCAGGGCCCATCTTCTTACATGTCTTATGGTTTGAAAGGACACATAGTTCCCCCATTCTTCAAAATATCTATTTATCCTAATAGTCAGAAACCATTATCTATCAGTTCCTTCCTAAGGAAGGCAGTTCAAATGCAAATGCATTTTTAAAAAAGATTTATTTACTTATTTGAAAAGCAGATTTATAGAGAAGGAAAGAGAAAGAGAAAGAGAAAGAGAAAGAGAAAGAGAAAGAGAAAGAGAAAGAGAAAGAGAAAGAGAAAGAGAGAGATCTTCCATCCACTGGTCCACTCTTCAAATGACCACAAAAGCTGGGGCTGGGCCATGCTGAGCCAGGAGTCTCCAACTCCATCCAGGTCTCCCATGTGGCAGGGACCAAAGTACTCGAGACATCTTCCTCTGCCTTCCCAGGGGGTGTGCATTAGCAGGAAGCTGGATTGGAAGTGGAAGCTGGGACTCAAACCAGTGCGTTCCATTGCAAGTGGTGGCTTAACTCTCTTTGCCAAAACATGGGCCCCACAAATGCAGTTTTGAAGGTGCACTACTATACTGGTAATGGTAAACACCTTAACAATGATTAGTGAGTGAGAACAGAACAGAAATAGAACAGATAGATCTGTTTGTTAAGGTGGGTAGGGGTGGAGCGTGAAGTTAAGGTGGAAAAGTGACTAGCACTTAAAGATTGGGCTAATTCGGGGCCAGCGCTGTGGCGCAGCAGGTTAAAGCCCTGGCATGAAGCACCGGCATCCCATATGGGTGCCGGTTCTAGTCCCGGCTGCTCCTCTTCCAATGCGGAACTTTGCTGTGGCCTGGGAAAGCAGTGGAGGATGGCTCAAGTCCTTGGGCCCCTGCACCCGCGTGGGAGACCCAGAGGAAGCTTCTGGCTCCTAGCTCTTGGCTTCGGATCACCCTAGCTCTGGCTGTTGCGGCCATCTGGGGAGTGAACCAGCGGATGGAAGAACTCTCTCTCTGTCTCTACCTCTCTCTGTAACTCTGTCTTTCAAATAAATAAATAATTTTTTTTAAAAAAAAGATTGGGATAATTCACGTGCAAATCTACATGTTTAAAATAAAATCACACCTAAAAAATTGGGTCAGCATACCTGCATGGCAGTCAGAAACATGGTAGCTGCCACTTTTATCTTTTTTAAATATTTATTTGAAATGCAGAGGTGGGGGTAGGAGAGACAGGAAGAGAAATAGCTCCCATTTGTTGGTTCACTCCCCAAATGCCTGCAACACCTGGACCTAGTCAGATCAAAGCCAGTACCTGGGAACTTAACCTTTCTCTCCCATGTGGATGGCAGGGTCTCCCCTATTTGAGCAGCACCCTCCTTCCCAGGGTGCACATTAGCAGGAAAAAGCAATCAGCAGTGGAGCTGGGACTCAACCCCAGGCATTCCACTCACATAGCATGTGGGTGTCCCCAAGCCATGTCTTAAACTACTGCTATGCTAAATGACCACTTTTAAAAGGACATTTGCACTCTGTTTTGGCACAGTCCCAACATTTCTGCTGTCTCTCATACCAGGTTTCCCTTCATTATGGTATCTTTCAAGCCCCTAGAGGCTTCAGTTTGCCACTTAGCTGAAGACCTGGAAAGACAGACCTAAATGTGACAATAATAAAGGATTAGGGACCTCTGAAGATTTACGAGGGAGAAAGTTACAAGGGAGAGAGTTTGTTGAACAAAGAATGAAATGATGACACTGCCAAAGAAGGTGACTTTAAAAATATAATGGGAATTGCAAAAAGGAAAAGCAATGAGAATGTTTTATTAGCTATTTTTCTTTTTATTTAATACAAAGTTCATGTATTTCATATATATAGTTTTAAGAACATAAAATATTACATGGCCAGCTTGTGTAAAATAAATGCAGGTGAGATGTACAGAGCTTTATAATCTAAGCCTTTATTCTCTGAAATGACTCCTATGTATTTTCTCTATTCCTCTAAAAAATAATTAGCTGACCATATGAAGCAATTACTGCCATAAGCCAATTCCAATTGAATGCCACATTTCCAATTTACTCTTACAATTTGAAAATAATCCATAGTTACCATTCTGAACACTTATATTGTTCAGGATGATGAAGGTTAATCAAAAAATTTTGTTGTTAATCTACCACATCTGTGGCATCATTTTGAATAATCCATTTTTTTCAGAAACCCTCACTTTCAAATGGAATTCTTAATATTTCCAAATTATATTAACCCAAGAAGTGCAAAATAATGTAAGGTTACACAGGCACATTAATGTTATCAAAACATAATGTCACATATACCCAAGTTTAAGGAGGGTCTTATTTTTGTTGTCTTGAAACCAGAAAGAAGTAGTTGCTATTTTTGGAGTCTGGCTATCTCCTTGTCATGAATAGAGTGTATTATTATTGCAGCAGGTATTTGGGTAAACAATACTAAATATTGAAGCAACATGGAAAAAAAAAAACTTGCTCACTGACAAACACATTGTAAGTGTCACTATATCCAATAATGGGGGCAGAAATTTTTGCCATTTTCATTCACTGTTGTATTCTGGGACCTAGCAAATGCCCAGCAGAGAGAGCAGGCACACAATAAATATTAGAATGAGTGAATGATGTGAAATGTTAATGGTCATAATCTCTATCTTTGAAGAATTTAATTTCAAAAACAAAGAAGTAACAAATTGTAACATGGGACACAACTAATTTACAAATTCGCTTGAGTATCCCATTTACCTTCCAAATTTACATTCCTAGTTTCTCTTATTTGCCCAATATTTTCCCACTAAAATGTACATAAAGAGGAAAAATTAAGAAACCAAGGAATGGGCAATTTTCATTGATATCTATGGCATTTCTGTTCTCAGTACAGACCCGTTTACTAACCTAGTGCTCCCCCAGAATTACAAAGCCATAGGTTGCAAAACTTTCATTTTGCTTTTTATATTTAAGTCTAGATTTCCTAATTTTGTCCCTTACTTTCTCCTCAGCCAGATACAAATGGTCTCTAACTTATGATTGTTCAACTTGTTGCTATGTACTGGGCTCAACTCCTCTTAAAACTCCTAATGAAGAAAAGGAAGGAAGGAGGGAAGGAAGGAAGGAAGAAAGGAAGGGAGGAAGGGAGGAAGGGAGGAAGGGAGGAAGGGAGGAAGGAAGGAAGGGAGGAAGGGAGGAAGGAAGGACCCAAACACCAGTAGCCATATATTTTAAGAAAGAAAGCTTGATTTGTAAGGTGCCAAGTAAGTTATTGGGGGAAAGATCCAAATCGATTACCTCATTCAAAAGTGATTCAAGAATTTATGGATTTCAGAGTTTCTCAGGCATGGAAAGCGAAGACACTGTGGCAAAAAATGACCTACATGAAAGATTTCTGTGAGATCCCAGTGGAAAGAACAGGTCATCAAAGAAGGAGGTACCTTTCTCTGAAGGGAGGAGAGAACTTCCACTTTGACTATGGCCTTGTCTAAATAATTTCACAGTTTGTGAACTCAAGAGGCTTCCATAGCCTTGGCAGTTCATGACAAGAGACTCGGGTGATTACTGACCTCATAAACAAGAGTGTCAATTGTTAAATCAACAACAAGAGTCACTGTAAACTTACTCCCCATGTAGGATCTCTGTCTTTAATGTGTTGTACAATGTGAATTAATGGTAAAACTACTACTCAAACAGTACTTTATACTTTGTGTGTCTGTGTGGGTGCAAACTGTTGAAATCTTTACTTAGTATATACTAAGTTGATTTTCTGTATATAAAGATAATTGAAAATGAATCTTGATGAAGAATGAGATGGGAGGGTGTTTAAGGGGGGGGGAAACACTATAATCCAATAGTTGTACTTTCGAAATTTATATTTATTAACTAAAAGTTTTCTAAAAAGAAGTTTATGGAGTTAAATTAAGTGGGGTATAACTGGGCAAAACTTGGTGATGGGACATGATAGGTGAAGAAAAAGGGGCATGGAAAAATCATTTGAGTATGAACATTAGCAAATCATGCTTCTGCATGTATTGCATGTTCAAAGATGGTCATTGACATGTTATGTGAGGTTTGACATTTACCTTTATGATGAACCATCAGGTGGCCCTCTGGCCATCTGAACCAGATGCACACACTTCAGTCCCTATCTTAGCTGTTGCTAGTTCTATTCAGTTTTATCAGGAACCCTCCTAAAAGATAGCTTGGCAAAAGTTTAGCAAAGACAACTATCAGGACATAGTAAGTTTCTATGCAACAAGCTGGTGAACGATGAGGAGTCTTAGTATGTCAAGCAGCAAAGGGAAACATGCTGTTAAGTGTGGTAAATCACCTATCAAAGTCAAGAAGTCTTAAGTTTAAACTATAGATAATAAAAGACTTTTTGACTTTGAGATGTTGTAAAGGAAATTCTCTTTCTATAGAAACCATACTTCAAATATCAAATCTTAATCTATATCCCAGGCTAGTGATAATGTCCTACATGATACCCTTTCACAGTGCTGGGCTCTGGCAGCAAGTCTCAGCTCCCAGTCCACCAACCAGTCACAAGTGGAAAAATAAAATCAATACAGTGTTGCTGGTGTTTTTTGGCTGTTTTGTATTTCCCCATTCCATCACATCTTCAAAACACTCATTTGTGTTTCCTCCTTCTTGTGTATTAAATGTATTTTTCATTTATGATGTTTTCAACTTCTATTAGATCTATCAGTATGTAACCCCATTGTAAGTTGAAGATTACCTGTAATATTATCTAGATAGTTTTAAGAATGAGAGGTGTATTGGGAGAAGCAGGTGATAGATATGATGTTTAATTATGTTCATAGTGTTTAAAAGCATGATGTTTGTGACAATCATATGAATTCATTTTGCTTCCTTTGAACTCTATAAGATTATATTTTATAGGGCAGTCTTCAAGCCATAGGGCCCCCTCCCCACTGCTACAGCTGCTAGCTGCTTGGAGTTCTCCATTGAGACCCTCCCATTGGTGGTGTAGGCAGCACTTTCAAATTACTACAGTTGCCAGATTCTGTCTGTGTACTGGAAGGGGGAACAGAGAGATGGGAATGACCACATTTTCACTTATCCTTAATCATTTTTAAAAATGGTGGAGAATGAGAAGAACACAATGAGCAAAAGTGCACATATTTGAGCAAATACAATTTTCACCACATATCCAGGTGCCAAACAGATCCTTAGTATAGGAGCTCTAAGAAAGTAGAAACCTTTGACCTGTTCCTGCTCTAACTCCAGCACTCAGAATGGTACTGGACACATAACAGGTACTCACCAAAAATCTGTTTAATGGATGAATTCTATGTGACAGAATGATCTTAATGGAAGCAGACAATGTGGATCAGTGTACAGAAACATAGTATCAGATTTTGTATAGGAGTGTGTCGCTCCCCCTCTTCGTGGAGGAACGACACTAAACGCTGCCTAGGCTTCATATCCGAGTCACGGCACCATTATGTCGCTCCCCCTCTTCGTGGAGGAATGACACAGGACCCTGCGTTGTTCTTTTGTCTGCTCGGCCCTCCCCGGGTTTGCTGCTGGTTCTTCCCGGGTTGGCTACCGACCCTTCCAGCTCCGTGGAAGGGCGGTTCCCCCTGCCACTTTCCCCACTTCCGCAGGGGAGCGGCACATGGCCGGCTGGCTCTCTCAGGGGCTGCTCAGGTGTTCCTCAGGTGTTCCTGGTGCATGTTGTCTCTCTCCTCCTTTATAGTCCTCTTCCACCAATCCCAACTCTGCTACCCACACGCCGAGTACGCTGCTCTCCTCCAATCAAGAGCAGGATCAGCTCCTGGAGGTCATCACTCAAGTTGGCGAGAGGCAGCTGCGTAGAAGTTGTTACTCCCTTCTCAGCGCCATATTGTGGGAGAGCAGATGCATAGAATAAGTCTTAATTCCAGTAACAGTCTAGTCCGAGTTGCTCCCCACAGGAGTGCAGTGAGTACATTAGCTTATAGGAGGCAGCATAATTGTGGCTGAGAGATATAGGGTGATATATCTGGAAGAAATGAATTATGTGTAGGAAAACCATGTAATTTCTTACTCAAACCTGGATTTGCTTTTTAGAATTGAAAAAAATATTTAACAATCATTCCAGGAAGACACACCTAGAAATTTGGATTGTCCTGGTCAAACTGGGTCACCTCTTTACATGATAATAGGTTACCTGAGTAAGAGATTGGTCTGATGAAAATAAAGCTTAAGAAAGGTTATTTTAGTTAGATCATTTGTAATAGAGGTAGACTTTAATTCTCAAAGAAAGAAATACACTGTAATCCAGAATACTTGCTGGAATTACACTGCTATAATCTAGGGATGAAGTAACTAACACATGACAGCTTTGAGAGCAAGGGAGAAGGGGTAGCTCTGAAGAAATTTGTGAAGAATCGAGAAGAATCAATTAGAGGAATATAAGTGTTCAGGCATAATACTGCCCGCAGTATCTCAAAACTGTATAAAGCAAAAGCTCTGATAAATTCTACGCTCACCTGAAGTTGTCTCCACACCTGCTAACTCTTCAATACAGGAACACCTACTTAATTCTCTCTGAAGTGTGTCAAATAAGTATCATATTTTTAGATTCTACTGGATATCCAAATTAGGTCCCTTCAAACTACAGTATTTTTTCTTTATTCTTAACCAATAAATGCTCACAGACTTGTTGAACGTGTCTTAACAAAACAAAACTTTAAGCAGAAGTATGAAACAGAATTTTAAAGAATGCTTCATGAACAAACAGTAACTCAATTTAGGCCTAGTTTGTTTTAAGAGAGTAGTTTCATGTTGCATTTTTCCTATATCAGAAAGCATTTCTTCTGGAAATGACAACAAAAAATAGATTTGGATGATTACAAGTTCCTCCTAGTAATTTTAACTTCATAAAGACACAAAATTATGGATCAAAGTCTTTTTTAAAGTTTTATTTATTTATTTGAGAAGGAGAGAGAGAACTAGAGAGAGAGGGAGAGAGAGATATTTCCCATCAGCTGTTTCACTGCTCAAATATCCACAAAGTCAGGAGCTGGGTATTCAGCTCCGGCCTCCAGAATGGGTAGAAGAAACTCAACTTCTTGAGTCATTTTCCAGAAAACTTTATTGTCCTTTTTTTCAACTCCAAGGACACCTCCCAAGTTGTCTAATAGCAAACTGCTGTAGGCCTTGCTATCTTTGGCTAACATTCCTGCATGTGAACACTGCATTGTCCTGAAGGGACTATCATCTATGATTTTCCACCCTACTTTTCATTCAGAGATCTGGTTTCAGTTACAATCCAGTTGGCAAGTCAATACTGTGTCTCCCTTCTCTACACAAATAGGCATTTTCCAAAATTTGGGGAGGAGAGAAATTATTTTCTAATATTCCTCTCACTTTTGTGCTTAGCTATTCTACTTATAGGATTGCTACATTATTCTCTTTGGAGAATCTTGCCGTATAATCATTGCAGCTCAACATCACCACCAGAACAGGGATCAATGAAAAGAGGAGTGGGAATTTTTGATAGCACGGAAATGTCATCAGACTCATATTTCCCAGTGTAGAAGTTGAACTACTTCTGAGATGTTGAAATTATTGCTAAATATATTTACAGTCTTTTTACAATAAAAAGCCTTATTACTCTTATTATGGGCTGAAGAAATGCTTTAAATCTTGAGTTCTGAAGTAATATCACCTGTCCTAAAAGCAATGAAGCTTTTCGAGAGAGAGAGGGGGAAAGAAAGCACATTCAGAAAAGGTAGTTTATGATTCTGGAATTTTGTTGCAATTTTGGATCATATATTTTTACTAAGTGTAACCTTTATGTGTAAATTAAATGATTATATAAGAGAGAGTACTGTTTTTATAAAGTAAGAAATGATTTTATATCCTAAAAGACAGAGGCATATAAACCAGTAAGACAGCTCTGCATGTGTTTGATGGCTGTGAAATGACCTGTTTGATTTTCTATTACAGACCAGCAGACTGCACTGCCCTGGCCCACCACACTCAAACTGTAGGGTAGCCAACTTCTCATTAGGGAGTCTTATGTTACAGTGTGTATTCATGGCCTGCAATAAATAAAAGGCATTTAAAACCTTGTATATAGAAACAGTCCTCTATTGTGAAAACAGTACCATAACAAGATGTTTATCCTCTGAAACATTATTGAAGAGAAGAAAAGAAAAATTTTTTCAGGCTAAATCTTGACAAATGAGTTTATCATTTGGCCATATGGGATTGTGTATGCACACATGTCCAGATAGTCAAATTCATTCAAATTGGTCCAGATAGACTAATTCATCAGTTATTTGGAGGGAAAGCCCAAGCTGAATTAAATAAAATGTTAAAATAAAAGCAGTTTAATTATCTCAGGGGAGAAGTAGAGAGAACTTGGCCTCAAGTCTTAACAGAATTTCATAATAGCTTTAGTGAGTAGATAATCAATTGTGATTAGCATGTTCATTGTACACAAAAGCTTCAGCAAACGTGGGGGGCCTTTTAATCTCACTTATTCTTATTTGCTTATCACCCTCTGTGTGTGTGTGTACATGGGAGCATGTGCACACATGTGCAGGTTGAAATTATTGCAGATTCTAAGTTAATGGAGTTTTATTTAATGAGGTTTTATTGTCTGTACATGGCAGACAAACAGTAAAGAATAAAGTGTGCCACCTGTACCTCAGATTTTAAGTCATTCTACTTGCTTTCCTCACTGCCAGTATCATAAATTCTACATCTTGAGAGTCAACTTATTTCTTTTTGTTTATAGTTTGCACTTTGTAATGAAAATTTTGTGATCAGAATTTACCAGAGAATTAATAGATATGTGAAGCAAGATATGCCTGGTTATAATTATCTTTATTGGAATGACTATCTACTATAATGATTTACTTATGGAATACCAATAACTCAGAAGAGATGGGACAAATTATATTTATATTTTCCTAGTTATCTTAACATTTCTATATGAAATGATCCAGAAAAGAACAATGAATAGGGAAGCACTCAGAGATAAGGCATGTTTGCAAGTGAAAGAGAGATTTCTAGAAACTAAGTATGAAAGCAAAATAAAATGAAACAGGAGAACTTCTGGGAAGAAGGTGCAGATTGTGCAGATAGGGATCTGTCTTTCCACCTAGACAAACTGGCACTAGCAGAGCCTGTGTGATGTTACTACTTGGAACTTTAGAATCAATTGAAAGCTTGAAACTTAGAGGGGAAGACTTGGACAGTAAACTGATGTTAATTTCAGTATTGGGCACTCATCCCACAAATTCCAACCATTCTCATGTGCAGGAAGCCATGCATATGTTCCAACTGGAGGTTACATGCAGCTGGTGGGAGCCAGACTTGGCAATAAGGATCCCGTAGTCCAAATATTGGATATCTGTGTTCTGATCACGAATTGCTGCTGCTGATCACAGAGGTGAGCACAGAGGCGTTAGGTCACTGTTACACCAGGACCCTACTCTCCCAAATTTCCTCCCTCTGGCTGACGTGACTTCTTCCAAGGGCGCTAAAAGGCCAACATCTTCCACCTCCCCATCATTTTTATCTTCCCTTCTGGGAGACAGACTTTAAATACTAGAACACTCAGAAGCAATAGCCAAAACAATCTTGAAAAAGTAAAACAGAGTGTAAGGACTCATACTTCCTGATTTCAAAACTTGCTACAAAGTTATAGCATCAAAATAGCTCAGGACTGAGCTAAAAACACACATATATCAGTGGAATATAAGCAAGTCCAGACATAAATCCTTACATATATGATCAATGATTTTCAACAAGGTGTCAAGACCCTTCAATATAGAAAAGACAGTTATTTCAAGAAGCAGATATCCAGGGTCCGATGTGTGGCACAGCGGGTTAGCCCATTATCTGCAATGTCAGCATCTCACGTGGGCACCTGTTCAAGGAGAAAATTATCTCTCTCTACTCTCTCTCTCTCTCCTTCTCTGTGTGTGTGTGTGTGTGTGTGTGCATCTCCTATCTTTAACTCTGCCTTTGAAGTAAATAAATAAATTTTAAAAGCAGATATTAAGTCTCAGTTTTGAAAGATTAAAACAATTTTGGATATGGATAATAGTGAAGGTTGCACAATAATATGGGTGTTCTCAATACTATTGAACTACACATTTGAAAACAGACATTGTGTTATGTGTATTTTACCACAATAAGGAAATTGGGGGAAAACATTAATGAATTGTTCCTCCATTATCACAGATTTTAGAATTAGAAAAACATTATATGATATTACATACATACATACCGTAGCTGAATGGAAAGCTAGGATTATCTGGTGAAATCTAACTACACCTTCTTTTACAGATGGGGAAAGTAGAAAGAAGTTGAATGTCTTATAAGTTTATGTTGCTTGTTAATGGCCGAGCTAAGCTTCTTGCTTTTTACCTGGTTCTTTCTGAAATGTTGTTTAAATTTCAAATACAGAGTTCTGAATTAATCCTACCCTCAGTTCATAATGATCTTATTCCATTCCCTGCTGCTAATAGCACAATACAATACACTTGGGTAAGTTATATAGAAAAGAAATTAATTTTGTCTCACAATCTATGGTGGAGAGGTCACCTCTGGTGATGGCCATCTTGTTAGCAGAGTCCCAGGTGGCTCGGGGTATCACATCATGAAAGACAGTGAGCATAGGCATATATTTTTCTCCTCTGGTCTCCTGATGGAGGTGTTATGGATTAAGTGTTTGTGTTTCCTGATGTCATACCGGGTTCTAGTCCCAGTTCTCCTCTTGCAGTCCAGCTCTCTGCTGTGGCCCAGGAAGGCAGTGGAGGATGGCCCAAGTGCTTGGGCCCTGCACCCGCATGGGAGACCAGGAGGAAGCACCTGGCTCCTGGCTTTGGATCAGCGCAGCATGCCGGCCTTAGTGGCCATTTGGGGGGTGAACCAACGGAAAGGAAGACCTTTCTCTTTGTCTCTCTCTCACTAACTCTGCCTGTCAAAAAAAAAAAAAAAAAAGAGTAACGACAGGAGTCACTGTGCACTAACTTCCCATGCAGGACCTCTGCCCTCCAAGAGTCGTATTTTTTTAACTTTTATTTAATGAATATAGATTTCCAAAGTACAGCTTATGGACTACATTGGCTTCCCCCCACCCCCGATGACTTCCCTCCCACCTGCAACCCTCCCCTTTCCCGCTCTCTCTCCCCTTCCATTCATATCACGATTCATTTTAAATTTTCTATATATACAGAAGATCAGTTTAGTATACATTAAGTAAAGATTTCAACAGTTCGCACCCACATAGAAACACAAAGTGAAAAATACTGTTTGAGTACTCGTTATAGCATTAAATCTCAATGTACAGCACATTAAGGACAGAGATCCTACATGAGGAGTAAGTGCACAGTGACTCCTGTTGTTGACTTTACAAATTGACACTCCTGTTTATGGCATCAGTAATCTCCCTATGCTCCAGTCATGAGTTTCCAAGGCTATGGAAGCCTTTTGAGTTCTCCGACCAAGAGTCGTATTATAATTATGTCTAAGTGTTCACAAAAGATGTAGTATTCTTGGGTGCTACCTTAAAGTTAATTAAATTTCTAAAAAACAAAAAAAGTGAAATTAACTTCAAGATGCAATGACTTTGAACGGCTCTTGTCTGGACTATTGAGGAACAGGTTTTTTTGTGTGCATATGCAAACTATTGAACTCTTTACTTATATAGAGTTGGTCTTCTGTGTATAAATTAATTCAAAATGGATCCTAGGGCTGGCACTGCGGCTCACTAGGCTAATCCGGCACCCCGGGTTCTAGTCCCGGTTGGGGCGCCGGATTCCGTCCTGGTTACTCCTCTTCCAGTGCAGCTCTCTGCTGTGGCCAGGGAAGGCAGTGGAGGATGGCCCAGATCCTTGGGCCCTGCACCCGCATGGGAGACCAGGAGGGGGCGCCTGGCTCCTGGCTTCGGAACAGTGCGTGCCAGCAGTGGCGGCCACTTGGGGGGTGAACCAATGGAAAAAGGAAGACCTTTCTCTCTTTCTCTCTGTCTCTCTGTCTCTCACTCTCTCACTGTCTAACTCCACTTGTCAAAAAAAAAAAAATGGATCCTAGAGGAGAATGGAACTGGGAATGGGAGAGAGAGGAGGATGGGTAGGTGGGAGTGTGGGTGGGAGGGTGGATATGGTGGAAAAAATCACTATATTCCTCAAGTTGTACTTATGAAATGCATGAAGTTTGTATTCATTGAATAAAAGGTTTCTTTGGGAGCAAAAAAGTAACAAAAAAAGTTTCAATGGGGAAAAAAATGTTTGTGTTCCTCCAAAATCCAGTCCTGTTCCCTAATTTTACAGTATTAGAATTTTAGGATTAGAAGGGAATCCCTGGTAAATGAGGTTAGAGACATAAGACAAATGATAGTCATCTGTAAACCTGGAAGAGGGCCCTCACCTGAAACCAGATCTGCTGGAACTTTGATTTTGGACTTGTAGCTTTCAGAATTGTGAGAAACAAATGTTTATCACTTAAATCATCTACTCTATGAGATGCTGTTATATCAACCAGAAGTAAGAAAGATAATGATGTTGAATGTCCTTTTAAGTCCTTCTTTGCCATCTGTATGTTCTCCTTAGGGAATTGTTTCTTCACACCTTTTGTTCATTTTCTAATTAGATTGTTCTTTTTTGCTTTTAAGTTTGAGAGTTGTTTATATAATATAGATAGTAGTCATCTATTGGATATATTTGTAAACATTTCATCTCACTATGGAACTGTCTTTTCATTTCCTTTAATAAGATTGTCTAGAAAAAAATTTCAAAATTTTGAAGTCTAATTTATTGATGTTTTTATGGACCATGCTCTTAGCTTTTGTTAAAATTATATTTTCTTCTTGTGTCAATTTTGGCATTATATGGTTTCCTTTTTATAAAAAATTATTTTATTTATTTGAAAGGCAGAGTTACAGAGAGAGAGAGAAGAAGAAAGAGGTCATCCATCTGCTGGTTCACTCCCCAAATGGCCGCAATGGTCAGGACTGGACCAGGTGGAAGCCAGAAGCCAGGAGCCCCTTCCTGGTCTCCCACATGGATGCGGGGCCCAGGGACTTGAGCCATCCTCCACTGCTTTCCCAGGCACATTTGCAGGGAGCTGGATCAGAAGTGGAGCAGGTGGGACTCAAACTGTCACCCATATGGGATGCTGGGGTTGCAGACTGCAGCTTAACCTGCTACACCACAAGGCTGGCCCCTGTGGTTTTCTATAAATATATTTTATTTTGTCTATGCATCCACATTGTAGTATATATATTCATGATACTTTATTTTTTTGCATTTTCTCATTTTTTTAACTTTTATTTAATGAATATAAATTTCCAAAGTATAGCTTATGGATTACAATGGCTTCCCCCCCACCATAACTTCCCTCCCACCTGCAACCCTTCCCTTTCCCTCTCCCTCCCCCTTCCATTCACATCAAGATTCATTTTCAATTATCTTTATATACAGAAGATCAGTTTAGCATATATTAAGTAAAGATTTCAACAGTTTGCACCCACATAGAAACACAAAGTGAAAAATACTGTTTGAGTACTAGTTATAGCATTAAATCATAATGTACAGCACATTAAGGACAGAGATCCTACATGAGGAGTAAGTTTACAGTGACTCCTGTTGTTGATTTAACAATTGACACTCTTGTTTATGGCGTCAGTAATCACCCAAGGCTCTTGTCATGAACTGCCAAGGCTATGGAAGCCTTTTGAGTCGACCAACTCTGATCATATTTAGACAAGGACATAGTCAAAGTGGAGGTTCTCTCCTCCCTTCAGAGAAAGGTACCTCCTTCTTTGATGACCTGTTCTTTCCACTGGGATCTCACTCGCGGAGATCTTTCATTTAGGTGTTTTTTTTTTTTTTTTCAGAGTGTTTTGGCTTTCCATGCCTGTAATACTCTCATGGGCTCTTCAGCAGATCCACGTGCCTTAAGGGCTGATTCATGATAATTTAAATAATTTTAGCTATAGTTAATTTGGTTTTCATTTTAGGGATATTGTTTATTTTGGTTTTAATTAACTTCTTGATCATTTTGTCAAAGATCTATTTATCCTCTCAAATAATTGGCTTTAATTATGCTTACTTTTTCTATTTGTTGTTTTTGTCTTTGTGCCTCTTTTTCATTTATTTTTGTCACTATCTCCATTATATTACTCCTTATCCTTTATTGTGCATTTTTCTTCTTTTGCTTTTTTCTCAACTGCTTGAGTTCATTGCTTAGTCCATTTATTTTTTCTTTACTTTGTAATATAACTTTAGTACAAACAAAAATATGCATGACACACATATAAGTAATAAAACCTTTCTAATTTGCTCAAAATTTATACAGAGATGGGTAAGAATTCTTTCATTGAAAAGTGTATTTGAAAGGCAGAGTGACAGGGAGAGGGGGGGGAAGAGGGATCGGGAGGGAGGGAGAGAGAGAAGAGAGATCTGCCATCCACTGGTTCACTCCCTCAAATGCCCTCAACAGCCAGGGCTGTGCCAGGCCCAAACCAGGAGTGCTGAAGTCCAATAGGGCCTCCCATATGCATGGCAGGTCCCAAGTACTTGGGCCTTCTTTTGCTGCTTTCCCGGGAGCATGAGCAGAGAGTTGGCTTGGAAGCAGAGCAGCTGGGACTAGCACCGGCACCCTGAAATGGAATGCCAGCGGCACAAGCGGTGTTTTTATCTACTGTGCCTCAATGTGGGCCCCTATTTTAATAATTCTTAAGCCCTAGGGAAAGATATTGCTTGGCTTCACTTGAAAATTGTGCAAAAAAGTAACTCTATTTGTGATAATGTTGACTAAAATCAGAAGGTAGGAGAGAGGTATTTTGAAAAAATGCTAATATGTGTTGAAGATATTGATGAGAGCACTGGTAATCAATACATCTTATTAAAAAGTCTGTGTTTGTGATTCTTACTGTTAAGATGTCACTGTTGAGAATGATTAACAATTTGCTTTATTTCTTCTTCAAAATGAGTAAAATATTTATTATCACTATAATCTGGTAATAGCTTAAACAGTGATGGCAGATACTCTCAAATGAAATTTGCTCTTATAAAGGAAATCAGTGTTTTTTATAAAGATTTTCAAATTCATTTCACTAATTATTTTTGACAGGCAGAGTGGACAGTGAGAGAGAGAGACAGAGAGAAAGGTCTCCCTTTGCCGTTGGTTCACCCTCCAATGGCCGCCGCGGCCAGCGCGCTGCGGCTGGCGCACCGCGCTGATCCGATGGCAGGAGCCAGGTACTTCTCCTGGTCTCCCCTGGGGTGCAGGGCCCAAGGACCTGGGCCATCCTCCACTGCACTCCCTGGCCACAGCAGAGGGCTGGCCTGGAAGAGGGGCAACCAGGACAGAATCCGGCGCCCCGACTGGGACTAGAACCCGGTGTGCCGGCGCCGCAAGGCGGAGGATTAGCCTAGTGAGCCGCGGTGCCGGCCCATTTCACTAATTTTAATCGCTGTTAATATTGTTTATTATTTAATACATACATTAATAATTGTGAAAATGCTGTTCTTCTATAAAGTTTTGAATCTTCCCTTTTTAGTCACTTTGGTAGTTTATTTGAGAAGAAAGAATTTTCTGCTTATAATATATGCAAGTATACCATAACTGAATCAGATGATTCTTTTCAATATTCAGCATACCCTACAGTCCTTTCCAGCACACTCCACACACTATAAATCCCTTCTTCCTTATCAGCTAGAAACTCTAATTGTGGCAGCATATGCATTATTCCTTATAATCCAATTCAATCAACAAATTCTTTTCATGCTTCTACTATGTATGATTCCCTTTGGTTATAAGGGTGAATATATTAACATGCTTACATGATTACCCCTGTGGATGTTTTCATCTACAAGTGTATAATATCTAGAAGCTCTCTCTCTGCATTTTTCATCTTTATCTCCTGGTTATAAAAACATTAATGCAAAATACAGTTTAAAACAAAGTTTCAATAGAATATGAGCAAAGTCAGACTCTTTGGATTGTCTTTGGCACATGCATATATCTTGCACATAACAATGTGGATTGTGAACCTGCATCTATAGAGGTATGGAGCACTTTATTTTAAGTGAGTATAGAAGCTTCAACTAAAGGTTTGTCTAAATCCTTTTGGATCTTTTTGAAATTTTTAATTTTTTTATTTTTTTTATTTTTTTTCTTTTAACTTTTATTTAATGAATATAAATTTCCAAAGTACAGAATATTGATTACAATGGCTTCCCCCCCATAACGTCCCTCCAACCCACAACCCTCCCCTTATCCACTCCCTCTCCCCTTCCATTCATATCAAGATTCATTTTCAATTCTCTTTATATACAGAAGATCAGTTTAGCATACATTAAGTAAAGATTTCAACAGTTTGCTCCCACACAGAAACATAATGTGAAAAATACTGTTTGAGTACTAGTTATAGCATTAAATTTCAATGTACAGCACACTAAGGACAAAGATCCTACATGAGGAGTAAGTGCACAGTGACTCCTGTTGTTGACTTAACAAATTGACACTCTTGTTTATGGCATCAGTAATCACCCTAGGCTCTTGTCATGAGCTGCCAAGGCTATGGAAGCCCCCTGAGTTCACTGATTCTGATCATATTTAGACATGGCCATGGTCAAAGCGGAAGTTCTCTCCTCCCTTCAGAGAAAGGTACCTCCTTCTTTGATGACCCATTCTTTCCACTGGGATCTCACTCGTGGAGATCTTTCATTTTTAATTAAAAAAATATTTATTTAAATTAAGAGTTACAGAGAGGGAGAGACACATACACAGACAGACAGACAGACGAGATGAGTCCATTTCAAATGGCCACAGTGGTTGACACTGGACCAGGCAAAATTCAGGAATCTGGAACTCCATCCAGGTCTTCCACATGGGTATAGGGGCTCAAGTATTTGGGCCATCTTCTGCTGCTCTCCCAGGTGCATTAGTAGGGAGCTGGATCAAAAGTGGAGCAGGCAGGACTCAAATCATCAAACATACAGGATGCTAGCGTTGCAGATTGCAGTTTAATCGTCTGTACCACAATGCTGCCTGCCCCCCTTTTTGAACCTTTAAGAACTATTTTTTTTTATTTTTGATTAACTTTATATATATGATTATCTCTGTTGAGTCAAGAGTTCAACAAATAGTATGAAAAAAATGAACAATATTTACATTCATGCCACTAACTGGAATGTGGATTTGCATACATTTAGTTTTCTATTATCTACTAATTCAGTATGTTTTGTAAAATCACTGACTTTAATAATACTGAAATTGTCCTGCACCTCTCTTTTTAGTTTCTTGTTTTCCTGGCCTGCTAACCGATCTGCATTCCTAAAATACTACAATGTATACCTTATTCCAATACTCAAAACCTTCAGGCATTCTATGTTGTCCACATAATGCGAATGATTACTATTTGCTGTATACTATGTTAATTCTCCTGAAATCACTTGTACAGTGCTGTCCTCCATAGTTGACTACCTTTTCTTGGTATTATATCTATTTAGCAATAAATTCCTTAAATAAATAAATATATCTCTTCCTCTTTTATACCTATCCCCCAGAATATCTTGAATCTTGACTGCCCTAGGAGAAACTTAATAAATGTTTATTGAATGATTGATCTAACTCAGTGGAATCTTACTATGTCTTTTAAATTCTTCACTTTCTGACTCAACATTCTTTCATTCTCAATTGCACCTAGTGGAGAAGAAGAGATAAGAAGAAGATGAGCAACAGTCATGTTTATTGGTCTCTAACAGCCTAGAGTGTCTTTTTAATGTGATTTGTCCAAACTTTACATTCCCAAACTGTTTAGCTTTTCCAAGACTGAATTCTTGTTCCAAATTCTTCCAGAAATCCACCATATCCATTCTCTCAAGCGAAACCTACAGTCACTTCCACTTTGTACTTTGTGATAGTCATAATTTGCTTTGAAACTACAGAGCTGCACTCCCACCTTGCTGGGAACAGCAGTATTATCTGTGCTTTCTCTCCACATTCATCTTCATCATCTAGCTACCATTCCATCCTTTCTCTAATTGTATTCTCCTTCCCACCCCACATACTCCAGGCTGTCCATCTATATGCAGGGGAGAAGCCCAACTCACCAGATCCTCCAAGAAACTTTAAAATGTTAATCATAGAACTCTCATTGTATACATTGCTATCAAGTCCTGGTCGAATTATTCCCATATAGTGATAGATACATAACATAATTACAAATTGAAAAATAAATCATTCGTATGCATTAGTATTTAGGTACACATACTCTTCCCTCCCTTCGTCCTTTCACTCCTCCCTTATTTTTTTCTTTTCGTTTCTTTCTTTTCTCCCTTCCTTCCTTGCTTCCTTTCTCTTTTATTTCTTTCTCCTCTCTCCCATCTTTCACCTATCTTTATCTAGTCAATATAATCTCTCTTTTTATGGATCACTTATAGATTCATTAAATTTGTGAGAAAACATTTAAGTTAATGACTCCCAACCAGTCATATAATACTTGAATCTTGTCTTAGTCTGTTTTGGCTACTATAACAAAATACCATAGACTTGAAAGTTTAAACAATAAATATTTCTCACAATTCTGGAGCTGGAAAGTCCAAGAACAAGGTGCCAGGTTATTCCATCACTAGTAAGGGCTGTCTTCCTGGTTTGTAAATGGTCACCTTATTGCCTACCACCCTCTTGCGATGTTTTTATATGATGAATAAAGAGATTATCTCTCTCATTTCTCTTCCTATAGGGGAAATAATCCCATTTCTTAAATCTTTACCTTCATGCTCTAATTATCTCTCAACAGTCCCATTTTTAAATATCATCACATTGGAGATTATGCTTTCAAACTATGAATTTTGGGGTGACACATTTATTCCATGGACAATTCTAATGTTCTTTCTCAGTTTTCTCTCCAGATTTTCTCCCTCTTCATTTGTGATGATCAGAAATACAAACCATGATTGAGATATGGACATGTCATCATTTCATTCAACAAATGCTGCAGCACTTTTAATCAGTGCTTTCAGGGAAGAGTTCACTGCATTCCTCATTCTCTTTCCTGGAACATGACTGCTTAGTGTTGATAGTTCAGCTTATATAACACAAATCAAGATATGACTCATGTGGTTTAGTCTTAAGTGGTATCATATGCAAGAGAAACACTTCAAAAGCCAAAAAAAAAACTAATTCAAAAATTTAAACAATGCTTCACATACTCTGTCTATCCCTCCAGTTTATCATTCATCATACCCCTTAAAGATCAAAAATCGTCTCTACTCCAACTCTCCCTCTTCAGCCTGAAAACACTCTGCTCTTTCCCTTTGCTTTACTATTTCTTTATATTATAGGCTTAGTTAACTTCTCTCACTTAGACTTTTTCTTCTTCTTCAATTCTCTTGTACTGCCTGCTCTGTTCCCCTCTGCCTAGTCTTTGATTATTTATCAAGGCATTCTATGCATTGGTCTGGGTGAAACACACTTTTTGGATATAGGTGGGGGAGTAGGAGTACGTACAGGAGCAACTGAGTATGCAAGATTAGATTCTCTTTTATGATAAAAATTTATTTGAAAATTCTCCTGTTGGTAATTTCACCACATTATATATAGATAGAGCTAGATTTTCATAGGTATAGTATCTCACAATCATTTACTTCACAGCCATGCCACTTTCAAAATCTTTCTTACTCTTAAACAATCTTTTAACAATTGTCCAATTAGGGATTTTTAAACAAAATTTGCTTTATTTTTATGATCTAGCAAAACTTAATGTTAGTAGCAAACTCAAGTTTCTGCTCTGGATTATCTTTTACAATTGCAATTATTCTCATTTCCAACTGGATGTTCATTTTTTATTTACATGGTTTTTTCCTTCTTTTTTTGTTTATTTCTATGGTTGTTATGTTCTCCAAGCCAAGGGACATTTCTATTACAGAACAAGTGATGCTAAAGCACAAATACTTTCTAAAGGCAATCAATGCCAACAGTTATGAAATGTAGGAGTTTCATGTATGCCATTGGTCTAATGATCAAGAGTAGAAATAGAACAAATTCTAGGTAAACCGGCATGCTTTTTGAGGGCCAATTTAATTTCTTCTATTTCATTCCTTACCAAAATACTCCCCCATTTATATTAGATCTTCCCATTTGTTCACTGTCTTCTTAAATCTCAGAAGTTTGAGTTCTTACTCCCATCACTCAAATAGAAATTATTTCACAAAATATCAACAAGATCCTCAAATATTTACTGAGTACATATTACATGTTAGGGATATTACAAATTAGGGACTATTTACAGAGTAGTGGACAAAACAAACATAGTTTCTGTCCACATAGATATATAGAGAGTGATGGAAATTAACCAAAGAATCAAAGAAAGAAGAATTAGATATTTGACAAGGAAAATAACGTGACCCTGTGGAGAGTGTAATAGTGGTCATCTGAATTTCTACTTGCAAGACTCATGTTTGAGGACTGGGCATTTGATATAGATGTTAACATGCCACTTGGGGTGCCTGTACCATATCACAGTCCCAGGTTTGAGTTCCAGTTCTGCTTCCAATCCAGTTGTCTGATGATGTGCACCCTGAGAGGCAGAAGGTAATGACTCAAGTAATTGGGTCCCTGCCACCGAAATGGGAAACCTAGGTTGACTTTGAGGCTCCTGACTTCAGCCTGACCCAGCCATGGCTGTTGCAGACATTTGAGTAGTGAATCAGTGGATGGAGTTCTCGTTCTCTCTCTCTCTCTCTCTCTCTCTCTGTGTGTGTGTGTGTGTGAGAGAGAGAGAGAGAGAGAGACAGAGAGGGAGGGAAGGAGGGAGAGTCTGTGTCTCTCCGTATCCTGTGCCTTTCAAATAAATAAATATTTTTTCAGTAATTATTTTTAAAAACTGAGCTATTAAAAAAGAAAACAAAGGGCTAGCATTGTGGTGCAGCATCCCAAATCAATGTGCTGGTTTGAGTACCAGCTACAATGCTTCCCATCCACCTTCTGCTAATGTGCCTGGAAAGGTAAGGGATGATGCATCAAGTATTTGGGCCCCTGCCACCCATGTGGGATACCTGGATTCCCAGCATTGACTGTTGTGGCTATTCGGAGAGTAAACCAGTGAATGAAAGACTTCTGTCTCTTTCTCTCTGCCACGCTGCCTTTCAAATAAATAAATAAATGAATCTTTAAACACATTAAAATTAAAAGTCCACGTTTATATCAGTGTCTGAAGAATGAGAGGAGTTAGATGTCTAGAACAGGATAGAGGGTTCCAGACAGTGAGAGAAACGTGGAAAATGCTGAGTAAGTGAATAATTAATGCATTAGAAAAGTTGAAAGATATTCTACACAGTCACACAGGGGAAAAGTGGTGAGAGAATAATGCTGGAAGGGTAAGCCTGGGAAATAGTATCCAGGGTTGTCTTAGGCTATGTTAATGACTTTATATTTTAATCTTAAGTGCAATGGGAAAAGCAGACTTTTTTCCCCTGGAGTGTGATATGCCTATGAAACATCCAAATGGCAATATCAAGTAAGTCAGAAGGGTGACTTCGTCTGAAGGCATGTATGTAGGAGTTACATGCATATAGATATCATTTAAAATCATGGATCTAGATGGAGGAAGAGAAATGAGAGTGAGTCAGAGTGACTCACTAATCATCCATTCCAAGGACTATTGTTTTCCTTAAGCGTTCTTCTCCTTCATCTTTCTGGTGCATTTACAATTACTAATAATACCGTTCTCTCAAAATTTTGTCCTCCCATAGATGTTGCAAGATTGCACTTTTCTTTCAATATTTATTGGCTCCTCTTTCTATCCTTCATAGCCTCAAAGACTCCCATTAGCCTTCTCCTTCCTCTCTAATCTCTCCACTCTACCACATATATGATGATATTTCAAAAGGTTTGCGTAAAATTTAATTAAAAGGTAAATTTATTTTATTGCAAAAATTTGAAATACATAAATATAAGGGGTTTTTCAAAACTTCATGAAAAAATGTATTATGGAAACTATACACGGATTTCAATTTTTTCATCAAAATAAACATCTTTTAATTCCATTGTACATAGCCTTTTGAAGAAGCCTCACACATTCCATTTTTCAAGGAAATTATCCCTTGTGTTATTTAGAATCATACTTGCTACTGTAACATATTCTAAAATACAATGGTTCAAACAAGTTGTAAGTTTCTGTCTCTCTCCTGTAATAGTCCAGCTTCAAGATCAAGAGAGGTTTTCTGGCATGGCGTAATTTAGGAGTCCAGTCTCCTTCAATTTTACTTCTTTACCTTCTTGTAGGGAATTATCTTTATCTGCATTTTAAAAATGTGGTTGCAGTCACTTCAGTGTTGGATTTCTTTTTTTTTTAACTTTTATTTAATGAATATAAATTTCCAAAGTACAGCTTATGAATTACAATGGCTTTCCCCCCATAACGTCCCTCCCACCCACAACCCTCCCCTTTCCCACTCCCTCTCCCCTTCCATTCACATCAAGATTCATTTTCAATTCTCTTTATATACAGAAGATCAGTTTAGCATACATTAAGTAAAGATTTCAACAGTTTGCTCCCACACAGAAACATAAAGTGAAAAATACTGTTTGAGTACTAGTTATAGCATTAAATCACAATGTACAGCACACTAAGGACAGAGATCCTACATGAGGAGTAAGTGCACAGTGACTCCTGTTGTTGACTTAACAAATTGACACTCTTGTTTATGGCCTCAGTAATCACCCTAGGCTCTTGTCATGAGCTGCCAAGGTTATGGAAGCCCCCTGAGTTCACTGACTCTGATCATATTTAGACAAGGCCATGGTCAAAGTGGAAGTTCTCTCCTCCGTTCAGAGAAAGGTACCTCCTTCTTTGATGACCCGTTCTTTCCACTGGGATCTCATTCACGGAGATCTTTCATTTAGGTGTTTTTTTTTTTTTTTCCCCAGAGTGTTTTGGCTTTCCATGCCTGAGATACTCTCATGGGCTTTTCAGCCGGATCAGTGTTGAATTTCACTAGATTACGAAAGAGACAGTGAAAGAAGCAGGTATACTACCTTAAAAGTCCTGGCTGGGGCACCATTCACATCACCATCACTGTCATTCCATTAATGAAAATTTAGTCACATCATCATATTTAACAGCAAGAGGAGATAGGAAATCTGGTATAGCCAGGTATCCGTGTTAGTTTCCTATTGCTGCTGCAACTGATTGCCACAAACTTAGAGGCTTAAAGCAATACAAATTTATTATCTGATGTTTCTGGAGGGCAGAAGTCCAATGTGTGTTTCGGTGGACTAAACTCAATGTGTTGGCAGGGTTACATTCCTTCTGAGAGCAGGAAAGAATCCATTCCCTTGCCTTTTTTTTTTTTTTTTTTTTTTTTTTTGGCTTCTAGAGGCTGCCTTGACATATAGTCCCTTCCTTCAAAGCTCGCAGGGAAGCACTTTCAAATTCCTCTGGCTTCTACCTCCCTCTTTCACCTTAAAGAGTCCTGTGATTACCCTGGGCTCACTCACATTATCCAATATAATCTTCCTATTTTTTAAAGATTTATTTATTTATTTGAAAAAGTTACAGAGACACAGAGGCAGAGAGAGAGAGAAAGAGAGAGAGAGAGAGAGAGAGAGAGAGGTCTTCCATCCGCTGGTTCAATCCCCAGATGACCACAACCACCAGAGCTGTGCCAATCCGAAGCCAGGAGCCAGAAGCTTCTTCCAGGTCTCCCACACAGGTGCAGTGGCCCAAGGAGTTGGGCCATCTTCTACTGCTTTCCCAGGCCATAGCAGAGAGCTGGATCAGAAGTGGAGCAGCCAGGACTCGAACTGGTGCCCATATGGGATGCTAGCACTGCAGGCGGTGGCTTTACCCACTACACCACAGCGCCGGTTCCAATCTTCCTATTTTAAGCTCATCTAAGTTAGTAATTTGAATAGAAATGTTAATTCATCCCTACTATATAACCTAAATACTCACAAATTCTGCAGACCATGATGTGAACATCTTTTGGAGTCATTATTCTCTTTACCACATCAGCCATGTGTACAGCAGGCTAAAAATTTATCTCTATGGAAGAAAAGGTGAATAAAGTCTAACAGTTTCACCATATTAACTTTTGTGGCTTTACTATAAAGGTAAAGGCTATTTTTACATCTGAATCAAAAGAGTGGTGATGCCTCCTCAAAGTACCTGTCAAATATTGTCACAATTGTAGTTCAATCCTATGTATAAATCAGAATGTATCACTTAGTTTTACTCCAGTGGTACCACCACTTCTAGTTATAGCTACAGACGTTGAAGCCCTTATTTACTCTTTCTTTTTCTTTGGCTCTTAGACTCAAACTTTCATAAAAGACAGAAGACATTTTGGTATTTCTCTTTATTTGACATGCCTTTTTAATTTTCTACTCCTTGTTTACTTTCACTTTCATATTCTTTGTTCAGTTGTACATCTATGCACTTGTCACTTACTAAAATACCCCTTTTGATTTGCACTTCACTCTTTTCTGCATTCTAATTTGGCCTGATTTTGAAGCAATTTGTTCTATTGTTTTCGCTAATTTTTCTTTGTTTAATTCTGTAATCTTCTGACCTAGGAACTGGTTCTCTATCTCATGACTTCTCAGCCCTTTTCTGGAATTACTCAATTTTCAATAATACTACTCGACATTACTTGTATACACATAACTTCTGGTAACAGTTTTATTCTTCTCCACGCAAGCACATTTTGTGCCTTTCTTTATAAATATCTCCTTGGTTGGTATGACCTCACTTCTTTACCACTCCAGGTCTTAAGATTCTCTCAAGACTCTACTTGATCTCTAATATTTTCAAGGTCAAATTTGTTATCACTCCAGCTTAATCTCTCATTTCTTGGCTATCGCCCTTCATATTAATAGTGGACATCTGTAACTGATTTGTAAGTGAAAGTTTTGATTCTCCAAATATAGAATAAAATACTTCAGGGTAGTGGTCATATCTGGTATTAATTCGTTTGCTTATTTGCTTACTTCCCAGTGTCCAGCGTACTGCTAAAAATCTAAAGCCACTACAAATGCTTGTTTACTAACTCAATCATCATATTGCCTCCTTTCTTCTTAATGGTGATGGTCTTAGATTGTTCTGAGTAGTAAATACTAGAAGGCAGGACAGCGGGCAGATGGGCAGATGATTAAATATCAAGGGGAGAGGTGGAGCCCCCAGATAAAGAGCAATGCAGGCTAACCATTGTATTAGGCATTTTTACCCATGGTGATTAAATTCTCGCTGACATTAACATATGACAACCTGTTGAAATGATTTGTAAGTCTTTTAGGGTTTTACAAACAGCTTTATCTCTCAATTCTACATGATGAAATGGCAAGGAATTATTTATTATGTCTCTCCACCAGTGGCATATGAAATTTTTAAAAGATTTATTTTAACTTTGGGGTTCTCTGGAGATTAGAAAACTGGCAAGAAAAAGAATGAAATCTTCTTTGTCTCCTCAGGCCCACAACATTATACGCTCTACCGCGCTATTTTTTTCAAGGATCTTCTTATCCATGCAAAGGCAGTACTTTCCTTTTATTGTAATGTAGTTGGAAAACTCAAACAGCCATCATAATTTCATTAAATCATGCTGAGCTTCATAGACGTGCTGAAAAGGATCCATAATATGCAATATTTGTTCTCCAAACTGACTGCATATTTATAATATTTAGTCTATACCATGCTATTTATTCTAAAAAATGACATATTTGTTTTTGTTTTCTTAGTAGAGCATAAGGCAAATTATATTAATTAGGCTATTTACATGATTTCCTAACTTAGAGCAGTGAAACTTGCCTTCAGCTAGCAAATAATTGGAATTACAATTGCTAGAGATATCACAAGTTTGTTAATTATATCAGGCTTCATCAAGCTCTGATAGGTCGCTAAATGGTCTCTTTTATTCCCTTCCCCTTTCTTTCCTTTTCTCCTTTATTTGAACCCCTATTCCTTTTATTCCTTATATAGAACAAAGTTGCCCTGAACTGGATATACAAAACCTGATCATCTGAGCTGCGATTTCAACTTCAAATTTGGGAAGTTATAATCTTCTCAAGATGGACAGATCACTGTCATTCTTTCTTTTTGATAAATAAAATGGGTCCAAAAGGCTAAGAGAAGTCCAGATCTTGCCCTCCGTTTTTTTCCAACTAACGTATCTTTTTGAAAGACCCACTAAATCCAGAAACCAACACAATGAACTCTAGCAAATTTAGTACTGATGTCTATGAAAATCTGTTTCAGTTTTCACCATCAAGACTTAATGTATGCTAAACTGATCTTCTGTGTATAAAGAGAAACGAAAATGAATCTTGATGTGAATGGAAGGGGAGAGGGAGTGGGAAAGGGGAGGGTTGCGGGTGGGAGGGACATTATGGGGGGGAAGCCATTGTAGTCCATAAGCTGTACTTTGGAAATTTATATTCATTAAATAAAAGCTTAAAAAAAAGAAAAAAAAAAAGAAATCAGGGGCAGGCATTTGGCACGGCAGTGGGGACATTGCTTGAGATTCTTGTATCTTATGTGAGAGTGCCTAATTTCAGGTCCCAACTCTACCTCCAATTCCAGCTTCCTGCTAATGTGTACTTGGGAAGCAGCAGGTGATAGCTTAAGTACTTTTGGTTTCTGCTGCTCACATGCAAGACCATGCCTGAATTCTAGGCTTCTGGCATAGACTTGTTGCAGCCATTTGGGTATTGAACCAGCAGATAGGAGATCTCTGTTTCTGCCTGTCAAATGAATACATTTTTTTAGAAGATGAAAACAGACATTTTCCTATGCCTTTTCACATTTGGCAGAAGGCAGCTGCGAAGTTGTAGGGGCAATAGAAACACATGAGGCCGGCGCCGCGGCTCACTTGGCTAATCCTCTGCCTGTGGCACCAGCACCTGGGGTTCTAGTCCCGGTTGGGGCACTGGGTTCTAGTCCCGGTTGCTCCTCTTCCAGTCCAGCTCTCTGCTGTGGCCAGGGAAGGCAGTGGAGGATGGCCCAAGTCCTTGGGCCCTGCACCTGCATGGGAGAGCAGGAGGAACCACCTGGCTCCTGGCTTCGGATCAGCATAGCGCCGGCCATAGTGGCCATTTTGGGGGTGAACCAATGGAAGGAAGACCTTTCTCTCTGTCTCTCTCTCACTGTCTAACTCCGCCTGTCAAAGGAAGAAAGAAAGAAAGAAAGAAAGAAAGAAAGAAAGAAAGAAAGAAAGAAAGAGAGAGAAACCTTCCAGAGCCTACCCATTGGTTTTTACAAACACTTTCCTTGACTGTGTTACATGGACCCTGAATGTTTTGCACAATACTCCTGAGATACATCCTAAAAATAATTTGGAGATAATAAGGTTGGGGAAATGGTGTATGCTTATACTTCACTCTGGGACAGTCACACCGTGTATTAGTAGATTAGACCCTCTGAGGAATCATACAGTGAAGGCATTTTTTAATTAATGGGAAAAAAAACTTTGTAGTTTATTCACAAATTTCACATATTCATAATTGCCCAGTTCCTGCTCTGCAAAGTCATTGTTAAGTTGTGATCATCTTTTATAGATAAGGATGCATAGACATACTCTAAAATCTTTCTGATAAGTAATTGTACATTGCTGCATTGCACCTGGCTTGAATGACACTCTTTAACGATGGCATATGCTGAAGCCAATTACTTAACATTGATTAACCTAGTATTTCTGAAACATGTTTGAGCTCAGGTTTTTCTTCTTGTGTACCACCTACTGGCATTTTATGAACTTATTGAAAGAAATGGTGCCTTAGGAGAACATCCAAAGTGCTTACTGTGTCCTAAGAGAATGGCGATGGTCTATCCTGCCCTATATCCAGTCTCATCTTTTGCTGCCTTCACTCCTGGCCCTACTCTTCACATTTCCCTAAAAGGAGACGCCCTCTCTCACCTTCAGGCCTCCCTTCACTTACTGAACTCCTTCTCAGGTTTCTGGTATCTGAGGAAATGTCCTCTCTTTGGAGCTGCTTTCCTGTCCTGATGACTCGAAGACTCTTTTAGGGGTTCCCTTTAGGGATAGCTTTCTCTTTTCATCTGTTTTCCCAAGTGCGCTCAATTTGCTTGTGTTCTTGTTTGTCAGTAAGCCAAATTCATTGTTACATCCTCAGGCAGTAGTGTGGTGTGGTACAGCAGACCTGTCCTGGCTCACCAGAGTCTGTTGTTGCATTTTCCAGATATTTTGTGAAACAACTGATGTCCCCTTGGCAATGTGAAGTCAGCCACAGTGGGAATACTGCCACCCCAGAAACTAGCAAGCACAACAAAACAGGTTGGTTTGAGTGGGTTGTTAAATAGTCACTAAAACACCACTATCTTGGTGCCTAGCATAGTACCTGGTACATGGTACCTGGTAAACATTTAACTAGTATTTTTTTTGAGTGAGTAAAGAAAGTAGTTCTATTTTTTTAAAAATATTTTACATAGCCTCAATTTTGGTACATCTTTAGACTCAAGGAACAACGCTGTTCACATTGCAAAAGTCTTTCTCCTGCCTTTTTAAACAAATCTATTTTGCCTGAAGGAAGGCACTGTGTCATTTATTTCTACATATCCTACAGTGCCTCACCGAGAGTAAGCACATCATAATTTTTAAATGACAACTATATCTATGAATTGAGCTTGCGCTGTCGCACCTCCTTTAGTCAGTCAATCATTCCTTTTCTCTTACTCCGATGGTGGCAGCAGTCATTGAGCCCAGTGGTTTTTTAAAAAAATATTACCTAGTACAGAGTCACCCTGGTGCACAGATAAAAATTGGTCGCTACTACTGAAGCCCAAGTTCAGCTCATCAGATTTTACAGACGAGCAGGGGATGAGATGTACACAAATATTGATCTCCCAAAGCTTAGAGGCTTTCTAATTAACGTGAATAATTAAATTACCATCGTGGGTCAGATTTCCTAGGAACCAGCCTGGAGACCAAGATTTCTGTACAAGGGATTTACGGATGTGCTCCCAAGAGACAGTGGTAATGAGAATCCGAAAAGCACAGAGATGGGAAGTCAAGTCAGGGTGTGTTTACAGGTGAATGTGCTCGGGAGCATAGGCTTCATCCGGGTTCCACGGAGGTCGGCTAGGGCCGTAGATGTCAGAACCGACCTGCTCAGAGGTAAGGATGCTGACCTTGCGTACTCCTGAGCCTGAAGATTTCAGTAGCCAGAAACAAAATCCTCAGGAGAGGGGCACATAGATATTGTCGGAGAAATCAGAGGAAACCTGGAAGGGGTACTTTTCAGTCTGAAATGGGATTATGAACAAATTCAGGGTTAAGTCATCTCGCCTTTTGGATATGATTTCGCCATGGTTCTATTGTTAATCATTTCTTGGACCTGGGGAGGTAAGTTAAATTCTGGGTCTCAGTTTCCTCATTTATAAAACAGAGATAAGGTGGGACAGAGCAGCTTCACAGGGCAGGTTTAGCAGCCTGAGCTTCAGCTGAAGGCACCATTTCCTCCAGTAAGTAAAAGCCCACAAAATGCATTTTGTATGTTACGCCAAAAGAAAAAGAAAACCTAGGCTCAAACACAAATTTGGGAAAATGAGGTTCATCAATGAGGAATCCTCACTGTGGGATTTCTCAGAGCCTCGATTCTGTTGATATGTCGGCCTACGTGTTTCTAATGTCCCTTCTACATCGAATATTCGATGTGTTGTTGTTAACTGTGACAAGTCGGATATTTTGCCCTACTCGCAAGCTAAAAATCCTAGCAGAAAACACAAGTCTCGCGTTTCAGATACAGAGGGCTGTTTAGTATTCATAGCAGCAGCAGTACCCAGAGTATCAGAATTTGTGCAAGTTCCCTGAGCCCCTCTCAAACGTGGTATGAAGGGGGTCAGGTGACGTCGACATAGGCAGTGGGTTGCATGACAGGAGAGAAGCTCTGAGCTTAAGGAATCCAAATGGTTTATAATGAGCCTTAAGCATTACTGCCCATTATAAACAATTGTCTCCTGGAGGGACACATTATTTTCTGTGTACTTACACAAACAACATTGCCCTTTATTCCTGCAGGAGTACTCACTGTTGCAAGGCTATTCTCTATCCATATATCCTTAAAAAGATCATCTCACACAAAGGCAGCCAATACTTCTGCTCACTCAATGTCTGGAAACTCCTGATCCCCATGGAAAACTGTGTCCTTGCTTCATTCTACAGTCTATTTCACTGAACGTTTCATTTAAGGCAACAGCTGAAACAAGTGGACAAGGAATGGGTACACCTTTTTTCTGAAACTTGAATAAATGGAATCTTTCTGATCAGATCATCTCTTTAAAAACAGTGATAGCTGTTAAACTCAGTCAGTAGGTACTCTGGTTTCTGATATGTATCCCATCAGACTTGTCTTCCCTTGCCTCTTTCCTTCCTTCTTCTTTGTTTCGTCAACTATTCCTTCTATTCCCCCTTCTTGACAATACTCATTGCTTAGTAGTTACTAGGATTAGGCACACTGTTTCCAATCTTTTCTGTGACCACTCTATTTTCTTTACGAAATACAGTAAAAGTTGAGAATAAGAGTACATATTATTCACTGACTTCCAAGCAAATCCATCCAAGTTATTTCTTCATCTACAGAAAGTTTCTCACCTTGGACCACCTTCAGAGTGAATATAATCAAGCCAGGCAGATAAGTGTACCCTCACAGGCCCAGGGCAAATCATAATTTTAATAAAAATTGGAAATATGACCCATAGTATTGGGACAGTGCCTCTCTAGGCTGCTCAAATGCATCATTTTCAAGGCATGAGTATGGAGCAGGCTACAGACATCCTGGAGTGCTAAGAACATGCATTAAGTTTTCCTTAATCTATTTTTCTTACCTGACAAGATAAGCACCTAAGATATTTTCTAGAAGTAGAAAATGTATACATTATACAGACATGAAATAAAATATTTGCAAAATTTATTTCTACTCAGAGTAATAGAAGAACTATGCCCAACTAGACTGCTAAAAAATGGTTCATTGAATTGATTAGTGTGAGAATCTGTGTCAAATATTAATTTTCTCTGAATTTCAAGTATCATGGCCAATTTCCACATCCTAGGAGAAGTTAATGTTCACAGAACTTTCAGATCGTCTTAATCTGTCTCAAGCTTGAACCTTCTAGTTAAGTTATCTTGGCACTTGCCACTGAATATATCCCAGGTTCTTCAGCTCATTCCATTGAAATCAAACAGAAGTATATTAGCTAAAGTTTTCAGGTGATTATGTCATATAGTTCAAACATTGTCGCCACTTTCAAAGCAGAAGAGATATATGTGTATAATTTGCCATCCATGTGCATAAGGAAGTGAACATGACTATTATATTCAAGCTATGAATCATTTTCACTTCTTTTTCTACCCACCTCAGTGATATTGCAACACACCTGCATAATCAACCTCATTCCATACAACAAAATCAATATTCTTCACTAATTCCACAAAGGATAGGTAAAGAAAGTCTCCAGCGTGGTGCTGGAGTGCATACTTCCTCTCTGAGAATGAATTGTTGACTGAAATTTGATAATCACACACTTGAAAGCACAGCATTTGGCCCCACCTGTGTGTTACAAGCTGTAATTATCAAAATAATAGAAAATAATAACTCAATGTGGTTTATTTTCTTTTCTGAGTAAGTATCCCTGGGAATCAGTTTTATTAATGAGACCAAATTACAAGCAACCCTGTTTGCCTGTCCTTGCTGTAATGAATTTAAACAAATAGCCAAAAATAGTCCTTGGTAATTATGTTTTATAGGTATGTAGTCCATGTCATTTTTCAAGTTGCTTGCAAGGGTTATGTACCCAGTAGGTGCTCAATAAATATTAATTGATGTTGATGTAGCAGTTTCCTTCTGAAGTAGTCAATTTCTCATATTTGTGCATCCTTTGTTTTCTTCTGTTTCCCTTATTACAAGGCTCTGATCAAAGACTTCCCCCACCTCTTCATACTTAGAAAAGCACATATTTTTAAAATTATTAAATCCCCTTTTCATAACAAAAGCAACTGCCATCAAAATGATTTCTTTGTCACATTTAGCATTTTCTTCTTTTAAAACAGAGTACCATATAATATCATGTACAGTATTTATGATGAAAAAATGTCATTTATAACAAAATCAACCAAAAACCGGGAGTCCTTCTTTAAGCAAGGCCAGGGCTAACAGTGATTGGAGCAGGTGGCTGCTCATTTGAGGCACAAATACATTATTATAACAGTCATGCTTGAGAGTCTCAACTTCAGGAGGGCCTTAAAGTCTATTTAAACTGGGTTAAGGGAATGTATTACCAAAGAGGGACAGCACATTAATTTACGCATGACCTGGGATTGGTTTTTCTGATTAAGTTGTTTCCACTTACTGGCAGGGAAAAAATGGTTCATAGGAGATGAGACATAGGCTTGCTTCTGATGAAGAGATGAAACCAGGACTAGGGACACATGCAATCACTGAGTCATCATGATAGGAAATCTTGGGCAGCAAGAAGAACACATATGTAATGGGTACCCTGAGCAGGAAAAGTGTTTATGGAAAGAGCCCAAAAGGGAGAGATGACAAAGAAAATCTCTGTTAACTCCAGAATTTCTACTTGGATCAACCTTATTCCTAAGTTTAAATAAAAAGGCAATTTGCTCTCTAGCAATGGTTGTCAACCCTGTCTGTAGACACATAGTTTTTTGTTTGTTTGTCTGTTTGTTTTAATACAGGTGTCTGGGCCCATCCCCAGAGGTCTCAATTTAATTGGTCTGGGATAAAACCAGAACACCAGAACACTGGTAATTTTTTTATATCTCCCTGGGTGATTCTAATGTGTTGAGGGTTGGAGAACTCCTGGCCAGTAGTAACCTGAACAGTTGAAGCTAGCTTCACAAACGAGAGTAATGTCTAGTCACTGTTTTTTTTTTTTTTAAGCAGTGTTTTTAAAACTTTAATGTGCAGTGGTATTACCTGGGGGTATTTGCATATTTAATTAGCACCTCCAGACAATTCTGATTCAGGTTTGCACACTTTGATGAAAGGAGCCTGAGACGAATGAGAATGATCAAAGTCTGATCTATGAGCAGAAGGTAAATTGGAAATGTGCAATATGGACTACAGCTTTGCTGCGTAAGATGAGGACCTCAGGCCAGTAGCTTGTTTGAAATGCAGAATCCTGGGCACCTACTTCAGGCTTAGAGAATCAGAGTTTGCATTTTAACAAGATTCCCCAGATTATTGAAGTGCACAGTAATATGTGAGAAATACTGGCCTACAGGACCCTCAAAACTTCCCTGGTAACTTGATTACTCCATAATTACTTGTGAAACTACTACATGAATGGTGTTAGGATTTGAACAGAATGTGGCTCCTGAACTCATGCATCCATTTATGTTAAAACCCTAAAGTCATGTGTTGGCAGTGCTAGGAAGGTGAAGGCTTGAACTAATTATTGTGTTTAGAAGATGGGCCTAGTGGGACGTCCTTTGGTGACTGGGGATGTTCTCTTGGAAGGCAGTTCTCATGAGAGTATGCTTTAAAAGCCAAATTTTCCCTAGTCATTCTCTGTGCTTTCTGGTTCACCATGTGATTGTTCCTCTGGATGTGCTCCATCACTGCCATCCTTTGGTCTCATCAGATGCTCAACCAGTGAGGCTGTCCAACCTTGGACTGTGAACCTCCAAAACCACGAGCTAAAATCAGCCTCTTTTCTTCATAAGCAGCGTGTATCAGTTATGTCCCTGCAGTAATGCAAAGCTGAATAACGTAAGTGGTTCTCAAACTTTGTTTTATTTCATGATAGGTAATACACATTTGAATGAATGATTTAACTAATGCACTATCTATCTTTAAGTACAAAATACTAGAAAGAACATATCCCAGATGATTCCTTTTTCCCTCCTGAAATTTTGGATAAGGACTCTGTAAATTTGAAGGAGGTGGGTCTTTCCAAAGGTTACCCTAGAGGAGAAAAATGTTATCTCTTTCTGGCCACAAACTTCTTCCCATATAAAGTTCATTAGGTAAATACATGGTATTTCTTCTTGGACTTGTGCACTTCAGAAGCGTCTATGTGTGCTCTGAGGAATTATCTGTATTTTATCTTTGCTCTGCATGTCTGTAGCCATCTGCATTCTTAATCTCATATGTGTACTTATATGAATACATTTAACTGCATTTGTGTTACTATTTTGGCAATACAATGAGTAGAGCTGGCCACCATAATATAGATATTTTTTGCTAATCTCATTATCGTATCTTTAATGGGGTTAAATGATGGTGTCAAATTTAGCCAAATTCATATATTTCATTGACGTGTTTTTTTAGATGCTGTTGTTTCCGATGGCCAGAAAGCTACACGTATTCAAAATTCAAAGAGTACTTAGCAATTTCTTTTTATTGCTACTTGCCAGAGAATGGCATTAGAATTTTATCTTGCTTGTTTATACCAAACCTTCCAGCTATGGCCAGAATTTCCTTGAGCATCAGAAATATTGGCAGCACATTTTAAAATTAGCACCCAAGTTGATTCTGATAAAAATATTTTCTTGATCGCAATTGAGAAAACATGGTCCAAAACAGCCACCAAGAAGGAGGAAGAAGAGTAAATGTTTACTGCATCCTTTTTATGAGCCAGGGCTGTGCAGGTAGGTGCCTTTCTGTACATCATCTTATATAATCTACACCACAGCAATCTGATTGCACATATGAGAAAAACAAAACTCAGGAAAGTAATTTATATGCTCCAAGTCACACAACTTTGACATGATGGCTGTAAAAATTGAACCCAGAATTACTTGAGATCACATGTATTGGAGTCAGACTGCTTGGCATGGAAGCCTAGTTCTGCTACTTCCTTTGTGACCTTGGCAATTGCTTAAGCACTCTATACTTCAGTTTCCACATCTATGGCATGGGAAAAAAAGTAGTAAATGCCTAGTAGAGTTAATGAAGAATTAATTGAGGTAGAACATGTAAAATGCTCAAAAGAGCAACTGGCACACAGAGTTAGTGCTTGGTCAATGATAGTTGCTGCTGCTTTCATTATTAACATCGTTAGTATTATTTATCATCAATATCACTGTCATGATTATCTGACTCCAAAGAACTTGCTGTTTTCCGTATCATGTTACCTCTGTACAGTTGTGATTATAATATGTACAATTACTCTCTAGAGAGAAGAAAATAAATATTATGTAATAGTGGATTCAACACCTGGAAGCAGTCACTCTCTCCTCCTCCCTCTTCAATATCTCCGTTTCCATCATTCCTTTCTCACAACTCTGTGGACTTCAGTGTGGGCATCACTGAAGATGGTCCTCTAGGATCAAAATATGCAAGAAGATGTATTTGAGAGAAAAAAACACAGAAGATAAGGGCCTTGTCAAGGTAACTGCACACTAAGAAGCAGATGGACATTTGCTTGAAAGAACAATACAACTGCTGATTAATAGTTTTGAAGCGACAGGAGGAGACTCACTAAACAGTGGCATCAAATTCATCTTACAGTTTAGATGGGTAATTCTACCTTTTAAACATTAGGGAAGTATTTAGGCTAAAAATACTACTCTGAAGTCACAAAAAATTCACCTTGACTTTAATTTCATCAATTTACATCCCATACTTCTGGTCCTTCCCCTCTCAGGGGAACACTGTTGTATTTAGGTGAGGTATATGGATCTTAGAGTAGAGAAAGACAGACCCAATGCTTGACTCTGCCATCAGTGATTATTGTATTTTAGGGGAAATTATTTTGCTTGTCTGTGCATCAACTTCTACAGGGATAAAACAAAGATAATAAGAATATTAACCTTAAATAATTGTTGTGAAGTTTAGATAAAATATTGTCAATAATGTACCTGGCATAGTGCTAAGAAAATACATGCCAATATAGTAGTGATTCTTTCACCTTATTTCCTTTCTTCTGTGTTCCTAGTAAGCCTTAGAAACCTCCTCATAGCATCTTGTCATTGGTTATAACACCTTGCTATATTACACGGATTTATTTACTAAGGACCAAGAGCTCACACTGGGTTTTCTTCAGTCCCAGGAGAGCTCAACTAGTAGGGCCCATAGATATTGGGTACTAAAATAGAAACCTGAGGTAATTTTTTAACAATAAATATTGGTTCACATACCTTAGAATGTAAGATAGGATTATAGTGCACTTCTTCAGATTGAATAAAGGGCTTTTAACACATTTTAAATTATTAAATTACTTGATATTCTTTCCTTTGGGAAATCAAAGCCAAAATGACACACTTGCTCAACCACCCACACATTTTATTCTCATTAAATAGAGAATACAGTATTCCAAGCATGAATGTTTCTGGAATGAGACTTTTTGGAAACGATGACCTTCCCTTCTGTTATCATTGGAAGAAAAATCAATGTATTTTCTACTTTAATGCATGCATGCTGGGGAGAAATCAGCACTTAGATATTCTGGTGTAATTATTTCATTATTAGAAGTAAAACCTAACTATAGGGTCTTGCTAGTTTAAATAATTAAAGCTTAAAAATCTGCTACTGAAAAACCCCAGTGAGCCAAATTCATATATGATTACTGCAAATTTAATGTTTCTGCTGCTTTAGGAGTTTTATTAGAAAACAAATTCCCCAGTTACAGCACATAACTTAGGACATCTTCTCTTTGAGCCCCTCAGCACATAGAGAGTCCCTAAACTCAATGATCTATTTTCTCAACTCTTCCGGGAAGGCTACAGGAGAATCTATCTGGGGCAAAGAAAAAAAAATCACAGGCAAAAACTGGAAAAATGCACTCCAATGAAATTAGAAACTTAAATTGACCTTTGCCAGGAAATATATATATATATATCTGCCAAAAATAAAAGTTACCAAAGTGACACAGATGGGAACAGAAATTTTGAATGACCCTATGAACGTGAAAGCAAATTAAATCAGTATTTTAAAATCTACATCTACACATAAACATTCACCAAAGTACATAATATATAGAATTTTTTCCTTGGAATATTCAAGGAACAGAAAGTCTTCATTTTATACAAAATATTCCTGTGAATAATGCATATTTAATCTCAGTGTACATATGTGTTTATTAACTTCTCTTGTTTTTCTGCATGTTTGAAATATTTCTTAGAGTTTAAAAAATAAAAGTGTATAAAGAAAAGAATGACAAGGAGCTTTACAGGAAAAGATTTGATTAGAGGAAACAAGAAAGAGAATGGGAAAGAGTGAAGACAGAAAAAGAAAGTTATCATGGATCAAGTTTGAGGTCAGACAATGGAGCTGGAAACTAAGGAGAGATTTTTGAATAACTCCATGGTTATACGTAGAAAAAAATCATGTATGCTACCAGCATGCTAGAGGCCAGATCAGATTGAAAACATATAAAAATTCAGAATATTCCAGTTTGCCTTTTGGGCACAGTCAAAATCATAGAAGCCTACCTGCTCTTGCAGATTCTCAAAGGAAGATAGAAACTTGAAAATAAATGTAAATCATCAAACATCTGGTTCCTCCTTCTCAAGACCCGAAGAAATAGAATGAGCAACTTCTTCAACATAATGATTTCAAGTTCCCTACTACAAGGAACTAGAACTTCAGCTCTCTCAACAGTTATCAACAGTTATCCCCCAAATAAAGAGAAGAAAGACTGTGGTAAGAGGGAATATTTTTGTTGAATCTCCATGAGGGCAGGAATTCTGTAAATGTTTAGCGTCATATACCCCTAATGAATGAATTAGCATCACTGCCAATCAACTTCTCTGCATAATCACTACTCTCCGGAGAGTAGTGCCCAAAAGCATGCCTGAAAGATGCTGGGCTGGGTTGATGAAGCTATATGATGTTGGCCATGTTGCATCTCAGCATTAAATGAGACCAGCCTACAGAGAAATATACTTTCAGTATACTGTGTTCTGTTTTTGCTCAATAAAATGAAACTATTTTTGAATATTAGAGACCTTCATCAGAGAGTAGGAGTAAGAAGTAGACCATTTCAGAAAAATAACAGTTGCATAAGTTGTTTTTTTAAAAAAAATATTATTTATTTGCAAGTCAGAGTTACACAGAGAGAGCACAGGCAGAGAGAGAGAGGGAGGTCTTCCATCTGATGGTTCACTCCCCAATTGGCCGCAACAGCTGGAGCTGTGCCGATCTGAAGACAGGAGCCAGGAGCCAGGAGCTTCTTCCAGGTCTCCCATTCGAGTGTAGGGGCCCAAGGACTTGGGCCATCTTCTACTGCTTTCCTAGGCCATTGCAGAGAGCTGGAATGGAGGTGGAGCAGCTGGGTCTTGAACCGGCACCCACAAGGGATGCCAGCACTTCAGGTCAGGGCATTAACCCGCTGCACCACAGCATGGGCTCCAATTACATAAGTTTTGAAAGCAAGTAATGGGGTGAGTGTTAAGCCTACCAATGAAGACACTAGTTCACACACCTGTGTCCCACATTAGAGTGCCTGAGTTTGATACCCAGCTCTAGCTCCCAATTCCGGCTTCCTGTTAATACAGATCCTGGGAGGCAATGGTGAGAGCTCAAGGCATTGGGCTCCTGCCATTCACATGGGAGACTGAGTTCCTGGTCCCCAGCTTCAGCTCCAGCCCTGTCCCAGCTGTTGTGGGCATTTTGGGAGTGAATCAATGGATGGGAGCTCTGTCGGTCTGTCTGCCTACTTCTCTCTGTCTCTCAAACAAATAAATGCTTTTAAACAGCAAGGTACAGTATAAGTTAACAAAATCAAAAACCTAAAAAGGTTAGCTTAGCTGTTTTTCAAACAGCAAGTAAAAATGGCATGCATGGAAGGCATATCTAAACTGCTGTAACTACAACAAAATGAAATTCTCTGGGCAGCTGTTACATAACTTACCTAGACATGCCTTGAACTGGTGCAATCGAAATTGCATAAACACACACGAAAAAAACAGGCTGCATGAGCGTCAGCTATTGTGTTATGGCTTTACCCCGCTAATTTATTCTCCCTGGTCCTGACCTGGATGTTAGCAGCCAATAATAGCACTTAAAAAAAAAGAAAGAAAAATAAAAAGTAACTTAACTTCTTATGTATTTCTTGTCTTTCAGTTTTCACTCAGATACTTCCTTGATCAGCTGCATTGGTCATGAATTACTTGCTTTTTATTATACCTACAAGGATTTTTAAACAGAAAAAAACACTGCTCATGGAAACTTTAATCCTTCCATTATAGAAATAATTAAGCTCTTTTATTTGCAAGAGGAAAATCTTTAGGGAATGTAGGGAAACTATAAAATGGCAAAAAAAAAAAAAGAATAAGACCAGATATAAACAAACCCTGAGTATTAAAATTGCTGGTACTGTTGCATATTGAAAAGTGCAAAAGAATTTTGAAAAACCAACATGTGCAGGATTTCTCTTCCATCCTTTCCTGCAATTGTTCAGCACAATTGGTAATTTCATAACTCCTAGACACACAGATAGGCAACCGCAGAAGTATACACATCATTTTCTGCTGTAAATACAGATAAGAAAATGTGAATTCCAACTTGCTTTATAGCTCTTTATCAAACCATATTCACCCTGCCACTCCCCACCCCCATCCCAGAGTACATAAAAAGCAGAGTTCCTTTTTGACTACAGGATATCTATTTCACCACCAAACACAGTATCCAACTGGGTCATTTTCTGAGATGCTTACTAATTGAATCTTTGCTAGGAGTGAGATCTGCTTGTCTCATTGTTGGAAACTTCACTGTCAGCAGGGCCAGAATAAGATCTTAAAAATGTATTTTGTAATTAAAATTGCAACTTTGCCTTTTAAAATAACATGTTTATGTGGGTTGTAACAAAAATAACTTTTCTATATGATTTCTGATTGCAGTATGCAGATAAGATTGCTAACAGACTTGTCTTTCTTGGTTGCCCCTAATATGCTGGTGCCTTGGACATGCACCTAAGTTACCTACTGGGAAAACCAGCGCTAAGAATGTTCATACTGACTGTATGTCTTTATTTTTGTTAGCTTTATTCCCCCCCACACAAACTTTTATAATGACTGTTCTGTTGATCAGAAAATTGGCTTTCTGTAAACAAAATCTCCTACTAGAAATTCTCATATATTCTGTGGACACCTTCTTAAGGAAGATGCTTCTCATAAAAGAAATATGGATACTGGAGGAAAGCAGTACACTCTTCACTTATTCATTACCCATCTGTAAATTCATTCATTCATGTATTCAATCAACTAAGTGTCTATTATGTGGTATAGAATCTGTCAGGCAATGAAAAATACAGATGAACAAGTTATACTTGTAAAAGACTTTTGAATCTACTTTAAAGAAGTGATGATCTTGTGGGCCATAGCCTTCATCTGCTACCCAGAAAGAAAAATCCACTTGAAAGGAAAAAGTAGCAAAAGAGTTTTCATCACTGCCTTATCAAAAGTGACACTGGATAAATATAATCATGTCATAAGCTCTACATGCCAGGGGATGCTTTTGGCCTTCTTTTGAATTGTGCCACAGTGCTTAGATAGATAGTATCTCTGCATGTATTGGGTACTGAACATTTATTTATGAACGAATAAGTTATTTTGTTTGCATTCATGCATTTGTTCTTTATACTTTTGAAATATTTAACATCATTTCATCAAGTGGAGCTACTTTTTCTAATTTTTGTTTGTGATATCATCAGTAAAGATTAATATCAAATTAAATGATTAAATTTTAAAATTAAAATGACTGCTACATTAATATGTGATTATAATGATGTATTTGCCTGGTTTACAGATTTAAAGTTCATATTTTTAGGATCTGTGTAACCAAATAAGATGTTCTGTACTCAAATTCAGTTGGTAAAAGAAGAGACATTCATAACATGATAAAAACAGCAACTTGAAATTGTGAGTTAGCTAAGAAAAGAGAGTATGGATCCCACTGAGTACACTCACCAAATGTTTAGAAAAGAAAGGCTTATTTCTAAATATTAGCTAGCCCATAGGCAATCTGAGGATATTGTAATATCCAAGTAGAAAAGCAAAGAGGCATTTGGGGCTTTGGATACCATATGCAAAGCTTTGGAAATATGAAAAAGCAAGGTGTATTTACAGATCAATTGAGAGTTTCGTTGATCTGGGGAATCCAATGTGCATAGGGAATAGCTGGTGATAATGCTGAGCAGATGGACAGAAAATAGGTAAAACGAGATGGTATTTTATTCTGAACTTTCAAGTTTTTAAGCAAAGAGTATAGCATGGCAGGATTCATATTTTACAAGGACTAATTGGAAGCAATGGTAAGAGGAGATTGGACTTGGGAGCCAACTGAAGTCAAGTAGACTACTTTAGGAAGCTGTGGGAAAAAAATTCTGCAAACCTTCACAATTATTGCCTAATCCTGTCAGCATCATCCTCCAATCCAAATTATTCTATTTCTTTTGTGTCATAAAGCTTGTTTTTCTTCTCTCCATTTAGTCTTATGTCCATTCTGTTTTTATACTCACCCATACCTCATACCATACACTTATTTACTTATATCACTTTAGTAGCTACAAGTTTTTAACCTGTGTGTCCAACCCTCCCCCAACTAAAGTAGAAGTTAGTTAGGATTATGTATATGCATATGTAGAGAAAGGAAAGAAGGTATTTAAACCTAGGTCTGTTGTACTCACTGGGCCATATTGCCTCTCTAATCAGGCAGAGTACTGATTAATGATATTTTTTGAAAACATCAAAGTCTAGGAAATATTCACATTGTTTAATCTATTTCAAAAGTTATATATACTTCTATTATTTTTATTATTATTTTTCTCTAACATATGGAGTACTATCCTTTATTCTTGGATTTCTTCAAGGTTATAATTTAATGGGAGGAGGTAAGAGAAGATTGCTATAATCTTCTATTTAATATAGTGCTTTGCTCTCTGTCCACAATCAATTTTCCTCAGAGAAGAGCCTTGAAGACTCACAACCATGTTCTAAAAAGTGACCCTAAGATGTTCTTTATTCATCAAATGACAAAGCTCATGCCCAGACCTTTCATCCATACATTGACTTGGTAGAGGAGGCTATTTTCCCTTCAAGAGTTTTTGTGTGAGGAATTCTCCATACTGGAAGACTGGAGACTATGTTGGAGAAAAAAAGGGAGCATTCAGAAGAGGCCAGTGCCCAGAATGTCTTTTAAACTAGGATAAACTATTTTGCCGGTTTCTAAGAGATCTATGGTGTGTTCCAAGCTAGATAGTGGCTGTGGCCCAGAGTGATTGGAGAGATGATAATTTGTTCTATTTCATTTTCCTTCTCCCATGTATAGCTAGGAAAATCCCATCACTGAAAATAATACGTGTCTGTCTGTTCCTTGCTACCCTAATAGTTCTCCATTCTGCACATATACCATAGCATCTTGCTGTGATGATTACATAGATACTCTTCCATTTCACAGAAAGGCAAATGGTTACTCAGAGACATTTGTGGCCAGTTGCAACTAGTGTTGGGTTGGGAATCAGAGGTTTCTAAATAGAATTCATAGGTCTTAAGCTTGGATGTATCACTTCATTTCTCTCTCAGTCTCAGCTTCTTCATCTTTGAAATTGGAATATTAATGGTACTTTACTCACAGGTTGATGTGAGCAATAAATGGAAAAATACATTTCAAGTGCTGGGAACATTGTTTCCTGACATATGAAACTGCTTAATAAATGATGGCTAATATTTTGGAATTTGAAAGCACATGAATAAACATCTAGTAAGAGGTGGAAGCAAAAGTATTCCTGTGATGTATAGCCCAGCTCATTTTCTCCTAGAATACCATAGTATTAATACCATGGTTAAGTCTTTGTCACAGGGCTACTGAAGAGTACTCACAGTATTTTTGATAATATTAAAATAAAGACTAATTCAACTATGTAAATCTGTAAAGTACATCAGAAATAGGCTATGGAATAACAGCACAGCTACATTACAGAAGAGTTATCTAAATCAGTGCTTGATAGGCTATTAAGTTATTTTTTAAATGTTGGGATATTTAATATGCATAATTAAGTTCTGAACATGATGTCTTAGAGAATAGACTAATACCTTTCATTCTCTCTCTCTGCTTAAAAATAATATTGGATGCTGCATCAGATAGAACCTATGTTTTGTCTAGGCTGATATTTCTTTTTTAAAAAAAGATATTATTTATTCATTCAAAAGGCAGAGCTACAGAGAGAGAGGGAGAGACAGAGAGAGTGGTCTTTAATCTCCTGATTCACTCCACAGATGGCCACCACAACCAGGGTGGGGCCTGGCAGGAGTCAGGAGCCAGGAGCTTTGTCCAAGTCTCCCATGTGGGTACCAAGGGCCCAAGAACTTGGGCCATCTTCTTCTGCTTTCCTGGGCCATTAGCAGGGAGCCTTATCAGAAGTGGAGCAGCTGGGTCTTGAACTGACAACTGTATGGGATGCCATTATCACAGGTGGCAGCTTCACCTGCTATGCCACAGTGCTGGCCCCTCTAGGCTGACATTTCTAAAACCATCTTTATCACCATGGTGTATGGTAAAACTTTTCATTAGCATCCTTATATTTCTGTGTAAGTGGCATTCAATAGACTGAGTTAAAACTTTAAGATATTAATAAATAAAATGTGTTATACCCACACAATGGAATATTATTTGGCCATAAAATGGAATGAGGTATTGATACATGCTACAATGTGGATAAACCTTGAAGGCATTAAGTGAAAGACACCCATCACAAAAGACCACATATTAACGTGCTTCCTTTTATAGGAAAAGTCCATAGTAAGAGAATTTATAGAGATACAACATGGAATAGTGGTTTCTTGAAGCTGGCAATGAGCGTGAAGAGTGATGCTCATGACTGCAAGCTTTCTTTCTGAATTCATGAAAATGTTTTAAATTTAAACTGTGATGATGACCATGTAAACTCCATGAATATAATAAAACCAATGAATTGTATACTTCAAAGGGATTAATTGTATGAATTATATATCAGGAATATATTTAGAAATTATAGATCGCACTAATATCCATCAGCTAAGATGTAACATAATGCTGCCTAACAAATCACCCTCAAACTCCGTTAGTTACATCAATAAGCATCCATTTCTTGCTACTGGCTGGGCAGTTTGGCTGGAATGGCTCTACTTTGGTTTGGGATCAAGTACCACATTTATTAGGCTGGATGGTTGACAGTTATCTGGGGTGTATTTTTCTCCCTGTAAAAGTCAGAAGTTCCCAGAAGGCCAAATAGAAACATGTGATACTTCTTGAGGCCAGCCCTACAACCAGCACATTGTCACTTCCAGTCACATTCCATTAGTAAAAGCATGTTACATTGATGGAATGTCTAGCATTAATGGATTGAGGATGTATTCTTCTTTCAGAAACAGGGAAAAGAGAATGTATATTTGTTAAAAATTAATTGAACCCACCAGAACATTTAATAATATCCTTGTAATGCAATCTGATATAGTTACTACATTGTATAAACACATGTGTGCACGCATGTGCACAAACACACAGAGTGACTAGCTGGCTGGCTTCCTAAAGAAAAAATAAAATAAGATAAAGAAATGAAACTTCATTAAAACCACAGTAACAAGAACAACAATGTCACTCTTCTTTGCTTTATTAGCAAAGAAACTACATTGCCAAAAAGCTGTCCAGGAAATGTTTTCTCATCATTGCAATATTGTGCAGTTGAACTGTGGATCATCATCAGCTAAAACAGTGAAATGGAGCCAATACGCCTTGCAGTGTTGCAGGTGGTGTCGGGTGTTGGAACTTTTTAGAGTTCTCCACAGTGGTGGGGCCCTAAGGCCTAGCAGAGGGGCAGGTGGCATGTGGGGGCTGGCCCAGCAAGAAGCCAAACAGGATATTGTTCTGATAGACAAAACTAGCTCTGTGGCACCACAACTGTATTTGCTTTATGATTTCAAAACCACTCAGTATGGTCAGAAGAAGCCAGAGCTTCTAGCCAATCTCTTTGTTCCCAAATAAAACAGTTCATCAAAATCCAAACCTTATTTCAACTTTAGAATTAATATTTGTAAATAACTCACACATCCCATATTTATCTTAGAAAACATGCATATGTTTGTGCCCCAATAATTCAGTGATCAAAATCTCTGAGCTTTAAGTTTTCCAAATTAGTTTGAACTTGGCACATCCACAAACAATACTGAAAAAGCTCCAACTGCTGACTTCCAAACCTCCCTAAATGGGTGTTGATTCAGCTCATGACAACTTTACATTGAGGGCAAAAGTTGCCTGCTTTGAACAGCACAGACTTCACATAGATAGCACTAAAGCTAGCAAGTACAAAAGCTGAAAAAAAAAGAAGCCATCTCTTCAGCTATGTGACAGTGGACAGGATATAGATTTTTGAATGGTTTGCTGTCCAAATGCTAAGTGGTGATATGTTGTCCAATCCTACAGCTGGGTGGCTTACAGAATAAGGAACTGTCCCTTAAGCTCTAACACTGTGGTAGAAATCCATCTCTGCTTGCCTCTGCTCAGTCCCAAGAGGACAGTTGTCTACATATAATTATACACAATTGGGCACAGTCAGTAGCTTCATTCGGGAGAGACCCAGCTTTGATCTTTGCTGGCTCTTCAATGACTCCTGAACCATGAAGGAGGTGGTCATGCCAGGTCAGGGTTTATTACGGAAACAGAGTTTGAAGGGGCTGACATTGGAGCTGACAGCAAGGTGGTTGACTTTTGGAGAAAGGACTTCATCCATGCAGGCTTGCATGTCAGGAATGCAAAGAACCTGCCTGAATGGTTTCTTATACTATTCACAGGGAAGGAGAACAAAAAACAGAATCCCTTGACTTTGCAAGCGACTTTGCTTTCCTTTGATAGTCAGTGTAAGCCTTTCAGAAATTCTATTCTCTTCTTTACAGGGATACACTAAGGGAAAGATTGTGATTCTAATAAAATCAACTGTAAGATACTTGAGCTTTTACAAAGAAGCATTACTTTACTAGACTGAATGTTTATACAATTCACTGTAGACCCATGCAATTTAGCCTGCTATTATATTGTACTGCCAGGTATGTACAGCCATAAAGATAACTTGTATGGCACCCTTACCCCCTTGTAAGAAATATCACTAAATGCCAAGATAGCCTAATAGGAAACCATGGAGTTTTTCATAAAATTGAAAAGTGTACTCTGTGTATTAAGATAAAGCACGAGCATGTAAACCGTGGAGAAATTCATATATTCATGTTATCACCTTTTTACATCCTCACAAGAAGTTGAAAAATGATGTTCATGAAGGTAAATTAAAACTCTATAAAATTCAATCCTAAAAGAAATGTACTTAAAAAATTTAACCAGATTTTTTTAAACCAGAATTTAAAAACCTTTTAGCCCCAAATTGAAATTACTCAGCTAAAAAGAAATTAGCTATCTAGCCATGAAGAGATATGGGGGAAACTTAAGAGTATGTTCCTGAGTGAAGGAAGTCAATTCCAACTATATAGCATTCTGGAAAAGGCAAAACTAGAGATAGTAAAAACATTAGTGGTTTAAAGGGGTTGAGGATTTTTAGAGTAGTATGCTAATCTGTATGAGATTACAATGGTAGGACAAGTCATTATACACTTGTCCAAATCTGTGGAATATGGAACATCAAAAGTCCACCAATGTAACCTATGGACTTTCAGTGATAATGGTGTGTCAGTGTAGGTTCATTGACTGTAACAAATGTATCATTGTGGGAAGTGAAATCCATACTGTGAGAGATTGTGTGTGTGTGTGGGGGGGAGGGGAGAACAGTATATGTGGGAACTCTAATTTCCAATCTAAAGCATAAAACTGTTCTACACATTAAATGTAATTAAAAATTACATGTATACATGCATGTGTATGCACACATACAATTCATCTAACCCCTGTTTACTAGCATTCAAGCTTTCAAAAATGAACATTTACTAAATATTCAAGCTTCTTGCTATGTCCCTCTCCAACCTCATTCTCCCCAAACTCCATTCTTTATCCTGAGGTAACTACTACATTGATTTTTCTTTATCATTTCAATGCATTTCTTTACCACATGTATTCATTTATATCTATAGTTTTTACGCTTTGTAGTTTTATACACTTTTAAATTTAAGTGGAATTATGTTTTACATAATCCTTTGATACATATTTTGTTTTCTGTAACCTTCATAGTGATACGCTTCTTCCATGTTGCTGCGACTCATTCTTTAAACATCTCTATACTATTCCATTCCTTAATGTTCTACACTATATTTTCCCTTGTTTTTGGACATTTGGTTGTTTTATGTTTCTTTTTTTTCTTAATTTACTGTTTCTAACTTTAATAAACCTGTACTCTTGTGAAGGGATATGAAAATATCTCTTCAGGAAATGTTCATAGAAGTTGAATTGTTTAGCCCTGTGGTATATATCTCTATATCTTTTTATAAATTTTATTTCTTTATTTTACTTTATTTGAAAAGTACAGAGACAAAGAGAGATATTTTATCTGCTGGTTCACTGTCCAAATGACCACAATAGCCAGCGGTTGGCCAGGTTGGGACCAGACTGAAGCCAGGAGCCTGGAACTCCTTTTGGGTCTCTCACCTGGGTGGCAGGGACACAAGTACTTCAAACATTATCTGCTGTTTTCCAGGGTGTGCATTAGCAGGAAGCTACATCAGAAGCAGAGGAGCTGGGACTCAAACCAGGCACTCCAATATGGGATTCAGGCCTCCCAAGGAACATCTTAACCTCTGTACCTAATGCCCACCAAAGTCTATGTCTTTATCTTCACAAATTAACGCTGAATCATTTCTCTCAAAGTTGTTATACAATTTCATATTCCTGCATCCTTGTTAATGTTTGATAATATCAGGTCTTTCAGTTTTTAAACAAATTTGATGGGTTTAAAGCAGTGTCAATAACAGAGTTCAACCAATAGTACTAGAACAAAACAAAGAGAAAATACTAAAGTGGATAAAGTATTACATTGTACATCAACAGTCAGAACAAGAGCTAATCAAGTCACTGTTTCTCATAGTGTCAATTTCACTTCAACAGGTTTCCCCTTTGGTGCTCAGTTAGTAACTTTTCTTAGGTGTTTAAATTTTAACTGAAAAGTGATCCCTGTTAAATATAAGAGTGGGAATAAGAGAGGGAGGAGATGTACAATTTGGGACGTGCTCAATCGGACTTGCCCCAAATGGTGGGGTTAGAATCATGCCAGGGGATCCCAATACAATCCCATCAAGGTGGCATGTACCAATGCCATCTCACTAGTCCAAGTGATCAATTTCAGTTCACAATTGATCACACTGATAGGTCTAAGAGTCAAAGATTTCACACAAAAGACTAGTGTCTGCTAATACTAGCTGATAGAATCAAAAAGGAAGAGAACGATCCATCATGAGAAGCAGGAAACACAGTAGACTCATAGAATGGCAGATGTCCTAAATAGCACTCTGGCCTCAGAATCAGCCCTTAAGGCATTCGAAAGTGGCTGAAGAGCCCATGAGAGTATTTTAGGCATGGAAAGCCAAGACACCCTGGAAAAAAAAAAAAAAAGAAGAAGACCTAAATGGAAGATCTCCGTGAGATCCCAGTGGAAAAAACAGGGCCATCAAAGAAGGAGGTACCTTTCTCTGAAGGGAGGAGAGAACTTCCACTTTGACTATGAACCTGTCGGAATAAGATCAAAGTCGGCGAACTCCAAAGGCTTCCATAGCTTTGGCAACTCATGACTAGAGCCTAGGGAGATTACTGACGCCATAAACAAGAGTGTCAAATTGTTAAGTCAACAACAGGAGTCACTGTGAACTTACTTCTCATATGGAATCTGTCCTTAGTGTGTTGTCCAATGTGAAGTAATGCTATAACTAGTACTGAAAGAGTATTTTACACTTTGTGTTTCTGTGTGGGTGCAAACTGATGAAATCTTTGCTTAATATATACTGAATTGATCTTCTGTATATAAAGATAATTGAAAATGAATCTTGATGTGAATGGAATGGGAGAGGGAGCGGGAGATGGGAGGGATGTGAGTGGGAGGGAAATTATGGAGGGAGAAGGCATTGTGATCCATTAACAGTACTTTGAAAATTTACATTTACTAAATAAAAATAAAATAAAATATTGCTTTGTAACTTGCTAAAAAAATACAGCAGTGTCACATTTAATTTGTATTTACTAATTCCTAGTGGGGTTGACATTGGAATTTTCATGTATGTATTATTCTTTCATGTTGCTGTTCTACAAAATTCTTATTTGATTTGTTTGATCATCTTGTTATTAGATTGCTTATCCTTTTCATATTTTTGCACCTTCTCCCACTTTGTGAATTCTTACTTTAACTGTTATTTATTTTTATCTATTTGAGAGGAAGACAAAGAGACAGAGAGAGAAAGAAAGACGGATATCCAGAAAGAGAGCTATCTTCTTCTGGTTCACACTCAAGATGTCCACAATGGCCTCATTGTGGAGGGCAAACCTGGGATCTGGGAACTTAATCTAGGTCTCCCACATGAGTAGCAGAGGCCCGACTACTGGAGCTATCACCTGCAACCTCCAAGGCTGTTTATTAGCAGAAACCTGAAATTGGAAGCAGAGTTGGGATTCAAACCCAGGCACTCTGATACGAGATGCACACATCCCAACTGGGAGCTCAAGCACCACGCTAAATGCCTGCCCCTCATTTCACGTTAGTTGATTTATCTTAATTTTTTAAAGATTTATTTATTTATTTGAAAGTCAGAGTTACACACCGAGAGAAAGAGAGGCAGAGAGAAAGAGAGGTCTTCCATCCGCTGGCTCACTTCTCAATTGCTGCAATAGCTGGATCTGTGCTGATCTGAAGCCAGGAGCCAGGAACTTCTTCCGGGTCTCCTACGCGGGTGCAGGGCCCAAGGACTTGGGCCATCTTCTACTGCTTTCTCAGGCCAAAGCAGAGAGCTGGATGGGAAGTGGAGCAGCCGGGACTCAAACCGGTGCCGATATGGGATGCTGGTACTGCAGGTGGCAGCTTTACCCGCTACGCCATAGTACCAGCTCCTTTATCTTAATTTTTACACAGTCAAGTTTATTACGTCTTCCCTGTCATGTATGCTGTTGGTGTCCTATTAAGAAATCCTTTTATATACCAATGTCATAAAGATATTCTTTTAAGTTTTCTTACAAAATTTTCCAAGTTTTTCTTTTCATATCTGCCTTTAATCAATCTGGAAAAAGCCCCAATGGATCCAAAATAAAGCAATTAGGAAGTAAATCCAAAACACTAATAGAAAAACCAGAATAAATAGAAGTACTTAAGGTGGTAGAAATAAATCCTGATTATACTTGTGATTATTATTAATTTAAATGGATTAAAAAAATCCAGTTAAAAGACAATTATTATCAGACCAAATTTTAAAATGTAGGTATATGGTACATAAAAAGATAAGAGAGGGGCCGGCACTGTGGTGCAGAAGATTAAAGCCACGGCCCTTGACACCGGCATCCCATATGGGCACTGGTTTGAGTCTCGGCTGCTCCACTCAATCCAGCTCCCTGCTAGTGTGCCTGGGAAAGCAGCAGAGGATGGCTTGGGTACTTGGGCCCTGAACCCATGTGAGAGACTCTGTGGAAGCTCCTGGCTCCTGGCTTTGTTGTGGGCATCTGGGGAGTGAACCAGTGGATGGAAGATTCTCTCTCTCTCTCTCATTCTTTATCTGTGTGATTCTTTCAAATAAATAAATAAATCTAAATAAAAATATATGGGAAACATAATGACATGGGATGGACAAATTTAATAAGTTCTAAATCTATATTGGGCAAATAATAACCAAATGAAAAAAGCTAGTATATTCTAGTTGGCAAAACAAAGCCAGTAGATGTGTAAAGCATTTGAACAGGGTTAACTAGAAACCTTGATCTACTGGATTCAGCAATGGTAAAATATACATTATTTTCAGATTTCAACCATACATGAAAGGTTAGAAAATTGGCCATATACAAACTATAATGCAGGTCCTATATTTCATAGAACAGGTGTCATGTACATATTTCTTTATAATTTGATTAAGTTAGAAATTGGAAAGCATGAAAAGCCTAAATAAATGGATATGGGTGGAAAGGCTTTATATCAAACATATGCCAATTCTTCCTTAATCAGGCTTTAGATTAGATATAACTCAAACACAATTCAAAAGGATTGTGTGTGTGTATAATTTGAGGATGTGATTCTAATATTCATAAAAAAGAACAAAGAGCAGCCAGAGCCCAACACTAATTACAAAAAGAGTCTGGGGAGGTGCTATAGCTTAATATTGGCTGGATATCCCTGGAAGTTTCATGTTTTAAGGGCTTGATCCCCAAAACCTTATGTTAATAATTAATGAGTTACTGTTATTGGTTAATGGATTAAGGATGGGGACTTAATATAATTATCATGTCTGAAGGTGGAAACTTCATGAAGTAGACTGATTAGTTTGTTCAGATGGAGCACCTATGGTCAAATCACAGTGGCATTATAAGGAGGAATCATAGAGGCATGCACAAGCACACTCCCCAAGTCTCTCTGCTTCCTGGCTTGCTTTTTGTGCTTTTTTCCACATGCTTTCTGCCATCCACTGCCCTCTGCAGACTCCAGACCAATGGGGCTACCTGATCTTAGATTGCAAACCTCCAAAACAGTGAGCCAAGATAAACCACCCACTCTCTTCCTTCTCAAGTCTGCATTAAGTATTTGTTATAGCAACAAAAAGACAATACAGGATATATTACATTAACAGATATAAAGAAACAATTAAAAAGAAAGTATATTTATTTAGGAATGAACCAATACTTCTCTTTTCATATTTATCCAATGTTACCATGCATACTTAACAAACTCTAAATTCGATCAATTTTTCACACTCTTCAAAACAGTACACAGACTTTAGAATACTTAGCTGTCCTTATGCTCCTCAAAATGCTGTGTTACACGTCAGATTTTAGATCGACTGATTTTCTTAATCCACAAATTAGACAATATTATTAATGTTTATGTAGCCAACATTTGCTTAGATCCATGACCAACGTTACTGGTTTCTAAACTGACCATCCCTACCATTGTCTCAACACTTCCTTCTGGGATAATTTCCCTTTGGACTGAAGCACATACTTTTCAATCTCCTTTGGTGAGGGATCTGCCACTGGTAAAGTATGTAACTTTCTGTTTTTCCTTAAACATCTATTTGGCTGGTCTCATTTCTTCATCATGCTCTCAATTTCATATCCTTCCCCCAGTCATAGTAATTTAAAGTATTTTATATCATGTACTTGATAATTCTAATATCTAAAGTCTGGATCAGGTTTTTTTTTTTCCCCAGCTGATGTCAATACAGGCTTGTGAAGGCACCTCAAAATTATTCACAGTGAGATTCTGAGCAGCTTAATAAATAAAAGAAATGAGGGGCCAAAGGAGACTGAATGGCATCTTTATGAAGGTACATCACAATGTTTGTGGACACACAGAATTATAAGATACATTTATTTTGGTGCAAGAAATTTTGACATTAAAATGCTCATGAACAATGTGTAGTATGGAAGAACTATGTAAGGATTACAACTTTTTTTTTGCACCAAAATAAACATCCCTTATTTACATTTTTCTATGATATTTTTGAAGTGCCCTTGCATTACTGATAGGTATAAATTTAGGTGTGTTAACACTGAGTATTTGTTAATCCTATTTCTCAAAATTAAGCAAAATTACCTGCCCGGTATCAGGACATGTTGAACCAAAAATAGCCTCCTGGTCTCCTCTGAGCAAATTACTCCTGCCAGGAGGAAAAGTGTTGTTGAGCCTAAGTATTTTCTCCAAATGTTCTAACTGGATAAATTGTATCACCAATTCTACTGCCCAGTTCAGAATAAGTATAGGGGAAGAAAGATGCCAGGAGTGCAATACTAGCAAAGATCTCCTTACCTAGCAGAAAACATTAGAAAACATGTCACCCCTAAAAGTGCCTTGTAACTGTACCAGTTTGCTAGGGCTACCATAACAAAATCACGGACTGCGTGGTGTAAACTGCAGAACTTGCTAGCTCACAATTCTGGAGGCTGGATGTCTGAGATCAAGGTGTCAGCCTGTTTGCTGATGATATTTGGTGCCCTTGTGGGTGGTGTTCTCCTCCAGTCTTTATGTAATTTTCCTTTGAGTTTCTTCACAAATGAGTTCTTTATTTCAAGTTCACTAGTAATATGGGATTAGGATACCACCTAGTTCAGCATGTCCTCATTTTAATTAATTATATCCTATTTCCAAATAAGGGGACATACTGAGTGAGGTACTGAGGGTTAGGACTTCAGCACATGAATTTGAGGAAACAATGCACCCTAAACAGTGTCCTGATATGCTTTGTGTGTGTTGACTGTAAGTGTATATTTCTTGGAACTTCATCTGTGGAAACCCTTTGAAGCCTGGGTAGAAGATGTGTTCTTCCAGATAATATTTGTGTTTGATTTTGCCAAGAGCCTGTGAGACATCCAACTGGCAGCTATTATGAAATAAATTCTCAGTAGGAGGTTGCTCAGATCACATCAGTAATGTGAACTCAGATACCAAACTTGCCCACGGTCCATGCTTAACTTAAAAATTCTGATGATTCTTTTTTTCTACTCAACCCTGTGCTGAGACTAAGACAGGCAGATTTCTGCCTGTTTTTGGGAGCTAGATTTTTTTTAAATTATCATCTTTACAAGGAATTTTTTTTAGAAAATCACCTTTATAATAAATATTTCACTTTTATTTTTTTTCCAAATGCAGACTACAGCCCTTAAATCGTATTTATTTTCAGTTTTTATTTGAAAGCCAGAGAGAGAAAGAGAGAAAGCATCTTCCATTTTCTAGTTCACTTCGCAAATGTTCTCAGAGCCAGGGAAGGGTAAAGCTGAACCCAGGAACTGCAAACTCATTCCAGGTCTCCCTTGTGGGTGGCAGGAACCCCAGTGCTTGAACCATCACTGCTGCCTCCCAAGGTGCACAGACAACTGGATCAGAAGCAGAGGAGGTTGAACTAGAACCAAGGACTCTGATGTGGGAATGTGGGTATCTGAAGAGGAGAGTTAACCAAACACCTATCACAAAGAGGATTTTAAACCTTCACAATGACATCTACACTTTTCGTCAGGGTCTCAACAGATTTCCTGCACTTGATGGCTATTTGTCTCCTTTCTGGACCAAATGTTCTCAAACATTGATGCTAAAAGTCATCAAGCTTTCCAACTGCTTCCAGGGTAACATCTTGCTTTCATATATTTACTTATCTTTCTGGATTTTGCCTCACTTTCATTTTCAACCTTTAGAGGATTTTCTTCCTTTCTTGCCAGCAAAACTTCATAAATAGAAATAACTAATAAAATATAATTTAGCCAACATTTTCAGTTGCTTTGCCAGAAATAATAATTCAAGTTTTCTAGCTTTCTTTACAATGTAAAGAAAACATCAAGCTGAGTGAAATAAGCCAGTCCCAAAGGGACAAATATCATATGTTCTCCCTGATCGGTGACAACTAACTGAACACCTAAAAGGAAACCTGTTGAAGTGAAATGGACACTCTGAGAAACAATGTCTTGATCATCCCTTGTCCTGACTGTTGCGGAACAACTTACTATTTTATTCCTTTTAGTATTTCTTTGTTCTACTTAATAGCATTGGTTAAACTCTTTAATTAGCACACAATTATTCTTAATCATTTAAATTTAACTGAAAAGTGATCCCTGTTAAATATAAGAGTGGCAATAAGAGAGGGAAAAGATCTACAGTTTGGTACATGCTCACTCGGACTTACCCCTAATGGTAGAGCTAGAAACGTGTCAGGGGATTCCAATTCAATCCTATCAAGGTGGCATGTACCAATGCCATCTTACTTGTTAAAGTGATCAGTTTAAGTTCATAATTGATCAAAAATATAGGATTGTCAAAGGGATTACATAAATAAGACCAATGTCTGCAAATAATAATTGATAGAATTAAAAAGGAGAGAATGATGCTAAATGTGAAGCAGGACACACAGCAGACTCATAGAATGGCAAATGCCCTATGTCGCTCCCCCTCTAGCAGAGGAACGACACTAGACCCTGCACTGTTCTCTCTGCCCAGCCCTTCCCGGGTTAGATGCCGGAGGAACGACGCCGTCCTGGGTTAGCTGCCGGCCCCCCGCCTCCGCTTTCGCGGAGGAGCGGCACACCGCCGGCCGGCTCTCTCAGGGGCTGCTCAGATGTTCCTCAGGTGTTCCCTCAGATGTTCCTGGTGCATGTTGTCTCTCTCCTCCTTTATAGTCCTCTTCCACCAATCCCAACTCTGCTACCCACACGCCGAGTACGCTGCTCTCCTCCAATCAGGAGCAGGATCAGCTCCTGCAGCTTATCAGTCAAACTGATGAGGCAGCTGCATAGAGGTTGTTCGGTCTCTCTCTCAGCGCCATATTGTGGGAGATCGGATGCATAGAATTAGTCCTAATTCCAGTAATTTAGTCTAGTCTCAGTTGCTCCCCACACCCTAAACAGCACTCTGGCCACAGAATCAGCCCTTAAGGCATTTGGATCTGGCTAAAAAGCCCATGAGAATTTTGCAGGCATGGAGAGCCAAGACACAGTGGCAAAAAAAAAAAAAAAAAGATCTTTTGATGTGTTGTTGGATTCAATTAGCTAGTATTTTTGTTGAGGATTTTTGCATCTATGTTCATCAGAGATATTGATCTATTATTCTTTTTCTTTGTATCTTTTTTGGATTTAGGAATTAGGTGATGTAAGTGTCATAGATGGAGTTTGGAAAGACTCCCTCCTTTTCAGTTGTTTTGAATAGCTTGAGAAGAATTGGAATTAGTTCTTTAAATGTCTGGTAGAACTTAGCAGTGAAGCCATCTGGTCCTGAGCTTTTCTTTGTTGTGAAGGTCTTTATTACTCTTTCAATTTCCATCTTGTTTATTGATCTGTTTAGGTTTTCTATGTGTTCATGACTCAATTTTGGTATGTTGTATGTGTCTAAGAATCTATGCATTTGTTCTAGCTTTTCCAAATTTGTTGGTATAGTGTTCTTTATAGTAATTCCTGATGATTCTTTTTATTTCTGTGCCATCTATTGTTACATTTCCTTTGTCATCATTGATTTTATTAATTTAGGTCTTATCTCTCTTTATTTTGGTTAGTTGGGCCAATGGTGTATCAATTTTGGTTATTTTTCAAAAAACCAGCTCTTTATTTCACTGATCTTTTATACAAGAGACCCTGAATAGCTAAAGCAATTTTATACAACAAAACCAAAGCTGGGGGCATAACAACACCAGATTTCAAGACATACCACAGGACAATTATAATCAAAACAGCCTGGTACTAGCAAAAAAATAGATGTTTAGACCAATAGAAGAGAATAGAGACTCTGTTCTCCCTGAAATCAATCCACACATCTACAACAAACTTAACTTTCACAAAGGAGTTAAAATCTATCCCTGGAGCAAATGGTGTATGGAAAACTGGATCTCCACATGAAGTAGTTTGAAACCAGGCACCAACCTTACACCATACACAAAAATCCACTCAACCTGGATCAAGAACCTAAATCTATGACCCAATAACATCAAATTACTAGAGAACATTGGGGAAACTCTGTAAGACATTGACATAGACAAAAACTTTTTGGAAAAGATCCCAGAAGCACAGGCAATTAAAGCCAAAATTGATGAGAGGGATTACATCGAGCTGAGAAGTTTCTGCACTGCAAAATAAGCACTCAGTAAAGTGAAGAGGCAACAGATAGTATGGGAGAAAATATTTTCAAACTGTAGAATTGATGAAGGGTTAATATCCAGAATCTATAAACAGCTCAAGAAATTTAGCAATGAAACAAAAAAATCCAGTTAAGAAATGGACAAAAGACTTGAATAGCATTTTTCAAAAGGGGAATTTCAAATGGCAACAGATACATGAAAAAGTGCTCAGGATCACTAGCCATATGGGAATCACAAATCACAAGCACAATGTTTTACCTCACCCTAGTTAGAATGGCTCTCATACACAAATCAACAAACAATAAATGCTGGCAAAGATGTGGGGAAAAGGTACCCTAATGCACTGTTGGTGGGGATGTAAACTTGTGCAGCCACTGTGGAACATGGTATGGAGATACCCCAGAATGAATATAGACCTCCCCTGTGACCCAGCCATCCTGCTCCTGGGGGTCCAGATCACTATTTCATATTAGACTGAATTCATTTTGTTTGGGTAAATTTCCAGGAGTAGAATGGCTAAGGCTAAAACATGGAATCAACCCAGATCTCCATAAGACTGGATAAAGAAATTATGATATATGTACACTATGGAATACTAAACAGTAGTAAAAAAAAAAAATGGAGTCCTGTCATTGCAATGAAATGGATGCAACTGGAAACCATTATACTTAGTGAAACAAGTTAGTCCCTAAAAGACAAATACCATATATTTTCCCTGTGGTAACTAATAGAGTATCTAAAAGGTAATTTATAGGAGTGAAATTGACAGTTTGAGATTTGATGATTGTTCACAGCCCTTGTCTTGACTGTTGAGGAATAGTGACTTTTTCTTCATACTATTTGTTGAACTCTTTTCTTAGTGTAGGGTTAATCTCATAAGTATAAAGGAAACTTAAAATAGATCTTTGTAAAAATTAAGAGTAGGAGTAGGAACGGAAGGAGGAAGAAGAGTTGGAGTGTGGTCAGAAGGGAGGGTAGGTTAGAAAATATCACTATGTTCCTGAATCTGTATATATGAAATGCATGAAATTTGTATATCTTAAATAAAATTTTAAAAAATTAAAAAAGAAACATACAACAATCTTTATTTGAAATATTATCTGTATAGTCAATGATTTATGTTCTGTAATCTATTAAAATATATTTACTTTAAAAAAACTGACAATATATTTTCCCAAAGTCATAAGGCTGGAAAGCAACAGAGATGAAATTCAAGTTCATGTCTGTTTGATACTCTAAAACACTAATGTGTATGACTTCTCAAACTCTTCTTCCAGGTTAAACTCAAATACAAGCCCCTCAAAGAAAACATTCAAGAACCCATCCTGGCCTTTCTGCCTATTTGCTACATTGCTACCTAGCACTTCATGCGTTGCCAGTCTCATTGTTCTCTGAGGAATCCAGTGTATATCTCTCACATTTAGTTGTGACCCTGGGATAGAATAATTTCACCTTCCTCATTTCATCTCTAGCACCTGGCATGGTACCTGACACATATAGAGTAAATTGAATCAGTGACTGGGTTTAATGGAATTAGTTCGGATGCATGTGGGTAAATGTGCTGCTCAGAATCCCTTACATGCTCTTAACACCTCATTTAACAAGCAAGTTCTTCCTTCTTTTCCTAAACCTTCTATTCGTTGTGAAGCTATCTCCAGAAAACAGTTTTAGTTGGAAACAGCCAGCCTTGCAATTTTCAAAGCACTTTCTATTACATTTGGTTTCCTCATCAGCCCTGTGAGTTGGCCCCAGTAGGAGTTTTCATCTTGTCTTACCAACGAGGAGACTGAAAGCCAGATGACATATTCAGGGGCTGATAGAACCAGGAATTAGCGTAGATCTCAGAGCTTTCCACTATTCGAATCTGGCCTTCTTGTGATTAAAACAGTGTCTTTGAAGAAGAGAAATCTCAGTAATTTGAATCATGTGAAGCTGTACTAAATGATCATTGGAGGAAGTGCTCTCTGATTTGAGTGGAATCACTAGGAAAACGTATTTAATTTGTAGCTTGTTAGGCTCCACCCTCAAAGGCTCAGATTTAGTAGCTTGAGGGTAGAACCTAAAAAGTAACAAATACCCCGAGTGATATTTCTTAGGGCACAGTTGTGAAACACTGCATAAAGAAAAGAGTGGGCTCAGGTTTGTTGTTTTAGGTTGTTTTATATTCAAAGCAAAACATGATCTCATTAGTGCAATCTGTATCTATTAAGAGAAAAGGTAAGTATTAGAGGAGAGGGGCAATGGTGGCCATGGATAGGTGACAACTGCAAACTGGCTGAGGGACAGCGAAGGAAAAGTCAGGGTGCACACAATGCCTAAATTATCTGTTAAACTTTTTATAAGGTGAAGAAAGAAAATCAGGGAAGAAATTCTGCTTGTAATATTTGCTGCAAGCTCTCAAGGCATTTTGTATTGGAAAAAGAAGTATGTTGATGCAATTCCATATCTAGCTTTGCCATTTGTTCTTTTTCTTCCACAGAAGGTGTTACTTTCTATTTTATCCCTCTCTGCTCTCTAAACTAGGTAACCATTTGGTTGTTTTTAATTGTCACATTTGTTCTCATACCAACATGTTAAATGTAACTTGAGCAAAAGCCAAACCTGCAAATCCCTTTTGCTTCTTTCTGAAAATCCACCCAAAATTGAACTTAGAAATCTCTCTTAGTTTGAGTTCCCTATTACATTTTCTACAATTATCAGGTTATTAATGCCCCGTAGGAGAGGATATGATTTCATGTTCAACTATTCATCACATTCTGAATATTTCTAAATAAACAATGCAGATGGAGAACAAAAATGTAGCATTTTAAACATCAAAATATACCTGTGAAATAATATATGTCCTACATAGCCTATTTCCTTATTGGATTCAATATAAAATTGACAATGTAAGATCCAAAATAAAACAATCTAAAATAAGACTTTGTTTTCAAGTCCTCATAAAATCATGGGAAAGTATGTAGTAAACTGTTTAAAATCACACTTAAAATAAAAAAATTTGCTAGATCAATAGCAGTCAAAATAAAGTCACAAAATATGAATGCAAAGTACCCATTAATTTTGTTCATGTAGTATTCTAATAGAAGGTATAACTAAGAGCTCAAAGGCACAGAACTCACCAAACCAGAATGTCCAAAAATTTATGTCAAGGCTTCACTCTCATACTCCCACAGAGGACTATTCTTTGGGGCAGATCAGACATTAGTGTAGCCTTAGAGGGAAGTAGGCAATTATTTTCAGCCTACTAGGTGACAGGCACTGAACTCAGAATATTACCATTTCATCTTATTCCAATAAAATCCTACAATGCCCTCTCCAATTTACAAATCAGAAAATGTGTCTCAGTGATTAAGTTATTTATCTAAGGTTACATAGCTAGTAAATGGCAGATTAAACCCAGAATGCTAATTCTAAAGTTTATTCTTTTCAACTATATCATTGTGCTCACACATTTTTGAGGTATAATGACTTATTTTCTCCCTAAAAAATAGTTTGCCATAAAATAAGAAAAAGGGGTTTTAGAATCATAGCCCATTATATCTTCTTATTTTTCAATCTCACTCTGAACCATTATATCTTGCAGAGGGTATACAGTTTCAAAGGTGTCAAGAGTATTCGAAATAACTGACATTTAACATAGCTTTTAGATGATATAGTTTGAGTCATTGTGCTCTGCAAAATCACACACATTATGTTTCAGTATGATGTGGAAACAAAACTCAATGAAAAAAATGCAGAGAGAAAAAAACATTTCTGATAAAACCCTATACACATAGGGTGTGTATATATGTGTGTGTGTATATATATATGTGTGTGTGAATATATATATATGTACATGTATATATATATATATATATATATATATATATAAGCTTTTGGAAATAATTGTGCTTTGGGCATCCCATGTTAGGTATCAGTGATAAATAGCCTGCTGCGTAGATGTGTCTTCAGAGTTCAGAGCTGGAGATTTAAATTTGAGGAGTCATCAACATGTAAATAACATTTACAATCATAAATCGCCAGAGAAGAAAATATTCACAGACAAGTACACAGAGGCCTGAAGTATAAACATGTGATAACTCATTTCAGTGCCTCAAATTTCTCAGACTGCATCCCCAAAACATATGTACTCCCCTATACACATGCACGTGCATGCACACACACACGCAGTTCTAGTTTTAGTGTGTAGTTGAATTTAGACCTTGCATATCATTTTTTATAGAGTTAGACAGTGGGAGAGATAGACAGAGAGAAAGGTCTTCCTTCCGTTGCTTCACCCCCCAAATGGCCGCCATAGGCGGAGCTACGCCGATCCGAAGCCAGAAGCCAGGTGGTTCTTCCTGGTCTCCCATCCGGTACAGGGACCCAAGCACTTGGGCAATCCTCCACTGCCCTCCCGGGCCATAGCAGGGAGCTGGACTGGAAGAGGAGCAACTGGGACTAGAACCCGGCACCCACATGGGATGCCGGCGCCGCAGGCAGAGGATTAACCAAGTGAGCCACTGCACCGGCCCTAGACCTTGCATATCATTATAATATGTGGCATCACTGGTAAAAGCGAGAGTATTAATAGGCACAGGGACTTGAAACTGGCTGATGTGAGATATTTAAGGTCACGTAGAACCAATGTGTGGCACTGTTTTTTTTTTTTTTTATGTATTTGAGAGAAAGAAAGAGCAATCCCATCCATTCGGTCATAGCTCAAAACCCTGCCAATAATCCTAGGCTGGGTTGGGGATTAAAGCCAGGAGCCAAGAACTCAGCACAGGTCTCCCATGTGAATGGCAGGAAACTTGAACCATGACAGCCGCCTCCCAGGATGTGCATTAATAGGAAAGAGTACTACTGCGGTCAGGAGCTGGAGCTGCGGCTCAAACTCATGCACTCTGATGCAGGATGCAGGCATCTTAACTGTCAGGCCAAGCTCCCAACCCCATGCCTCGGTTTTAACAACAGTGTGGCATGATAGTTAACAGTATTAGCTATGGCACCAAATTACATCAACGTGAATCCTAAATCCACGACTCCTATCAAATGTTCTTAGGTAAATTCTTTAATTTCACTGCCCTTCAGTTTCCTTGTATCTGTAATAATAGCATCTTCTTCCTAAGGTTCTTGTGAGGATAAAATGAGCTAAAATAGGTAAAACATATGGAAGCTCAACAAATGTTCACAATTCGTATCCAAGAATTGTGTAACTCTGAGTCTGAAGGGATCTTAGCAGTTTTCTTTCCAAGCATCCTGCCCTTCAGGAATCGTCTCGAGGAGTTCACTGCACCACGAGGCATCATGTCTATATTGATGAAGTCCCAGTGCTGCACAGTCACTCTGCCCATGGAAACCAAGTCTGCCTCCTGTCACTGCTACACTTAGGTCATGCTTTTCCTTTCCAGAGAGGGGCAGAAGACGTTGCCTCTTCTCCTGATGAGTTTTCAAATCCTTAAGGCAGCTCTCCTGTGCTTTTTCTTTTCTTTTTGATTCTTTTTAAACTGGGCGAGGGATACCCTGCCTCTTCAACTCTTCTGTACACAAAATGAATCCCAAACTTCTCATAGTCCTGTACTTCCTCATCTATACATATTGCCATTTATCAATGTCCCCTTAAAATTTTCCCATGAAATGTGTATATCAAGATATCAAAGGACAAGAACCTGTAATAGGGCAAATATTAAGCCACATCTGATTTGAGCTGAGAGGCACACAGAAAAAAATGAGCATATTTTTTATTTGTGAGGCTTTTAAGCTTGATGACTTTAAGAGGAATAAAGTAAAATGAATTTAATTATCCTAAGTGAAAACTTAAAGTAACTTCTTTAAAGTATTTTTCTAACTTGAGCAGAACTCACCTGGCCCTTTAGTGATAGGCATCCCTATTTTTAAATGAGTGATTTCTACATGTGAGTCATAACATATATATGAGAAATATTCTTTCAATTTTGGAGTGGCTTTTCATTAAAGGTATCTTAGCTGGACACCTGTGAAGATTCATAATCCATTATTTATCTTGTGCATTTCTATAGTACCTGTTGCCATAGTAACCTACTCAGACTGAGATATGAGACAATAAACAAATAAGCTTGGAAAGACCAGTACAGTAACAGATACCTTGCATCAAGATTACTGTACCATAATCAATAGGACAGTTGATGATGTTCTATTGAAACAAATGATGAATCAAGATTATAAAGGCCTCTGGAACAACACACAGTAAAGCAAGAGTGCTGAGCTGCATGTGAAAAAAAAAAAAAAAACGAGTTCAACTCTTGACTCTGTGAAACCTTGCCAGATTATTTAAACTGAGATCTAGTTTTCATTTCTGAAAACCTGAGACAATGCTATTCTGCTGCACACCCAGTGTCGCAAATGAGAGGGCTCTGCAAACAGCTTGTTGTATGGCTGGGCAACCCGGACAAAGCATGGTGCAATAAACTCCCCTGCATTACTGCGCTTCATTCGTAGTATATCTGTGTATACAACGAAACTAAAAACAATGCTGAGCTTACAAAATTGATAAATAATGACATGATAATCATGCTTTAAAAGTATTCTCCTTAGGCAAATAGCATATTTTTCTTGTAGAGTTCATTTCATTTTATGGAAACTTCCATTAAAGTGCTCATTCCCCCATTTACTATCTGGAAACACTTCTTTGAGTTTGCAGTGCAACAAACACTTTTCAACAATTGTTAGTTGCAATGAATACTTTTTTTTGATGTCCTGTACACATCTTGCAGTGGTGGTAGAGCGAGCTAGACTGTATAAGCAAGCAGGACAAAGGGGCTTCTGATGTCAATTTTGTTTTAATTCCTTGTGTATTGTCTAAATAAGACAAGAGTCGGTGAACTCAAAAGGCTTCCATAGCCTTGGAAACTCATGACTAGAGCATAGGGAGATTACTGATGCCATAAACAGAAGTGTCAATTTGTAAAGTCAACAACAGGAGTCACTGTGCACTTACTCCTCATGTAGGATCTCTGTCCTTAATGTGCTGTACATTGAGATTTAATGCTATAACGAGTACTCAAACAGTATTTTTCCCTTGGTGTTTATGTGGGTGCAAACTGTTGAAATCTTTACTTAATGTATACTAAGCTGATCTTCTGTATATATAGAAAATTGAAAATGAATGGAAGGGGAGAGAGAGCGGGAAAGGGGAGGGTTGCGGGTGGGAGGGAAGTCATTGGGGGGGGGGCAATGTAATCCATAAGCTGTACTTTGGAAATCTATATTCATTAAATAAAAGTTAAAAAAAATTCCTTGTGTATAAGGTTCATGGTGTATTAAACCAATTGATTCAGTGTTGATGTTTGGGCAAATTTCCTTGGCATTATGTAGTTGAAAAAGTACAGAATTGAGGGTCAAAACCAAACTCTGCCATGATAACTGTCTGATCTTGGGTGAGTCATTTAATGTCTTTGTGAAAGAAGCTCATGTCTAAAGTGGAAATAAAAACATTGCCTTTGAGAGTGGGCATTTTGGCCTCATGGTTAAAACGCCACTTAGGAGGCCTGTGTCCCACATTAGGGTGCCTGAGTTAGATTCCTGGCCCCAACTCCTGATTCCAGTTTCCTACTATTGCAATATGCAATGGAATAGCATGACTATCTAAGTGAATGGGTTCCTACCACCAATGAGAGAAATGTCTATTGAGTTTCTAGCTCCCAGTTTTAGCACCATGACAGATGTTTGGAGAATAAATCAAGCATTTGGAAGTTTGTTTCTCTCTCTCTCTCATCTCTCATCTCTCATCTCTCAATCTCTCTCTCTTATCCCTTAATCAATCTCTCTCTGTGTCTCAAATAAATAAATAAAAATTTTAAAAATGAATATTGTGGGCCTGGCACTGTGGCTCAGCAGGTTAAAGCCCTGGCCCACAGCGCCGGCATCCCATATGGGCACTGGTTCAAGTCCCTGCTGCTTCACTTCCAATCCAGCTCTCTGCTGTGGCCTGGGAAAACAGTAGAAGATGGCCCAGGTCCTTGGGCCCCTGCACCCATGTGGGACACCTTGAAGAAGCTCCTGGTCCCTGGCTTGGATCAGCTCAGCTCTGGCCATTGTGGTCATTTGGGGAGTGAACCAGCGGATGGAAGACCTCTTTCTCTCTCTCTCTCTCTCTCTCTCTCTCACTCTCGCTCTCGCTCTCGCTCTGTCTCAGTCTGTAATTCTGTCTTTCAGATAAATACAATGAATCTTTTAAAAAATGAATATCGCCTTTTCAGAGCTCTGTAAGGCTTAGCAACATTGTGTGTGAAGAAATGGACACTCAATAAATTGCAATTGTTATGAATAATCTTGATTCAGCTTGTATTCATGTATCTGTTTTTAGTGAACATAAATTTGATTTAAAACTTATTCCAGACACAGAAGCTTACTTTGATCTTGTTGAAAAATTGAAATAAATATCTAAACCAGTAACAGTGACTAAGGATATTGCCAGCCAAAATGTCTATGGTTTTTAACCACGCACATAGCATAACAGATTTGAAACATTAGACCACATTTCTCTATATTCAGCTGCAGCAGGAATCGGAACACAGAGGCATGTGTCCCCAAAGTAGATTTCCGGTACTGTTTTTGACACATATGATTTAAGGATCTGACACACAGTGAATGGCTTACTTTATAGCTGGGAAAGTAAGTCTGGCAGATTGAAGGAGAAAGTCATCACCTTCTAAATAATGATAATGGTTACAACCACTCAATCATAAGGCTGCCAACTCCTTCATGAAGCCTTCCAGTAAGGATGAATCTTTTGTTTCCTCTCTGTGCCCATGTATTATGTTTGCATTTCTATCACAGAACTCATGAAATTCTCCCATGTATTGCACTTGATTTTATACATGACTTTTATTCATGAGGCTTTTATAAGTGACTGCCCATTTCCCACGCTACCACCACAGAAGTGGGAATGCAGTCATCAGATTCTTGTTACTTTAACTGAGATAGCTGAGAGCAGCTACTGAAGAAGGAAGGAGATTTATTGCAGCCTGTAATTTTGGAGGTTCACAGCCAAGATTGGGCAACTCCATATTGATCTTAGCAACTGTTCAGGCCAGAGGATGGACGAGGAATGACCATATGGTGAGCCAGGAAACAGAGAAACTGGGAACACTCTCTGGTCTTTCCTTACAATATCATCATGATTTGGTCATGGGGCTTTACCCTGGCAACTTAATCCAATTCAATCACATCCCAAAGACGCACCTTCACACATCATAAATGCATCGACCATGAGCAGCAATCCATTAACTGTTAATTTAAATCTTCGGAGGTCAAATGTCTGTATGAGCTTGGGGAGCCAAATTCTTTTCAAGCTATAACATGAAGCTCAGGAACTCTGCATATTCCAGATAAGACTTATTTGTTCCCCACAACATCCTTGTCACTGTGGAGAGGCTGAGGTGGGCAGACCTCTGCCTGTATAAGGATACTTATAAAAATAAGTTCATGGAAAACAGAATTAAAAGAAAAGTTTACTTAAGCATAAAAATTTAGAAATCTTTCCATAGATTTTTTCATAATATGCATTTACCATGAACCTTCTGAAGCTCCTTCATATGCATGGATTAAACAAGAACTTGTGCATAAAAATTAATCTCTTAATTCCATTTTCCACAAACTTTCTGAAGTCGCCTTGTATCTGGAAAGATCTCACCTCTCTCCCTGCCAAGACTCAGAGCTTTGCCACTCTGATCAGCCTTGAGAGCATCCAAATTAATCGCATTAAGCTTTCCTCTCTTTTTTCCTCAAGAAGCCCAGGAATCCTTAGTTTATTTATTTTCACACCCTCATTCTAATCTTATCAAACTCTATCAGCAGTGACTAAAAACTCCACCACTTCCCACTCTCACTCCATAGTTCTCTTTACTGTTTTATTTTTCTACACAGCATTTATCAACATCTGGATAGTTTAATATTTCTTTGTTGTCTGTCTCCCTCCATTAGATTGTAAACTGCCTGAGGGCAGGAATTTTTCATAGTTTTATTTTCTACTTTATTCTAATGCCTGGAACTACCTTCCATATAATAGGTGCCCAACACATATTTGTTAAATATTGAATGAAAAATGTTTCTTGAGATCTGAAGGTATACTATTTTTGTAACTGTCTCTGTCTCACTGTAATGTATATTAGATATTCCATAAATGTATGTTGAATTAAGCTGAATAATTCTACTAACTAACCTATATATATATACACACACACACACACCAACTGATCTATAGATTCTTCCAACCATGCTGACATTGTAAATTGGGGAATAAAGATCAACAGAATTCTTGTGGCACATATAACCTAAGTAGAGTCCATGTATACTTATTTACATCTCAAATAATTTTATTTATTTGTAAAAATTTATTTACTGATTGTTTTTTGTTTGAGAGGAGAGAGAGAGAGAGAAAGAGAGAGAGAGAGAGAACCACAGAACCACACACACACAGATTACCATTCACTTTGGGAGCATTTGTGGGCATTGATTCACTCCCCAAATGCCCACAAAAACTATGGCAGGATCAAGCCCGAGCTAGGAGCTGGGAACCCAATCTAAGTCTCTCACATGGGTGGCAAGGACCAAAGGTACACATTAGTAGAAAGCTGCAACTGGGTTTAGAACTAGGACTTGAGCCTAGAAACTTTAATATTGGATGTAAATGTTCCAAGTGGTGCCTTAATCACTGGGCCAAATGCATGCCCCATAGACTTTGGATAATTTTACAGTGAATGATTGGAAATGAAAAAAATATTCAAGTGTATGATGTTTATTGTTACTTGTTTGGATGTTTGTAACAAAATTGAAATACCAGAATCACTTGTCAACATTAATAAAATGATAATACAGTAAACTTCTGGACCAAGAATAAATAGGAAATGATGAGAAATCAATACCATCAGGACCTTTCATATTTATAATATATATGAGCAACATGCCAAAATCTACTTGCAAAGCTCCAGTCAGTATAATTCTAACAGATATCTCCATGGTCATAGAATTGGCCATAAGGAGATACTATTGTAAATGCTTAGTGTCTACATAGAAGATAAAGATTTTTTAAGAAATGACTGTTTAGAAAATAGAATACTATTAAGCCTTTACAAACATAAAATCTGCCATTTCTGAATGAACTTGCTGGGCATGATGTTAAGTGAAATAAGTCAGGCACAGAAAGACAAATACTACATTATCTCATTTACATGTGGAAGCTGAAGAAGCTTATTGAAGTAGAGAGTAGAATGTTGATTTCCAATGGCTGGATTGTGGTGATGTTGGTCAAAGGTCAGAAAATTTCCTTTAGACAGGAAGAATATTTTCAATAGATCTATTTTACAATATGGTGACTCTAATTAATAATAAAATATACTGCCCTTCTCTTCCTCGGCGCTGCCTCTGGAGGTGGCTGCCTTCTCCTCGGCGCCATGGCCGCCCTCAGACCCCTGGTGAAGCCCAAGATCGTCAAAAAGAGGACCAAGAAGTTCATCCGCCACCAGTCGGACCGCTATGTCAAGATTAAGCGTAACTGGCGGAAACCCAGAGGTATTGACAACAGGGTGCGGAGAAGATTCAAGGGCCAGATCTTGATGCCCAACATTGGCTACGGGAGCAACAAGAAGACCAAGCACATGCTGCCCAGCGGCTTCCGGAAGTTCCTGGTCCACAACGTCAAGGAGCTGGAGGTGCTGCTGATGTGCGACAAATCCTACTGTGCAGAGATTGCTCACAACGTCTCCTCCAAGAACCGCAAAGCCATTGTGGAGAGAGCGGCCCAGGTGGCCATCAGGGTCACCAACCCCAACGCCAGGCTGCGCAGTGAAGAAAATGAGTAGGCGGCTCGGGTGCGCATTTTATTTGTGTTTAAATAAAACCTTGAAAACCGGAAAAAAAATAATAAAATATACTTTGAAATTGCTATGAGAATAGATAACTGTTCTAACTATAAAAATTGCTAAGTATGTAAGGCAACTTATGCGTTAAATAGCTTGATTTAACTGTTCTACAACGTATGTATATGTATCAAAACATCATGCTGGATACTAAAAATATGTACAACTTTTACATGTCTTTTTTTTTAAAGATTTATTTATTTATTTGAAAGGCATAGTTACAGAGGCAGAGAGAGAAAGAGAGAGAGAGAGAGAGAGAGAGAGAGAGAGAGAGAGAGAGAGAGAAGGTCTTCCATCCACTGGTTCACTCCCTAATTGGCTACAACGGCCGGAGCTGCACTGATCTGAAGCCAGGAGCCAGGATCTTCTTCTGGGTCTCCCACGTGGGTGCAGGGGTACAAGGACTTGGGCCATCTTCTACTGCTTTCTAGGCCATAGCAGAGAGCTGGATTGGAAAGGGAGCAGTCGGGACTTGAATCGGCACCTATATGGGATGCCGGCACTGCAGGCAGTGGCTTTACCCACTACATCACAGCACTGGCCCCCCATGTCTATTAAAATACGTATAAATAAAACTTTTAAAAAATGACTTTTCAGGGCTGACATTGTGGCACAGCAGATTAAGCTGCCACCATGCCAGCATCCCATATGAGTGCCAGTTCAAGTCCTGGCTACTCCACTTCCAGTCTAGCTCCCTGCTAATGGGCCTGGGAAAGCAGCAAAGGATGACCCAAATACTAGGGCCCCTGCACTCATATGGGAGACCCAAACAATTCTCCTGCTCCTGGCTTCAGCCTGACCCAGCCCCAGTCATTGTAGCCAGTTGAGGAATAAACCAGCAGATGGAAAATCTCTCTCTCTCTGCCTCTCCCTTTCTCTCTGTAATCCTGCCTTTCAAATAAATAAATAAATCTGTTTTTAATTACTATTTTCTTCACACAATCTTCCTAAGGACATTAAGGCCATTTTCAAACTGAAAAGAGTAATTAGAAAAAGGTTAAATAAAAATATAACACACTACTGATTCAAATGAAAAAATTCCAATACATTGCTAAATATGAGCATTTAAGGCCTGATTATGGGCTCTTCTGAGTAAACTGGAGAAAAACAGAGAAGTATTTATCCAAAGAAATTAAGGTATTTAAAGATATAGCACATTTCAACATCCACATTTAAAGATTTTTTTTTTTTAGTTTATTTGAAAAAGAGTTATAGAGAGAAGAGGAGGAGAGAGAACAATCTTCCATCCACTGGTTCACTCCCCCAAATGGCTGCAAAGGCCGGGGCTGGGCAAGGCCAAAGCCGGGAGTCAGGAGCTTCTTCTCGGTTTCCTACACGGGTGCAGGGACCCAAGCACTTGTGCTATCTTCCGCTGCTTTCCCAGGTGCATTAGCAGGGAGCTGAACTGGAAGTGGAACAGCCAAGTCTCAAACAAGAGCCCATATAGGACGTCAGCACCACAGGCAGAGGCTTAACCTGTTATGCCACAATGCTGGTGCCCTCTTTATATTTTTACTAAGATATAAGGAAAGATTTTTTGCTGTTTTCTTCTCTGTCCAACTTGATTCCACTTTCTCTATTTCTTTTAGCTATTTTTTGGTCCAAAAATGTGCAATAGAAACATCGTTGTACATGGTAGCAATTCCTAGTATTATGTGCCTTGGGTGTCTATGGGCATTTAAAGATAAATTATAAAGTTCAAAAGGTAGAAATACTTTTAGAATGGTGCTTAACATGATGGATTTGAAACTTTCTCAAATCTATAGAAAATTGCTCTTAGGTAGCAATCACACTATTATAAGCTAAAATTAATATAAACCCCCAAACTCATGTGAGAAGGGAATGTTTCTCATTGGTCTGATCCCAGAATTGGGTCTCTTCTCCTGGGTTTTAATCCCAGCACTGTGACTATGAGTAAGTCATTTCCATTTTAACCCCATGGTGCCTTGGTTTCTGAATTTGTTATACAGAAAAAATACTGACCTAACTCACAGAGCCTTGGAGATTTCAAGATGAAATATTTCTGCTCTTGGAAAATATGAACTGCAATAATGCTAATTATTATTACAAAAATAAATGCATGTTCATCATATGGTAATTTAGGCAGAATGAGGTTGGGGAAAGGAGACTCTCAGAGCTCTTTTGTGTCAGTGAAATGAGTCCTCTCCGTTTAGTTGGCTCCCTAATAGCAGTCAGCTGAATGTAGGATTTGCAAACAGTACAATGATGACAGGGTTAAGAGAACGAAAGGTTTAAAAAATACTCAGTTAAAGGACTCATCTAGATTGTAGGACATTGGTCCCGTTCACTGTGGCACTTTGGCTGCCATGGCCTGTACATCTGAATTTAGAACTCACAAGCTATTGAAGCAACCTGAATAGAGTCAGTCCAAACACTGTGTCAGTTCCATGGCCAGTTAGTCACAATGACATGCCCTTTCTCAGCACCCCACAAAATGTAGGATACATAAGAGGCCAAGGAACTTGTTCCTGCAATTAAAAAAAATTAATTCCTTCTTGCGCAACTTCTCACTAATTAGAATTATTATGCCTATCTTTTAATTATACATGCAGCCCTTTCTGCATGACACTGACCCAAGACAGACAGAGACAGCATATCACACTGGCACTTGAGACTTTCATGGGTTCTGCTTCACTTATCTCTGCTGCTTCAGCTAAATAAATATTTATATCATCATTATTATTGTGTTGCATGATATATACATATACATGAGATTTTTATAGACAGGAGGACAGAGATAATATTGTTTTCTGGCAGGGTCATAGAACAGGCTAGTCACGGAACAGTAGAGAATTTAAGTGGACACCAGATTCAAAGAGCACAGAGTGAAACTGCCAGAACAATTTTGGTGCACGAGGAAGTGACTTCATAAACAGAATCCAAGAAATTTCCCCAAAGTAAAATAGTGTAAAAAATTAGGGCAGGATTGTATTACAAACTTTAAGTACTCATGTGTTAGGTGCTTGGTCCATTGTGTGGTGATGTGAGAAGTAGTGGAACCTTTCAGAGGCCAATGCTGAGTTGTTACAAAAGTGAGTCCATCCCATGTCCTTGTCCCTTAGGCAAGTAGCTGGTTCTACTTCTGCTCCTCCCCCACCCATGCTGTGACACAGCTAAGGTGGGCCTCCTCAGAAGCCAAACTGATGAGCTGGCTGACCTTTGACTCCCAGTCTCCAGAATTGGAAGCTAAATAAACCTTCTTCCATTTACATTACCCAGCATTAGGTATTTTGTTATAGCAACTGAAGATGTACTGATACACAACTGTAGATCAGGAAAAAACATCTTTTATATCTCTATGGCTACTGTTTGGAGCATGGTATGCATTAAGGAATTACATCTGTTTTAAATGTGTCTAGGCAATCATTAATGCAAAACCAACCCAATCATTTCCCCACTTATCCTTTCAAACATTGGAGTTAATAATATTGATTCTTGTAAAATTAGGCTGAACTATTTTTTAAATTTTAGGGATTTGGTTTGTATCTTTCTAAAACAGCATCTTAAGAGTCATTTTGTTGCTATCACTCTATAACCAGATGTACCATGAAACATCAAAGTTTAACATACTCATTTTTTCAACATTACTATTGACCTTTTCTTTCTCACTGACCTCAAAATTCATACATCTAGTTCTTTCTCTTTCTGAGATACAGGTCTTCTTTAATAATGATTGTTTTCATAGTTTAATAAGTCATTGCTGATGGAATACAGATGGCAGTGGCCCAGAACAAAGGTCATAGAAAACATCACATATATGAGTAGACATTGTTTCCCTGTTGTCATGCTGTTTCCTTTGTATTTCTGCTTTTCCCCTTCTTGTCATATACTCACATTCTATGTAGCAGATAACTGGTCTCTTCAAAACTCAAGTGAAAATGTAAAGCAAGAATAAAGTTCCAAATACTTACATTAGCACGATCTGAATTGGTAGCCTAATGACCAAGAGACCATTAGCTCCTCCTTAGGATAGGAGCTGGTATTTCTCTTGAGATCATGGGTGAACTGGGCGTTTGCTTTTGCTGCTAGTTATCTCATTTCTTCAAAATATATTAAAATGAATGCTCCTGAAAAATGCTTCAATCAAGAACTATCGATGTCATCATAATTTTAAGATACCATTAAAATATTGATCCAGATACCATTTCAGATTTTGGAGACTGATTTTTCAATTAAAGTTTTCATCTTGAGTTAATCGCGGATTTACATGCAGTTGCAAGAAATAATACTGAGGGACAGAGAAGATCTGCATCCACCTCAGCCAGAAAAAAGTTTCAGAACAATGAGGGAAGAACCCCATATCCAGAAGATTGTCCCGCAAAAGCTTAATGAAAATGTGACAGATACTGCAAACAGAACAGAAACTCTAGAAGCCAGCAGAGAGAGGGGGAAACAAGCATGCCCCTGCTGCCGCTCCTACCCCAATGCCCTGGCTGGGGGCGCCACGTTGCCAAGAAAAGAGTTCTATACAAGAGAACTGAGGAGACTGACTGAGGGGAACTGCAGACAGCACAGACACTCAAAGGCCAAGGGAGGGAGGGAGGGAGGGCGAGCGAGTGAGAGCGCGAGCGAGAAACAAATCAAGCTGCTGCTGTTGCCTTTGGCTGCTGCTGCCACCCACCACTTCTACCAGGCTCCCCAACCGTGGGATGTCATCGTTCTGGGAAAAACATTCTATATATAAAATATTAGAATTGAGGGGAAAACCTCAGTAAGAAGCGGCGAGATCGCAAATGGCACAAGACTCTGCAGGGCAGTAGAAAGAGAGGAACAGCACTGGATGCGCTGCTGCCTGCCACTCCTTCCCCAGCTCCACTGCCCAGGAGGCTTGCCATCTTGCTGGAAGGAGGAAGGCAGAAAGCTCCACGACCCCTCAGCAGTGCTAACTATGGAAGAATTTTATTGTCCTCACTGGCTTTAAATCAAGTCTAGAGGGCAAGAGTTAGACAGTGAGAGAGAGAGAGAGAGAGAGAGAGAGAGAAAGGTCTTCCTTCCGCTGGTTCACCCCCCAAACGGTCGCCAGGAGCCAGGTGCTTCTTCCTGGTCTTCCATGCGGGTGCAGGGCCCAAGCACTTGGGCCATCCTCCACTGCCCTCCCGGGCCACAGCAGAGAGCTGGACTGGAAGAGGGGCAACCAGGACAGAATCCAGCTCCCCAACTGGGACTAGAACCTGGGGTGCCGGCGCTGCAGGCGGAGGATTAGCCTAGTGAGCCACGGGCCAGCCAGAGCTATTTTGTTCCAAAGAAGAACCCAGGCTGCCTCCCTCTGCCCCAGGGTACTAGACCTGAGCTGTTGCTGAGCAACTGCTAAACTCACTGCACCTGCCTTAGGGGAAATCAAGCAGCCCCTTTACTGCCAGAAGCCCCAAGACTGCAAGGGCACATTCCAGGGCAGCCAGCAGGCCTCTGTGAATCCTACAACTTCAGCGGTTCTGGGCAGAAGCTCAGGAGCTACACTTTGTTGCTCTCTGCAGTCTAGGGAAGTTCACCTTGACCTCTTAGGGCCAGTTACCAGCAGAAGCCCATACAGAGTCCCAGAGGAGCAGGCCTGAGGAGGCCCTTTCAGCAGCTCTTATCACAGAGTACAGCGGGGTCGCAGCACAACCCCCAGCATCACCCTTGCATTCCCTGCAGGAACACAGGACAGGCCCCCTGTGCCCTGCAAACCTGGGACTGCTGCTGCTCGTGCTATAATCCCTGGAGTAACTTGTACTTGGCTGTGGGATCTGGAGGGCTCTGCCTGGATTCCTGTGGTACAGACTGGTGACTGCCAGTCGACCAGCCCTGGAGTAACTGGCACTTACCCTGTGAGACCTGTGTAGGGACCCCACTGTATCCTTCATATCTAGGTCTGTGGCAGTTGGTACTGTAACTCACAATATGTTTGAAATCTACCCTGTGGGACCTTCAGACCCAACCTCCCAATGTGCAGTGCTCATAATAACTTATATTCATGTGGTGAGATTGGAACAAGGTCTTTTAACATCTCCCAGGGTTGATACTTGGGCTTTTGCGGTGTTAAGCCCTAACATAAGTCAAGCCCATGCAGCAGGACTGGGGAAGGTTGTATGCACATTATACAGTCTGAGGGCCATAGCTATTTGGGCCACAAGCCCCAGTATTACTGAGGCTGGCCTGACAGGACAAGGGGAAAGCCCCCCTCTAAGGTCCACAGCACCAGAAACATGGCTACAGACATCAGAAATCCAAGTGTGATTGACATACAATTCTCTGGGGACTAAAGACACACACCTTTAGAAGCTCATGTCCACTTCAAAGATATACTACTACCAACCAAAAACCACTGTAGACTAGACAAATATGGTACTTATAGACACTGCTGACACTGATTAGAGCTGAATAAATCACTTAGAGGTTACATTTCTGGCTCACCTAGAACCAAAACCAAATCAACAATCGAAGTGACATCCACATTCTATCCAATCAAAAAGTATTTTCCAATGGTACCTACTTCATAAAAAAGGAACTATTATGGCAGTTACAAAGATGTCATTATAGGGACACAGGAAACATGAAGCACCAAGCAAGCATGATACCTCCAAAAGTGTATAACAGTTCTCCAGCAATAGATCTTGATCTGAAGCAAATCTATGGAATGCCTAAAATAGAATTCGAAATAATGATCCTAAGGAAACTCAATGTTACCCAATGGGGATGCAAATAGTTTAATGAAATGAGGAAAACAATAGGTAACATGAATGAGAAATCCATTAAGGAGATAGAAATCATTACAAAGAACCAAACAGAAATTATGGAATGAAAAACATCAATCAGTGAAATACATAATACAATTGAGAGTCTCAAAAACAGACTGAACCAAGTGGAGGAAATAATTTATGATCTGTGGGACAAAACTTTTGAAATAACCCAGTCAGACAAAAATAGAGAAAAGAATGAAGACAACCTGTGTGACATATAGGATGCCACTAAGCAGAAAGATATTCATAGTATAGGGATAATTGAGGGGGAAGAGCAGTAACAAGGCATCAAGAACATACTAACTGAAACAGTAGCTGAAAATTTCCTAAGTATTGAAAGAGATATGGACAACTACATACAGGAAGCTCAAAATAGCCCAGCCAGACTCATCCAAAAAAGACCTTCTCAAAGACATATTACACTCCAATTGTCAAAGTTTAAGGCTAGGAGATAATCATAAAGACAATCAGAGAAAAATGTCCAGTTACATAGAAAGGAAAACTCATTAGACTAATGTCAGAGTTCTTAGCACAAACCCTACAGACAAGAAGAGAATGGGATGATATATTCAAAGTCTTGAATGACAAAAATTTCCAATCAAGAATATTACCCAGAGAAGCTATCCTTTAGAAGTGAAGGAGAAATAAGTATTTCTCAAACAAAAACCAAGAGAATGTATCAGCACCAGAGCATCCTTACAAGAAATCCTTAAGGGAATCGTACATTAAAAGTAAACTCCCGGGCCGGCGCCGTAGCTCACTAGGCTAATCCTCCGCCTTGCGGCGCCGGCACACCGGGTTCTAGTCCCGGTAGGGGCGCCGGATTCTGTCCCGGTTGCCCCTCTTCCAGGCCAGCTCTCTGCTGTGGCCAGGGAGTGCAGTGGAGGATGGCCCAAGTGCTTGGGCCCTGCACCCCATGGGAGACCAGGAGAAGCACCTGGCTCCTGCCTTCGGATCAGCGCAGTGCGCTGGCCGCAGTGCGCTGGCCGCGGCGGCCATTGGAGGGTGAACCAACGGCAGAAGGAAGACCTTTCTGTCTCTCTCTCTCACTGTCCACTCTGCTTGTCAAAAAATAAAAAAAAAAAGTAAACTCCCATCCCATCCAGCTCTCTGCTATGGCCTGGGAAAGCAGTAGAAGATGGCCCAAGTCCTTGGGCCCCTGCACCAATGTGGGAGACCCAAAAGAAGCTCCTGGCTCCTGGCTTCGGATGAGCGCAGCTCCGGCCTTTGCAGCCAATTGGGGAGTGAATCAGCAGATGGAAGACCTTTCTCTCTCTGTGTACCTCTCTCTGTAACTCTGTCTTTCAAATAAATAAAATAAATCTTTTTTTTTTAAAAAAAGTGAACTTTGGAGTCGGCACTGTGGCATAGCAGGTAAAGCCACAGCCTGTGACACCTGCATCCAGTATGAACACCTGTTGAAGTCCCAGCTGCTCCACTTCCAATCCAGCTCTCTGCTAATGTGCCTGGAAAAGCAGTGGAAGATGGCCTAAGTCTTTGGCTCCTGCACCCACGTGGGAGACCTGGAGGGAAGAAGCTCCTGGTTCCTGGCTTTGGATTGGCCCAGCTCTGGCCATTGTGGCCATTTGGGGAGTGAACAGCAGATGGAAGGCCTCTCTCTCTCTCTCTCTCTGTTTCTCTCTCTCTCTCTCGGTCTCTGACTCAGCCTTCAAATAAATAAATAAATCTTAAAAAAAAATAAACATCATGAACTAATCCAGTATCAAGTTCATTTACAAAGATTCTACTTTTAAAAGGTGAATATTAAGTTTTTCTGCATCATGCCCTTGGTTATAAAAGCTATCCCTTGTGTAACAAAGCTAAATTATTCAATTAGAAATCCTATTTCCTATCATAAGAACTATTTTCTACAGAATTTGTTAGCGTTATTTAGTAACTAATCTATGGTATAATCTCTCTGGAAGCCTTTAAGTATTCTCACTAGAGAAAAATACAAATTCTTTTAAACAACACATCTTAATATTATGGAATTTATGAGGTAAATGTGAGTTAACCAAAATTTATTTTATATATAAACTCATAGACATTTGTATTAAAGTAGAATTGCAAATTAAAGGTAAAGACTAACTTAGTGGTCTTTAGTCATCTGACTAATAAAACAGCTAAATAATATTTCTGTATATTTCAAATATTTTAGTTCAGTCCTTAAGGCTTTCAAATACTTAATTCAAGTTACCATTTGTTCTTTGGTAATAACCTTGAAACTGATTCATGTCATATATCTTTTATAAAATGCTGTTAATATTCTCAGGACAGTGTTTTCACATTAATCACAAGCAGAAATTCTATGAACAACAAATACTCAGGAACCATAATTCTTCCATGAATAAGGTAGTAAGAGCTCTCACTCTTACATGAATACACTTGGGTACTAATTCTAGTATGCCATAAACTTACCAGCTAGGTTAGTAGCCATGTGTAAAACTAGTTGACTTTGTTTGGATGATTATTGTGGTAATTTGTGCTTCAGTGTCAACTTGTCTAGGTTAAAGTATCCAACCCATTTAACCAAATATTACTCTGGTTGTGATGATAGCAATTTGTAGACGTGCTTACCATTTATAATCAGTTGACTTTTAGTAAATGCAATGGTGCCTGAGTGTGTGAATGGGCCTCTTTCAATCAGTTGAAGGTCATAAAAACAAAAACTGAGGTTTCTCAGAGAAGAAGAAACTCTATGTCAAGACTATAGCATCAATTCCTGTCTGAGTTTCAAGCCTGGAGTCTGCCCAGTCAATTTCAGACTTGCCAGCCCCAACAACTGTGAGTCTATTTCTTTTAAAAAATCCTTGAAATAAAATATCCTCTGTGTGTGTGTGTGTGTGTGTGTACTTCAGAAAATTTACATAAAATTGAATTAAAAATAAAAATTTCTTTTGGTGCAAAGATTTTTGAAATCCAGAATGCATAGATTTTCATAAAACACATTTTCATGAACTTTTTGAATATTCGTTGTATATATGAGCATGTATATGTATATTTTTGTGAGTATAAGATATATATTTACATATATATAAAATCTCCTATTGATTTATTTTCTCTGCAGAACTCTAACGCAATCACTATTATCATTTTTTTAGTTTTAGCATTGCATTAAGTGATCAAATTGAATTAAAAAGGCCACCACAACTACTTCCTTATGGGAGACAAATGGCCATAAGGTAACCTTGGGCTAGCCTATCAAGTTAAAAAAATACTAAAACTGGTTATTTTTCTCAAAAACAAAAAAGTGGGGGGGGGGGTTGAGCTAGGTTATGTGTATGGACAGAGACAGAGATAGTTCTGCTAATAACTTTGCAAGAATTATTTCTTGCATCTTCACTGTGAAAATTACATTTAACTTTAAGGAAAATGTCAAGGTGACAGGGTGAGGCACTTATGTTCTCTACAAATGGCTGACTGGCAAGGTAAGGCAAGAAAATGCACATTTGTCATGCAAGGCGCTGCACAGTTATAGATCTCTAAATACTTAAACCATTTCTGAAATATAATGGATTAGTCATTGTTGAGTGCAGAGAGTCTCACTCAATATTAATATAGTAATAATATTGAATGTGGTCAAACTCACATTCCCATAAAATATATTAACTATGTTAATCTGGATCATGTGCACACATATATAATCATCAATTTAGCAGCAAGGAAATCAGCACTGAGGAATAGAATGATTAGTAGTCAATATAGGAGTACAAAATGTACCTAGATAATACTTATACACTCCTTTCTACAGCTTCTCTACATAGTAAGGGAGAATGAAGGAAGGCTCCTTTCTGTCAGAGGATTTCTTACTTTGGTTATAAGGGCGTTAAAGACAACCAGGAACACAAATGCAGTCAATGCTGTTATTTTGGGGCACCAAGAGAGAACGCACACCAGGGAGCACAGGGTGCCTCAAAAACAAGGAGCTTGAGAATGAAAATTAGAGAATTTGGAAGGCTGAGCTTGGGCATAGAATGATGGCAGCAGGGTTTGCACTCAATCTGCAGAGTAGTTGGAAAAGTCAGGGCACATACCTTTAGAATATATGCATCTCTGCAGCACAACTCTTGTTAACGTTAGATCAGTTTGCCCGTGGTCCTCTAGGGGAAATAGGAGTCTGATGCAGCTATTGTTCAAGACCGTGAGTGTTAATAGCGTGTGACTATGGTTTGGTTTGGTACAGTTTGTTTTGTAGTTACAGCACAGTTTTTCAGATGCGGTTTCCCTTTCACTTTTCAGTTCTCTCTCACAGGCAAGCTGCTAACAGGACCATTTTTCACTTTAATGCCCCCTCCACCCCATTCTGGCCATTCTTCAATCTTAGCTCAAGGATAGACCATTATCTTCTAGGGACTTGATCAATCCAGGTATGCAGCACGATTTGATGGGTCATGATCATGTAACATGTTTTTGATGGTAGATGCTTTGATCTCTGCAGACGTCAGGCCCTCTTATTCTTTGTGTTGGATGATCAATTGTTGTATTATCAGGCATGACAGCAGGAGCAAAACAGCATTTAAAGCTCTGAAGTTCACACATTTGGCCATTGCAACATAGGCAAACACTAAGACAAGGGTTATTATTAATGTTTGAAAGATATTTCAATGCCACAGTCCTTTAGACTTCCACATTTAGGCCATGAAAATATACCAAGAATCTATTTGAATTTTTGTTAAACAAATGGGTTTTTCCTTTTTGAGTTAGTTATGTATTTCCTAACTTTTCCAGTTCAAATCTCCATAATTACTTTGAACAAAATCTGTGATACTAAATTAAGAGATATCATATTTGAAAAGAAGTGAAGCAAACTTGGAGTTTAATCTAAAAAGTTTCTAGTTGAATATTTTGCAGTGTCCAAATTGTAATTATTATTCAAATCTCAGTGTTAAATTTTTGTTTTGATTGTTTTGTTTTTGTATGATCTGGTATCAGCAAATGCATACTTTTAAAGGCAAAAAAATTGTAACAATTCAGATGTTATAAAATGTTAATAAAAGAAGCATTTAGACTCTAGAGTTGCCTAGATTTGGCTTAGTAGCTGAGTGAATTTGGGCAAGTTTTCTTCTTTACTGTGTATATTTAAGGTATACAACATGATGTTATGAGACTCACATACAGAGTAAAATTGTTACTACAGTGAAGCACATAAACATATCTATCATCTCACATAGTTGATTTTTTTGTGTGGCAAAAATAGCTAAAATATACTCATTTAAGCAAAAATCCAGAATAAAATACAGTATTATTAAACATAGCCCTCAAGGAGTACATTAGATCTCTAGACTTCTCATCTTATATATCTGCTACAATTTCTGTTTTGGCCTGTACCTCCTCATTTCCTCCCCACCTTGCCCCCATCCCTGTAATCACTGTTTTATTTTCTGTCTCTGTATATTTTACTTTTGTTCAATCTTCCTTTTTAAAAATACATTTCTTTGTCTCAGTTTTCTCAGATGTAAAATGGAAAGATAAATCGTGCCTACCTCAAAGAATTTTTATGAGGACTAAATGAATTTGTAAAGGACTTTGATTTCTGACTGGTACAAAGTAAGCACATTAGGAATACTTGCCAAATAAACTTCTAACAAGGAATAAAAGAAATATTTTTTATATAATCATATGTCTACTAACATATCCCTAAAGAAAAAAAATTCAAAACCAGTTTTCCCCTACCTGAGAAGATTTATGTATTCCTGAACACCAACCTAGACCTACTAAATCAGAATATATGGGCTTGGAGACTAGCACCTGCATGTTAAGCCAGCCTACATCCTTGTCTGGCAAAAGGGATCCATCTGAGGGTGATCACAAATGCCTAGATATCTGAATATCATGATAGTTTAATTTTTTAAGTTTCTTAAAAGATTTATTTTACTGGAACGTCAGAATTACAGAGAGAGAAAGAGACAGAGACAAAGAGTGAGAGCAAGCACGCTTCTATCTACTGGTTCACTCCCTAAATGGCCGCTAAGATCTGGACTGCGCCTAGCTGAAGCCAGGAGCCAGGAGCTTCTCCAGGGCTCCTACATGGGTGCAGGGGCCCAAGCACTTGGCCATCTTCTGCTGCTTTCCCAGGTGCATCAGAGGGAGCTGGATTGAAGTGGAGCAGCCAGGACATGCAGCGGTGCCCGTATGGGATGCCTGCTTTGCGGATGACAGCTTAACCTGCTGTGCCACAGTGCCAGCCCCGATATATAGTACAGAGTACCTGAAACCAACTAATCATAAACATATAAGGACAAGCAGTGTATGACCAACTCATTTATAAAACTTAAAAAGAGGCCTTTAAAAGAAATGGTATGTATTATATCATACCATAAACAACACTAAATTTTCCCATTTATTATATTATCTATTCATAATAAACATATTTAGTGAGTGCATACTACATGCCATATGACAAAGATTCTCTCCTTCATCAGTTCTTAGGCTCCTCTGAACCTTCTCAACTAGATGGTGACATCTGGGCCTCTTTATTAGTGTTCACATTGCCCATTTTAGCAAAACTCCTGTCTTACCAGTTAAGCCAGAATCCCTACCATAGATCATCCCTAACACCCAAATTTCTCACTTTCCACCATTTCCCAGGTAATATGTGATCACCCTGGCCTGACTTCAGCAAAAGCCCTCTCTGGTCAGTTTAACAAGAAGTACTCTACTCTCTAAGTAATTTCCCACCCTCCAATCTCACACCTTGCTCCTTGGCTATAAACACGCATTTCTTTTTGCGTTTGGAAGTGAGCACAGTTCTATCCTGAGATTTCTTTTCTCTAATGCAATAGCTCTTAAATAAAATCTGTTTTTACCTCTTTACTGTCCCACTGTGGTTTTCTTTGACAGAAGAATTCTGAGAATCCCAATGGTTTCAATGGAGTTTAAGACAGGATACCATCACAACCCTCACAACACTCACCCACAGTAATGGCTATGAATGATGGTGATTCCTACCATATCAAGATGATGACACGTACTATAAAAGCCTTTGCAACTTTTCTTTAAGTTGTATCTTTTACTCAGTGAACACATTCAGCATTTACCACAGCTCTCTCTGAAATCTTTTCATAACCTTCTTGTCATTGATTTCAGCCACTCCTGAATTTGAGCCAAAAAATTGCGTACTATAAATGTCACATGTCTACAAAAAAAAAACCCTGTGCCTTACATATCTATTCTCTTTCCACATCCTTCCAAAGATATGCACATATAACTGCAGTCTCACATATAATTCTGTGAAGAGTGTAATTTCTTTTCTGCACCCCTTTGACTCCTTCAACAGTTCATCTTGGATTCTCTCATTCAGTTTGGACAGATATATTTAATTTTTTAATGATAATGTCATAGCTTCCCATTATATGGATGTACAATAATTTAATTAAATAATTTTCTACTAATGTTGTTTGTTTTAAATCTTTTACTACTACAAGTAAATGATACATTGAGTATCTCAGTGTATAGTTGTATATGTACAAGTGTGCATGAGGAATAAAGTCTTCAAGTAAAATTGCTGGATCAAAAGATATCTGCATTTTATATTTTGATACAAATTGTGAAGTTAACTATTTAAAAATCATTCCATTTACCCTCTTATCAAATATATGAGTGTCATATATTGTTACTAGACTGATCTGAATGTGAAAATTTCTGTGTCTTTGAAGTCTGAATTTGCATTTTTCGTAATAAATGAAGTTAAGCACATTTGCACAAATTTAAAGGACATTTTTAGTTCTTTTTTGGTGATATCTATATTCATAATCTTTATATTCTATTGGGATTTCTCTTTTTCCTACTGATTTTCTCTGTATTATTGTTTTAAAGATTTGTATTTATTTGACAGGCAGAGTGACAAAGAGGGAGATCTCTTCCATTCATTGGTTTACTGCCCAAATGGCTGCAACAGCCAGGCCTGGGCCAGGTCGAAGCCATGAGCCCAGAACCCTATCCAGGTTTCCCACCTAGGCGGCAGGGACTCAGGTACTTGGGCCAGCTGCTGCTTTCCCAGAGCTGAATCAGAACCAGAGCAGCCAGGACTTGAAAAAGATGTAAATTGCTATGATGCCAGCCCCAGCTCTGTATTATCATTTAAAAATTCAATTTTTCATATTTCACAAATATTTTATTGACAGCACATTAGTTGCCAATTATATTGCTTTTCACACAGAAAAATATTGCCTCATTCAAATTTGCATGTCTCATTTCCTCTGGTTTTTGTATACTGTATCATATTTTCTAAATCTTTCCTTGTACCAAAATAATTTTTTTTTTTTTGACAGGCAGAGTGGACAGTGAGAGAGAGAGACAGAGAGAGAAAGGTCTTCCTTTGCCGTTGGATCACCCTCCAATGGCCGCCGCTGCAGCCGGCGCACCGCGCTGATCCGATGGCAGGAGCCAGGATCCAGGTGCTTTTCCTGGTCTCCCATGGGGTGCAGGGCCCAAGCACCTGGGCCATCCTCCACTGCACTCCCTGGCCATAGCAGAGAACTGGCCTGGAAGAGGGGCAACCGGGACAGAATCCGGCGCCCCAACCGGGACTAGAACCCGGTGTGCCGGCGCCGCATGGTGGAGGATTAGCCTATTGAGCCACGGCGCCGGCAAAATAATTTTTTAAAACTATATTATCCTTGGGGGCCGGCGCCGTGGCTCACTTGGTTAATCCTCTGTTTGCAGTGCCGGCATCCCATGTGGGCACTGAGTTCCATTCCCGGTTGCTCCTCTTCCAGTCCAGCTCTCTGCTGTGGCCCGGGAAGGCAGTGGAGGATGGCCCAAGTGCTTGGGCCCTGCACCCACATGGGAGACCAGGAAGAAGCACCTGGATCCTGGCTTCAGATCGGCACAGCGCTGGCCGTGGCGGCCATTTGGGGAGTGAACCCACGGAAGGAAGACCTTTCTCTCTGTCTCTCTCTCTCTCACTGCCTATAACTCTACCTGTCAAATAAATAAATAAATAAAAACTATATTATCCTGGGGCTGGCACTGTGGTGTAGCAGGTAAAGCTGCTGCCTGCAGTTCCGGTATCTCATATGGGTATCAGTTCGAGTCCTGGGTGCTCCACTTCCGATCCAGCTCTCTGCTATGGCCTGGAAAGCAGTAGAAGATGGCCAAAGTCTTTGGGCCCCTGCACCCGTGAAGGAGACAAGGAAGAAGCTCCTGGCTTTAAGCTGGCTCAGCTCCAGCTGTTGCAGCCATTTGGGGAGTGAACCAGCGGACGGAAGACACCTCTCTCTCTCTCTCTCTGCCTCTGCCTCCCCAATAAATAAATAAATAAATAAATCTTTTTTGAAAAACTATATTATGCTTTCTTCTAGTACGATTATGTTTTCATCTCTTTGCAATGCTACCTTAGTGTGTACCAAATTTCCATTTGCATTTAAGCCTATTTCTGGATTCTCTATTCTGTTCCATTGCCCTATCTGTTGATTTATATGTGAGTTGCTCAGTATTTAATTAGCATAGCCATATAGTAGTATCTGTCAGTGCTAGTCTCCCCTCATTCACCCTCTTTTCTAGAATTTTCCTAGATTTTTTTACCTGCTTATTTTTCCATATGTAATTTTGAGTCCTTACATCTAGTTTACAAAAATTCTCTTGAAATTTTACTGAGATTGCTATTAATGTATAGATCGATTTTAATGGAGTAGCATTATCTTTAAAATGTTTAATATTCAAAGCCAAGAACATGGTATCTTTTCATTTAATAACTTCTCCTGCTAAATCTGTCAGTATCAAAGTGCCCAACAATAAAGGTTTATTGAGGTACAGATGCAGGACTGTTGAGTAGGTTTATTCACTAGGTAATTGACTTATTTCAACACCCAAACAGCTGAACATTATGTGCATTTCACAGTTGCACTTTAAAACATTTTAGATAACTATGGAACATGGACAAGCTAAACTTGTGAATGCTCAGGGCATATTTTGAAATCAGTTATCCAGGAAAACTACCGAATCATAAATATATACAATAAAAAATTCACATTGCTTCTAATGTGAAAATTATTTTAAATTTCATTATCAACAATGAATAAAATCTCCCACATTAGCTTTATGGGTATCTCTTCCAATTAATTAGTAAATGTTAATGAATTATATTCACAGTAATTGAACGAATGATCTGTTGGCTGTCTTCCTTTTGGGCTTTAATGCTCTAATTGACATTGTGGTCAATACAACACATGACTTCCATTTATGGCTATTGTCTTACAGGTGACAGCAGATGAAGCATTTGCCATAATCTATTTTACCTACCTTTCCCATCTGTTAGAGCACACACTATCACAATATGCCATGGGAGTAAATCTGCCCCAAATGTACACTTGTCATATTGAGAATGCTTTTCTGGTATTTTCTAAATGGCTCAATGTCCTTCAACTTGTTTCTGAGAAAGTATACACGGTATTCATCCAGAATGTTCTCCATACTGCTGTCACATTATGCATTCAAATATGCAAACAAAATCAATACTTTCCCGCTTTAAAACTCTTTATTGCTTCCTCCTCATTCTCCTGAAATATTCCAAATTCCTTATCAAGTATTAAATTAAATGTATTAATTCACTATGCTTTTACTCACTTCCAGTGGAGTACTGGAAATGGGTAGGACCCATTGAGACCCCTGAGACAAAAGACAGGTTAATGAGAGAAAAGCAGAGGTTTATTTACATATTTCATACACATGTAGGAGACATCCTGACAATGAGTAGTTCTCAAAGAGGTGGTTTTGAATATAAGTTTATGTAGCATCTTCAAGAAAGAATAGTATATTTTTAGAGAAGTGAAAAGATGACAGAAAAGGACTTTGAGCCTCTATGAGAGACAACTGGGGAAAGGTAAATAAATAGCAGTTAAAGTCTAGTTAGTAAAGCTCGTTAATGTAGATTCTTCTGGCATCATCTCCATGTCAGTAAAGACCTAAAGCTATCTTCAGTGGTTAACCATTTTTACCGTGGTAGAGGGGGAGGCAGGTTGTTTTTGTCATCATAAATTTGTGACCTGCTTTTAGCTTCTCTTAATTGTGGTCAGCAAAACAATCACAATCCATATTTTGGGAGAGGCATATTCCAATCTCCTACAAGTGAAAGGCCTTGATTTGAATCATTTGCTGATATCTTCGGTATAACTACTCCTACCATGACCTGTTTCAGCTACAAAGGGTTTAATAACTTGCTTGCAAAATCCCTGCAGCACATTACTGTTTCTCTGCATAGAACGTAGAATGTTCCTCCCAGCTCCAATACCTTGTAATCAACCCTCAGGTCTTACTTTTGATATTATTTAGATTCCTACAGGAAATCACTCTGACCATCCCGTGGGTGGATAAGAAACCCATGCTATATGTTCTTAGAGCAATCTTACTCCCATGCATTGCCTTTCTTTATCACCTTATGTAGCAACTGCCTATTTATTCTTTTGTGTCTCTCGACACCTTAAAACTTAATGAAGATAGGGATTAATAGATTCCTAGCACTTTACTCATATAGATCAATAAAAATCTGTTCAATTAAAGAGTCAATTTAATCATAAATAAGATTTTGTATCTTACAGTAATAAAATGGAATTTAATATTCTAATTGCTAAAATTATGAAAAAACCCAAACAAGTGTATCCTTCTTATCAATAAAAATACAATCATAAATACACTATTTGAAACTCATTTAGAAATCTATAAGAATATGTGCATCTCAGGTACTAAATATTCTAGTTCATATTAATTTGAACAGGTTACCTTAAGGTATGTGGACAATAAAAGTACTAAGTACATACAGAGGATGTTAAAAAGTTCTTGGAGGCTTGGCCATTTGGTGCAGCAGTTAAGGCACTGGGTAGGATGCCTGCATTCCATATCAACATGCCTGCATTCAATTCCTGCCTCTGATCCTGAGTCCAGTCGCCTGCTAACGCACACTCTGGGAGGCAGATGGTAATGGCTTAAATGATTATGCCCCTGCCACATGGTTCCTGGCTTCAACCTAGCACTGTCCTAGCTATTACAGGCACTTGACGAGTGAACCCATGTATGAAGGATCTATGTGTGTATCTCTCTCTCTTTCAAATAAAAAAAAGTTCATGTAAAATTCACATTATCCTTTCATTTCATTTGCCTTTGGACTTTCTAAAACCCTTTCCTACTTAGCACTTAAGAAGTCTATAGCGAATTGAGTTACTAAAGCAGTAAAGCTAAGTCTTTCTTAAAGTGAACCAGATATCAGACTGGTGGTATCCTTCCTCCAGAGACATCCTAACGAACCGGTTTTGCTTGCTTTATTGTATAAAATTCAGTGATCTATAATTAGAAAGAGAGGAACTGTAAGAACCAGGAAGTTAAAGCTGCTCACAGGCTGACAGGAAGAGTCCATTCATCTGAGAAGTGAACAGTGATCAAAAATTTAGGGTATATGAAGAGGCCAGTGAGCTTAGAGATTCCCGTTAGCATTCTTTTGTGTAATTAAAACAAGGCCTGTGGAAGAAAGTCTAAAAGAAAATTCTGGGGGCCTGAGCTGTGGCATAGTAGGCTAAGCTTCCACCTGCAGTGCCGATATTCCATACGAGCACAGGTTCCAGTCCCAGCTGCTCCTCTGCTGATCCAGCTCTCTGCTATGGCCTGGGAAAGAAGTGGAAGATGGCCCAAGTGCTTGGGTCCCTGGACCCACATGGGAGACAAAAAGAAGAAGCTCCTGGCTACTGGCTTCAGATAGGCCAAACTCTGGCTGCAGCAGCCATTTGGGGAGTGAACAAGCGAATGAAAGACTTTCTCTCTGTCTCTACCTCTCTCCATCTGTAACTCTACCTCTCAATTAAATAAATAAAATATTAAAAAATAAAGTTTTTCCATATTGGAAAGATTCAGAAGTTTCTGTCATTAAGGTCCACGTAAACCTGGATGATTTGCAGTGGGAGTTTCTGGATGATGGCCATGACTAATGTGCAGACTTGTTAGACCTTGAAAGACTCAGAAAGTGTTGGTTGGATCAAGGTTGTGGCTAATATTTTTGCTAATACAGTACTTCATCTTTATCTGAGATTTCTAGTTCTATGGCTTCAGTTAATTTGAAAATCACTTCTTTTGGTAGCTATTGTGAATGGGATCGATCTAAGAAGTTCTCAGCCATGGCATTGCCTCTATTTACAAAGACTATTGATTTTTTTTATTTTGAAGATTTATTTATTTTAAAGTAAGAGTTACATAGAGAGAGAAGGAGAGGCAGAGAGAGAGAGAGGGAGAATCTTCCACCCACTGGTTCACACCCCAGTTGGCTACAATGGCTGGAGCTGCACTGATCCAAAGCCAGGATCCAGGAGCTTCTTCTGGGTCTCCCATGTGGGTGCAGGGGTCCAAGAACTTGGGCCATCTTCTATTGCTTTCCCAGGCCATAGCAGAGAGCTGGATTGGAAGAGGAGCAGACAGGACTCGAACTAGCACCCATATGGGATGCCGGCACTGCAGGCAGCGGCTTTACCTGCTACACCACAGCACTGGCCGAAGACTATTGATTTATTGATTTTTTTGTGTCGATTTTTATATCCTGTCACTTTACCAAACTCTTCTATGAGTTCCAATAGTCTCTTAGTAGAGTCTTTTGGAACCCCTATGTATAGAATCATGCCATCTGCAAATAGGGATAGTTTGACTTCCTCCTTCCCACTTTGTATCCCTTTGATTTCTTTTTCTTTTCTAATGGCTCTGGCTAAACTTCAAGGAATGTTTTGAACAGCAGTGGTGAGAGTGGGAATCCATGTATGATTCTGGATCTCAGTGGGAATGCTTCCAACACTTTGCCATTCAATGGGATACTGGTCATGGGTTTGTCATAAATTGCCTTGATTGTGTTGAGGAATGTTCCTTCTATACCCAATTTGCTTAAAGTTCTCATCATAAAAGGGTGTTCTATTTTATCAAATGCTTTCCCAGCATCTATTGAGATAACCATATGATTTTTGTTCTTCAATTTGTTAATGTGATGTATCACATTGATTGATTTGCAAATGGTGAACCATCCCTGCATAACTGAGATAAATCCTATTTGGTCCAAGCAAATGATCTTTCTGATGTGTTGTTGGATTCAATTGGCTAGTATTTTGTTGAGGATTTCTGCATCTATGTTCATCAGAGAAACTGGTCTGTCATTGTTTTTCTTTGTTACATAGTTTTCAGATTTAGGAATTAAGTTGATGCTGGCTTCATAGAAGGAGTTTGGGATGACTACCTCCCTTTCAATTATTTTGAATAGCTTGAGAAGAATTAGAGTTAGTTCTTCTTAAATGTCTGATAGAATTCAGCAGTGAAGCCATCTGGTCCTGGACTTTTCTCTGCTGAGAGCGTCAATGGTTGAAAATCATTATTATTTGACTTGCTCTTTCAACATAGACAACATATGTCCTATTTTGCTAGTCATTGTTGGTAATCTCTTACTGTGCCTACTTTATAAATTTAACATTATCATAGATACATATGTACAGGAAAAAAATACCATACCTAGGGTTTGGTACTATCTGTAGTTTCAAGCATCCACTTGGCATCTCAGAACACATCCTCCAAAGATGTGAGGTACAGGTGGCTTTTATACTCTACTGTTGAGGGAAAATCAAGTCACTGTGATTTTAGTCTTCATATCTTCAATTTTTCCTCTTTGAATTTTATAATAAATAGTAGAAAATCATTAATATGCTAAAACATAATGTGCTAAAACATAAAATGTAGGTTGACATGGAATGCAGGTTCACACAAGAAACTCAGAGATACACCATTAGGCCTTTAGGCCTTTAGCATATATAGACTCTTAGTATCCATCAATCACAGAGCATTCTGAATGTGAAACCATGACATTTGTACCTTTGATTTTATATTAAAACTAGTAATGTCCTTTAGTCTTGCCCCAAAACATTTGCTGAAATAATGTTGAGTTATCTAATGGTGAGGATCAGACTTTGGAGATGACAACACACATGGCCTGCTTGTTATATTTTCCTTGCTGACAACTACAGTTTAAAATACCATGTACTATATGTTTCATGAGCCTACCTTCAAAAACCCTTAACAGCAACAGAAATTTGATAAATGAGGTGAAGACTCTGAGTTTGGAAGGTCAGATACCTGCCAGTCCAGAAGGTCCCCTCCAGGATCAGCTTGGCTGACAATGTAGGAGTGATACTGGCTGATGAGACAAAACTGAACCCTTTTGGTATGAGCAGGCAGCATGAGAAAAATTTGGGAACCTAACAAGTGAAGGGTTGGAGATCCCAAGAAAATTTTTAACGTAGTTTAAAGCCCCCTAGGTGAACTGTAAGCAACAGTGAATCCAACAGACTTCCCCTGGATCTATTCCTAAGTCCTTGTGACAGAACAAAGCCAGCACACTTGAATGGATGTGCAATGGTGTCAAAGTAGCTTATGTTACCTGTTGTGTGAGGAAGTTTAACACCATTGTCTCTAAGACAGTACAAATCACATCAACTAAGTGAAATCTAAATGAAATCTCTGTTCATTTTAACTGTATCAGGAAATCTAATAGCAGGATGCCAGAAAAAAAAAAACAACACATGATTCTCAGTCCATTCCTTTACCTGCTATAAATCTGTGGTGTGATATATTATCAGTTGGACTGGAATGACTTCTACTATGTCAAGGTTCCATATAAAGGCTATTTACAGTGCCACATCCTTTACTTTGGTCACATATTGTACTCAGATAAAAAGTAAACTATTTGAAGAATATTATGTATCTCTATATACTTTCCCATTCATATGCATATCTAAATTTTGTTCATGCATTATGTATATGAAAGAACTTCAAAAAGTTCCTGGAGAAATGGCATTAAAAGATTAGGACATAGGCAGGCGCCGCGGCTCACTAGGCTAATCCTCCGCCTAGCGGCGCCGGCACACCGGGTTCTAGTCCCGGTTGGGGCGCCGGATTCTGTCCCAGTTGCCCCTCTTCCAGGCCAGCTCTCTGCTGTGGCCAGGGAGTGCAGTGGAGGATGGCCCAGGTGCTTGGGCCCTGCACCCCATGGGAGACCAGGAAAAGCACCTGGCTCCTGGCTCCTGCCATCGGATCAGCGCGGTGCGCCGGCCGCAGCGCGCCGGCCGCGGCGGCCATTGGAGGGTGAACCAACGGCAAAGGAAGACCTTTCTCTCTGTCTTTCTCTCTCACTGTCCACTCTGCCTGTCAAAAAAAAAAAAAAAAAAGATTAGGACACACAGTTGTCACAGCAGTTAAGTTGCTTCTTTGGATGCTCACATCCCATCTCAGAATATCTGGTTTGAGTTCTGGCTCCTCCACTTCTAATTCAGCTTCCTGCAAATGTACACCCTAGGAGGCAGCAGATGGATGACTCACATACATGGGTCCCTGCCATGCATGTGAGAGACTCAGATGGAGTTCCTGAGTCCTGGCTTTAGCCTGGTCCAGCCCCAGCTGTTGCAGGCATTTGGAGTGAATGAGTAGATGGAAAATCTGTGCCTCTGTCTGTCTCCCTACCTTTCAAATAAAAATGAAAAAAAAAAAGTTGTCGAAAAATAGTACTAAAATATGAGTTCATTTTGCTGCAAAAATTGGAATACCTATCTTCCAAACAGCAATACCAAGGTTTGATTTCCAACTCCAGCTTCCTGCTAATGCACTCATTGGGAGGCAAAAATGATGGCTCACATGATTGGAATTCCTTGGCTACTGGCTCTCTTCTTGGCCTCTGGCTCTGGCCTTGGCTGAGCTCCAGCCCTTGCAGACATCTGGGGAGTGAGCCAGCAGATGGAAGCTCTCTCTGTCTTTCTCACCGTCTCTCTACCCCTCAAAAAAATTTTTAACTCATGAAAAAATACTGTTATGAAAAAATAAGCATTGATTTAAACAATTTTGAATAAAAATGAACTTTTTAAAATTCAATTAAACATGACTTTTTTGTAGTACTCATACACTAATTTTTATGAAGATTTATTTATTTGTTTGAGAGGCATATCTACATACTAAGAGGGAAAGAGGTCTTCCATCTGCCAGTTTACTCCCCAAATGACACAACAGTTGGAGCTGGAGCTAATCCAAAGCCAGGAGCCAGGAGCTTCTTCTGGGTCTCCCGTGGGTGCAGGGATCCAAGCACTTGGGCCATCTTCTGCTGCTTTCCCAGGCCATTAGCAGAGAGTTGGATCAGAAATAGAAGAGCCAGGATATAAACCAGTACCCCAGCACCCATATGGGATGACAGCACTGCAGGTTTAGGTGTAATCACTATACCACAGTGCCAGACACAACACTAACTTTTGTAGGAGAGAGACAGAGAAGGAAAGCTGAGTACACAAGGAAAAATAAAACAAGATAAAAAGATGAGCTGCATCTGGAGTTTATGAGGCCAAACTCTGTCCAGTGTTCCTGGAGCTTCAAATTGGTATTAGTTATAATGATGCAAAACCACCATTCGGGTACCTATTTTATTTGTTCTCAGTCAGCAGCATCACAGAAAATTTAACTAAATTAGAAATTAATTCAGACAGAAAAACCTAGTCTTTTTTAAGTGGCTTCCTATCTATAAGCAAATGATTCCAAAACATGAGGATATTGTTGTGTCAAAATAAGCAGCCTGTGGAATAGAAGAAAACATTCTAATTATTTTGAATAACAACAACAACAAAACCCTTTCAACTGATCTTGGCAAGAAGGTGCTACTGCTTTAAGGTTATTTTTCTTTAAGCTTAATTATTTTTTTTTTTATCTAGCAGATGGAAGAATGTTGAAGGTTAAGCTTTAAAGTGCCATCATCTTCAAACCTGAAAATCTGCTTTTAGGAATTGATGTAACTTTACATCTTGATTGTACACAAATCTCCCCTTTCTAGTCTCAAGCAGAACTTGCTTGCAGTTTTTTTCTTTTGAAGTACTTTATGATCACTGACACTGAGCTACCTTGCTATTAGGAGAAAGTCATATTTCCCAAATTACCCTGGAAAACTTTAAGGCAAGAGTTTAAAAAATAGAATATCTGGTACAGAGTCTGAGTTAATGTTTGGCTTTAGTGTTTAAATAAATTTATTGTCCCATTCAGTATTCAGGTAATCAGCTGGATGGTTGAAGCTACTAGCAGTAATTTCCAGGTCAGAGGAAATATATTGAAGGCCTGCTAGAGTGGGGAGGCTCTCCTCCTCCCTGGGGAACAGTCTAACCCCTGGGTATAGGAATTGAATGGAGGGAACAATCTTATGTCATCAGGTCATAACAATTTGTAAATGTAAGGTAAAGTTGGTGACTTAGTGCATTTGAGTTGCTGTAACAAAATACCACAGACTGGTTGACTTGAGATTTATTTCTCATAGTTCTAGAAGTTGGGAAGTCTCAGACTGCATTTTTGGTGATTGCCAGTTTCCTCACTCATGAATGGCAGATTCTAGTTGTCTTCACGTAGCAGAAGAGTTGAGCTTATCTCCCAGAAACTTTTTAAAAGGACATAATAGTTGGTGCATATAATCCATGTTTTTCTTTTTTTTTACATTTCAATGGAGTTTTTGTGAAGGTCTTTAATATATAGTAATTCTCTTATTTATTTAAATTTTGTTTAAGTTACATAGTTTTGTTCATTTCATATATACAAATTTAGGAACTAGTGATACTTCCCACATGTTTCCTATATGTCATTCCAGTAGCATATAATCTTTAAAGTACTGAACATTCATGAAATAACTGACATATTTTATTGCTCTTAGTTCTTTATCAAAAATGAAGAATGTCTATTTCACTCATATACAGCAAATTTTATTTTTTAATAATTTTAATTTATATAATGTGAACAAATTTCATGTACTTCATACATACAGATTTAAGAGCATAATGATATTTCCTACTCTATCCCTGCTGTCCATGCTCCCACCCGCCCTCCTCCTTCCATGGTTTTACTTTGCATAGTTTAACTACTTAGAGTCAACCATGGTCTGAAAATATTAAATGGAAAATTCTAGAATTAAACAGTTTACAAGTTTTAAAGTGCACATCTTTCTAAGTAGTGTGATGAAATCCCATGCCATTTCATCCTCTCCCAGGACATGAACCCTGCTTGTGTTCAGCATATCCAACTGCATGAACTATCTGTGCACTAGACTTATTTACAGTCTCAGCTATCAGAGTGACTACCACAGATTCAAAGTGTTTGCGTTCAAGTCACCCTTATTTTACTTAATAAATACCCCAAAGCACAAGAGTAGTGATGCTGGCATTTCTTTTTATTTTAAACTTTTATTTAGTAAACATAATTTTCCAAAGTACAGTTTTTGGATTACAATGGCTTTTCCCCCCCATAACTTCCCTCCCACCCGTACCCCTCCCATCTCCCGCTCCCTCTCCTATTCCATTCACATCAAGATTCATTTTCAATTATCTTTATATACAGAAAATCGATTTAGTATATATTAAGTAAAGATTTCATCAGTTTGCACCCACACAGAACATAAAGTGTAAAATACTGTTTGAGTACTAGTTATAGCATTAATTCACATTGGACAACACATTAAGGACAGAGATCCCACATGAGGAGTAAGTACACAGTGACTCCTGTTGTTGACTTAACAATTTGACACTCTTGTTTATGGCGTCAGTAATCTCCCTAGGCTCTAGTCATGAGTTTCCAAGGCTATGGAAGCCTCTTGAGTTTGCTGATTTCGATCTTATTTAGACAAGGTCATAGTCAAAGTGGAAGTTCTCTCTTCCCTTCAGAGAAAGGTACCTCCTCCTTTGATGGCCCGTTCTTTCTACTGGGATCTCACTCGCAGAGATCTTTCATTTAGGTGTTTTTTGTTGTTGTTGTTGTTGTTTTTTTTTTTTTTTTTTTTTTTTTTTTGCCAGAGTGTCTTTGCTTTCCATGCCTAAAATACTCTCAAGGGCTCTTCAGCCAGATCCGAGTGCCTTAAGGGCTGATTCTGAGGCCAGAGTGCTGTTTGAGACATCTGCCATTCTATGAGTCTGCTGTGTATCCAACTTCCCATGTTGGATCATTCTCTCCCTTTTTTTTTCAAATACACAAAAGAGAAGTTTTAAGATCCTTCCTTTAAAGTGAAAAGATGAAAGTTTTTGACTCAATAAGAAAAATTACATGCCAAATTATCTGAGATCTGCAACCAATAATACATTTTGAGGCAGAGGCTGCCTTCACATAGCTTTTATTACATGATGGCTTTATAATTGCTCTACTGTGATATTGCTGTTGCTAATCACTTACTGTACCTAATTTATAAATTAAATCTTATCATGTGTATGTATGTATAGACAAAATAGCATACATAGGATTTGGCATTGTCCATGGTTTCAGGCATCCACTTTTAGGGGTTGGTCTTGGGACATATCCTCTGTCAGTAAATGAGGATTACTGTAGTCTTATTCATGAGTGCATGATCTAATAAATACCTAAAGGCCTTACCTCCTATCACCTTGGGTGTTATGATTTCTAGAATGAACTTTGGGGGAAAGCAAACATACCATAGAATGTGGAGAATAAGAGTTCAGAATAATACATAAGGGTGAAGCTGCACAGTGCAGCCAGGGTGGTTGATATAGTTAAAAGGCTAGATTGGTGCTTGATATTCAGTTCCTTGAACTGCATTTTAAGTAAAAACAAGGCAGGTAGGCACATGCACAAACACTAAAGGTAACCAAACATTTCACTTTCCCCAATCTGTGTCTTCAATGTGACCTCAGTTTCCATGGCAGTTTACCAAACTCAATAATTTTAGTGTCATTCAAATTCTGGAAATATAGTCACTGTGTCTAGTTACATTACAGGATGAAATTAGTGACACATTTAAAAGGAGACTAGACAACTTTGGGGAATTGGTAATGGGATTTTGCCATTAGCTTAGTCCAATAAACATGGTCTGTTTGCCATTGTTGGATAGCCCTGCAATGATGATTCAGAATGAATCCCTGGTTTCGAGTCTAGAACCTAATGGACAGGTGTTCACTTCAGTATAATAGAAGTAAATTAGAGTTTCAATTCAAATCCTAACAGATGGTATTGTCACAGATACTAAATTATACTATCAATGGTAGATATAATTCTCATATTAAACCAGAGATTAGCATTAGGGCAAAATGTACTAGGGCATGGTAAGAGCATATGCACTCAAAAAAGAGAGAATTTGTAATTCTGAAATAAGTTTGAGAGAATAAAGAATGGGCCATGAGGGTTTTTTCACAATAACTTGAGGAAAATTACCTTGCAAATCAGTATGATGTGAGTGAAAATAATTATCCTAATGTTCTAAAAAACACCTACATATGAGTGTTGTAGAAAGAAAATTAACACCTAGTTTATTACAAAAAAGATTAAAAATTGAAAATAAATTATATAAGTATTTAATAAGCAGAAAATGACTCACACATTTAATTTATATGCTGGAGTTTACCACTTAATAAATTGCCAAGCTTTTTTGTTGTTTATTATCTCAACAGTATTATTTTTTTCAAAAGTGATACATTATCAGAGTAGTTGTGATCTTTATTTTAGGAATGACATTGAGTAATTTTTCTTTTTTAGCAATAGTTCATCACTTTCACCATGAATCTATTTGCTAAACCTTTTAACTTCCTGTTTACTTTGCATTTATTAAACATATCAAGAACTCTGATTTTGGTACTGATGTGGAAAATATAAACCATTTTCATTACAGTGAATTTTAAGTAGGATTCAAACTAAAGATACTTTGAAAGTGATTTAAAACACCATGTTTAATTCCTTCAAATGACCTTCAATTTAATTTGAAGCAAAGGAGCTTTGAATAAGTAACTGCAAGATTTACTCCATACAAGAAGCAATTCAGTGCCAGCCGAATGCAAGAAAATCATATGGCTTCAACATTTCTCTCAGACAACTATGTTCACAACTCAGCGATAGAATGTCCTGTGACAGCTAAGTGTATGGTGGAGATTATCCCTTATCAAGATTCAGTTACGTGCTCTGGTCTCAAAACTACCATAGGCAATTTGCAGACAAGATATTTTGTTGCCACTTCCAAGTTATTTCAATTTGCTCATGTGTGGAAGCCCATTGGATAGCAGATACTATTTAGTCACCAGCCTCTGAAGAATTGTTACTCAAACTTCATTTCCTCTAATATTGAACCACTACAAGGATCTACCAGAAGCATACTTCTGTGTTGGGGTCAACATACTCAGATTCTGCTCTCTCAGTAAAGAAATTTATCTCATCTGCATAGTGTGAGAGTTTAGGGACTAATTCATAGATTTTAATGGTCTTTTCATTTACTGCACTGCATGAGGTGACGATCACAGTTTGTTTTGTTCTGCCTAAATTTGATTTTATATCATCTTCACATATGGCACTTCAACATTATCACCACTGGGATTTCCCCATAGGAGCTGTGTACTCATGTTCTACAGCTCTTGATGTGACAGGGTATACAGAGAGTGGCATTGGATAACTGAGCCTGTCAAGTAAGAATGGATAGACAGTAAAATGGATGTATCATTTCTTCATCATTCAGCTGCACTAGGAAGCTACTCTCAAAAATGCGACTAGTCATTTGATGAAGATGAGATTTTTCAAGATAAACTTCTACAAATGAAATATATGGTCTTATAGAAATATTGGTATGTACTTAGTAATATGTCTTAGCCTCATTTATAGATATACAGCAGAGTCGGACTACTCACAATCATGTGATGTGACAAAAAGCTCAAGGCTGTGCTTGGAGAAATGAAATATGTGGAAATCATCATCATCATCCTAACTAGAGCATATGTATTCATGATTGTTGACAATATTGACTGACAACTTTCCATGCTCTAGGCACTAAACTAAGCCATGTTCGAAATATAATCTCAATCTTTACAACAGCTCTGTGTGTGATATTCTATTCTTAGCCTCACTTTCCTAATGAGGTAAATGAGGATGAAAGAAATTAAGTGACTTTCCCAAGGTACATGATTAAATGATAGCACCAGAATTAGAATAAGACTACAGACTCTAAGCTCTACAGTGCTGCTATTCATGGATATACATTTTATTTCTCATATATCTTTTGATTATATTCCAAAGACAGAAGTAATTGATTTTTTGAAGATTATCTACCTGCCCTTTACCCATTCTTTCCATAGCATAACTATTTCAGGAGTTGACTTTGTCTTGAAGAGAGTATGTCAAATTTTATACTCAGATAAAGGTCACTTTAGTAGTGACCATGTGCCTATGGGATGAATTTGTCTACTGTGAATGGTATATCATCCCAACGCTGTGGCTAGAATGACTATATTTCTATGTGGACTGGATGGCAATGAGGAGTGGATGATTTCACTCCAGCACTAAGAATCCATCACAAAACTTGCATGAGAATTCATGAACAAGTTTCTAAAATATTACATTCACATTCCTAAATATTGCCTGGATTCCTAATTTAATTAAGTATCTTATTTTAAGCCATATAAAATGCATTATGCTCTATTATCTTTTGACATACGGCCAATTGTGCATAACACTCTTAAATATGCCAGCTGTGTTTAAGGAATAAAAATACTTTGTTTTCAGACAGCTTGATGGAATTCCTGAAGTTTGTGAGAAAGCAGAATTTCTTGAATGTGTGATTTTTTGAACCACCAGAAATTCTGAGATGATACTCAATAAGGGAATAGTCCTTGCTCTTATTAGAAGCCTTCTTGTTTTTATTAGTAATAATATGTTGCTAAAATTTATTGAGCTCATTTTCCACCTTGACTTCTAGGTTCAAAGGTCTGATAGAATAAAGAATGTTTCCCCTCCCCCCAAAAAAGAATGCTTCCCCAATCTGGGCCAGACTGTGTTTTGCTTGTGTTAACCACAGGAAGAAAATTTTTGGAAACCCAAAGATTGGTTAAAGGGTTTTACATCCTAAGAAATGGCATGTCTAAAACAGAATTCTCTCATAATTGCATACTCTTTTCAATGTTTTCTTTCCCTGCCTTTGAGGACAGACTCTTTCCTTGCCCAAGCTGTTTACAGCTGGCAACTGTGGGTGCATGGCAGCTGGATAGAGCAAGTGATGCCCTCACACTAGACCTTGTAGCTCCGGCTCTTCAGCTTCCACCTGTAGAGGGAGCTGGTTGTGCTGATCCACCTTATCTATCGGAGAAGAGGCTGAAAACCTATGATGATGTATACTTCCAAACTTTGCCAAGGCTAATATCTTACTAGACTAGAGTTTCACAAACTATCAGTCACAACCTGTTGGTGAGTTAAGAAACCAATGTAATTGGTTTTAACAGCATGAAAACAATTTCAGAATAGAACCTATTGCACATTTATCTAACTTATTTTGCAATTATGAGAGAGAGAGAAAAAAAGGAAGAGAGAAAGAGTTACTGGGTCATGATTTACAATATATTTCTTACTGATTATAAAGTAGTGTGAAAACAATTGCATTGGACTTCTATCCTTGACATATCAATTAGGGCATTCTAATACTATACTTAAGAAGTGCTCTTGGGGCCGGCGCTGTGGCATAGCAGGTAAAGTTGCTGCGTACAGTGTCAGCATCCTGTATGGGCACCAGTTTAAGTCTCAGCTGCTCCACTTCTGATGCAGTTCTCAGCTATGGCCTGGGAAAGCAGTAGAAGAGGGCCCACGTGCTTGGGCCCCTGCACCCATGTGGGAGACCTGGAAGAAGCTCCTGGCTCCTGGCTTGGGAATGGCACAGCTCCAGCTGTTGTGGTCAGCTGGGGAGCGAATCAGTAGATTGAAGACTCTCTCTCTCTCTCTCTCTCTCTCACTCTCTGTAACAATGACTTTTAAGTAAATAAAATCTTTTAAAAAGTGCTCTTTTTCTTTGAGTAAATTAGAGAATATGAGCAAATATGTAGCATTTCTAAACAAAGGACTTTAAGCAATCAGTTTGCACATATTGCTCATTCATAATCAGTGCAGAAGTACAGTTATGTTAGTTGCAATCATCTTTGCATCTTAGTAAAAAGGCATATTTTGCATAAGAACAGAAAACACAATTGATTGTTTTCCTCTTTTCACATACAGAAAAAATTATTACATACTAGAAGTCAAAAGATCCAGACCTATGTGAAAATTTTTCACTAATACTCACAACTGAACACTTACAATGTGCAAAGCATTGTGGTTACAGAAAAACAAGGCCAGGAATACAAAAAAAAATGATATGTAGGCTTTATTGCTAAAAAAATTATAATTTAGTGAAAGAGATGCGTACATCAATAATTCAAGGGCAGCAACCAATGTAGTGTTGCACAAGTCCTTGGTCTGTTGACTTTCACATCCATTCCTTGTCCTTCTGCTCCTCTCTGTACCATGATGGGGCTGACCCCTACAGGTGTGATTTCCAAGGTTCCACTGTCAGCTCACCCCAAGTGTTTGAGCAATAGTGACAGGAGGGTGGAATCATTGTATTTCTAATCCCCTTTCTTGGTCTCCATACATATGAGTATTAACCCATTTTGCATTACTACACCAAAATATTTGAGGCAAGCTAACTTCAAAAAGAAAACAGGTTTATTTAGCTCGCAGTTCTGGAGATTCAAGGTGATGACACCAGTATCAGCTTGGCTCTGGTGAGGACTTAATGGCAGATGGCAATGGTAAAAGCAGGAGCAGAGTGAGCAATGACATTCCTAATAGGATGCCAGAAAAAGATCTGGGGGTCAGGCTCAAGCTTTTATAATTTCATTCTTGCATGAACTCTCTTCAGGAGACCCATACTCTCTTCCAAAGACAGAAACCCCATTGACCCAAGGGCCTCCAAACAGGTCTTACCTCTTAAAGGTCCCGGCACCTCCCAATAGCATCACCTTGGGGACTGAGCCTCCATCACATGGGCTTTTGGGGAATGTACCCAAACCATATCCACACAATAGTATGGTTCCAGGGCCCTTTGTAGAAGCTTGTCATGGTTTCAGATTGTTCTACCTGGTCCTAACTCCTGGGTTCCCATTCCCACTACATTTGCTCCTGCTTTTGGCCTTATAGTCAGCTATTGCAGTAATTTCCTGGTTTTTCTAATTTTTCAATTGTTCACCATGCCCTGTTGCCCTCTAAGGTCTTTCATAACCTGGAAAACCATTTTCTGTATTAAATTCACTTTATTTTAGGTACTTGGTGTGTTTGTCTTTGCCTTGTTGGACTCTGATTAGTACGTGTGAGTTTAAAATAAGACATTTGTATATCATTGTCATCATTGCTATGTATTTAATGCTTATGTGTGTGAGGTAGTATTAGTGCCTTTCATATATTAATAGCTCTACTTTACAAATTAAGAAATTGAGACACAAAGAGGTTACTTCACTTGCCCAAGGTCATGTAACTCATTTCTATGCCCTGATTTTCAACTTGGATAAAAAAGAAGTCCAGAGATTTACTTGTAGAGTTCTTCTATGAGGTGTATAATTCCTCAAATTTATCACAATTTTTTTAAATCCCAGTGTCTTTTGATACTAACTGATTCCTTCATTGATATAAATGGACATTTACTGAGCATCTGTTATATATGAAGACAACAGATGCAATGGTTGAAGGAAGCTAGATAATTGTCTTCTATAAATAAACAGTCCCACTTTCAATCAATTTCTAAAGGTTTATTTTATTTATTTGAAAGACAGAGTTACAGAGAGAGAGAGAGAAAGAGAGAGAGAAAGTCTTCCATCTACTGGTTCACTCCTCAGATGACTGCAACTGCTAAGGCTGAGCCAGTGCAAAGCCAGGAACTTCTTCCAAGTCTTCTGTCTGCATGGGTTCAGGGGCCCAAGAACTTAAGCCATTTTCTTCTGCTTTCATTATCAGGGACCTGGATCAGAAGTGGAGCAGCTGGGACTCGAAGCATCACTAGCCGGCGGCTTTACCTGCTACGCCATAACAGCTGCCCCTCAAACTATTTTTATGAAGGTGATAGCACTGCTAAAATCAAGGACTTCTCATGTAGGATAGGTTTTCAAACCTTATGGCCAAGTGAAATCTACAAGGCAGCCCAGCAATTGTCAGGTTATCTTTGAAATAAAATTGCATTTGGAAATATTCCTGTGTGAAGCTCAAAGAAAACATTTGCAGCCTTACCCTGAAACTAGTACTCTTTAATTTGTCCATTTGAAGTAAACATACATTTTAGAACCATGGTAAATCAAGTCTGGGAAGTAGTATTTCTTTTGTAGCTAAATAATCATTGGCACACAACATTATGGTTGTTTCTCATTACTGTAGTTTGGGGAGCTACTTTTCACAAACTTTCTCAATCAATATAATATAAATCAATCAGCTACCATCCAAACAACCCTCTGGGTATGGATTATTCAGCATGCATACAAGGCTACTCATATTATGGACTGAAATGTACAATCAAGCAGAATGATGTGCACACAGCTGTTTTATATTTAGTTGGCTTTCTAATGTGAGCTAATTTGTTGTAGGGACTGAGGGCATTACTAAGATTTATTTTAAGTTTAGGATGAGATGAAATTATTGTTTGAAGGTGAGACTTTAGTCCCCACTCAATTTTAACAGACAATGCTTTTGTATTTCCTTAATGTCAGATGGAGGAAAGTGTTTGATATATTAGCACACATGAAGGTGCCAGGCTTCACAATACCTCCTCTTTTTCTGAAACCAACATCTTAAAATCTCTTCTTTCAATTTATAATGATAAATGTGAATAAAAGCAAAGGTGATGTGAATACCAGTTAGAGTTGGAAATACTCTATGTGAAAATTACATGGTGACTGCCTAACAAAATATAGTCTTCACCTTTCTTTGATGTCCATCTCAGCTAAATACTCTGATAGAAGGTAAGACTGTTCAACAGACATCTTGTACATGGTAGAAGTTGCTTTCCTTTATGCATGTTTTCCCCTTGGGCAAAAATGAAGCACAGAAGAGAGGATAAAAAGATCTTGAGGGATATAAAATGCCATCCTGTAGTTTTAGAATAACTTAGTGTTCTTTCCTGAAACTATGCTGTAGTACAAAACCTTATAAAGAGAGAATCGACAGCTAGCCATTCTCCAGAACATGAGGCTACAACTACTAAAATGGGTAAAGTTAGTGACCCTAAGTAGTACAGTATTGCAATGGCTATGGAAACAAAATCAACTTTGTCAGGAGGTTACCAGGATACAGAATGTAAATTCTAACAACAATGAGAATAGATCAACCAGAAAGGTTTAATTGTATCAATTCATATTCCTAGCTTACTGAGAAGTCAAAACTCTAGAAGAATGCCAGTTATTCCTTTTGGCTCATTATAAAGATTTGAATGCTTATGAATTTGGTTGATTCAAAATACCAGCAAGCAGACTGCACAACTAGTTCCAAACAAGCCTGAAGAGGTATATTAACCATGTTATTGGAAATAGATATTTTTAATGTACTCTGCAATATTAGTGACCCAGTAACTATGTAATGATATAAATCTAATAATCGAACAACTTTAAAGCTGATATTGCTTACTAATAAGACACCATCTTCACAGTTCAAATAATAGCATATGGTCTGAAAGAAATCAGAGTACAAACAAGCTAAAATTATAACCAAAAATTCAATATTTTAAGTTGCATCTTTACTACTGGATTTCCTTGCCCATTATTTGTTCAATGCCAACTTCACAAGTGTTTTCTATATTCAAAATATGTTTCTAACTTGTGCATTTTTCTCTATTCTCAAAACCACTATGCTAAGCCAGAATCCATACAGAGGCGTTGACATTGTGGCACAGTGGGTAGCTGCCACCTGCTACGCTAGCATCCTATACTGGTGACAGTTCGTGTCCTGGCTGTTCCACTTCCAACCCAGCTCCCCACCAATGGCCTGAGAAAAACATCAGAAAATGGCCCAAGTGCTTGGGCCCTTGCCACACATGTGGAAGACAAAGATGAAGCTCCTGACTCCTGGCTTTGGCCAGACTCATCTCTGACCATTGCAGCCAGTTGGGGAGTGAACCAGTGGTTGAAAGACTCTCTCTCTCCCCCCTATCTCTCTGCAACACTGACTTTAAAATGAATAAATACATCTTTTTTTAAAGAAAGATCCTTAATAGAACTACTGTTTTTATACTTGCTCTTCTCTACCCATTCTACTTCATTTTCAATTTTTTTTGTCAATATGATTTTCTAGCACATACATTTAATCCTGTCAAATCATTCGAACATTTCCCCTTTCCCTCAGGGTAAAATTTAAATTTCTTGATGTAGCTTATCAGTTCTGGCTTTGGCTTGTTATCTCTGATGTTGAAATACTACAGCAGCAAGTATTTGCAATAGATTGAAATGGCCAAGTAGAGCCTTGTGACTTTCATTGATCAAGAAACGATCACAGAAGTCATGGTGTGTGAGTTCTGAGCCTAAAATTCAAGACACTTGGAAACTTCCACCCTTGCTTTCTGGGAACCCTGCCACTGCTATGTGAAGAAGTCTGGGCTAGCCATCTTGAAGATGAATGGCCACAGGGGTGAGGCTAGAAGTATGAGTAAGCCCCACAATGTCTAGCACAAGTTTCTGACCCATAGAAATGCAAGCCAATAAATAATTATTGTTCTAAACCATCAAGTTTCAGGGTGGCTGGATATATAGAAAAAGCTCATGCTATCTTTTCATTTTTCATTATTTGTCCTTTCAATTTTAATGAATACGTGAATTTATCTCATCAGAAAACAAACAGAATCATGACTCAAGTTTCAAAAATTATATGTCTCAGTAACAGGTTTTGTATGTCTGAGTTCTATCACATTTGTTGCAGCTCACCCACTCCTTCTGCTTCGAGAGGTTGGCGTGGGTGACGGTGAGATGGGAGGATGGTGGAGAGAAATGCCCTAAGACAGTAAATGAAGTGCAGCGTTATGCATGAAAATCCTTGATTGAGATGGCCCATGAAATAGGGAGAGCACAGTACTGGCTCCAACAGTGATAATATAACTATGAGTGGGCCCATTACCACAAGATAACATTAACAATTAACCCAAAAGCAACTGAGTGAGCACACATCAAGTGATCCTATCTCCACAGGGAAGTATTCTGACTAGCTCGTCAGGACTTAAAAAACTTCCCATTCCATTAGAGACATGTTGGGTCTCCCCTGCTCTGAGTAAAGGATAAATTTTGGTATACTACCCTTGATCTGAATTTTACTTGGAATTCTAGAGAATGTCTATGGGAAGGCTCTCAACGTTTAGATTCTCCACAGGACTTTGTAATCACAGAACAGAGAGAAGTAAACCTCGCACTCCAGGATTCCTGGAGCAATGCCACTCCTCTGGACTCCAGCTTTCAAACCAGTGGCCAGTAAGCCTAAATTACTTGGTTACTGCTCTGAAAATCTTAAAGGATCTCTTTGCTTTAACCCTGACACCCGTTCTCCCTTCAGGAAACCTTACCAGATCATGCCATCTTCTCTGGAATTTCTATATGGGAGAACTTTCAGAAGTTCATGAAAAAATTGAATTAAAAGATGAATTTTTTTTGGTTTGATGAGTTTTGATACTATGTATATTTTTGTATAATAAACCATTTTCAATGAACTTGTTGAAGATTCCTCATATTTCAAGGAACTTTATTCTAGCACCATCTGAAATACAACAGTAAGACTTTGACTCATACCAATAGACATGAACATGGAAGTTTTGCTCTGGCATTATTAGCAGTGTGACACTGGATAAGTCATTTGACCTCCCAACTTTCTTTACAAAATAAGTTTACCACCATATTGCAGGTTGGTTGTGCTTTAATGACTATATTTTTCTAGGTCCTTCCCCATAGGCACATCACATCGATTTACTATCTCCATCAGAAGATGTTTTTTTCTCTCAATCAACAAATATTCAATATTAGAAGTAAACCATACAAACATTGTTGTCCTTAACAAACTTACATTCTAATAGAGGGGCTAACTAATAAACAAATAATAATTTTTTAAATCACATAATAGACAAAATATATGACTAAATTATCAACTCTATTATAAAATGACAAACACCATTAAGAAAAAAAATAGATCAGAATAAAGAGGGTTACGAGAAGTAATCAAGTAATCAATTCACTGAGAAAAAGGCACTTCAGGGGCCATCACTGTGGCTCAGTAGGTAAAGCCCCCGCCTGCAGTGCTGACATTCCTATGGGTACTATGTTCGTGTCCTGGCTGTTCCACTTCCAATCCAGCCCTCTGATAATGCCCTGGGAAAGCAGTGAAAGATGGCCCAAGTGCCCCTGCATCCATGTGGGAGACCCAGAGGAGCTCCTGGTTCCTGGTTCCTGGCTTCGGATCAGCCCAGCTCCAGCCATTGTAGCCACTTGGGGAGTGAACCAGCAGATGGAAGACCTTTCTCTGTGTCTCTTCCTCTCTCTGTCTGTAACTCTATCTCTCAAATAAATAAATAAATCTTTTTTTATAAACAAGACATTTGAGTTAATAAAGACTTGAATAAATTAAGTGATTTAGACAAACAAATATCTGGCAAAAGAAAACTCTGAGTAAAAGGAACAGTTCTCATGCTTGACTTGTGTGAGGGATAATAGAGTCCAGTGTAACTGGAACTGAGAGAATGGGTAGGAAAGCAGTATAAGAAGAGGGGCCGGCACTGGGGCATAGTGGGTGAAGCTGCCACCTGCAGTGCCGGCATCCCATATGGGCACTGGTTTGAGTTCCAGCTGCTCCACTTCCTATCCAGCTCTCTGCTATGGCCTGGGAAAGCAATAGAAGATGGCCCAAGTCCTTGGGCCCCTGCACCTGTGTGAGAGACCTGGAAGAAGCTCCTGGCTGCTGGCTTTGGATTGGTGCAGTTCCGGCTGTTGTGGTCATCCGGGGAGTGAACCAATGGATGGAAGACCTCTCTCTTTCTATGCCTCTGCTTCTCTGTAACTCTGCCTTTCAAATACATAAATAAGTCTTGAAAAAATGTTACATTGTAACAACTTTAAAAAAAAGAAGAGGTCAGAGAAATCATGAGCACTGAATCATAGAGAACTCATCGGCTATTTTAAGCATATTGACTTTACCTCTGGTTGAAATGGACATGGTTTGCAGGGTTTTGAGCAGAAAGATTGACATGGTCTCTTTTTATTTTAAAAGATAATTTTGATTTCATAGTTGAAAATAGTATATAAGGAAATAAAGACGGAAGCAGGGCTGCCAGTTGAGAGACTATTATAGATGGTGGTGACAAAGGCCAGGGTGGGAACTGTGGATGTGGTGAGGAAGTAACTGGATTTCAGTTATACTTTGAAGACAGAACATTATTTCTTCATTAATTAGACATGGAGTGTGAGAGCGATATATGAACCAAAGACTAAAGTCCCCATGCCTTTTATGAAATGTTCATAAAACACATTCCTCTCAGATTCCATCAAAGCCTCAGCCTTCCCAAGGAAAACGAATCAAGAGTATTTTTGCATAGCTTTGGTCTTCAGTTACTGTTTTAGACAGACCCTAGATTAAGCAGACAACGAGAAACATGCTTGACTTACTGGGCTATGGTTCAACCAAAGATTAGAATCTATGAAGTCACTTCCTGGGAAATCTTTCTTTTTGCTTAAAGCCTTCATGAGGGGCCTGGTTCCACCCTCCACAATAGTAATTTCCTTTTGTTTGGACTCAGAGTTACCTTGGCTTTGACTCCTGTCAGTATATAATTAGGGATTAAATCAAGGTTCTAAAAAATCACAACAGGCAGACCTAACTGTTAAAAGCCACAGGAACAGTTTATCCTCATTCACTTTAACCCATCTTATTGGTCTTTCAATACTAAGCACTTTAAAGCTGGCTTTTAAAACATAGGTTTTCTCACTTCTTTCTCACCCCTCATTCCAAGTGGCTAATGTTTGAAGCTCCAAAAGCTTTGAGGTCTTCCAATGAAGGAATCAAAATTCTGTTTACCTCAAAAGTGATAGCAAATTACACTTTGCTGGATCAATGCTAGAAGCATGGGTCCAATTTAGTTCCCACAGTTACTGCTTGGGAAAATGCAAGTGGGGTCGGTCAAGAACACTCACCGTAATGTATTCATGACTGAGCACAGAGAATTTATTTCAGGGCCTCATATCTTGACTTCAGAAAACAAAGATTTGGGGGCTGGTGCTGTGTTATAGCAGGTTGAGCCACTGCCTGTGACACTAGCATCCCGTAGGAGGGCAGATTAGAGTCCCAGCTTCTTCATTTCAGATCCAGCTTCCTACTAATGAGTGTGGAAAAGCAGCAGAAGATGGCCCAAGTACTTGGGCCCCCGCCACCCATGTGAGAGACCTGGATGGACCTCCAGGATCCTATCTTCAGCCTTGCCCAGCCCCTGACATCATGGCCTTTGGGGAGTTTAGTGGATGGAAGGTCTCTGTGTGTGTGTGTGTGTGTGTGTGTATGTGTGTGTGTGTGTGTGTCTCCTTCTGTCTCTGTAACTCTCTCTTTCAAATAAATAAATGAGACTTAAAAAAAAAACAAAACAAAGCCCATGAGAGTATTTCAGGCATGGAAAGCCAAGACACTCTGGGGAAAAAAAAAAAAAAAACTAAATAAAAGATCTACGCGAGTGAGATCCCAGTGGAAAGAATGGGTCATCAAAGAAGGAGGTACCTTTCTCTGAAGGGAGGAGAGAACTTCCACTCTGACTATGACCTAGTCTAAATAAGATAAGAGTCGGTGAACTCAGGGAGCTTCCATAGCCTTGGAAACTCATGACTGGTGCATAGGGAGATTACTGAGGCCATAAACAAGAGTGTCAATTTGTTAAGTCAACAACAGGAGTCACTGTGCACTTACTCCTCATGTAGGATCTCTGTCCTTAATGTGCTGTACATTGAGATTTAATGCTATAACTAGTACTCAAACAGTATTTTTCACTTTATGTTTCTGTGTGGGAGCAAACTGTTGAAATCTTTACTTAATGTATGTTAAACTGATCTTCTGTATATAAAGAGAATCGAAAATGAATCTTGATGTGAATGGAAGGGGAGAGGGAGTGGGAAAGGGGAGGGTTGTGGGTGGGAGGGACATTATGGGGGGGAAGCCATTGTAATCCATAAGCTGTACTTTGGAAATTTATATTCATTAAATAAAAGTTAAAAAAATATAAAAAAAATAAGAAAGAAAAGAATCAACATTTGGTTATCTCCTTGGTCAGGGGCATGCTAATATTAAAAAGGATTCAGCCATTGACTGAAAATTGTTTTGAAAATTGCTTTAGGGGAAGTGTTGAGTAACACAGACTTACCTTTTCACCTTTTTAAGAATCAAGAAAAAACGTATTTGCATATTTCACTGATTGCTCTTTATCTTCAAACCTCTTTGAATCTTAGTCCAGAAACTTCCCCACCAAACTTCATGTTTGGTCAGCATGGGTTCTTTGGAATACTTTCATTCTTTCTATAAAAATAATCTTAAAGCACATGTAAATATAACAAATAGGTACTACTTTATCATGTAATATTATAGGATAATTAAATTAGTATTAATTTGAAGTATGTTTTCTATAATTAACATGATTGAGCTTAGTAACTAAACACTCCAATTTCATCCTCAATTAACAAAAATTAGAGAATAAAGTTTTTTTGGCTTAGACTGTATTTATAAATTCAGAAAAATGTGACTGTTTCTTTTATTACATATTAGCTTTTCTCCCCTAACATTTATTAGTTTCCAGAATATCATTATGACAAAACTTTATACTGAGATCCTTTTGTGTGAATAATTCACCAACAAATACTCTGTGGATCCAAAATAGCTCGCCTAATTCTTTAAAAATTATAATATACTATAATAAGTTTCTGATATATTGGTCATCTACTAGATTAATTATTATAGATACAACTCTATGGGAGTAAACTGCTTAATAGAATTGTCTTGGTTGAGAAGAAGCAAACTGATAATTTCTTGAAGAAATATTAACTTTTTCAGACCTTTGGATCCCTTGTAAAGGAACTGCAGACCTAAAAAAACAAAAAACAAAAAACAATTACTCCAGGAAATGTTTCCTGGTACTTACACTAAATATGTATTCTTTCTGAGTGTTCTCAGCACTCATGAATGTAATTTATACTTCTACTTTGTACTCACACATTGTCTTCTTCTATCTTTCTATTCATCTTTATGGTCATTGAAAATTCAGTTAATGATTCATACCTCAAATTATTTGTGTTTAAAGATTTTGTATGTATTGTTCCCTTGTCATATAACCATACTCCAACTTGTATGTCATATGGTATTATAAACAGAATGGTAAACCTTCCAAATTCATATGTTGAAATGTCAATCCATAGCGTTACTGAATTTGACTATATTTGGAGACAGTGTCTTTGAAGAGGTAATTACATTAGAATGAGGTTATTAGAGGGCCTTAATCTAATAGAACTAGGGTATTCATATGAAGAAGAGATTAGGGCACAAATGCAGAGGAAAGATAATATACAGAGATAGGAAAAAAATAGCCATTTACTTGGCAAGGAGAAAGACTTAAGAAGAAACCAACCCTACTGACATCTTCACCTGGACTTCAAACTTCCAGAACTGTGGGGAAATAATATATTTTTGTTTAAGCCACTCAGTCTGTGGTACTTTATGATGGCAGCCCTAGTATCTAATACATATACTTTACAATGCTCTTATTGGTTTGTGTATAGCATGGGGATCCTATCACTGAGGTGTTGGAAATATAGTTCTTTGTAAACTATGCTTTTCATTGAGTGTTACTTCAGGGTCCTCCAAAGTATTTTCATTCATATTGATCTGCTTCAGAGTTACACAGACAGTTGTCATTATTGTTCATTTATTTGCAGATCTATGCATGCAGAAAAATGAAACAAGACGTCTACCTTATATCTTACACAAATATAAACATACAATGGATCAAGGATCTAAATCTATGACCCAATACCATCAAATCACTAGAAGAAAACATTGGGGAAACTCTGCAAGGCATTGGAATAGGCAAATACTTCTTGGAAAAGACCCCAGAAGCACAGGCAACCAAAACAAAAATAGACAAATGGGATTACATCAAGCAAAGGAGCTTCTGCACTGCAAAGGAAGCAACAAAGTGAGAGGCAACCGACACAAAGGAGAAAATATTTGCAATCTATGCAACTGATAAAGGATTAATATCTAGGATCTGTGAAGAGCACAAGAAACTCAACAATAAGAACAAAAAAAACACAGTTAAGAAATGGACAAAGGACTTGAACAAGCATTTTTCAAAGGATAAAATACAAAGGAGCATCAGATACATGGAAAAAATGCTCAGGATCACTAGCCATTTGGGAAACACAAAACCACAATGAGGTTTCACCTCACCCCAGTTGGAATGGCTTTCATAAAGAAATAAAAACAAAACAAATGCTAATGAGAATGTGGAGAAAAAGGTATCCTAGTTCACTGTTGGTGGGAATGCAAGTTGGTACAACCTTATGGAAGACATTATGGAGATTCCTCAGAAGTCTGAAAATACATCTACAATATGACCCAGCAGTTCCAGTCCTGGGAATTCACCCAAATGAAACCAGCATATGAAAGAGTTATCTGTCCTCCCGTGTTTATTGCAACTCAACTCACAATATGACTTAATAAATTAATAAGTTAAGATATGGAATCAACTCAGATAACCATCAGCTAATGACTGGATAAAGAAAATGTGGTATATATACACTACGGAATAACATACAGCCATAAAAAGGAATGAAATTCTGTCTTTTGCAACAAAATGAATGCAACTAGAAAAAATTATGCTGAATGAAATAAGTCATTACTCAAAAGACAAATATGTTTTCCCTGATATGTGGTAGATAATATAGAATACAAAAAATGTATAGAAATGAAATGAACATCTTCTGATTTGGCTGTTATTTTTAGCTCTTGTTTATACTCCTGCCGAATTGTGGCCTTTCTACTTTTTGCCTGTTGAATGTAATGGTTAGTGGTGTATTAAGCCTGTGATTATAGAGCAGATTAAAATTATGCTTTTGTAAAAATTAAAAAAAATTAACAAAAAAAGAAGGAGTGAGGGAGCTTAAGGGAGGGAGGGAAACAGAGTTATCTTCTTAGAACTATACCTATGAAATCTGTTCTCTTCATATTAATAAAAATTTTAAAAATTGCTAATTCTAAATATGTATCTTCATTTAAAATATATTGGTTATGTACCTGTTATGCACCAGGAATTCATCTAAATGATGGGGATACAGTGAAGAGTGCCACAAAGTCCTCTCACTCATGGAAGTTGCATTTGAGTGGTGGTGCTAGTCAATAGATAGCAGAGGTTCATTTCTTATTTTAACAAGAGTAGATTTTCTACCTTAATGACTTCAGGATAATAGCCAACCAGTTTATAATTGGTTTTTATTGTTACTTTAATGTATTTTTAAAGTTGGGAGTCTTGCTAAGGCCCAAATGTTTTGAACTGCTATATTTTAATGACATTTAATAGTGCATAACATATTGTATATAGCAGTACAGCAAATGCTTGATAAATTGGTGTAATTGCTCCTTAAATTTGCTTTTGTAGAATGTTTAGGTACTACCATATACATACTCAATTTTCCACAATGTTAGCTATAATAATTGCTTCTGTTTTTCTTTACCATGTTGAGTTGCTATTTCATTTGGATATTAATTACAACCCATATAATCTCTGCCTCATGTTTTCATATTTTTATAAGATGGAATAATGTAGAGTTTATTTGAGGAATTTTTTGGAAAATATTTCAGATTGCCTTACTAATCTGCTTTCCATTCATTACAAGCACTATTGACTAAATATAGTGTGGTAGCATATTTTTGATATGGATACTTATTGATGATATAGCAAACATTTGGGATACTTTCTTCTGAATTGCTACTAAATTGTGATAAATTTCCTAGATTAACAAAGTGTCCAGGCCATCATTATCAGAAAAAAGTGACTCCTTAAGTAACTAACATTACTTTTATATCTTGCTTTCAACATTTTTTATCATTTTTTTTGTTATTGTTGGAAAAAAAATCACCATCAGGCCACAGAGAAAAGATAATGCTAATTTCAATCAGTGTTGTATCTTTTTTTTTATTAATTAAGGGTTTACTTTGATTTTAGATTTTTTTAACTTTTATTTAATGGATATAAATTTCCAAAGAACATCTTATAGATTACAATGGCTTCCCCCCCACCATAACTTCCCTCCCACCCGCAACCCTCCCCTTTCCCGCTCCCTCTCCCCTTCCATTCACATCAAGATTCATTTTCAATTCTCTTTATATACAGAAGATCAGTTTAGCATATATTAAGTAAAGATTTCAACAGTTTGCACCCACATAGAAACACAAAGTGAAAAATACTGTTTGAGTACTAGTTATAGCATTAAATCACAATGTACAGCACATTAAGGACAGAGATCCTACATGAGGAGTAAGTGCACAGTGACTCCTGTTGTTGACTTAACAAATTGACACTCTTGTTTATGGCATCAGTAATCACCCTAGGCTCTTGTCATGAGTTGCCAAGGCTATGGAAGCCCCCTGAGTTCACCAACTCTGATCATATTTAGACAAGGTCGTAGTCAAAGTGGAAGTTCTCTCCTCCCTTCAGAGAAAGATACCTCCTTCTTTGATGACCTGTTCTTTCCACTGGGATGTCACTCGTGGAGATCTTTCATTTAGGTCTTTTTTTTTTTTTTTTTTTTTTTGCCAGAGTGTCTTGGCTTTCCATGCCTGAAATACTCTCATGGGCTTTTCAGCCGGATCCGCATGCCTTAAGGGCTGATTCTGAGGCCAGAGTGCTGTTTAGGACATCTGCCATTCTATGAGTCTGCTGTGTATCTCACTTCCCATGTTGGATTGTTCTCTCCCTTTTTGATTCTATCAGCTAGTATTTGCAGACACTAGTCTTATTTGTGTGATCCCTTTGGCTCTTAGTCCTATCTTTATGATCAATTGTGAACAGAAATTGATCACTGGGACTAGTGAGATGGCATTGGTACATGCCACCTCAATGGGATTGAATTCGAATCCCCTGGTATGTTTCTAATTCTACCGTTTGGGGCAAGTCAGCTTGAGCATGTTCCAAATTGCACATCTCTTCCCTCTCTTATTCCCACTCTTATATTTAACAGAAATCACTTTTCAGTTAAGCTTCAACACTTAAGAATAACTATGTATTGATTACAGTATTCAACCAAAAGTATTAAGTAGAACAAAAAAATACTAAGAGGGATAACATATTAAGTTGTTCATCAACAGTCAGGGCAAGGGCTGATCAAGTCACCGTTTCTCATAGTGTTCATTTCACTTTAACAGGTTTCCTTTTTGGTGCTCGGTTAGTTGTCCCTGATCAGGGAGAACATATGATATTTGTCCCTTTGGGACTGGCTTATTTCACTCAGCATAATGTTTCCCAAATTCCTAATGGGGATCGCTTTTCAGTTAAAATTTAAACACCTAAGAATAATTGTGTGTTAATTACAGAGTTCAACCAATAGTACTAGAACAAAAAAAATACTAAAATGGATAAACTATTACATTGTACATCAACTGTCAGGACAGGAGCTGATCAAGTCACTGTTTCTCATAGTGTCCATTTCACTTCAACAGCTTTCCCCTTTGGTGCTCAGTTAGTTGTCACCAGGGTGCAAAATTGCCTTTTAAAAAATTGCCTTTTGCATATTTGTTTGCTTTAGGGGAAAGTAGGGATTTTTATCTGTGCTAAATTGATTTCCATCTGATGAAAAGACATCACTAAATTCCATTTCCTTGTTCCATGTATTAATTTTTGCCACATTGATTGTTTCATGATTTGAATATGATGCACCTTATCTGTGTCTAAAGACTGATAATGAAGAGTAAATGTTTATTGCTTTACCACTGTGTTTTAGTGCCAGGATTTTTGAAGATGATATAGATACACACTAAAAATTCAACAGATGACCTTAAAGTGCACTAACATTTCAACTGACATTTTCCTACATGATTTATACTTTGCCCAGTGGTCAGACAGTGAATCAGTCAAACTGACTTATCCTGATTCATGAAAAGGTGAAAAGGTGTGTTCTCTATGACTCAACGCCTTCCCTGGGGTGATTTTGGAAACAGTTTTCAAAGACTTATTCTAACTTTTTAGGTTGACTCTGAACTTCAAGGCCCTGAAAACAAAGAAATCAAAACAACAAAATGATAAATAATATTTGGTTATTATATTTGTAAAACATGACTCCTTCAAGATTTGATGGTATTTTTAAAATTCATTACTTCTTTCTCCCCAACAAATATGTGCATGTTTTATTTGTTGTGAGAACAAGTCCAGTGACATTTTTCTTTCATATTTTGGATATGGACTGGAGAATTATGCACATATTTGAGAATCAGGAGATATTTAGAATTCCATGAAGATCACTAAAAAAAAAATGGGTCCAGGAAAGTTTGACATCAGAGAACAAAGCAATTTATCCCCACAAAGATGTAGAGAGCATGGAGAAGATGACAACTCAAATAGATTAAGCTATAAAGAACACCTTTTATTTTTTGCTTTTACTAAAAGAATCTAATCCAGACAGCAACTATAAATATCAAGGTCACTTGCTTAGGTGAGAAAAGCCAATTTGTTTTCTCTGAGTAAGCACATACATGCCGCTGCTTTTTTTTTTTTTAAGTACCCACATTTTGGTAAGTGTATGTAGGGATAAAACAATGACAGCCCTTGCCTGTAAGAACTGCCAGAGTCAGACGTTCTCATGGGTTTCAGAAGTAATACAGAATGTATTCGCTGTCCTGAAGAGTGCGTAGGTTCAGTCATAGGAGTTCATTATTCAAGAGCATGTAAATTCCTCCCAAATCAACACAAAGAGAGACTATCCACACAATGCTTTTCAAAGACTAATAGAAGAGCAAGGAAGGAACTGAGCAGTCTAGTCACTATTAACTTCTTCTATGTCAAAGCAAAATCAGTAGTGAAAGGAAAAGATAAAGTTGAAAACAGAAAAAAGGAAAAACTCTAATTCTATGAACTACAAATGTAGCAGAACTGCTAAAACTACACATATAAAAAAGCCTTTTCTGCACATCACATGTATGAGCCTAGGTCTAGAAAGCAAAGCAACATGTAACATTTGCTGTCTAGAATATATTTTGGAACAGTTCATTGTCATTAAAAAATCAGCAATCTACCTCTTCTTTGAAATAAAATAGAAATCATAAAGCAGACTTTATTATATCAAGGGACTTAAAACAACAGATATGTGGATTGCAGTTCTTACAGAATGTGTTTTTCAGAGTTACACAAATTCTATTCATTCAATCAGGCAGCCTGTTTGGGTTTAAAGCCATGCATATTTAGCCCATTCCCCATGTTTTATAGGAATCTTCAGTTTTATTAGTACATTTAAACTGTGTTATGGAAGAACATTAATGGTGTTTCAAATGACAGTGAACTTTTTAGTCGATTACTTATCAGTATGCAAGCTTAAAACTTGGTGTCCTGGTGAAAAAATTTAATCTTGTGTTTACATCAGAAATGGCGGCCACAGCAATGTTCTTAAAAGAAAATTCAATGGAATTTATGACTCTGCTGCAGGTTCAAAATTTCCAAGTGTAGAGTATATTTCTGGTTGTTGATACATGTCCCTGCTGGACAATTGGTTTGAGCTATAGACAACTCAGATTAGAGAAGGAATTGGGGCAAGTGACAGCAATTGAATTTCAAATAGTGAGACACTGTGTAAGTAGCTGTAAAACTTTCAAGAGATATAGTCATTGATCTTAAAGTTGATGCATATCTAACAACCATTTCTCAGAAATGACAATTCTGGGTTATTACCTGGGAGACTATAATTTGCAGTTGCCATGGAGGAAATACTACCATTAGAAGATGACATGGTTTTTTAAAACTTAAATTATTTTAGGACATTTGGGTACCTACATAACCCATTAATGTTATTATTCATTACTTCATTTTCATCTTCAAGTTTTCTACAGTGCATGTGTCACCCTCCTCTCCAAATTCGTATGTTGAAGCCATGACTCCCATTGTAGTGGTACTCGGATATGGTGCTTTTGAGACGCAATTGGGTTTAGATGAAGCAATGAGGATGGGCCTTCATGGTGGGATTAGTACCTATACAAGAAGAGGGAGCGGTGGAGATACAGGTAGAGAGAGGAAACTGTGCATGTACAAAGAAGAAGTCATCTGAACACACAGCAAGATGGCAGTTGCCTGTAAGCTAAGAAAAGAGGCTTCAGAATGAAACCCACCTTCCTACAATCTTTTAGCTTTTAGATACGTGGGAATAAATTCTGCTGAGTAAGACACCCAGTCTATGGAAGTTTGTTATGGCAGTGTGAGCTGACTAGGACAAGGTTCAAAACAAAGACAAGTTTGTAATAATTTCTTCTGAGTTAAGCAATAGGAAAGCTGAAAAGCAGAAAAGATTAGCTTTAATAATAACTAAAGTAAGCCTCAATCCTGGAAACCATGACAGCTCGGATTTGTGAATTTTCAAAGTTACTGTGTATGGTAATTGACCTGGGTCATATATAAAATGAGAGACGTTATGAAGAACATCGAAAAGATCAGAGGCAGCTGAAGAATAAAACAAAAACCTAGAAAAGAACAATTAAGATCTGAATAACAACAATATAAATTAGTAAATCAAAGGTTAATTTTTATACTAAAGTTTGCTCTATATAAGTCTAGAAGAGAAGAATATATTTTCAAATATCAAGAATTTAGGACTTGAGGATGTAATATAGATAATCCATAAAATATACTTTTTCTCTTCTTAAGGACTTATTATGAGCTCTACAGACAGACTGCTTGTTTGAATACTACCTCTACTACTTATTGATTATGTGCTCCTGGACAATTCATATGAAACCTCTGTGCTGTAGTTTCTGAAAAATGGGGATACATGATTTGTTGTAAGGATTAAATGAGTTACCATATATAAAACACTTTGAATACTGCCTGGCCTATAGCAAGTCATTATGCACATGTGTATACCTTATATTATTGTGCACTACATAAAAATGTTTTGCTCAACATTAAACCATATTTACAATTGTGATCCCAAAGATCATAATAGACCTAAAAAATTCCTATTGCCTAGTGATATGAAAGTTGTCAAAACATTAGCATAATGCATTTCTCACGTATTTGTGGTGATTTCAGTGGAAATAAACCTGTTGTGCTGCCAGGCACATAAAAGTGTGCATATACCATTGTGTGCAATATGCAATACTTGATAATAAAAGAATATATTACCAGTGTATATCCTTATTATATTACATACTTTTTTTTTAATTTGGAAGGCAGAGTTACGGAGAGGCAGCGACAGAGAGAGAGAGAGGTCTTCTATCTGCTGGTTTATTCCCCAGATGGACGCAACTGCTGGAGCTGTGCCGATCCAAAGCCAGGAGCCAGGAGTTTCTTCTGGGTCTCCCATGCGGGTGCAGGGGCCCAAGGACTTGGGCCATCTTCCACTGCTTTCCCAGGACATAGCAGAGAGCTGGATCTGAAGTGGAGCAGCCGGGACTAGAACTAGCGCCCATATGGGATGCCAGCACTGCAGGTGGAGGCTTTACATCTATGCCACAGTGCTGGCCCTAATACTCTTTATTATTATTTTAGAGTGTATTCCTGATTTTGAAAAAAGTTTATTGTAAAATAGTACACTGTGTTAAGTGGGCAGATGCCTCAGCCATCTTGTGTTTACCACGTGCCTTGATTCCAGCAAGATGATACGGCAAGCAAATAACATATACCATATAGAGTTGTGTAAATATACTCTATGATAATCGCTCAATGACAACCTTATCTAATGGCACATTTCTCAGAACATTTCTCTATCAGTAAGTGATGCATGGTTGCATACACATACATGTGTTACATTTGTATTATTATTATTACTAGTCACATATCCATTGATAGAAGAATGAGGAGGTATTGAAATATAAGCGTAATGCTTTCCTTTAACATATAGAGAGGTTCCAGTATGTATTAGACACAGAATTAAATGACAAAGATACATAGATGACCTGATGATTTTAACTATAGGAAATTATGAAACATTGTGATGAGTGCTACATAATAATGTCAACTGATCCAGGCTACTGAACTGGTGGATGGTGTATTAGTATGTAATTCAGTACTGCTGGATTATAGAGTACAAGGGGAAAGTATTGACTAATGAGACTAAAAAAGTAACTAGGGATTTAAATGCCATACTGAGAGAGTAAATTTCATCCTGAGAGCAACTAGGGAGATACTGAAGGGTTTAAAATAAAGGAGTATCATGACTAGGTTTATTATTCTTTTTAAATTAAACTGGGCAAGAGGGTAAAGGGTGGATTCAGGACAGCAAGTACAGGAATAAAGTTGAATATGAAGTCCTTACCATAATATAAGTAAAACAGTAAGAGTCTAAATTAAACAGTGGTCATAGCAATAACAAGGAAAAGACAAACTCAAGAAATGTTTGAGAGACTTATAACTTGGATTTGTGCGAAGGAAAAGGATTAGTGAAAAATGACATCAGGAATCCTACCTCAGGGAAATGAGACTGAAAATGAAGGAGGAAGAGTCAATTCAGGAGAGGGAATTGGGCGTCCATCTCAGTTTATATAAGTTGCTAGTTTGACATCACATGGAAGGGAGTTTTATATATGAATCCTCATATCAGAAAAGAAATCTGAGTTGGAGATAAAGAATTGAAAGCCCAGAGGCACTTGTTGATAGCTAAAGGTAAGAGAATATTCTGATCTAGCTAGAAAGAGACAATGAGGGGCTGGTGCCCTGACGAAGTAGGTTAATCCTCTGCCTGTGGTGCCGACATCCCATATGGGTGCCAGTTCAAGTCCCGGCTGCTCCACTTCCAATCCAGCTCTCCGCTGTGGCCTGGGAAAGCAGTAGAAGATGGCCCACGTCCTTGGGCCCCTGCACCCATGTGGGAGACCAGGAAGAAGCACCTGGATCCTGGCTTTGGATGGACGCAGCTTCAGCTGCTGTGGCCATTTGGGGAGTGAACCAATGGAAGGAAGACCTTTCTCTCCATCTCTCCCTCTCACTGTCTGTAACTCTACCTCTCAAATAAAATAAAAATTAAAAAAAAGAAAGACAATGAATACCTGAGTAACAACAATGCTTAATTTAGAAATTTATTTATTTGAGGGTCAGAGAAGCAAAGGAAGAAAACCAAGGTGGGCAGGGGAGAGGGGAGAGAGGAGAGAGAGAGAAAGAGAGAGAGAGAGAGAGAATTTCCATCCAGTGGCTCACTCCTCAAATGCCCACAATAGTTGAAGTTGGGAGCCAGGAAATCTACCCAGGAAATATGTGATCCATCATTGTTGCCTCCCAGGGTGTGCATTAGCAGGAAGCTGTAACTAGAAGAGGATCTAGATCTCAAACATGACACTCTTATATGGGATGTGGGTGTTGGAAGTGACATTTTAATCATTATGCCAAAAGTCTTTCCTTAGTAGATACATTTCAAAAGAAATCTAGAAGGAGATTGAGGAGGAGTATATTGAAAAATAAAAAGATACCCCTCTCCATTCTCTTAACTTTGATTCAAGAAAATAGAAAATTATAGGAGCATAGGTGGCAAATTATGCTATGATAGCAAATTAGATTAATTCACTTTATATGCATTTATTGAGAACACACTATAGGAATATGTCAAGTCTGCTTTATGTATATAGACAACAGAAACAATCCATTGGATTTAACAACAGTGTGGTTGTAGATGACTCTCACTAGAGGAATGTCACTACTTTTATGAGGGCAGAATCCAGATGGTAGAAATGGTATTGAAAATGGCAACAAAATGCATAACTGTGAAACAGGGGGAATTCTCTTGTGGAAAGTTATTAGATAATTGTATAGTATTAATGATAATTTTTCTGTTATTCGATTATTTTACTGTGATTATGTAAGAAAATGTCCTAGCTTTTAGAAGAATATTTAGCTATAAAGAATCATGTCTGCAACTTATTTTCAAATTTTTCAGCAGAAATTTTATGTTTATATTGTTACAGTTTAAATTATATCCTATAAAATTCTTATGTTGATGTTTTAATCCATAAAACCTCAAAATGTGATCTTATATGGAGATAGATTGTTTACAGAGGAAATTAACTTAAAATAAGTTCATTTGAGTGGACCCTGATCCAATATGACTAATGCTCTTATAAAAAAGAAATCTGGACACAGGTAAACATAAAGGGAGGCCAGAGTGAAGAAACAAGGAGAAAGTGGCCATCGAGGTGGGTTGCAATTATGTCTTTGCAAAAGTTAAAGAAAAAAAAAAGCAGGTAAAGAAGGAGAGGGATTGAGGGAGGGGGAAAAAAAAGAAAAAAAAAAAGGCTCCTGCCAAAAATAGTAGCTATGCTCAATGTTTCCCCTGGTTTCTTGTTGTTTAAAATGTGCTTTTCCTGACAAGGTCCTCTTTGAGTGAATTACCTTCACATGCTAATAGACTAATTAAAATATAATAAAGAAAAAAATTCCTATAAAAAAGCCAAGGAGAGAAGCCTTGTCCAGGTTCTTCCCTCAGAGCCATCTGAAGAAACCAACCCAGTTGACACCTTGAGTTTGGACTTCCAGAACTGTGACCAAATAAATTTCTGTAGTTTAACCCACCCAATTCATGGTACTATCATGACAGCCCAAGGAGACTAATACCATGTTTGATACTGTAAGTATAGTGTTGCTCTAACATATGGCTAAAAATATAGAAGTGGCTTTGAAATTGGGTATGTTATAGAGGTTAGAAGAGTTTTAAGGATCCTGGTAGGAAAAAAAAATAACTAAAAGGCCTTGAAAAGACTTAATAAATAATGGACATTCAAGGAGGTTCTGATGAAGGTTCAGAAAGAAAGTTGCAGGAAAGATTTTTATTCAAAATTTTGGTATTATTGATTTCTATTTGCATTTTGTGCTTTAATTTACAAGCTAATCTGAAATATTTTAAATGGAAATGTTTTGAAAATACATATGAAAAATACATTAATCCATTATATTTTGGTGTTTAATGTACAACTTTATAAAAAGACACACAGATTAATAAATAAGTTTAAATTTTCTTTTTAAAATAATTTCTTATCAATTTATTTTAATTTAATTTCCCTTTTTAATAGATTTATTTACTTGAAAGGCAGGGCTAGAGAGAGAGAGAGAGAAGTTCTTCTATCTGCTGATTTACTCCGCAAATGGCCACAATAGCCAGGGCTGGTCCAAACTGAAGCCAGGAGCCTAGAATTGCATCTGTCTTTCACATCGATGGCAAGGGCCCAAGCACTTAGGCCATCTTCCCCAAGTGGTGCAGCCAGGACTCAAACCAGTGCAAAATGGGATGTTGGCTGCACTGGTGGTGATTTAACCCACCGCAACACAATGCCATCTCCAGATTAAATTTTCTTAATCATTTAGATCAGGAATTTAACAGTCCATGTCTCATGGACCAACTCTAGCCTATTGCCTGTTTGTATATTGTCAGTGAGCAAAGAACAGATTTAAATTTTTTTTAAAGGTTACAAACCCTATATATGGTCTGCAAAGATTTTGACATGACTCTTTACAAAATAAGTTTGCAACTCTGTTTTAGGTCATTAATGTCAATTAAAAAACAAGAATATCTTGATTATAACATCACTAGTGATTTCATTAGATTAGTTAACTTTTGCTATAAAATATAGCTTGGCAATTTAAGGGTTAAAAGCAAGGCACATTTATTATTTCTGATTCTGTGAGTCAGGAACTCAGGCATGGCTTACAACTGGGTCTTCTGCTCAGGGTTTCACAAGGTTGTGATCAAGATATGAAAGGCTTGACTAGTAAAGGATCCACAACCAAGCCCAATTAGACTGTTGGCAGAATTTATCTCTTTGTGGCCATATGACCTAGGGCTCCATCTTTTTGCTAGCTGTCATTTGGAGGCTGACCTCACATCCCAGAGGCCATTGCCAAGTGACCTTCAACATGGCAGTTTGTGCCTTCAAAGCCATAAGGAGAGTCTCTGTCAAGTCTGTTATGATAAGATAATGTGATGATGGGAATGACATCTCCATTACCTTTGTCATATTCTATTTGTTGGGAGCAAGTCAGAGGGTCCTCCTGCCCTCATGGAAAGAGAATGATATAGGAAGTAATACAAGGGGGCAAGGATCATGGGGGACATTTTAGAATTTTGCTTACTACTGCAGAAATCAAAATGAACGTTTGTGGGCTCGTCCTGCGAGGCCCACATTGTTGGGATGGTGGGTCAATAGCGTTCTTCAACAAGAAGCACCAGAGACAGTTTTGGTGAACATGTCCATTTATTAACAATCAGGCACAGGCTTTTAAAGGGCAGGCAAAGAGGAGTAGCTAGTTCAGGATTCTACAGGATAAAGCTGATACTAGCACCTCTATCTTTCTCCAATCAGCTTGAAGGTCACACAGTCTACATAGCCTTTTAGGTGGTCTTCAAGGGTCTGAACCACACCCGGAAGCTGTTTACCTGGTTGACAATTAAAAAGCCCTCAACAGGAAGCAGGGGTGGGGAAAATGTGCCTGGGGCCTCTGCTACTTACCAGCAGTCAGGTCATGGGTTGGTCTCAGTGTGCTGAGCTGGAGACCGGGTCTTTCCCGGGAGGCATAGTGTGCCATGCCCTCTTACCTCCTGTAAGGGCTAGGCAGGCAGTCTCCCAGCCAGGCACAGGATCACCCACAAACGTTAAGGAAGAAATGAATAACAATGTATTCATTATGTAAATATTTACATTTTTACACATTTCAACATTGCTGACCTATCAATAAAACATCCTTTAATACACTAACCAATAGTCTGTCAATGTTTATTTTACTAAGAGAAAAGTAACAACTTTTAGTAAAATGTTTTTCCCACAAAAGACCTTTTTTCATCTAAACATCAAATAACATTTTGCATTTAAAAATGGCCAAACTTTAAAAAGTCTTAGAAAAGTGTTAATGAGTCTGTGGATATAAATTCCTATTATGTTCAAACACATATTTATAATAGAGGAAAGCTAAAACATTTTCTCAATTTTATACTCAACTGTAAACTGTAGTAACTGAGCATGTTGGAGATAAAAATTTGTGCTTAATGCTGTTTTCCCTTTTGGAAAGAAACCTACTCTTTTGCTTCCTTTACCATTTCCAAAATATTTGGAATGGTGCCTTATATTTTCAAAAATGACGCCTACATGTTATAAGTCTAGAAGCTCCAGATCTAAGTGATGCACTGTAGGTCTTCAGGACACATTGGAATGTCCTTGTTAACTTGACAAAAAGATTTCAGTGCTCATTTGTCTCTCAAAAATACAACTTTGGAAATGTCACTTAAGAGAGAGTAAGTAGCTTATCAAACATTTCCTTGGTTGTTCAACAATATATAATTAATGAGCACCTACTTTATAACAGATATTTTCTTAGTCCACCTGGGCCACTATAATGTATCAGCTTGGGTTGGATGATAATTTCTAAACAGCAGAAATTTATTCCTCACATTTCTGGAAGCTGCGAAGTCCAAGATCAGGATGCCAGCAGATTCAGTGTTTGGTAAGGGCTGCTCTCGGCTTCACAGGGGGCACCTTGTTGGTGCGACATCACATGGTAGATGGTCAATCTCTTTTATAAAGGCACTTATCCCTTCTAACCCACCTCCTAATATTACTGCAATGGAGGCTAGGTTACAACATATGAATTTGCAGGGAGACACCACAATTCAGACCACAACAGACATGATGTTAGGTCAGGAACTATAGCACTTAAAAATCAGCCCTTGCTCTCATGGACTTTATAGACTAGCGGTAGTCCATGTTTCCAAACTGCTCAGACATTTTCAGCCATCTAAAGCATATATTTTTCTTTTTTACTTCAATTCCAGAGACATCCTTCTGTCTGCTTCGTTTGACAAATCATACATCAGTCATGTTAACCAAATAAGATTCCAGAATACTTTTATCTTGTCTTGGCAGAAAATATTACTATCACTCTATTTGTCTTAATGGATTCTGACCACTCACAGAAAACACTGCACCTGAGGTAAGAATTACTCACAATTTATCTGAAAATTTTATTAGTTATCCATCTCTAATTTCTTTTCATGTCTGAACTTATTTAAATGGAAGAAGAGAGAGGTTGAGATGCCTCAGGGACACATATTTCTTAAAACTATCAGGAAAGGAATCTAAAAGTATGTCAATAAAGAGTGGATGATTAAAACATTAAAGACATTTAAACTCCAGGGCTCAAGACCAAATAAAGTATAGCACAAGTGTTAAATGAATGAGCACATAAAAAATTGCATTATTACTTTCAGTGGATGGTTTTGAAAGTTTAAGGATTGGGTTCTGAGAATAATCTAGATAAGATTAATTAGAATTTATTGAACTATTGGAAAATAAGCTAGGTTCAAAATGTCGGGGTACTAGAAGTCATCCATACTTCATTTGTTTTATTTATTGGTATCAGCAGTCATCCATACTTCATCATTAAATTTTCCACTTTATTTATTTGTAAAAGGAAACACAAAATCAAGCAAAAAGAAGAATTAATAGCAGTGTTTTAAAACATTATAGCCCTCTTCTAGACAGGTGTACTTCACCTTCCGTTATGACAATAAAGATGAGAACTAATGATATGGGTAGTTATAAAAGTTTGCTAGCTCTTGAAAATTGCCTTCTAGTCCCTTCTGTTCACAGGCTACCCCACCTCCACTATAAGGAAGACGACAGAATCAAAATAACCTGTTTGAATACCTTTCTGCTACCATTTGACACTGACCCTAGTCACATGTTTATCTGTAACATTTATTCCCACTGTACTTATTTGAATTATGTGCCATCAGTTTGTTTGAAATGTTACCCACACAAGGTTTTAAATCCTGTGACAACGGTGGAAATCACCCTAGTGTAAATTATGAATTTTCCCTTTGCTTGAAAGTAATCTGAAATAATGCCCACATATGAAAATGGAATGTAGAAACTACCTATCCTTTTATGAAAAAAAAATTGTGTTGAAAAGCATGGCAACAAATGAGACAATTCTTAAGACTAATTAATGAAGAATACACTGAGATACATCTTGAATGGCTTAATGTAAGAGAATTTGTTGCTAAGATAATAGTACTTGCAAAAACTTGTTAGGTAACACTACAGTGTTTCACCCTTCAGAGTAGCTATATAATAGTGCTTTTCCCTGATACCTTGTGATCAAGTCCCTGCACTTTGATTTTTTGAATCAGCTTTTTCACTTAGTGACTCACCAGATTATGATGGTAGGCTAAAATAGGTGTATACCTCTCATTGTTCCCTAAAACACGCAACTTTTACTATTTCCTATTCAACTGAAAACAGTATATGTGGCATTATGCAGAGTGAGAAATAACTTGTTTCTAAGTTTTTGTTTAAACTTTAATAAAAAATTGTTTTTATAGATGGATACATGTGTAAAATATTCTACTCTATCAAATTGTCTAAAACTTAATACCTTCCTAATTACTTGGATTTCTAATTACCAGATACATGGATACATACCAGCTACTACATACATTTATATAAATACTGAATCCAAGAACACATTGTCTTGAAAAACTGCTATTATTAGACTGAAATTTGGTTATTTTCCACTTTTTCATAAAAATAGAATAAAAGAGTGTTCAGCAGTCTGATCTCCTGTGGGGTATAAAATGACTGCCTTTCTGAAAAATTGATTGTTGAATCAAAATCTAAAGAAGCCTTCTCTTAATCCATTGTTTTACCTTGCAGAAATCTTTACTGTTGCTCTAAGCTTCTTTTTGACTTGTCAGCAACATTGCAAACATCATCTGCTATTTCTTAGACCTATTATAATGCAGCATAGTTTGCTCTTTCATTAAAACTATAACTCTCCAGTCTGGGAAAATAATACCCCATGGCTGATATGCTTATGACGGGAAACAGTGACATATCTAGGGACTATTGAAATGTAGATGGTTCTCTACACTCCCATACATACCAAGAAAACATACATACACATTTCTGTCCCCACCAGAGTGTATTGGTGTACCTTTAGAGTTTATGGGTCTCCTGAGAACTGTTGAAAACACAATGGCTGTTTAACTCAAAAGACTACAGAGCATGCAACAACACACAACATCGCTCATCTTATTGCTACTGACCTTCTTCAGGGTCAGTCTGCTCTTCAGTCCCCACCATTGGTTTCCTTTCTTTCTTCTCTGTCCTTCCCTCATGACTTGTGTTTTTCAGATATTGCACTTGGAAGATGGACTTTTAGCAACCCATAAAATCTATTCTCTGTTGACAAGCCATCCAATTGCAGTATAAGGTATGATCAGCTATGGGTTCTTCACTAATATTCCGTTTCTACTTGTTTCACGAAGGCTCACTGTAAGAGTAATTTTCTTTCAGCACTATTTTGGATATTTGAGATCTCTGGATATCTGTGAAACATTCCTCTACTTTCAAATTTATTCCCTCTTGATATAGCTTATTTATTTAAAAATACTCATCAAAGGTCAGGCATTTGGCACAGCAGGCTAAGGTGCCACGTGGGACACCCACATCCCATTTCAGAGTTCCTGGTTTAAGAGTCCTAACTACTCAATTTCAAATACAAATTTCTGTTAAAGCACACCCTAGAAAGGCAGCAAATAATGGCTTAAGTATTTGGGTCCAGGCCAACCATGTGGGAGACCAGGACAGAGTTATAGGCTCTTGACTTTGGCCTGGTCCAGCCAGAGCTGTTACAGGTATTTACAGAGTGAACCTGTGGATGTAAGATTGACTAATATTTCGCTCTCTCTCTCACTCTTACTCTCTAACCCTCACTCTTCCTTCTCCCAACACCACAGCCTTTCAAGTAAATAAAATAAACAAAAATACTTATGATATATATGCCATATGAGTATCAATTAAAATGATTTTAAAATTTATTTATTTGAAAGCCAGAGTGACAGAGAAAGAGAGTGGTAGACCCAGAGTGAGAGACAGAGGAAGATCTTACATCCATTAGTTCACTCCCCAAATGGCCACAGCAGTCAGGACTGCTCCAGACCAAAGACAAGAGCCAAGAACTCCATCAGGTCTCCCACATAGCTGGCAAGAGCTCAATCACTGGGCCATCATTTGCTGCTTTCCAGGTGTATCAGCAGGAAGTTGTATCACAAGTAAAGCATCAGTGATCCAAATCTGCACTCTGTTATGGGACACTGGCATGGCAAGAGATAGCTTAAAACCTGCTGCTCCACAATGTCAGCCCCAAGCTAAAAATTTTTTAAAAGAAAAATTAGGGGCCAGCATTGTGACATAACAGGTAAAGTCACTGCCTACAATGCCAGCATCCCATATACGTATTGGTTTGAGTCTTAGATGCTCCACTTCCAAACCTGCTCCTTGCTAATGGTCTGCGAGAAGCAGTGGAAGGTGGCCCAAGTGCTTTGGGCCCCTGCACACACATGGAAAACTTGGATGAAGTTCCTGGCTCCTGGCTTTTGCCTGGCTCAGCCCTGGCAGTTGGAGTGAACCATTGAATGGAAGATTCTCTCTCTCTCTCTTTCTCTCTCTCTCTCGCTCCCCCTGCCTCCCTCTGTAACTCTGCCTTCCATATAAATATAATAAATCTGAAAGACATATCAATTGATCTTCCATCTGCTGGTTCATTCCCCTGATGGCAGCAATGGCCAGGGCTGGGCCAGACCAAAGCCAGGAGCCAAGAGCTTCAGCTGGATCTCCCATGTGGGTGGCAGGGACCCAAGCACTTGGTCCATCTTCCACTGATTTTCCCAGGCACATTAGCAAGAAGCGGAATTGGAAGTGGAGCAGTCGGAACTTGCCAGTGTCCATATGGAATGCTGGCATTGCAGGCAGCAGCTTTACCCGCTATACCACAATGCAAGCCCCAAGAAACATTCTCTCTCTCTCTCTTTCAAATAAAAATAATTTTTAAAACTAAATTAAAAACATATATTATAACATGTAGCTTCCTAATAATAAGATGTGATACCTAGAGAAGTGACAAGAGTTGCCAAGTTTTTGAAACAGCAGCTCAGAATTAATTCATGTATTAATTTACAGCAGGTTTATGTTTTGTTTTGCTTCTGTCTTAGGAGAAACGCTAGACTTAGACAAGATTTTGCAATATTTCTCTTCTATGACACTAAAAGCCACAGTTTCCTTGGACTTTCTTTAGTTAACAAACATAACTATTTTGAGATGTTTTGGCTTCTGTTTCATTTAATAGTCATACATTCAATGAGCATAAATCCAAATGTCACATGATATAAAAACTGCACAGTCCCATTTGCAGATTGCTTCCTTTCACATCAATGTTTTTTGTTTCAGATTTAATATTTTGAATCTTGCTAATACTACATTTCATGAAAAATGATTACAATTATAGGTGTCCCTAATTTAAAACAAAAGAGAAAAGTCTTACGGTCCTGAATCTGAGTTTATTAGTTCTTAATGCATTTTTGGAGAAAAATGAATGTACACATATATAAACTCTTGCTCTCAATCTCTACCTTTCTTCTTACCTTTCATATGTCACATATACTTGTCATAGAAATATTTATTTCCAAATGGAATTTTAATAAGTTTTCATTTTATGATCAAAATCAGCTAATAAGTTTTGAAATATATCTGTAGTACTTTGTAATTATATTCGTGAATGCATAAGAAACTTGCTGAATTTAAGAGAAGAAAGCTTATAGCACATCATTGCAAAAGAGCATATCAATAAAATTGATATATTTTATGCACAGTTTTAACATTCTGTATCCTTTAATTCTAGAGTATCTTCATCAATTCAAAAGGTAAATAGAAATATTAGAAACATTAGTTTGAACTTTAATTATAAGTTTTTTGAGTAGTAATTGAATAAATCAGTATTTATTGAACACCTATTATATACCCAGGACAGACTACTGCTAGGAGCTAGAATAAAGAAGAATAAGATGCCTGGTATACAATGAATTCAGAAATGTAGTGACCTTCGAGAGAAAATTAAAATTTATTTGAGTGTTGGGTATCATCTGGATTCTGTTCTAAATCTTCAGCTATGATTTATGGATGACCACACTGAATATGACTTAATAAATTATGATTCCCATAATTTTGGGAGCAGTGTAGTAGATGTAAAAAATATTGGACTTGGAATCAGGTGATATGTGTTTCAGTTACAACTTTCTAAGCTTAGGGTTGGGCAAGTCATATAAACCTTCTGAGCTTCAGTTTCTTTATCTTTAGGAGAGAAAAAGTATAAATAGTCCTGAAAATCCAAGAGGATGTCTATGAGAATCACGTAAAAGAATGTGCTTTGTTAGCTTATGTCATGTCTACAGGTGTAGCATATTGTACTTGCTTTATTTATTTGAATGCAAGAAATATGGACATCTCATGTACTATTACAAGCCTATCCATGGCTTTTGCAAACTTGATCAGGCTCTGCATATTCCAGAGTTCATGATCAGGTGTATACTGCTATGTAAAGTGTAGTTTAAGGAAAATATCTGGAAGAAGATCTTCAAATTTTAATTTACTTTCAAGTTTTCACTCTGTTCTAATGCACAGACTGGTGTTTCGGCATGCCAAACACATGCATGTCATTTAAATGCACATAGTGAACAAACATTCTTATTCCAGCAAAAGCAGCCAAGCCAATATGCTGTATTTTGAAAGGCTATATATTGCTACTTAATTTCTGAAAAATTTTCAACTTATGCTTCGCCTCATTTTTTATCTTAAAAATTATGTGCATCATTTTGTATATTTTGGTGGAAGTTTTAATACTAAGCACTAAGTGTTTTGATTCATGAGTGCAATTTACCCCTTTTCAAGTCAGAGAGATGAATATCCTTTGATGTCTGTAGTCTTCCTTTCATTTCCTCTGTCCCCATTTCCTGGTTCCCTTTTTCATCCTTTTATTGAAGTTTCCCTTCTCTGTAGCAATCCATCCTCTTTTCCTCGTAACTACCATATGAGTTTTGAAGGTTTACATTTGCAAGATATCTCTTGTCCCTTCACTGCTTTCTACAAAGCTTTTCTTTTTGAAATAAGATCCCAATTAAATTCAGATTATTTTGGGGGCAGTGGGAGTTTGCTCAGTGCTACTTGGTTCTGCTTTACAGTTTTTATGATATAGTGAGTCTAGAAATACTTAAGCTTGTAGAATGAAATGAAATTCCTCTATTGCCATTATGTAGAAAGAGGAGATGAAAAAGAAAGGGAAAGTAAGATCAAGAACCTGTAGGGGTTGGCCGGCGCCGCCGGCACACCGGGTTCTAGTCCCGGTTGGGGTGCCGGATTCTGTCCCGGTTGCCCCTCTTCCAGGCCAGCTCTCTGCTGTGGCCAGGGACTGCAGTGGAGGGTGGCCCAAGTGCTTGGGCCCTGCATCCCATGGGAGACCAGGAGAAGTACTTGGCTCCTGCCATCGGATCAGCGCAGTGCGCTGGCCGCAGCACGCTGGCCGCGGCGGCCACTGGAGGGTGAAGCAACGGCAAAAGGAAGACCTTTCTCTCTGTCTCTCTCTCTCACTGTCCACTCTGCCTGTCAAAAAATAAAAAAAGAACCTGTAGGGCCATAAGAATGGAATGGAATGTTGCAATGAAATACTGACCACTCTTCGGCACCATTTTGGCAAGGAAGATCCAAGACACTTATCTAGGGTTTGTCCACTTTGTTTCCAACGTTATTTTCACAGTTCCAAGAAGAATGAAGTGAAATAGTTGCCAGAACCCAAAACAATATTGACCGTGGCGACATTACTGATTACTGCCAGTTGTCCTCACTCACGCAGGGCCGCAGCACAGTATCAGCCTGCTCCACGTGACCACTTTACAGAGCTCTTCCCTTAAAGGCCGCCATGGATCTGACTTGAATATGTGATCCTAGAGTCTCAATCCACAATGACTTGCTGAATAAGTGTTTGCTACAAATTTTGCTCACCAAGTGTGATCCCTCATAAAAGGAAACAATTTTAAATGCTATTTTGAAAACCAAAGCACAATTTGCAGACTTTGTATTGCCAGAAATATCTTCTCAGAATATACACTTGGAAGAGTCTGGATGGACATTTGATAGAGTTCGGGTTCCAAATGTTTGTTGAGGACATTCAGCGACATGAGAGAGGCAGAAATATTTTAAAACCATGTAAGGAATAATTGGATTTAAGAGAATCAAAGCTGAATAGCTATCTTTTTGTTTTCCTTCAGAGACACAAAGAAAAAACATCTCATTAATATTTCTCCTAAGAAATAGGAGAAATGCTACCAAATGGCATTTAATTCCTCAAATCACAGACTATTTATTTATATATTTTTTTCTAAAATGGATTCTGTTTCAACCTATCTTAGTAGCTTTTATCCTTTTCTCTTTCTTTGAAAAATATATATACACACACATGCCTCTTAAAGATATGCTTTATTCCTCTCATGTGCCACAGTAAATCTCTAGTTTGAAGCAATATTTAAGTACTGAATTTAAGTCTCACCATACCCATCAGTCCTGCTGCTCTGACCAGCGCTAGATAACACACAATGACATGAACTGAAAGTTCCAAAATCCATAGAAACTTCTCCTGGCTGTGACTTACTGTCTCTGACATTTTGATGCTGATATACTGTAGATGAAATCCATAAATGCAATCCTAAATTTCAGGCATTTGGATTTGTCACTTTAATTCAGGCATCACCTTAGTTAAAGCTCAACTTACTGTATTTATGCAAAAAGAAAGGGGGAGGCTGAGGCAAAAGACATTTTCCTTCTGCAATAAATATTATCAGAGCTTTGCGGTGTTAAAATCAGCACATGCAGAATAGTGCAACTCCAAACAGTAAGCTGGAGTTGCAGTCTGGCAAAATAAGCCCTTCGAAGCTCATGAGCTTACTGCTATTCACCTGGTGGATTCTCTCCATCACGAAGCTGAGTGAGTCCATTAAGCTTATGTAACACAAGCTTAAAGGTGAAATGGAAAGCTCTTAAAAAATAAACTATTTAAGTTTCTAAATCAAGAGTGTGCAGTATGTGCTGAAACTTAAATATGCCAGTAATGCCACATACATTTGTACAATAATGATAATCACATTCACATTTTAAAGGAAACATTTAAAAGTACATTTCCTTCACAGAACTAAAAAAAAAAAATCTAAATCAGTATTCTGGCTTTGCTCTGAAAGAACTGAAGGGAGAGGAACAGTCAGGGAGTGCTCTGGCTTTGCAAGTGCTGTCATCAATTCTTATAAATCCTTAATCCAGTGCTTGATAGGCAGGTGAAGAAGAAATTGATTTTTTCAGATGTTTTGGTATAATAAAATACAGAACATAAGATATGTAAGCATGCACACAAATTTTCTTGTATATAGGAACTTATTTATTTTAGTATCCAATTTAGTGCAAGGAAAACAGTTACAGTACATCCATCAAAAATAGAAAAGGTGTTAAATAACGTGTGTATATTGATGATATCCTCAAACTCACTGAATAGTGGTGGGGTTTCTCACAGGCCCAAACACTTTGAAAAGCAAATCAGAAATAAGTTCAGCCCTAGAAAAGCATGGAGAGGTACAGAGTTTTCTTTTTTTCTTTTCTTTTTTCTTTTTTCTTTTTTTTTTTTTTTTACTGTAAAGAGGGCATTTTTATTGGACACTCTGAGAACCAACTTGAGTTTACCTGGCTTCAGCAAGAACAGCAGAGTAAACCATTCTTCCAAATGCCCTTTGATCTTTACCCTATAACTAAAATGGTAGTAAAACAAACTAGAGGAGGACACTGTTGTTTTCCAGGTTAATCTCAGCTTTCATAAGGGACTTTGTCACTAATACAAATTAATCTTTTGGGGCAGACATTTAGCCTAGTGGTTAAGACACACAAATCCCACATCTGAGGACCTGGATTCAATTGCCAACTCCAGTTCCCGACTTTAGTTTCCTGCTAATGCAGACCCTATGAAGTAGCAGGTGATGTCTGACGTACTTGGGTCCCCTACACGCCAACGTGGAAGACCTGAATGGAGTTCCCTGCTCTTGGATTTGGCCTGACTCACTCCCAGTTTTTCAGGCATTTGGGGAGTGAACCAATGGATGGGAGCTTTCTATCAGTTTTTTTCTCTGTCTTTCAAATAAATAAATGAAAATGAAAAAAATAAAAAGTAACCATACTTAACATGTCATTGGATTATTAGCTTTTTTTTTTTTTTTGAAGGAGGTGTCTTCTGAGTTTTCATCTGTTAAAGATGATTTGTTGTTTGGGGCTAGACCACCAGTCCTATGATTGTGAGGATAGGGAAATGAATAATTTGTTTCAGGCATTTTTTCTTATCCTGTTATAAAATGAGTTTGAGTTTTGTTCTCCATGACCCAGATTCCCATGACAACAGCAATCGTTACCTCGCTTTAAGACCTAGGAACAGATGAAGCCCTTGAACAGAATGAACTCTGATTTCTAATGCTGATTTTTTTCAGGTATGTTTTAATGTTTCAGTCTCAAATTTCTCTCACAAAATAGATGATTATAATCTTGACAAAGGATATCTATACATAGCATCCATTGTATCAGATCCATGCAAATAAAAAGACAAATATTCCTACTGAGATAGGCAGCCAAAACAGTGACAAAAAATCAGTTTGTGGGGATGTTGGCACCAAACATAGTCCAGGAAATTACTCCAAACCTCACTTTTGTAATGGACTCTAAATTTTCAGCAACTGAAAACCACACTGCACCAGCCAATTGGTGATAAATTTAAAATACCAGAAGATGAGTTCAGAGAAAGAAATTGCAGCCATGGAACAACATATTTCTAAGATCAATGGGACACATCTGTCTTACCAGAATTGGATACACTTCTGGAAAATAAAGTAATGATCTTAGAAGGTGGAACAGAGACACTTTTTAATATCTTCCTACTACTCCATCTTAGAAGAATGTGATGAGAGTTAAATGTTGTAGGTCTCTTGGAGGTTTAAAATGGAACTAAAAAGTAGCATTTATAATTCAAATCTTCCTCTCAGATGTTTTGAATTTATGAAAAATGCATAGCATTTATTTCTGCTTAATGTACTATATTTATAGCTTACATATTTGAGAAATCCCCATTACAATAGTTTATACTTCTTTGTATTGAAGAAACACACACACACACCACACACACACACACACTCACACACACAATATATATATAAGCATTAACACATGAAAAGAATATACTTCCTGGTTACCCCACGTAAGTAAAATTAACATTGATAGACCCCGCAACAGGTCAATAAACCAAAGCTTTAGCAGTCAGGAAAGCAAGGAGTTTCCAAAGTCAAGAATCCTTTGGGAAGATATGATGCCTTTGTCTCAAAATGTCAATTACAGGAAGAGAACAACATTCTCATTTGTCCCACTTTTTCCACAAAAGAACTTTGAAAGAAAGGTGACATTTGGAAAAGCTAAAGGGCTATCTATGTCTTTACAGATTAAAGTCAATGTTTAAGTTTTTCCCAGAAGTTTATAAATGAGTGTCTCTGTAGATTACCCAGTATAATTTTGTACAGTAACAAACAAGAAAGTGAACTCTTACCTGCTAGCCATATTCTTCAGTACTTTATACCATTTATTCAATCATTCATTAATTCTATACATATTTGATATTTACTTATAATAATTGGCACTATGCCAAAATGGAAAAATACAAAAGAAAAATGAGCCTTTTTCTTGTCCCAGAAAAGCCCAAAGACTGGTAGATGAGAGAGACTAGGGACAAAATTTGCATTGTTCATCCGAAACTGATGAAATTAAGGCTTTGGGAGATGGTTCAGATTTGCCCCTGGAGAATGCAAAGTAGAATCATGGATCAAAGACCAGTTTGAGAAATTCATTAATAAGGAAAATGTTCTCAACATTCGATTTTGAAATTTGAAGGAAAACAGAATGAGCCCCATACAACCTGAGCAAATTCTCTGAGCAAAGAGCAACCACTGCCAGTACTGATCCATCTAATCCCAGGATTACAGGAGATCCCAAGAGAAAGGAGAGGTTTGTTTTAAGTGGGATTTTGCTACATGAGAATTGCCTTCAACCCTGTGGGCTCCCTTACTGAGCTCTTTTCTCCGTACATAGGCATTTGCTATGCCTTTGCTCAAATAGGTTTATTACCTATTTGAACCCTCCAGGTGGTGATATCAGCTGCAAAAAAAAATATATAGAAATTCAACCAGAGTGGGTTTTTTTCAATCCGGTTTCAGTTTTTTCAACCTGTTGTGCCCTGCGTGTAGTTACACATCTAGGGAAATACTACCACTGAATTAAATGTTGTAGGGCCTTTGCAGAGTGCTTATCTGATACTATTCAAAAAAATGGAAACTCTGCTCAGCTCTATAAGATAAGGGCAATCTAACCTTGCCTGTGGTGGCACATATCTTATTTAAAAAATGTACAATACATGCACTATAGGGAATTATGAAAACTGTGGATTTCTGCTAAAAGGCTCTTACCATTTAAATTTCCATTTGTCAAAGCGATTTTGGTGCATGGGGAGTTGCATTATGGTGTGTCAACCAGGGACATAACATTTAAAAATGTAAATGAAAGCTTCCTATTCCTTTGAAGATATCATGAGGGTTTAAAAAAAAAATTAACAAAGTGAAAGATAGTGAGGTGTGGCCTCCCTGAGGGGGAACTACTTAAAGTTATCAAATTCAGTTTGTCTAGAAAACATTGTATACTTCATCTTCAGGATTTAAGTATAAATTATAATACAGGGATTAATATATCCTGATTTCACTCTGTTACTTAAATGATGGGTGTTTTGCAATGCTGTTCATCTTTTTAGTCCCCTTCTTTGTCTCTCTCCTGTTTAGTCCTGGGGCTAGGGCTTGTATTCAGCTGATGCATACCTATACCATCAGAGAAGTTGTTAAAATATTCAACTACCTCCTACTAGTCAATAAATGGCTGCTGTCCCTCACCCCATCAAGTGCTATGCACTGCCACAAGATTCCTATTCCTTCGTCCCAAAGCTCCTGACTTCCCTAGGATCCTCTAACTAAAGGGAGAGGATATACCAAATTTGGGAAGTGTGTTCATCCAGGAAACTCTCCTAGTAAAATTGCTGACTTCTGTTCTGATGGATTGGTGTCTGTGTTTTCTCAGTTGCTATGTATTTTTAAGCCTCTCTTTTTTCTAGTTGACCAGATTTTAAAGAAGTTGATCAGAGATGGCTATGAGCAATATTTATTTTCAACAGACCTCACCTGACCTTTCGGTACCTAGTCTCCCAGCTACTTTGTCCTAGCTCCAACATTCTACCTTGCAAAATTTACCTGCTCTGGGTTCAACCATATTAACTCATTTACTTGGACTATAGTGATAATGGCTGATAACATCTGAATGTGTCACTTTCAGGACTGCATGAATTTTGACAGAGAACTCATGGAAAAACAATAGTGTAATACAAAGAATTAATAATGACCATCTTCTGTTCTGTGCCTAGGGAAAGCTAAGCAAAATAGAAGCTGCTTCAGATGTTTTAACTCTAAGCCTTAAAATCCACAGTTTATAGATGAGCAAACTGAATCTCATAGCACCTAAGAAAGTTGCCTGAAATCACACAGATGTGAGAACTAACGCTAGGATTCACAATTAGGTCTCTCCGTCTCTAAAGTTCATGCTCATATATTGCCACAAGACCTAATAGCAAATGCTAGGGATGGGGAAGAGTGATTCTCCTTAAATAAGACCATTGAGGAGGCATCTCCTCTGCCTTCATGTGGAAGCACATCTGCAGCTGAAACAGAATATGAAAATTGAAAGAAACTGAGCTTTCTAGTCACTCACAAAATCATTTGGTCTTAGAATTGGAAGACAACAGAGACAAAAATCTAAACTCTGTGATAAGCTGACCATGACAAATGTCTTCCAACAACTTCTTGAATAGTTTTGGTGTTTTCTACAATGGCACACAGTAAATTGAAATTCTTCAATAAAATATGTATATATAATACATATATATGTATCCTGCATAAATGTTGTCAGAGCAATATACAGTATATTTGCTTATATTTTACCTCCTAAGTCTCTTCTTTAAACAGATTAAACTTCATAAATATTATCCATCATTTCCTACATGTGGTGAATTTTAGCTAAAATATGATGGTCAATGTCTTTGCAATTGTTTCTCATAATGTTCAGCTATGAAAATGAAAAATGGCTATGTTGTTTTATTAGTCTGTTTTTCACTACCATAACAAAATACCTGAAGAAGCCTAATTTTGATAAAGGAAGTTTACTTAACTCACAGTTTTGGAAGTTGAAAGTCCGAACATCATAGTAGTCTCTAGCAAGAACCCCCCTGTCTACATTTCCTCATGGAAGATGGCAACAGAAGGAGCTCATGTAAGGGAGTAATGACATTGCCAACCAGGAAGCCAGAGAGAAAACTCAGTCCTATAATTCCTTCTGAGGACACTGCCTCCATTTGGCTTAAGGACTTGCCACTAGACCCCACCTCTTAAGGCTCCACTTCCCAACAATGCCACACCAAGGACCAAGCTCTCAACACATGAGCCTCTGAAGGCAAACATAGCCAGATCACGGCAGTTATCAAACAAGTTTTTGAGATTCAGAACTAAATATATTCCTGGAAGGATTGCCATGCTTTTTTCTTTTTTTTTAAACAGGAGTATTTTTTCTTAAAGATTTATTTATTTATTTGAAAGTCAGAGTTTTGCCATGCTTTTTTCTTTTTTTTAAACAGGAGTATTTTTTCTTAAAGATTTATTTATTTATTTGAAAGTCAGAGTTACACAGAGAGAGGAGAGGCAGAAAGAGAGAGAGAGAGAGGTCTTCCATCCGATGGTTCACTCCCCAAGTGGCTGCAATGGCTGGAGCTGTGCCGATCCGAAGCCAGGAGCCAGGACCTTCTTCCAGATCTCCCACTTGGGTGAAGGGGCCCAAGGACTTAGGCCATTTTCTACTGCTTTCCCAGGCCATAGCAGAGAGCTGGATCAGAAGAGGCACAGCCGGGGCTTGGACCGGCACCCATATGGGATGCCAGCAATTCAGGTCAGGGCATTAATCTGCTGCACCACAGTGCCAGCCCCATGATTTTTTTTCAAAGGTATCTTTTATAGAGGTAAACTCCAATTTCCCCTGATTCTCAATCCATGTTCCTCCTGAACCAATGCATGAGAGAGGGAGGGGGAGGGGGAGGGTGGGGAGAGGGAGGGGAGGAGAAGAGAGGGGAGGGGAGGAGGGGAGGGGAGGAGAAGAGAGGGGAGGGGAGGAGGGGAGGGGAGGAGACAGAGAAATGTCTTTGGAGACTCCGGTTGCTTTTGAAAAGGCAGTTTGGTTGGGGGGGGGGAGAGGTATGTGAGACTAACACCACTTCGTGGAGGTAAACAGGTGTATTGAATCATTCATCATTCATCAACAATGGTATGGGCACTATCATGGACATAAAATGTATCTTCAAAAACACTACCTGGTTCCTCTCATTTCAAATCATACCCACTAATAATATTATACATAGGGTGATTATTAGACTTAGGTATATCAAATATTAGCCTTTAGTAAAAAAGAGGAATAAGAATCAGATTTCCATTAAATTTGATCTTGCTTAGCTAGCATGCCTCTGATGGTATTATTTTAATATTTATTAAAAGCAAGACTCAAGTACAAGCTACTAGATTTTCTTTCTTTCCATTTCCATTTTAATCTTACATCTTACCGAAATTTTTCTTATTCAAGTAGAATTCACGAAAGATTTACATAAGCAAAAACACTACATTATAAACAAATGTACCTAATCCCATATATTGCCTAACCTCAATACTGTTTGGCCAATTTGCTGATTCATCTGACATTATACTAACCTCATTGTCTAACCAACCAAACCTGGAACCTGACACAAAGATTCAGCTGCTTATGATTGAATGTTTAAATGTATCTCTGCAGTCTTGGGCTTGTCCTTTTCGTTCCTCTCTTATGATATTTTTTAAAAGAACTAAGTATATATACCCAAACATTCTGAAAAAGATACTTTTTTTTTTCCTTTCATGATGTCATTCAAATACATGAGGAATCAGTGTTATCCTAGAAAGTATCTACCAACATATTGTAGATCTTCATTTCTGCATACTACTAAATGACTCAGTATTTCAGAAAACTATATAACTTCAAGTCTTGCTATATTTATTTAAGGTGAAATTTTAGTTGTTCAAGTAATAAAACCGAAGATGCGTCAAGAAAGGCTTCTCATACATTCTTTTCCATCTTAACCCAAAGTTCCATGTTTTGAGTTCATTCTGTTAGAAATAAGTCATTGTCACCGTAAAGCTTTTTATGAATTGTAAATATTTCAAACACACGTTTTAATACACTGAACCATCATTATTTAACATGGGTTGACTCATCACTTTTTCAATGGGTAATTGTTATACAACTCTGGTAGGATGGGAAATAATGTCAGATGCTACATAACATATATAGGAGAAGACAAACTCTATCTTTAAAGAATAAAAACAGTAGAAATAACACATGTACATAGATATTAACAATGTAAAGTTGAAATCAGTAAGTCCTATAAGAAAAAAGTATAGGTTAAAATTGCACTGGAGAGTTCAGCTAGTGGAATCATTCAATCTTAAAATCATATTTACTTATTTGATAGAGACAGAGAAAGAGAGAGAGAGAACTCCCATCTGCTGATTCACTCCCTAAATGGCCATAATTTCAGAGGCTGGACTAGGCCCTGATCTGGGTGGAAGGAACCAAACTGTCTGACCATCACCTAATGTCTCCCAGTATGCATTAGCAAGAAGCTGGAGTGGCCAGCACTGTGGCATAGCAGGTTAAGCTGCCTCCTGCAGTGCTGGTATCCCATATGGGTGCAGGTTTGAGACCCGGCTGCTCCACTTCCTAACCAGCTCTCTGCTGTAGCCTGGGAAGGCAGTGGAAGATGGCCCAAGTCCTTGGCCCCTGCACCCATGTGGGAGACCCAGAAGAAGCTCCTGGCTCCTGGCTTCAGATCGGCACAGGTCCGGCTATTGCAGCCAATTGGGGAGTAAACCAGCAGATGGAAGACCTCTCTCTCTCTCTCTCTCTCTCTCTCTCTTCTCTTCTCTTCTCTTCTCTCTCTGTGTTACTCTGACTTTCAAGTAAATAAATAAATCTTTTTTTTTTAAAAAAAAAGGCTGGAATCAGGAGCCAGAGCTGGGAATCGAGCCCTGCTACTTAAACATGACATGTGAGCATCTGAATCACTAGGCTAAGCATCTACTCTTCAACACTTTATCTTGTCTATTTTTAATGTAAACATTTATAGAGAACACTTTCTATATTCTTGGTATTATGCTGGATTCTGAAGATATGCAGATGAGAGTTATGATCTCTGTCCTTGAGAGGCTCAGCTTAAAGGGGGAAGATAGAACAACTGAAACCTTAAAAAGGGAAGCAGGATTGTGGTGAAGAGAATCAGGCTGTAACCTGCACTGCTAACATCTCATATTGGAGTGCTAGTTTGAGTCCTGGCTGCTCTACTTCTGATCCAGCTCCCTGCTAATACGCCTGGGAGGTAGCAGAGGATAGTCTAAGTGCTTGGGTCCCTGCCACCAATGTGGGACCCCTGGATGCAGTTCCAGGCTACTGGCTTTGTGCTGGCCCAGCCTTGGCCATTGAGGCCATTTGGGGAGTAAACCAGTAGATGGGCCATCTCTCTCTCTCTCCCTCCCTGCCTCCCTCCCTCTCTGTCATTCTGCCTGTCAAATAAGTAAAAAAAATTAAAAAAACGCTTAAAAATAAATAAAACATAAATGTAAGAGAAGAGTTGTACAGAAGGAGCTTTGGGAGCCCAAAGGCAGGTCATCTAACCTAGCCCAATATTGAGTGAAGGTGGACATGGTGGTGGGAGAAAGAAGCTTTATGGAGAAAGAAACTCTAGGACTGAAGACTGAAGGGGAGAGAGAGCAACAGAATTCATTGCAGGAAGAGATGACAGTTTGTTCAAAAGTACAGTGATGGGAGAGAGCCTGAAGCAACTAGGAACTGAAAAATGTCTGCATGTTCAGAGTCAAAAATACAATAGGGCGCAACCTGTGACGACAGAGGCAATCAGACGTAAGATCCTGAAAGGCTTTTGATTTTCTTCTGAAAGTAAAAGAATGTTGAAGAGAAGTTTTATGATAAGGAATAAATCCAATCCTGTGTGGACATCAGTGTAGTTGAAGTTTGGGGAAGGGGGTGGGAGGAGGGAGGAGAAAATAGAGGGGGGGGAGAGTGAGAGAGAGAGACAGACAGACAGACAGTGGGGGGGGGGATAAGGATGGAGAGGGAGAATGCCAGAGACTGAGAAAAAGTAAAGGCTCCAAACATGAAGTATTAGGAGAGCAATTCTAGTGACATGTGCTGGTGAGGACCCCATACTGAAAAACAGTAGAGAACAGTGAGAGCTTGAAACTCCATTCATTCATCAAATGAAACAGAATTTTATGAAGTTTCTAGAAAGTGGCTAAATAGCATTTTATGAATTGGGGATATAATTTTGTCTTCCTGGAGCTTACAACTTACCGGCAGTGATATATATAAATCAACTAATCAACAAAAATATATACTCACAAAATAAATTAAGAGTTATTAAGGAGACCATACAATAAGGATGTTTGAGGGTACTTCAAAAGATCATATGAAATGGAATTGAAAGATGTGGTTTTTGTGGCAAAAAAAGTTTGAAATTCATTCATACGTTCTTCATAATATGCATCAACTTTTCAAAAACCCCTTGTATGATTAGGTTCTTCAGTTACAAGCAACCAGAATCTACTTAGGCTAACATAAACAAAGATGAAAAGTGTTGTCAGGATATGGGGCAACTCACTGTAAAGAAGAAATGGCTGATAGATCAGGAATGTGAGAAACAAGAAGCAGAGTGGCTTCAGGGATGCAGGGAGCAGGGATTAATGGACAGGACCTTCAGATGAATTGGCAGGTTTCCATCTCTGCAATGATGCTCTGAGAGAGAGTCAACATGGCCTAGTGCAGGTCATATTCCCATTACTTGGTTCTGGAAGAGGAGATGGCCTTGATTGATAACCTTATCAACACTGCATACATGGGGGAAAATAAGTTCTTTCAAAGAAAACCAAGCTGTATTTCCCAGAAGCAAAGTCTTTGTTGTGCTGGTAAAAACAACAGATTTCCACTAAAGAGGCAAACTGGTGAAAACCTTAGGGAAGGTTTCCTGGAGGAGAGCCATTATAGAACTGAGATATGAAGGATGAGGAGAAGGTTCGGTGCACGTGTCATCAAGGGGTGGTTTGCGAGGCATAGAGAATGCACAGTATGTGCTCAGATGAAAAGCTAATTAAATACAGAGTATAACTCCTTAAAAAGTTTGCCTTGTGGGTGCCAATTCAACACCATGCATGGATTATTCATTAGCAATCATCTCCATTATCAGCAGCATCACCACTACTTCTAAGTGCGGGAATGAAGCACACCACCCATGAAACACACATAATTACCTAGAATAACTTCCTCCTTTTCAGACACTCGCACATGGCCCCTAGAAAAATGTTGGTGAGAACCACTGTTCTGTAGACTAATTGGAGTATTCTATCACCCTTGTCATCATATAGTAGAGGATTTCCTAGGATGGGGATTATAGTAAATCATGGACAGTAGGGAATTTCTCCTCTTTACCTGTTATTACACTGAGGGGGTGGATTTCAATATGCATCTTAGCAGGTAAGAGATACATTCATTTCTTTCCTTAGTCTTTTGAACCATGTCGATAATTACCCCTTGCTAGAAAAGTTGCATCATTCTGGAAACAGAAGCAGTTTCTCTCTACCACTTACTGTGCAATGTTGAACAAAGCAGTTTATTTTTCTCTGCTTATTTAGGAAAATGGTGATGATGCATACTCTGAAGATATCTTGTAAAATTAATCATTTCTCTCTTTATGAATAAGAAAAAGATGGCTCAGAGAAACAATGTAACTTGCACAATATCATGCAGCTTCTTAGTGAGAGAGCTGGACTTAGAAGCCAGGTCTGTCTTCCATTTATCATTCTGCTTCTTAGAAAATTTCAATATGTAATGCAAAGAGAATATTCTATGTGAAATAGCAAACAGAATTTTGAGTCTTAAATGTAATGCATGTTAGCTATGTGACATTGGGCATCCATTTAATCTTTCTGAATTTCAGTTTCTTTGTGTGTTAAATGAGTGTAACAATGCCTGCCTAACACATTGTAAGATAATTATAAGGATCATAAAAAAAGAAAATAAATGATTACCAAGAAGTGAAGTATAAATATGCAACAATGCTCTTATAGACTACCTTTTTAAAATTTTGGAATAGGAAATTCTGGGGCTGGTGATGTGACATAGTGGGTTAAGCTACTGACTGTGATGCTGGCCTTCCATGTGAGTAGTGATTTGAGGCCCAGATACTCCACTTCTGAGCCAGCTACCTGTTAATGCACTTGGGAAAGCTGTGGAAGATGGCCCAAGTACTTGGGACCCTGCCACTCACATGGTAGACCTGGATGGAGATCTAGCCTCCTGGCGTCTGCCTGGCCCAGCCCTGGCTATTATGGCCTTTTGGGGAATGTATCAACTGATGGAGGGCCTCTCTCTGTGTCTCTGTCTCTTCCCCTCTGTAACTTTTTCAAATTAATAAATACTTTAAAAAGAGAAAGAAATTGAAACTCTGAAATGCTGAATAACTTACTCAAGTTCATCAAGTTATTTTCTGTTTAAGGTTTCTGAACTTCAAGCTTGATTCTCTTTCCTCTAAACTCTGCATCTTCCCTTTTGTCTGGAATCACTAAGTATAATATGCTAATTTAAAAAATTGAATCTTTAATTAACCACTACCTAGAGTGTTACAATATGGTAATAAATGTGTGTTTCTTTATAATTAACTCTATTCTCAAATCTCCACCTTATTAAAATTGAACATGAAAAAAATAGTCATAATATGTAAACTAATATATTGGAAAAAATTAAGAATTTTTTAAAAGTTAAATTTTGACCTTCACTTGTAAGTGGGGAAAACATTTCCCAAACTCATCACATAGTTTAGAAGCATAAGAATTTCCTCTTCCTATTATATCTAGTATTGATAATATCGACCATGGATATCTCTCCTAATGGAAATACTATAACTGCTCCACAAGGAAAAGAGACTGAAATGACATTTCAATCGATTCCTTGCTTTCAAGTAGCATGCTCTGGCCTTGTCCTACCTTTTCAATGTTACTCCTGCAATACCATGATCTTCCTTCTCATTCTCATCATTGATAAAATTTATTGAGCATTTACTACATCTCTGGTATGATACATAGTACATCACATGCATTTTCTTGTTCAAATCAATGGCCCCAAGAGTTAGCTAATATACTGTTAGGGTAAGCAGTGTATATCTTACCCACTTTTCCATCACCCACAGTGCTTCCAAATACAGATAATTCTCTCTGCTCTTCTCTAAGAGAGATAACAATAGGTTTGTCTAAGTACTGCTAGAAGGATTAGTATGAAAAATCATAAATCATCTAGCACTACACTTGGCATGTAGTGTGTCCTCAATATAAATCAGTAACACAATGGAATCAAAACACATGGGCCGGCGCCTTGGCTCACTTGGTTGATCCTCCACCTGCGGCACCGGCATCCCATGTGGGTGCCGGGTTCTGGTCCCAGCTGCTCCTCTTCCAGGTCAGCTCTCTGCTGTGGCCTGGGAAGGCAGTGGAAGATGGCCCAAGTCCTTGGGCCCTGTACCCACCTGCATGGGAGACCAGGAAGAAGCACCTGGCTCCTGGCTTCTGATTGGCGCAGCACCAGCCACAGCGGCCATTTGGGGGGGTGAACCACTGGAAGGAAGACTTTTCTGTCTGTCTCTCTGTCTCTGTCTCTGTCTCTCTCTCTCTCTCTTTCTCTCTCACTGTGTATAACTCTACCTGTAAATAAAAAAAATGTTTGTTTCAGAAAGCTTATTGTAGAGAGTAACTGCTAAAACCAGAGGATGAGGAATTCAAAATCATTTTTAAACAGTTTCATCTTCCAGGAATAATTTGGAGATACATCTAACTCTTTTTTTAAGATTTATTTATTTATTTAAGAGGTAAAGTTATAGACAGACAGAGAGAGAGAGACAAAGAGAAAGGTCTTCCATCCACTGGTTCACTTCCCAAATGGCTGCAAAATGCCTGGGGGTGCTGGACCAGGCTGAAGCCAGGATCCAGGAGCTTCTTCCAGGTCTCTCATGCGAGTACAGAGGCCCAAGCACTTGGGCCATCTTCCACTGCTCTCCCAGGCCATAGAAGAGAGTTGGATTTGAAGTGGAGCAGCCAATACTCGAACCAGCGCCCATATGCGATGACGGTGCCGCAGGCAGAGGCTTAACCTACTACTGCACCATGGCACCAGCCCCAGATGCATCTAACTCTTAGAAAACATTGCTTCCTGGGGTTTCTATGCCTTTCCAGAGAGTCACTTTGAACTCAGGATATCTACATCTCTTATTGTCCATGGTGCTAATGGAATTCTCCAAAAAATAACTTCAATAATAAAAGAGTTATATATTATCAATCATATCAACACGAAAAGATATTTAAGTGAAATATTAAAAGTACCAAAATACAATTGAAGAGAAGTAACAAGTCTGAGCATTCTGCAGAACAGTGGGGTAACTGCAGTTCACAATCATGTGTCTTATTGTGTACAAAGAACCAGAACAGAGCTGAGAGGCTCCAAATGCGCAGAAAAGGTAAGGAAATGGAAAGACTACATTGCCCCAGCCACCTACTCAACGGCAGCCACATCTTCCTCAAGTGCCACAGCCCCAGGAGTCAGCCTGCCCAGTGGCATGAACACAGCCAACAGCCTCTGCCTGGGTGGGACCACTGTGACCACGCCCAGCAGCGCCTGGGCATTTGCCCCAGGGGATGCCGCCGCTGTGCACAGCCAGTACCTCCTGGGCCCTGGAGGACTGCTTCCTGACTACCCGATCATCATCCCCAGCAGGGCCAGTCCCAGACCTTCTGCGAATCCTGCGCTACCACCTGGCTACAGCTATACTTGCCTCTCCCTACACAGGCGTGCCCCGTGCCCACCATGGGCCCACCATGTTTGTCCCTCCAGCATCAGCCAAACAGCATGGTGTGAAGCTCAGCATCCCAGCACCCACTTCCAGCAAGCTGGTGGTTGTGGCCAGCATAGCTACAGCACAGGTTACGCCGACTTGGCCTAGGGGACAGCGGCGGGAGACTACACTATAAGGCTGGCTATGGTGGATCACCACAGGATCACAGCAAGTCTGGGGGTTCTGGGTCTGGCAAAGGGAAATCAGTGTCTCCAAGCACCACTGGCCTCCCTGATATGACTGCTTCTGTCTACAACAAGGCGTTTGACAAGCAGGGATTTCATGCAGGGACCCCTCCACCTTTCAGCCTGCCTTAGGCTCTCCCTGGCTCCTAGCCCCTGGGGCAGCCCCTGGCTATCCACCCCACCTTTCCTGCACATCTTGCCGCTCCAGCAGCTGCCCCACACTCAGCTGCTGCACCACCAGCTTCCGCAGGATGCCCAGAGCGGCTCAGCCAGCCCAGCTCCCTGCAGCCCAAGTCTCAAGCCTCCAAACCCACCTATGGCAATTCTCCAAACTGGACAAACTGAACCTGAGGACCGGTGGGCTGGGGTAGGGCTTCCCTGGGCGAGAGAGAACACATGGAGCACTCATCTGGGAGCACAGTGCCCCTTCCTAGAACTCCTGAGACGTGTAACTGGGTCAGCCAGGCCCCCTGTGGGGAGCCTGCCACCCAGACTCACTATTGTATGTAATGTATTTGTGTGTGTATTTGTAAACGTGATAGAACCTGGGAGAGCAATGCAGCTGCATAGCCTGCTTTGCTCTCTCATTCAAGCACCCTCTGTCCTGCTTAATTTAGACCTTCCACATAGCTCCCCTGCCCAGTAGGGTGCCAGGGGTAGCCAGGAAGGTCTGGTTCAATGCAGTTTGGGTTTCCAGGTCAGATACCAATGAGGAATCACGACTGATCTCTCTCCCTTATAAACCGCTGAGTCTTTCCCTCTGTCATTCCTTCATACCCCTGTCTTCGAGAAACTGGTCTTTCTGTTAGGGGTCTTGGTCCCCTTGGTCTCCTTCTGTGGAACCTAACAAAAACCTGGGCAGCCTGTTGGTTTTCATCTCGAGCAGGGGCTTCTGCATCGGGCCAGGTCTAGTCCCCTCTCTTGGGGACTTGCCTCTCTCTGGTTGACCTTTTTAAAAGCAGTCTGAGCTGGGGCTCTGAGACATTGAGCCAGGCAGCTCCCCTGTAAAAATCAGAGCTTTCATCTCAATGAGAGCATGTCACCAAGCAAAGGTTCCTAGTCCAGTTATGCTAAGCCAGGGGTGACTGTTTCAGGGCTTTTACCGTGCCCAAACTCTACCTAATAAACTTCTGAGGGGGGGGGGAGGCTGTAGTGGCCAGCGCTGTGGCACAGAAACTCCCTGCTAATGACCTGGGAAAGCAGCAGCAGATGGCTCAAGTACCTGGACTCCTGGGCCCCTGCACCCATCCGGGAGACCCAGAAGAAGCTCCTGGCTCCTGGCCATTGTGGCCATTTGGGGAGTGAATCATCAGATAGATCTCTCTCTCTTCTTCTCATCTTCTTCTCTCTCTGCCTTTCAGATAAATAAAATAAATCTTTAGAAAAGAAAAAGAAAGGCTGTCTAACTGGTTTGAATGGTTTTTGCTGTGTATATCTCTTCAAATGTTGCACTGAACTCCAAAATAGGTGCAAATGTTATAAATTAACCCAAAATTTTTAAAAATAAAACAATAAAATATGTATAGTGTGTTCCATATTTAGTGTCTGTGTATATGTATAGATCTATATAGAGACACATTTTTATATAGACCAGAATGTGTTTGTGTGTATACACTCGTAGGCAAAAGATGGATGACAATGCATAAAATAATGATTGGATTCTAGACAAATGTTAATGTTTATGATTTTAAGAAATTACAAAAAAAAAAAAACTTTACAGCACACCTACATTACTTTTTGTATGGAAACAAAACCCCTCTAATTTGAAGGAAAAGGGGAAAGGAGAATGAGGAGAGAGGTTAAATAGCAGGCAGCTTGCAGGGCCACTGCAGCACACCCCTCCTGGCATGGCCTCATAAACCCATGATGATTTTATAACTAGCTCCCAAATTTAGCAGATGGGGAAGCCTGCTCATTCATATTCACATTTGAGAATCCAATCATGATAATAATAGTAGCTTAATGTTTACTGAAGATTTTTTTTAAATATTTATTTATTTATTTGAAAGTCAGAGTTACAGAGAGAAAGGGAGAGATGGGGACGGGAGCGGGGAGAAAGAGAGATTTTTCCATCCGCTAGTTCACTCCCCAGATTGCCACACAGCCAAGGCTGGACCAAGCAAAGCCAGGAGCCTAGAATTCCATCTAGATCTCCTACGTGGGTGGCAGGGGCCCATCTTCAGCTCTTTCCCAGGCACATCATCAGGGACCAGGATTGGAAGTGGAGTAGCTGGGACTTGCTGGCAGTCATATGGGATGCTGGCATCATAGAGGACAGCTTAACTCATTGTGCCACAATGCTGAGCACAACTGAGGGTTTATAGTGCGCCAGATACTATCCTCTCTGTGTTCATTATTCAATCCTCATAATAACCCAAGAATTAAATTTTCTTCATTCAACAAATATTATGCATCTACCCTATAACAGGCACTGTGGAAAACATTGGGGAAATAGTAAATAAAACAAAGATTCCTTGAGGAACTTAGATTATAGTGGTCAAAAACAAATAAATATCCAATTTATAAATACAGAGACTAAAGCACAGAGAGGTTAGGCAACTCACACTAAGTCACAGCTAACAAGTGGGGACTGCGATTTGAACCCACAGACCATCTGTAATGTTTGCACTCATAAGCACTAGGCTGCAACCAGTTAAAAAAGAAATCTCATTGGCAGGGTTATCAAAATGAACTTACAGTGCGAAATCCCTGAGATGAACTATGGTTCTGAGTATAAATTCACATTCTGACCTTGTATGTTATGCATAAAAGAGTCACTTCAAATCCATTCTGTTGAAAATATGGGTTAAAGATCAAATCCCATTTGGTTTGAATGACAAGAGACCAGGTAGTCAGCAAATTCCAAATATTCCAAGCATACCTAAATTACTTATTGTCCAGAAATCCTGTTTTAAGAGTAGGCCTAAAAATGCAGCTGACTGATTTTCTATGCGAGTGGATTTGAGAGGAGGCCCTCATAAAACTAGGTCTCATCTAGACTTACAGGAAAGCAAGAAGAGAAGGGCAGGGAAATGTGTCTCCTCTCCCCTACTTTGGAACTGAGCTGATTACTCCTTTCTGCAATGCCTAGTAGCCCCATTGCAGACATGGAAACAACGAGATGGCACCCTGCCCGCATGATGACATGTGTCTCCCAGAAATGTATAGGGAAGTGTGCAGACATGTCACAATGTATAGACCACTGATCACAGCTCGGCTTTACAATAAGAATTGAGTCTGGGCTGGGCTCCAGGGCAGATTCTGGGACTGTACCCAAAGAAAGTTTCTCTACTTCTCTGTATATGAGAGAAATAAGGTTCAATGTCTGAAAAGGTTAAACTGAGCTGGATTGTGACACAGCAGATTTCTTTTATGCACCTGCTAATTAGTCTGTATGCACTGGTTATGTTTAATTGAAAAGTATAACCTGAAATAATGCATGAAAAATTAATATAACAAACCAAGGCATTAAACTTCTAGCTAGGAGGTCTATAGTTTAGATTTACCTTGAGCCTTCAGATGCCTCCAACTCCAATGACTTTTTTTTTAATGATTTGGACTCATATTTGAAGTGAATTTCCAGGACTTCAAAAACCAGTGGTGTGTACTGGTATCCTTACATAAGTGGGCTTTCAACTAGAGCTGAAGAAACTGAACATCCTCGCAGGCTGTGCTGGGCTTGCCTGTATGAAGCATTTGTAACAGCTGTAAAGAAAAGCAATATTAACAGCATAACCCCCATCCCCCAAGATTTTTTTTAAATTTAGTACCACTTCACATCTTTCTTTTTAAGATTTTATTTATTTATTTTAAAGTCACAGTTACACAGAGAGAAGAGAGGCAGAGAGAGAGAGAGAGATCTTCCATCCGCTGGTTCACTCTCCAGTTGGCCATAACAGCTGGAGCTGTGCATATCCGAAACCAAGAGCCAGGAGCTTCTTCCAGGTCTCCCACGTGGGTGCAGGGGCCCAAGGACTTGGGCCATCTTCTACTGCTTTCCCAGGCCATAGCAGAGAGCTGGATTGGAAGTGGAGCTGCTGGGACTCGAACCAGTGCCCATATGGGATGCCAGCACTGCAGGATGCACGGCTTTACCTGCTATGCCACATTGCCTGCCCCATCCCCCTTTATTTTAAACAGCAAATTTCTCAAAAGCTAGGACTTCCATCTAATATTTGGTTATATCCACTATATGTAGCATGGTTTCTGGCATATAGCATGCTCTCACTAAATGTCTGCTATACAAGTGGTTCAGTGCATATTTTTGATTCCTTAAGCATGAATGAAGAGGACTATGATATCTATAAGGAACATTTCAGTTTATTTCAGCCATATTCTTGAACAAAGGAAAAGCATATCCATGAGGAAACCTCAAAAAGTTTATGGAAAAATGGAATGGAATTATAAGATTAGATTAATGTCCAGCATTGTAGTGTGGTGAGTTAAGCCACCACCTGCATCCCATATGGGTGCCACTTTAAGTCCTAGCTGCCCCACTTATGATCTAGTTCCCTGCTAATGCACCTGGGAAAGCAGAGAAAGATGGTCCAAGTATCTGAGTTTCGGCCACCCACGTGGGAGAGTTGGATAGAGTTCCAGGCTGTTGTGGCCATTTGGGGAATGAATCAGCAGATACAAGATCTGTCTCTGTCTCTCTGTTTCTGTCTCTCTGTCTCTCTCTCTAGTGCTCTAGCAACTCTGCCTTGCAAATAAGTAAAAAATCTTTCAGAAAAGGTAAGTTATTGTGGTGTAAAAAATTTTGAAAGCCACGTGTAGCTTTTCATTAGACACATTTCCGTGAACTTAAATCTCTCCCATTGACTCTGTCAGATGTATCAGTAAAGGAACTTTTGCTCCAAAGGGTGTGAGTTCAGTTCCAAGTGACGATGCAGAGTAATACCAAAGCTAAACATCTGCAGGGAACAGAACATGGGCTACCACAAACAGAAGTTACAGAAAAGGGTTCCTTCAGTCCCTTGAAAGAGCTTCGTCCCAACATACAAGCAACATCTACTCTCTTCTCTGGCAAAGAGTTACTAAAGCTTTCAGAGATAGTTGGCGGGGAACAGGGGGATGGGGGCTGCCTGTTCTTTATTCATCCTTCACTCCCAGTCTACTGTCTTTCTGACCCTGATCTTGCTTTTTGTACATTGCTAAGCAGAACATGCAACAGAATAATGGGTTAGTTTTGGATATTTCAGTAGTGCCCTTTCTTCCTGTTTTCATTAAAATAATGAATGTCACTCTTCGATCCAATGTGAGTAAAGGTTAATTGGTAAGCTTTTTTCTGGGAGGGGCTGTCAGTATGGGAGTTGTCAGGCCCTGCTGTGTGCTGCTGATAGCTGCAGCTATGGAGCCAGACCAGCAGACCCAGCCTGATTAGCACTGCGATTATTTTGTATAGGATATCATCAGGCAGAGGGACCGCAACAATGAGGTGTCTGTCTTCTTTCTGAAGCAAGTATAGAGGTCAGGGGATAGGGTGGGTAGCTGAGTGCTTAAACTGTCAGTTAGGACACCCACATCACACATCAGAGTGCTTGGATTTGACTCCTGGCTCCATTTCCTGACTCAGGCTTCCTGCCAATGCATGCCCTGGGAAGCAGCAATGATGGATCAAGTAATTGGGTTCCTGACGCACATATGGGACACCTGGTTTGAGTTCCTGGCCCCCAGCTCTGGCTTCCCTGTTGTTGTATAGGCATTTGCAGAGTGACCAGTGGAAGCTCACTCTCTCTCTTTCTGTGTGTGGGTCTGTCTGTCATGCTCGCTCTCTCCCTTCCTCCCTCTTTCTCAAATAAATTAATAAAAATTCAAAAATATATATTAGCTATTGATTTGAAATACAATTCTTTTCATAAAAACTCTACCTAGACATCTCTTTAGGCTGAATTATGAAAAAATCAATTGTACTTACAGAGCCTTGTTTTGTTGCTTTTCTCTATAGACAAGATTCTTATGAAGACTCTACCAAAAGGTTCAAAGGTACATTAACTCTGTCATGGCACTTGGGGTTTTATTTAGTAAGTGTTCTTTCAGATCTCTAAGCACTGGTATGTCACTTAGAAGATCCTGATGCAACAAAAGAGAACCAATACATCCTCATGGCCTCCAAGGGTCAGTGTAGTTCAGAAATTTTCTTTAGTCCTATGAGGACTCCTTTGCCACCAGGTGAGGGTTGATAGCTACAGAGACAACAGCGATGTTGCCAAAGTGACAGGAGATACTTCAGCTATTGTTCCCATTGAGCCCATTCACCATTTTTCCACTGCACACTGCTTATTCCCCTGTGCTATTGTCAAATGCAGTTGCTCTTTCTCCTCAGCACGGAATGTTATTCGCTTATGACTATAAAGTCTTTAGCCTCTACTTCTCTGCCAAATCAAACTTATTTGTTGCCCCCAAATTCTATCAGAGACTTAACCTCCTGCAGAAGCCTCTTCGGCTAGTACCACCAGGATATGGTCATTTATCTTTTTTTAATTGACTGATTAATTTGAAAGACAGAGATTTTCCACCCACTGTTGCACTACCCAAGTACCTGCAATATCCAGGGATGGGTTAACCCGAAGCTAGTAGCTGGAACTAAATTTGGTCTCTCACATGGGTGGCAGGGACCCTAATACTTAAAGTCATAATGGCCGCCTCTTGGTGCACATTAGCAGGAAGCTGAAATGGGAAGCTGGGAAGCAGAGCTGGAATGCAAACTCAGGCACTCCCATTTGGGATGCGGTAGCCAAGTGATGGCTCAACTGTTGAGCCAAACACTCATTCCAGATATGAACATTTCCACCATTCAAACTTCCATTATCATCTTTATGAATATGTATGGAATGGAATACTCTTTACCTTGAAAACTACACATGTAGAACATAAACACACTCATGTATGCCAATGTGTTCATGTATGTTTACATTCATTGTTTTTGATGAACTACATTGTAGGTATTTCAGAAGTTACACTTTAGCTGGTAGTGGTTACTGATAGGTAAGAACTGGCTAAGTATTCAGAAAATGATAAAGTTCTTAAAACAGAAGCGTGAAAAAAATCAACTAAGAAGCAGGCATTATGACACAACTGCTTAAGCCACCATGTGGGATGCCAGCATCCCATATCAGAGTGCCTGCTTCAAGTCCCAAACTCCTCTGCTTCAGATCCAGCTTCCTGCTAATGTGCACTGTGGGTGGTAGCAGATGATGATGACTCAAGGGCTTGGGTCACTGCCACCCACATAGGGAACCTGGATGAAGTTCCTTGCTCCTGTCAGATATTTGGAGAGTGACCCGGTAGTTAGAAGATCTCTCTTTCTTTCTTTCTTTCTTTCTCTCTCTCTCTCTCTCTCTCTCTCTCTTAGCCTTTAAAGTAGATGAAAATAAAGAAAATAAATATTTAAGAAATCAAAGAAATTTTGTCCTTCTACTCTTATCAGTTTTACTCTTCTTCTATTTCTCATAAAACAACATCCCCTGAGTCTACATCATTTTCCATTCATTCCCTTAAAAAATCCTATTGTATCTAAAGATCTATTCATTCTTCTTCTTGCTTCATGAGTCATAATAGTAATGCCAGAAATTTTTGTGTTCAGAGAACTGAACAGAGAAAACTGTTTTCCTATGTCCAGATAGAAACAAACTAACCCACACACATATGTATATTTGTGCACATACATGTACTCACTCATCTTTAACTTTGTGACTGGCAAGCAAAAATGTACTTAGAAATAATTTTTATTATTTAGATAATAATATTCTGAGACCTAGAAGCATACTTAGGTTTGAACATTGAAGTTCTATCCTTTTCTGGTAAAACTTTTTATATAGTAATAAATGAAAATTTTGAAAGCAAATAGTCCACTATAGATCCAATACAAGTCGAAGCTAACTTCATGGAGGAATTTTCTTTTCTTTATTCATGCTATTATATTACTAAGGATTTGGTGCTGTACTAGAACTCTGAAGGGCCATAGCTACAGAGACAATGTTAATTCTGCCAAAGTGACAGGAAGGCCCTTCAGTCATTGTTCCTCTTTGAACCCATTCACTTTTTTATTATGGACCCTGTGGCAGAATCCAAATAAAGCAACAATAGCAACATCATTCTCAAAACAAAGGACAACACAAAAAACTTTGAAATCTTGGCAGGTGGAATTGAATCTTCACCTCAATTAAGAAGCATCTGTGTGTAGCCTTAATGTAATTACATGTACCATGAATGCTATTTTCTATGAAACACATTCTTCTATGAAAATTAGTTGTAAGTTTGTTTCTTCATCTCCTCTTCTATTTTAAAAAACAAGAGATTCCTGTTGGATTCCATTATACGGCTCTCTATTAAACTCAAACAACTGTGGATAAAAATATTTGATTTCCTTAGCTGCCACTATTCGCTGCTGAGTGCTTCTCAGGTTATCATTACCCAGAGTAATTTTTTGATTTTTAGAATTTTTAAAACAAAGTTTCAAATTCATATGTTACTATTTACCCAACCACATTATGGAAATTTGGACATAAAAGGTAGCAATATCATATGCTAAATCAATCTTCTTGGATTATTCGATATGTATTCACATTTTTGGTCTGTTAGGCATTGAGTAGGAATTTAATATGGTGCACATACAAATTTGCTCAGCCTAAAGCAATGAATTTTACGTCCACTCATTTCCAATGTCTCACCCCTCCGCCTCTTCTCACCCCGCCCGCCACAGCACACACACACAATAATCATTATAGACTGTAACCTGTCAAACTTCTAAGGGCAGATTCACAGATTTTATGTTATTGGGAACATCATTAGGTTTGGCCATTTAGGGATAAAGAAATGACAGAAACGTTGTGTGGTTGCCCTTAGCAACTACTGCATCACATGCTATTTGTGTTATCTGTGAGCTGCAGGCCATCACCTTCTTTTTAAGAAACACAAACATGCACATACAGTACACTCAGTGATAGTTTTCAGCTAATCACAGATGCTACAATAATAATAAGACGTGGAGTGCACATTTCTTTGGTTTCATTTTCCTGTTTATCATGAGGATATTTTCAAAATGTGCTACTTTATTTTGCCTTGCTTTTAAGAAACAACTCCATTGAATGATCTTTTTTTGGGGAAAATAAGAGGCAGTGGAGCTTTAGATTTGATCGCAAGAGCAACCTGTTTAAAATAACAATATCTACTTCAGTTAATAATTTGAAAGTCTCTCCAATATAGAAATATGGCCTTCAGATGATTTTCTTTCCACTTCCTTGATATGTGTATATTAATTTTTTCTTCTTTAAAAGGTCACAGCTCAGTGTTTGTTATATGGGAACTTGAAACAGAAACATCAATTTTAATCCCAGGTATCCTGAACTCAATCAAATTATGTTTGAAAAATTTTATAGGCCAAAAAAAGTCATTTTCTGCAGATTTAGCTAATTAGAACTTGACTTTTAATAGTCTCACCTCTGAAAATTGTTTAAGTATTTCCACTGTGGGTTGGCTGACCTACCTGTCCTTTCCAAAAGGCAATTAAAATAATGAATTGATACTTTTTTCAGATATTCCTCAATATGTTAAACATTTCACACTATAAAATAAATCATATTCTTCTAAGTTGCCTATAAACAAAACAATTCAACTGACATGCTTGTAACTTAGTAACTAAGAATACACTCATGAGCCTTTCACTTGAGGGCGAACTGTATAGTTAGAGTTATTCACACGTGTTATGTTTCTCCCCTTTCTGGCACATGGCAGGACTAGATCACTACATTAGATCCTTGACCCTTTGGGTTCAGTTGAGGCCATGTGACTTAACTCTAAACAATGAAATATGAGCTGAAAGACCATGGGTTACTTTTTGGATGAGGTCTTCGTAGCCACTGTGCATTTTGTTACTTTTCCAGTTTCTTGGCTCCTCAGCAATCGTGGAAGCAGGTGTTGAGTCAGAGCTTCTGTCAGCTCAGATCCCCAAGCACCTCAGCATGACCCTACCTGCAGCAAAGATTTTAAGGGTTTTCAGTTACTGTAACTTAACCTAGCATAATTTAATGAACATAAAAACAAACAAAAACTCTGAGGCTATGGAAGCTTAATCACTGTAGAGGTCAGACTGCTTTTGAGTTACAAAGTTGAGGATAGGGTGGAATCTTCTTTCGAGAAACTCAAAGACGGATTATAAAAATAGCTGTGTCTCTCCTTCTGCCTATGCCCTTTTGCCACGTTATTGTTTTGGGTCCATTACTCTGACTGGGCTTCACCGTATGCCTTCTTTTGGAATATTAGCAAAAGCAAAATGAGAGGTCGTGTGAATCATTGCATGACTGGGTATACATTCTCTCTCTCTTCTTTCTCTTCCACTCTTATCAGAGCGTGCTTGAAATAACCTGCAGAATGAAGAGAGATTTGTGGAACAGAACTAAGTGGCCCTAGTCATTCCAACCCAGTTCAATGAGTGGACATATAGCCAAATCCCAGACATGGGAGAGAACCCAAGCATTATTAACCAAAGCCCTAGAAAACCATTATTGGCATGTAGGCAATAAATAAGTGCATGGCAATGAGGTTTTATGGTTCATTGCTGCAGGGGATCATTGCCTAATGGGGTAACTGATATACCTCCTACCCACACCTCTACTCCCATGGGCCCTGCTGAAACAGTATCCATTGGGATAATGCCATACTTGCTGTTTCTTCACAATTTTCATTTCTACCTCTTTTTTTTTTTTCCTGATCAAGGCTTGTTTATAGAACAAATCCTATAGTATTTAAACATGACCAGTTGTTTACAAGAAGGAGCACAAAAGATTTACATATCAAAAAGGCCTTTAAGGTTACAATAAAACACTTAGGTGATAAATGCAGGTTTCAGGTGTGACTGATTATCTATATTATCTCTCCTGAGAGGTTTAGGTTCTTCCTGCCTCTTCCGGGAATCTCCCTAGCCCAATTGTCTGTGCCAGGAAGTCTCCATTCATATGTTTAAGTGTACACAAAGAGAGCGACTACCTGTGGCTGCCCACATTTCCCCCTTTTTTATTTTTTGAGGCATTGTTCCTGTCTTAGGTTGCCTGTGTCTCTTCTTGTCCTACCGGTCATTGGACACCCCAGACATTCTCTGAGGCTCCTGTCTGAGGTTGGTACATGGAGACCGAGTCTTACCCGTCATTGGAATTCAATGCCATCCTTTTTGGCTCGGGGGTGAAGCTGTGAATGCAACTTTAAAATCTCAGACCAAACGGTACCAAATGGCATTGAAATATACAGGGGAGGCACAGACAAAAGGGCAGGAGACAGAGAAGGAGGAATTGACCATAAGAGTCACTTTAACAGTTTAGACGAATACATCAACCAGGCCTCTTTTCCAGAACTGACAAAGGTATACCGGAGTCTGTCAATGTGACCAGTTTTGATTATGCTAAAATCAGTATTCTCCCTTTTTGATTGATCAGTCACATTAAGCCATTGATTTTCAACTATAACCCTCCCAATACAGAACAAGGTTTGATTGTTCCTTACCCATTGTACAAACCCTGCTGTTTTAATTCCATTATCATAAGTACATGAACAATTTAGAACTACTGGTGCGCACCAACAGAGTCCATGGCCTAGGCTTGGCTTGATGTGAGCCAGCAAGCTTCATTCATCTTCAGGGGGATCCCGATCAGCAATGTTATCATAATGAAGATCAAGGGGCTGCTTCGTGACATTGTTTGCCGCACCAGTCGCTCAGGTAACCATTGTACTTCATTTTCTTTTTGCAAGAATATAAAAACATGTCCACGTTCCCATATTAAAACAGGGTCAGGTCCATACCATTTTTGAGCAGTTAGAGGGTCTTTCCACTTCATGTAGACTTGTTGTCTTTTGGTTTCAGGATGCCAGTGACGATCAGCTGCAGTTTTCCCTTGATTATCCAGTATTAGAAAATTTAAAATGAAAAGAGCATGTGATAGCCATTTTTGTGGGGAATATGCCATGGTCCCGTATTCCCCCTTTTTTATTTTTTGTAAATAATTTTTTAATGTGGCATGTGCTCGTTCCACAATACCTTGTCCCTGGGGATTATAAGGAATCCTGGTGATGAGAGATGTGGAAGTTAGTACAGAAGTGCTTAAAAGAGTTGGAAGTATACGCTGGGCCATTATTAGTTTTTATCTGTATAGGGGTTCCTACCTCTTTTTTAAAAATAACTTCTTTGGAAAATACATTATACAAGTTACCTGTTTCAAAACAATTGGTACTTTACATTTCTAGTATTTACCAGGCTTTTCCAACCTAGCTATTTTTCTTGTCTGAACATTGAAAAGAATAAAAAGTCTCCTATTTAAATGATGTGTGGGTGCGTGCGTGTGCACGTGTGTGAAATGTTATATTTTTGGAAATTTCTCACATGCAAAATCTTTATATGAGAATACTTCAAAAAGTTATTGGAAAATAGAATTAAAAGGTATTTTTCTAAGAATTTTTGAAGACCCTGTCATACACTTTTAAATCAAGTTTTCTCCTCTCTTGTAATCAAGACAACAAGTTCAGTGGAGAAATTAACCCTGCTTATTTCAGGCTTCAGCTAACACTGAAGTGGTTTATTTATCTTTTCTTACCCTACAATTTAAGGTAGGCTACAGAAAACAAAACACTGCCAGAAGGCAAAAGGGATCTGGAATTTTAGTAACTTATTTTCTGATTGCTTTACAGTTTGTTTTCTCTCCTTAGCATTGCATTAGAATTATATTTAGTTGGGTTCCTACACAAGAAAGGCAAAATGTATTTCAGAGACAACTATAAGCCAAAATACAGAAAAAGATTTAGAATACCCCAAAATATATTGTTTTATAGATTTTCTTAAAGCTCCTTCAATCACAGTGATTTTTTTGCTTATAAAAAAACGGTCTCTCCCTGGTCCAAAAGATGTCAAAAGCTGCTGCTTTAGGAGATGTTTTCGACAAGTCATGTTATGTTGAATCAATATTACTTCCATCAGTCTGAAGCCACCATCATGTTATTTTAATATTTTAATCCCCAGTTTTGTAATGTCCTTTCAAAAACATGAAAATACTTTTTCTTTTCTCATCCATTTTGTCTTTCCTAATCTGGAAAGTATTGATCCCTCTATCCTTTTGAAAGAATGTATTATAAGCTACTGACTACCGTGACTGCATTCCTACTTGTTTGTTTTATCAATATCAAAGATAGATTATTAGCTATCTAGAAGTATTTTCCGCCATTTTATACCACTTTTTGAATAAGATTACAAAAGCCAAACCTTAAAAACCAAAACATCTAATGAGACAAAAAAAAAAAAAAAAAAAAAAAGACACGGGATCTGTTCAGTTTCTCTTTCAGTTACTGTGTCAGAGAGAAAACAACTACCTTTCGGAGGCCTAATTCTGCATGCCCCTGTGCTCCCATGTATATTTAATAGAGAGATGGATAACTGACTAGTGTATAAAGTATAATAATTTGCCTTGTAATAAATTGGCATTTACTCATTGTGAATCCACTATTTCTATCAAAGTGATACACAATTTTGGAGCACTGCTAAACTCATTGCGTATTTTCATAGTAAATCAGCTCTTGATTATTTAACACTAGTGTTTCTGTAATTGTGCTACTTTATGAAAAGTCAGTGCTCAATGACCCTCAAGCACTTCCACCTGTCGAGAATGTTGGTCCACTATTAGTATACCAAATGAAATTATAAAATATGCAAAATATTAACTGATTAAAGGCTTGGTTTTGCTTATTCTGATGCTGGCTATGTTTTTCTTGAAACCACACATTTTCACACCCCATGCCCCTCCAGAAAACTAAAGTTGCTAGTGCTATATTTAACAAGAGATACAGATGTTATATTCAAATGAAGATCTTGGCTGCAAAGAATGAGTAGTTTTCTATGTTAAAAGTCTCATTTTGAAGAGGAACAGAGCAGAATAGAAAGTCTGTGGACTATTGCAGCAATATATTTCCATGATATAATGTTTTCAACACTTCTGGAAAGAGAGTTCATTGCAAGGCATCAAATGATTTTATAAATCATTCAAAAAGCCTTTGGTTTTTTTTTTATCACAAATAGGCAGAGGTGGCAGGGGCTGTGGGGAGGTGCTTAGCCTCATGCTATGGGAAACGTAGCATGTATAAATGAAATAAAGCCAGGTTTATGGCCACTCAACAACCTTACAAACTAGTTTGAAATACAAATTTATATGAGAAACAATTACCAAAGAAAGAATGCTAAAAATTTACAAACAAGGTGAAACTAGGGGTGAACTTTAGAAAATTCAAATTTAAAAAAAAATTTGAAGGAGGGGAAGTGATTACCACTAGCAAAGATGTAAAAGTTAGAATAAATATGAAGATGGCCTAAAAATTGTAGCTTTAAAGACTGGAAAATTGAAGTAACCCTTTTACTGCTTTCAAGAGTTGTGGTTGTAATATTATTCTTATTTATTTCTAAGTATTTTAAATTTCAGTGATAATTTTTGTTCCATGAGTGATTTGCAATGTTCAAATTTCTGAAAGTATCAATATCATTTCTTCCTCTGTTTTCATAATACAATTTAATTTCATTATCATGAGAAATTAATCTGCATGATATCGCTCTTTAAAATGTTTAACAGTTTCTTTATGGTTTAATATACGTTTGATTTTTATAAATGGTTTTTGTATTCTTAAGAATACAGGGTATAATCGCTTCTAGGTCTTTCTGTCTAAGATCAAGAATACAGGGTATATCCTCTATTGTTGGATGTAGGATTATACATATATTATATATACATCCATTAAATAAAATACATCAGTTATGTTGTTCAAATCTTCCATAATTTTATTAAACTCTGACTCCTTAATATATCAGTTGGGAGAAGTCTGTTGAAATAGTGAACTATAATGATGTTTTTTTGCTTATTCTTCCTGGGATTTCTGTCCATTTCACTTCATAGCTTTATAATTTTATTAGTGATATACATATAATTCCTTATTCATCATGAAGTGACCATCTTTATTCATTAATATTTTATTAACACATTAATTTATTCATTAATATTTTATTTTAAAGTACTTTTTCCTGTTATTAATATATCCATACCAACCTTATTTAATATTTGTTAGTTCAGTTAGTATTTATCTTTTATTTATGGCATTTATCTGTAATTTTATATATTTTATATATTTTCCTCTTAAACTTTCTATCTTTCATGTGTTAGGATTATCATTTATGAATAGCATTTTCACTTTTCAAACCAATCTGACTCTCTAGTCTTCTAATGAGTGAGCTTAAATCACCAACATTTATTGTGACTTACTGAAATAATTGAACTTAGACTTATTTCTATAATCTTTGTTCTTTCCTTTCCTCCTGCTTAACGCTAAAAAAATAAAATAAATCAACATCAAAACCTTAAGCATGTTAAAACATTGTAATCTCAATCACTTCCTCTTGGCTAATACAATATTGTTTTTCAGTATTCCAGTTCTCTTCTTTTTAACTTCACACATGGATATTATTATTTTAAGAAGATATCTCTCTATGTGTCTGTGTGTGTGTGTGTGTGCAAGAGAGAGAGAGATTGCTTTCTGTATCTTGCGTTCACTTTTTCTTATCAGACATTACTTCTGAGATTATTTTCCTTTGCCTGAGAAACTCCTTTAGAAGTTTCTTTCTAAATAGTCTGTCAGTGATAAACTTTCATTTTCATTATTTATTAGGAAATTGCATTCAGGGTACGTAAAACACCATATAAAAATGAGAAAGCATCAAAAGACTATAAAAATTGCTAGTAAATATAACTTTTAACATAGATAAATAATTTTTTAAGATTTATTTATTTATTTGAAAGGCAGAGTTACAGAGAAGCAGAAAGAGAGAGTGAGAGAGAGTCTTCCATCTGCTAGTTCATTCCCCAAATGGCCACAATGGCTGGAGTTGGGCCAATCTGAAGCCAGGGACGAAGAACTTCCTCCGGGTCGCCCAGGCAGGTACAGGGGACCAAGTACTTTAGTCTTCTGCTACTTTCCCAGGCCAAAGCAGAGAGCTATATCAGGAGTGGAGGACTCAAACCAGTGCCCATATGGGATACTGGCACTTCAGGAGGTAGCTTTATCCACTACACCAGTGCCAGCCCTGCTAAATAATTGTTTAAATGTAAAACTCACTGTATAGGTTTTAGAGATTATAAGCAACTGGAGAGAAAAATAATGAATGACAAGATATTTTCTAGAGTGAATCTAGAGAGAAATATAAGATAAAATGAGATGGTCTGATATAAATAACTAACATAGGAAAAGATATAAAAATAGAGAAGAACTATATCTAATGAAATAGTGGATAAAAATATTCAAGAACTGATAAAAGCATGAATCTAGACATACAAGGAATCTAACATGTATCAAGCACAATTTTTATAAAATGTATACTTAAGAGATATTGTAGTCTATCTACAGAACATTAAGAATGAAAAAAATTTTATGAAAATACAGAAGAAAAGCAATAACCTACAAAGGAATGGTAGTTAGAATAACAATGGACTTCCTACAGTGAAATCCACAAGTCCAAGATCAAGACACTGGCAGATTCAGTTTGGTGAGGGCCAATTTACTACATGGTGTCTTTGTGCTGAAATATCACATGGTGGAAAGGGTGAGCATGAAGGAGATCTATAAGTTCACTTTTAAAGGAGCCCTTTAATCATATTAGTGAGGGAATCTAACCCTATGATCCAACCACTCCCAAAAGTCCCACCTCCTTATACTATCAGCTTGGGATTAGGATTTTAATATTTAAAGTTTGAAGAGATATAAACATTCAGATAACAGAAATTTAGAATAATAAAACATAAATCCAAAAAGAACAGATTGCAAATATATAACCAATATTATACATGAAGTAAGTAGAAAAAGAAGAAACTAATTCCAGTTAGCAAAAGAAAAAAAAATAATAAAGGTTAGAAAAAAATAAAGGAAACACAGAGAAGAAAGCAATATTAAAAAACCACAATATGGATTTTTGAAGAGAAATAAAATTGATAAACCTTTAGCTAAGTTAAGACAGAAGACTCACATAAAATGAGAAATGAAAGAGGGACATTATAAATGATTTCAGAGAAATACAAAGGATCATCAGAGACCACCATGAAGAATTACTTATACCGATACACTGGATAACCTAGAAAAAATGGCTAAATTTCTATAAATATGAAATTTATAAAGATTAAATTATGAAAATATAGAAAGTTTGAACATATCTATAACCAGTAAAAAATCTGAATCAGTAATCAAGAACCTCCCAACAAAGAAAAGTACAGTACAGATGGTTTCCCTATTGAATTCTACAAAACATTTAAGGAAGAATTAGTGCCAATTTTTCTCAAGATTTAAAAAAAATGAAGAGGAAGGAACATCTCAAAACACGTTTTTATGAGACACACATTACCCCAATGCCAAAACCAGAAATCACAAGTAAATCAAATTAAAGGCCAAAACCCTGACAAATAAAGGTGTAAAAATCCTCAAGAAAGGCTAGCAACCCAAATTCAGCACTCCCTTTAAAGGATAATATCCCAGGATATTTTCTCCTGAGATATAAAGGTAGTTCAACATACAAAAATCAATTAATGTGATAAACCACATTATCAGAATGAAGGGCTAAAATCATGTCAATACATGCAGCAAAAGAATTTGTCAAAATTCAAAAACTTCTCATAAAAAAAAACAACTCTTAACAAAGTAGATATAGAAGGATATTACCTCGACCTAATAAAGGCCATATTTGAAAACTCCACAGCTCATAGAGTCAACAGGGGAAAATTGAAATCTTTTCTTCTAAGATTAGAAATAAGGCAAAGATGTCCATTCTCACTATTTCAATCCAATATAGTACTAGAAGTCCTAGTCAGAAATATAAGGCAAGAAGAAAACAAACAAAAAAAGAGACATTCAAATTGGAAAAGAAATAATAACTGTCCCTTTTTATGATGACATATTCTGATACATAGAATACCCTAAAAACTTTACAAAAAATATGTTAGAACTAATAAATGAATTAAGTTGGGCTTCAGGGTACAAATAAACACACAAAAGTTAGTTGTATTTCTATACACTTGCAGTAAACTATCAGAAAAGGAAATAGTGAAATTCTCACATTTACAGTAGTAACAAAAAGAATAAAATAGTTAGTAGCAAATATAACTAAGAAGGTAAAAGATTTATATAGTGAAAGGTACTAAGCATTGATGAAAGTATTTAAAGACTACACAAGCAAATGGAAAGACATACTATGTATATGAATTGGAATATTGTTAATATGCCCAAAATTCAGCCAATCAATGAAATCTCTATCAAAATACTAATGATATTATTTTACATGAATAGAAAAAAAAATACAAAAATTAACTATAAAAGCTTCTGAATACTCAAAACAATATTGATAGAGAACAAAGCTGGAGGCATCATACTTCCTGATCTCAAAATATATTATAACACTACAATAATTAAAATAGCATGCCACTGGTATAAATACATGTAAACCAGTAGAACAGAATAGACAGTGCAGAATTAAACCATGTTAAGAATACAACTGACTAAAGCATAGTTTCTTCAACAAATAATAAAGGGGAAAGTGGATATCCACATGTAAAAGAAAAAATCAGACTCTTATCTTACACTGTCCACAAAAAGCAACCAAAAACTGATTAAAGACTTAAACACAATTTACACTGAAACTGTAAATTGTCTGGAAGAAAGCAGAGGGGAAATGATTCATGACATTGAACTTGGCAAGGATTTTGTGGATATGACCTCAAAAGCACAAGGAACAAAGGCAAACAAAGACATGTGGAATCACAAACAACCCAAAAGCTCTAGACAGTAAAGGAAATACATGAACATAGTTAAAAAGGCAGTCTATGGAGTAGGAGAAAATATTTGCAAGCCATATATCAAATAAGGGTTTAATTACCAAAACACATAAGGAACACATACAACTCAAAAACCCAAACCTAATACCTTAATTTAAAAAATGAACTAACGACTTTGTGGGGAGCAACTCGGACTAGACTGTCACTGGAATTAAGACTTATTCTATGCATCTGCTCTCCCACAATATGGCGCTGGGAGAGGAGTAAACAGCTTCTACCCAGCTGCCTCTCACCAACTTGACAAGCTGCAGGAGCTGCTCCTGATTGGAGGAGAGCGGCGTGCTCGGCGTGTGGGCAGCCGAGTTGGGATTGGCGGAGGAGGACTATATAGGAGGAGAGAGACGGCATGGTGGTGTGGGTTGGTTGGAGAGTGCGTTGGAGAGTTCGCGGGGAAGTTCGCTACTTCGTTCTTTCTCATTTCTCTCTACTCATTCTTGCTTTGGGAGTTTGCTGTTTACTTATTCTTACTTTACTATAGAAAGGACTTGTAAAAAAAGGGAACAACAAGCGCCCGGTCCGGTGCGGCTCCTCCGCGTGCGGAGGAGCAGCAGACTTGAAAAGCCATTTCTCCAAAGAAGACTTACAAATGGCCAACCTGTACATGAAAAAATGCTCAACATCAATATTCGTAGGGGAAAGGCAAACAAAACCAAAATGAGATATCACCTCATACCTGCTATAGGACGGCTATTATTAAAAGAAAAAGGAGAAGTGTTGGTGAGGATGTGGAGAAATTTGGGATCCTTGTACACTGTTGGTAGGAATGCAAAATGTTGCATCCTCTTTGGAAAGCAGTATGGCGATTCCTCAAAAGTTATAAATAGAACTACCATATGATCCTGTAATCTCATGTTTGGATATTTATGAAAAAATTGGGTAAGGATAACAAAGAGAGATTAGCACTTCAATGTTCATTATCGCACCGTTCATAATAGTCAAGCTGTGAAACAATCTAAATGTTCTTCAGAGGATGAATGGAAATAGGAAACATGGTATTCACAAGGTGGTATATTATTCATCCCTTCAAAAGAAGGAAATCCTGCAATTTGCAGCAACATGGATGAAACACAAGAATATCATGCTAAGTGCAATAAACAAGTTATAGAAGGACAAAGACTATATGGTTTCACTGATATGTTATTAAAACTATTGAAAATCATATGATCAGAGAGCAGAATGCTAGGGGAAGGAGAAAATGCAAAGTTGCTAATCAACATTCATAAAGTCTCAATTATGCAAAATACATTCTAAGAATAGATATATGCACCAAGGAGGAAAATATAGAAGGCAAGGGAGACAAGAGGATATAGAGGATATTGTAATTTTAGATAGGGTGGTCAGGAAAGGCATCATCAAGAAGGTGACAATAGAGCAAAGACTCAAAGAAAGGTAAAAACATAAAATCAGCCATATAAACATCTGAGGAAAGTGTATTGACACACAGAGGGAAGAGCAAATGCCAAGTCTCTGAGATGGGAGTATGTGTGGCAAGCGTGAACAGCTGTAACAAGGCTGGTGGGTTGGAATTGAGGGTAAGTGCAAAAGAAGATGAAATCAGAGAATTAATGGAGGGGTTGGAAAGCAGATCTGGAGGAACTTCTAGGCTATTGTAAAGACAGTGGCTTTTACTTTGATTGACATAGGCAGCTGTTCACTTTATTGGGAGCTGTGACATAATCTGAAATAATCTCCTGTTTAGAAGTAGGTGGGAGAGGCAGGAGGAAAGACTCAAAAAGGTAAGGAGAAAAGGCATACTTATGTTCCTGTATTATGCACTTAAAGTTGAAATTGATTTTTCTTTACAGTTCATTAAGCTTTGTAATGTCCTTACAATATACGGAATATAATATATAAAAACTCATTCTACGATGAGTTATGTTGACAATCGCTGAAAATTAAATGCAACATTCCAGAATGACTATCATACATTAGTGTGCATCAGAATCACCTGAAGGCTTATTAAAACCAACTGCACGATGCTACCTCAGATTTCTGATTTAGTAATTCTGTGGTGGGACTTAAGAATTTGCATTTTGTTACCACTGCATCTGCAACATCCCAGGTGATGCTATGTTCCAAGGTCTGTCTGTATGTATATATCTATTTATGTATTTGAAAGGGAGAGCAAGAATGAGAGTCAGAGACAGAGAGAGACAGAGAGAGAGAGAGAAATCTTCCATCTGCTGGTTTATTCTCTAAATGGCCACAACAGGTAGGACTGGGTCAGGTTGAAGTCAAGAGCCATGAGCTCCATCCTGGTCTCACATATGGGTGTCAGGGGCCCAAGCACTTGAAACATCATCTGCTGCTTCCCAGGCACATTAGCAGGAAGCAGGATCTGAAATGGAGTAGTTGAGTAAGAACTGGAACTCCAATATAGGATGCAGGTATTGTAAGCAGCACCTTAATACACTGTGCTACAACACCAGCCCCTGAGGCTTGAGTTATGAGATCTACTAGTATAGAAAGCATTATGCATACAAATATTGATTGCAGAAATGATCTGAAAATCATTGGCATTTTTAGTAATCCTGTTGAGGAAATGACCTTGTGTTTGGACTTCTAGTATTTTGTACCTCCAAACTCTTATTCCCCCATGGTGGAAACTGATTCCTTTCTGTGTTTATTCATCTATGACAAATCAGTTTAAAAATAGATACAAAAATATACATGCTTAATTGTTTTAAGTCTAAGAATGATAATGTTGAATTTTTTGAAGAGGTCAAAAATTTTTGCTTTGGAGCTAACTGCATTTATTCTAGAAAATGTTTAAACCAGCTAATTTGCAGTATTATTAAGCCTTTTTGTCATTGTTACTCTGACACCTTAGAAATTAACTATTTACAGGATCCCAGCTTTACTATCTTGTACTACAGTCTGAAAAGAAGATATCCAACAAAGGGTTACATAAAACAGTATCCTGGACAGTGATTTGTTTTACTAGTTACCATCCTTGTTAGCAGAAAAAAAAAAGTGTAAAAAAACAAAATAAACCTTTCCAAAGGGCTTTTTTGGTGATTCTAGAAACACTATGCCTGGAAATAGCGGACTATTACTGGAATACTAACTTTATACAATGGAATTGATGTGCTAAAGGTCTCATGGTCTAAGAAGTCCTTCATAAATATTCCTTCTTATCAGCAAGGTGAATGGGAAAAGCGTTTGGTATAGTTGAATTTTTCAGGATTTATTGTTTTCCAGGAAGATTTCTTCAGTTTTGTGGCTCTACAAATTTGTAATTGACCAATGATGTTTCACATGTTAATTTGGTATTAGGAAATGTATGAACAAGTGAGAAACAGGGAGAAAGACAACAAAACAAAGGTAAAAAAGGATTTTTTTTCAAATAGTCTTAAAAACTTTGTGAGTTTATCAATTGCTTCCTGCAAAAAAAAAAAAAAAAAAATTGCTGGCAATTGACCTGTTATGCCCTGAAAATGGTAGGTGAGTATGTGTAGTTACATTACATTCACTTTCTAAATCCCAAAGAAAACATAAGAAAAAAAATAGGTCATTTAGACTCAGAATATGTGATCCACTAAATCTGTCAGTTTGGTGAAAGATGATTTCAGGATGTAGGTGTCTTGTCACTCTGTATTTGACATGAAAGAAGGGACAGATCAATTGGGCTTAGATTATTCAAAATTCCTTTATTTCAAAATCATGCTGTGGGGAAGTTTTTGTCCTATGTATTGCTTAAGCCTAAGGAATATGCACAAAGAAGTGCCACTGATGACATGCTTATATTTTTATTCTTGGTCTCTTTATATAAACCATTAGCACTTCTGAGGTCTACTGATTATTTAAAATAGGTAACTTTCTAAGCATAACCAGAAATAAATTTAAACATACTGGGAGACTATTTTTAACTGTTCATATTTGCTCTATTCCATGGCTAGATTAATTATAGCATATAGACATTTTATGTATTACTTATCCCTGAAGAAAATTTTTGTTTTACATATTAATTTTCTTAATTACCAATAAAGTAAAGTATACATGTCACTTTTTTTTAAGATTTATTTATTTATTTGAAAGTCAGAGTTACACAGAGAGAGGAGAGGCAGAGAGAACGAGGTCTTCCATCCAATGGTTCACTCCCCAATTGGCCGCAACGGCTGAAGCTGTGCCGATCCAAAGCCAGGAGCCAGGAGCTTCTTCCAGTTCTCCCACACGGGTGCAGGGGCCCAAGGACTTGGGCCATCTTCCACTGCTTTCCCAGGCCATAGCAGAGAGCTGGATCAGAAGAGGAGCAGCCAGGACTAGAACCAGTGCCCATATGGGATGCCGACGCTTCAGGCCAGGGTGTTAACCCACTGCGCCACAGCGCCGGCCCCTACATGTTACTTTTTGAAAAAAAAAATATCATCATAAATATAAGTCTTATTATTATGTTTGAAATTTTTCCAAGTGTCTGGACAGAAGTTATGAAAGCTAAATAACAACTATCTTTGTTCTTTGTATTTTCCCTGTGTTTTACACATGGTAAACAACCAATACAAAATATTATTATGGGAAAGGCATTTAACCTAGTAGTTAAGACACCAGTTAAGACAACCAAATCCTACATCAAAGTACCTGGGTTCAATTTTTGACTCTGGCTCCTAACCCTGATGCAGGCAGGCATACAGGTTAATTGATTAGGTTTGTGAGCTGGAAAGACCATGCCTTCACCATGCCCCTATGTGACCTCATGCCCCTACCTGGCCACACCTGTGCATCCACCAGCCAATCAGGTTAATTAATCACTCTCCTTTGAAAGCCGATTAAAAGCCTGGGACATCTTGTGTCCAGCCCCTTTCCTTTCTTTGGCCTTTTGTCAGTGTGGACCTGCGCGGCCCTGCGCCTTTAGGCCACCCGCCCCATGCTTCTTGGCCTAGATGCTCTTCCATGTGGCTGGTTCCTGGTAGTTGGTATGGACCCAGATTTACCTCTCTCCTATAGATAGGGCTCTTGCTCTCCTATGCATCTTTCACACTGAATAAAAGCTTAAAGATGTACTATGCTACCTCATTCATTTATGTCAGTATTCAGAATTCTTCTCTGAATATTAGGCAAGAACCCACATAGGCTTATTAATATTGGGAATTTATTAATAAGCATATGGTGATATTATATGGCATCCCAAGTTCCAATTTCAACCCCAGATGCCTAGTAATGCAGACCCTGGGAGACAATGGGGATTGACTCAAGTAATTGGATCTTTGCCACCCCAGTGGGAAACTGTTGCAATCAATTGGGTAGTGAACCAGTGGATGGGAGAGCCCCTGACCCTGCCCCACTGTCACTACCTCCTTCTCTCCTCTAAAATAAATAAAAACAAAACAAAAAATCTGTTGAATGAATGAATGAATATAAGATTTCAAGGAGGGAATGGATAAAATTAGATTTTACCAAATGGAAGCCTAAATATCTTACACCACAGTCATCTGTGGTTCTGTTTTTGTTTGTTCCTAATGAAATTTTTTTCAAAAAAGGAAAGGGTACCACTCACAAAAGAGGCATATTGATTAAGGGGGTAATTTTGCTCTCCCACCATTTTTAAAGATTCAAATGTTTTAAAAGGGCATTATTGTTAGTGACACTTTAAGGATAGATCACCCACAAAGACAAAAATTCTAGTATGTGCCATATAGGTAAACTCATCCTCTAGAACAGAGCAGATATCTATATAGTAAGAGCAGCAGAATTCATCCAATTACATATTTGTTAAAAATGATAAAATTTTATCAAATCACAAGAAATTTCACCTTTTCTCTAATAATTTGTGATGGAAAATTTTGTATCATGCAAATGTCAAGAATGGTCCTGCTGGGACCAATGGTGGCATAGCAGTAAAGCCGCTGCTTACAGCGCAGGCTTCCTATATGGGCACCAGTTGGAGTCCCGGCTGCTCCACTTCTGATCCAGCTCTCTGCTATGGCCTGGGAAAGCAGTAGAAGATGGCCCAAGTCCTTGGGCCCCTGCAACCATGTGGGAGACCTGGAAGAAGCTCCTGACTCCTGGCTCCTGGCTTCATATTGGCTCAGCTCCAGTCATTGTGACCATCTGGGGAGTGAACCAGCAGTTGGAAGACCTATCTCTCTGCCTCTCTGTAACTCTGCCTTTCAAAAAGTAAATAAATCTTTAAAAATTAAAAAAAATAACGGTCTTGATGAGTATCCCCCCTCTATCTATTTGATTTCATTTTTATTGTTGTTTTTCTTGAATGGCACAATGGGTTAGGTAAGTGGTGCTATATTCTCATATCATTCATTGTGACAGCCTAAAACACCTTAGCAATGATTTTCAATCTGGTCTTATTCATTAAGTAGGCACTATCACAGACACTAAAAATATCAACTTTTTTAGGAATGGCAGGGAAACATTCACAAAGTATCTTGTGTAAATATGAATCGCCTAGGTTCTATTTCACCATATGTGGCTAGATAAAATTAACATTTGAAAAAAAAATAGCCCTCTTCCTTCAGCCATTCATAATGTGTGTTACTGATCAAAAAAAGAGGAGAATTTCTGATGGTTGAGCTCCATAAATCCATTTATAAACATGAGGGGGGAGATCATATGTCTTTTGACAGAGAATTAGCAAAGAGTAGAAGTCTTGTTAGATGTGAGATGGAATAAAAACTGAAACAAACAAACAAACAAAAAAAACTAAGAACACCAGAATGGAAAATTGCTATGTCTGGAGCCATGGAAACAGGGATAAAAACAGTGGTGCTGTTCCCTTTCTTCTCCTTCTCCTTCTTCTTTTTTTTAAAATGAGATATTAGATCAGACAGGAAGAGAAGATTTTATAAACATTCATGTAGCATTTAATATGTATGTTTTATAAGTAATATTAATTTCTTTAACCCTTCTAACAATCCTGTGAAGTGACTGCTATTAATTTCCTCATTATACAGATGAGGAAACTGAGAGATTAAGAAAATTGCTGATGACAGAGCTAAGATAAAAACCTCTGTGCCTCCAGAGAATATACTGTCAACCACTAAGCAACACTGATTCATCTCACATTCTAACTTTCCCCTTCCTCTATTATGCAGGCCAAGTTCAGGACAGGATAACACAAAAAGGCCATTAGTTAGGGAACCCTTGTGGTGGACTTCAGGGAAGTAAGACGCAGCTAGCAAAGTCACTGACTTTGTTCTAGAGGTCAGATTAAGGATTTTTAGAAGAAAACTAGATGGCCTGAGATTTTTATTCAGAGGAAAAGAAGCTAGGTGGGGGAATTCACACACAGAACAACATAAGAAGGAGAATGCTTCCAGCACAGTTAAAGAGCAAAGGAAGGTCCTTCACCTTTCCATCATTCTCATAGTTTGCTTTGGGAAAGAAGGTATACCAGAAGAAATCTTGCCCTCTTAAAAATATTCCACATAGCTCTTACCCACCAGCTTCTGCCTCCATTTCACTGTTCAGAAGGGGATCACAAGGGGTAGGCGTTTGGCCCAACAGTTAAATTGCTGGATAGAATGCATGCATGCATTCCTTAGTTGGCTGCCTAGGTTTGAGTCCCCATTCGAAATCCTGACTCCAATTTCCTGTTAATGCACTCCCTGGGAGACAGCATTGATGGCTCAAATGCTCGAGTCCCTGTCACCCACGTGGGAGACCTAGAATGAATTTCTGGCTCATGGCTTCAGTGGTTATGGGCATTTGGGAAGTTAGCCAATGGATGGGTGTTTCATTTATCCATTTGCCTCTCAAATAAATAAATAAATATTTTTTTTAAAAAATGTGGGTAGATGTATGACACAGTGATTATGACACTGCTTGGGAAACCCACATCCCATATCGGACTATCTGAGTTCTAATCCCAGCTCTGCTCCCAATTACAACTTCCTGCTAATGTACACCTTTGAGGGTAGCAGATAATGGCTCAAGTAGTTGAGTCCTTGCCACCTACATGGGAAACCTGGATCTGCTTCCCAGCTACCAGCCATTTGAGGAGGGAACCAGCAGAGAAGGGGCAGCGCTCTCCCTCTCCTTCCCTCTCTCTCTTTCTCTCTCACTCTCAAATTTAAAAGTAGATAAATAAAAATTAAATGAAACAGAAGTGGATCACATAGCCACTTCTAGGTGGAAGGCATCTGTACTAAAGGAGTTCTAGTTGTAGCTTTCTCAATGAATTCTACATAAAACATCACAATGAAAACAAAAATCTGCATGCAGAAATTTCATTGTAGCAGTATTTACATTAGCAATGAACTGGAATCAGTGTAAATATCCAAGGAAAATGAAGATGCTAAATAAATTATAGCATATACATACAAGGGGAAACATCTCAAATCCCATTTATGAGGAAAAATGTCTAAGAAATTTCATATGACATGATATTAAGTGAAATAAAGCAGTATATACTGCAGTATAGAGTTTTAGTAGATCACACTAGACAGTGAAAACATGTTTGGTTTTTTCTCTGATATTTAGGTGCATTAGCAAGGAGCTGGATCAGAAGTGAAGCAGCCAGGACTTGAACCAGCTGCTCATGTGGGATGCCAGCATGAAAGGCAGCGGCTTAGCCTGCTGTGTCACAATGGCAACCCCCTCAACATCTCTCCCTCGAGATTCTGACTTGACAGCTGCCTTTCCCCAAAGTAATCGATTCAACAAAGAGCACATTATAGAAGCAACAATGCCTTAAATGAAATAGCCTCAGAATTCATTCATTGTTTTTGTCTACAATAACCTAATGATTACACAGATAAAAAACATTCAATTATCAAAGGGTCTACAAAAAATGTGAATACCAGGAAGTGAGAATCATTAGGGACAATCTAGGAGGCTGTCTATTACCATAGACATCTGAATCTGACTTTAATCTTTATTTTGAAATAGGGTCAAGTGTACAAACTTCTATTTTTTCAGGAAAACTCTAATATGATAATAAATGTGATAGTGAAAATCTCCTTTTTATATTCATATGAAGAGCTTGGAAGTGGTTACATTTTCTTCACAATAAGAAAAAATATGGGGGCTGGCACTGTAGCATAGCAGGTAAAGCCACCACCCACAGTGCCGGCATCCCATATGTACACCAGTTCGAATCTGGCTCTCTGCTGTGGCCTGGGAAAGGAGTGGGGGATGGCCCAAGTGCTTGGGTCACTGCACCCACATGGAAAACCTGGAAGAAGCTCCTGGCTTCTGGCTTCTGGCTTTGGATCGGCGCAGCTCTGGCCACTGCAGCCAATTGGGGAGTGAACCAGCAGACGGAAGATCTCTTTCTCTGCCTCTCCTTCTCTCTCTGTGTAACTCTTTCAAATAAATAAATGTTAAAAAAAAGAAAAAATATAAGATCTGGCATTGTGATGCAGCACATTAAACTGCTGCCTGCAATGTCGTTATCCCATATTGCAGTACCAATATTCAAGCCCCAGCTGCTCCACTTCCGATTCATCTCCCTGCTAATGCACCTAGAAAGTCAGCAGAAGATGGCCCAGTACTTGGGCCCTTGCCACACACATGCAGGACCCAGATGGAGTTCCAGGTTCCTGGCTTTGGACTGTCCCAGCCCTGGCTATTGTGGGCATTTCTTGAGTGAACCAATGAGTGGAAGATTGATCTCTCTCTCTCTCTCTCTCTCTCTCTCTCTGAAGTAAATGAATAAATCTTTAAAAAGAAAAAGAAAGATGAAGAAAATGAAATTCATCAACTTCTCTGAAACCTTCAGAGAATTGAGCTCATAGGGCAAGCCACTGCCGACAAAATGGGAGAGACAGGAAGATAAGGAGAATCACAATTTTACCAGATCATACGTTCAGCAGCAAAGTCCTCTGGGGGAACAAACACTGGTATAGAAAAATCTAAACTGTAATTGACTAATTTCTAGATGCTCAGTGTGGACAGATTTGAGTGCTAAAGATTCTAAGGGGACAGAGTCTTATAGTGCCCCTACCCTTTTTTTGACTTTTAGCTCTAGGAGAATTATCAGGATGTCATGATGAAGATGGAGGAAAATTTTCCTTGATTCTAGTAGGAAAAGGAGAAAAAAGCCAATTTTACATGAAAATTTTTGTTTTATTTATTGGAAACGCAAAGAGACAGAGAAAGAACCTCTGTCTTCTAGTTCACTCCTCAAATGCCTGCAACAACTGGGGCTGGACCAGGCTGAAGCCAGGAGGAACCAGGAATTCCATCTGGATCTCCTCCATGGGTAGCAGGGATCCAAGTTCTTGAGCCATCGCCTTCTGCCTCCCAGGGTGTGCAATACTAACTGGGACTTAAGGGTATGACATTTATATTTTTCTATATGAAGATTTGGTAATATTGTGTACATTTTGATAAGTCATGCTGTCATTGCTGTTATTTTATAAGTGCTATGGACTTTTTGTTTTGATATTCTCTTACTCTGTCCTTATTTTTAATAGTTGCATGATGACAATGATTCCTTTGATTTATATTATTTATTTAATTTGTTTGAAAGATAGTAACAGGAAGATGATCTTCCATCTTCTGGATCATTTTGCAAATGGCTGTAATAGATAGGCAAAGAGATAGGACTGGGCCAGGCTGATGCCAGGAGCCCAGTTCTCAATCCTGGTCTCCCATGACGGGGGCAGGGGCCCAACTACCTGAGCCATCTCCTGCTGCCTCCCAATGTGCACATTAGCACCTTGGAAGCTGGAATGGAGAACACATCTTGGACTCAAATCCAAGAACTACTGTGTGAGTATTTGCTGCACTGAATTCCCACCCTGATGATCCATTTGTAGATATTCCAATGATTATATTATTATCAATGTCTAAATGTGTTGTGTCATCAGAGAGAATGACTTGTATAATTTTAATTTTGACTTTGGGATATTTATTGAGGCTTGTTTTGGTTGCACGCTTCCTTATTTTCTTTTTTACAACCTAGACAGAAATTTATAAGCTATCGTCTTCAGAGAAAGTTTGAACATAAAAAAGAATAATGATGGTAATATCACATATTAAATGAAAAATAATCTATGAGTCCATAGTGATATACAAAAAGAGGACAGAAAGGAAAACTATTCTTTATAGATGATTGATAGCTAATAATAGATCCACCAAATTTAGATTTTGTATTAAATTATTAAAATCTATTTTAAATGGCAGCATAATTATCACGTTTCATATAAAACATATTTTCATTTTGAGTTTATAAAAATCTATTGCTATAAATATGTATAAAATATAGATTTTAAAATTGCAGATTTTTACCAATTTCCATGTATGCATGAAAAAGGTAGTTTCTCTCTGAATTATTCTTTACAATTATTACCTACTTTTATTTTTTATGCATTTGTCTGCTAGATATTTCCTTACCATTTGTTTTTAAATCAAAAATGCATCATGCACACACATATATATATATATATAGTTTAAAAATAAAATTATGTGACAGTGTTGTGGTGTAGTGGGTTGAGCTGCCACCTGCAATACCAGCATCTCATATGGGTACCACGTTGTGTCCCAGTTCCTCCACTTCTATTCCAGCTCCCTGCTGTTGTACCTGGTAAAGCAGCAGCAGATAGCCCAAGAGCTAGGGCCATGGCCACCCCCAGGGGAGACCTGGATGAGGCTCTAGGCTCCTGGTTTTGTCCTGGTCCAGCACTAGCTATTGCAGCCATCTGGGGAGTGAACCAGCAGATGAAAGCTATTGCTATCTCTCTCTCTCTAACTCTGCCTTTCAAATAAACAAACAAATAAAAAATCTTTAAAAAGTAAAATAAACATGCATTTACTACCCAGTTTAATGATTATCACTAGTATCTTTGAAACTGCTTACTCTTTATATCACAACAGCCATTTTTCTCCAGAAGAACCAGTATCCTAAATTTTTTCTTGCTTTCATCCATCATTTAAAACCATAAAATGTGATCTCTAAACAATAGTACTTTCTTTTAGAAAGCTGCTATTAAAATGAAAAAATTCTCTATCAATTTACTCAAGTCTCATGACTAAAAATATGTAAAATTACTCACATAGCGTTCTTATCCAAAATATATAATCTGTTCCTAAAATGATAAATCCTAGATTTGCCAAATTTAAAGGTACATTTTCCCTTTGTAAATTAATCATATTCAAAGTGATATTTTGAAACTCTGTGAGTCTCTCATTTCCCAATAACCTTACATTCATTAATGATCCTTGCCTTAATCAATCATTATATTGGTAGTTGTAAAATGGCAATTTTCTGTTTCTGTCATTCCTTGTATATTTATTAGCAGTCAATCATCTGTACAGAAAACTTCTTCTCCCACTCTCTTTTCCAGTTTTATTATGTACTCATAGATTACCTTTTCTTTACTATGATACAATATATTACTACCATTATTCTTTCTATTATTATTTTTTTTTTGACAGGCAGAGTGGACAGTGAGAGAGAGAGACAGAGAGAAAGGTCTTCCTTTTGCCGTTGGTTCACCCTCCAATGGCCGCCGCGCCGGCGCACTGCGCTGATTCAAAGGTAGGAGCCAAGTGCTTCTCCTGGTCTCCTGTGGGGTGCAGGGCCCAAATACTTGGGCCATCCTCCACTGCACTCCCTGGCCACAGCAGAGAGCTGGTCTGGAAGAGGGGCAGCCGGGACAGAATCCGGCGCCCCGACCGGGACTAGAACCTGGTGTGCCGGCGCCGCAAGGCAGAGGATTAGCCTAGTGAGGCGCGGCGCCGGCCCTATTATTCTTTCTGATGCTCCAAATGCTCCAAATATGGGCAGTGGGAGCTCCATTTGGACCACTGTCTTGACAAATTCTTGCCACTTGTTGAACACATGTTGTCATTTCTAGTACATGACCACACTCTAATAGAAGGGTACTTCAAAAAGTTTGTGGAAAATTGAATTGGAAGAGAAATTTCTTTTCATTTCAATATTTTTGAGGATTTTGTATATTCATTCACAACTCCTCATTTTACACACAATTGACTGCATCCTTCTTGGATCCTAGTGATATGAGCAATTAATTTAAATACAAATATTTTCTTGATGTAATTATGATCTTTTGGGAGAACAGAGAAGAGAACCCAATAAGCTATTCTGACAGATACTATGTTGAGTTTTAAAAGGAAATTATTTTTAATTTATAATATCGTTCAAAGACTTATAATGGCTATCAGAAAATTAAATCCACTGGAAATAGCATTTAGATGTTTCATATTACATTACAAAAGATGACAAATCGAACTACCCATAAAAATGAGAACCATTATTTAGGCATAAAAACCAAAAGAAGTTAGCATCACATTCAGTTACCAAATCACAAGTATATAAGTAGATTTGCATAAAATAAAAATACTGGAAACCGTAGTGTCATTTCCATAACTGTAATTGAATGGATGCATGTATGGTGTTCCTTGTTTTGTTTGTATTTATATTGTAAATGACAGGACAGTTTGCTTACAGTGGAGACATGCTTTCACAATACTTTTCTGACAATGCTTTTGGGCAATTTTCATTGTCTTTTATTATACATAACAACTGGCTTGATTATGTTATAAGACAATAAGGAAAAAGAAATTGAGTATAATCCATTTTCTCAGTCACCTTAAGAACTAAATTGAATTATTAGATTGATCACACAATGATTAACAACTCTGCACACTGTTAGTTTCTAATCAGAGACAGGCAGTAAATGTAAGATAGTATAATCATCTTACTGTCAAGGTCTAGTAAAACATTCTGAACACACAATCTCCCATGATGGCTCCTTCACTCTGGATCTTATCCTGGAATTTTTTCCCATGTTAAGTTTTCCAAATTTCAATTCAAAGAGAGGGAGAAACAGAGTAGATAAAAGAAAAGAGAGAAAAAACCTGAGTAGAATGATTTGTAGGCAGTAGAAGTCAGAAAAATAGATCCAAATATCCATAGTGTATTTATATCATATATTCCCATAAGCTGTCTTAGGAGAGTCTACCTTAACTGGTTCTTACATTTTCAATATTAATCTGTTGCTCTTTCGTCTTTTAACTTAAGTTGTGAATGAAGTAACAAGCAGAATACTTGGGAAGTACATTAACATTTTGCTAATAGATACATTAAAGAAAATATTTCTTTCTAACAGCTTAATTACATCTACAGAGAAAATATACACGGTAAGTAAATTTACAGGCAACTTCCTTTAGATTATTATCACCTTGTATACATGTACAAATCCCTTTGCTCATTGAAATGGGAATCTATCCCCTTTTTGTAGCTAACACATAGCAATTCAGAATGAACAATGAGCACAATGGTGTGCATTTGTGTTCATTAGGATAGAGAATTGACTAAATTTTTCACAGGAGTAATTGTGAAAAGGGTCCGAAGCCTATCCTATAACAGAAAAAATATAGCTTTTTTTTTTAAAGTTTATTTACTTGAGAGGGAGGGAGGGAGGGAGAGAGAGGGGAAGGAAGGGAGAGACAGGGGGAGAGAGAGGGGGAGAGAGAGGAGGGAGAGAGATTGAGATTGAGATTGACTGGGCCAGGCCAAAGCCAGAAACCAGGAAGTCAATTCATGTCTCCCACATGGGTGGGAGGGACCCAAGCACTTGAACCCTCATATGCTGCCCCCAGTGTTGTACAGGTACGCTGCCAAAAGTGCAGGTACCCTTTTTACCTCCATCATTACTGAATTTATCCAATAAATACCATTTATATGGCTAAGACTTCCAAGTTGGTAATGTTAGCTCTTCTGAAGACCAGACTTATATTTCCAACTGCCTACTCAAAATCTCCACTCATGTCTAACAGACATTTCAAATTTGACATCTTCCAAATTAAACTTGATATCCTTCTTCTCCCATTCCACAAAAGCTACAGTTTTCCCCTTCTCCATAAATGGCAAATGTCACCAACCAGAAGCTATTCCATGCCAAAACCTGGAATCCATTCTTTAGACTTCTCTTTCTCTCATACTCCATTCTCAATTCTGTAGGAAATTCTATTGGCTCTTTAAAACAGCTTAAACCCGGTCACTTCTCACTGCCCTCAGTGCTAAAACCGTTTTCTAGCCATAAACATCTTTTATCTAGATCACTACAATAATCCTCCCTACTGGACTCCCAGATTCCACCTTTGCCTTCCTTCCACACTATCTATTTAAATCATAACTCAGATATTATGATGCTCCTCTGCTCAGACCCATGCATGGCTTCTTTCTCAAATCCAAAGAACTTAGAGGCCCTATATGATATGCCTGCCCCATCGTACCCCCCTGCGGCCATTGCCTCTCTGACCTCATGTACTGTTCCTTCTTATTTCATATATTTGGCCTTCAAGATGTTCTAAAAATTTCACCTATTTATTACTATATTTGAAAGGCAGAGGGAGGGAGGGAGGGAGGGAGAGAGAGAAAATATCTTCTATCGGCTGGTTCACTCCCCAGATTCCTAAAAAAAAAAAAAAAAAAAAAAAAAAAAGACAACACACAGAACTGAACCAGCCTTAAGCCAGGAGTCTGGAACTCAATCCACCTCTCTCACATGAGTAGCAGTGACCCAAGGACTTGGGTCATCACCTGCTGCCTTCCAGGATGTGCATTAGCAGGGAGTCACAACCTGCAGCAGAGCCAAGATTCAAACCCAGGCTCTTCCATATGGGACAAGGACATCTCAGGCTGTCTTTTAACCACCTCACACAGGTCTTTCTAAACACTCAACATTTCAGCATTTGGTTTGGGGGAACTATATGTGTATATATATATATATATATATATATATATATGGTGCAGAATGTTCCACTGAGCACTGCTTTCATGGTATATCTCTTGCATACTGATGATGTATCTCTCTTATTATATTTGTTTTATTTGTAGAGAAAAATTTAGATCAATTTTGTATTTCGTCTTTGACTCTCAAAAATTATTAGATGAAGATAGAAAAAGATTTACACATTTCTAGACATATTTTGTATTATACCAGTATCGGTGAGTGTTGTAGAGTTTATTGAAATGGTTTTCCCTTCTCTATTTTTAGGTTAAACATCCTATATATAAAAAGTTACCTATGAATTATATTAGTTGCTTCTTCTATATCCTTACTTTTTTGTTCTTTTTATTTGACATAGACTGGAAGAGAATTCTCATACTACTAGTATATTTTTGTTCATTTCGCCTTTTGTTTCCTATGATTTCTGATCTATGAATGTTCTTACTATGTTCCTTGGGGCTAGATATACAACTATATTTTACCTTAAATGTGAATATCATCCCTTATTATTTTAAAGTGTCCATCTGTCTTTTTAAATGTTTTTTTTTTTGCATTAATTCTACCTTGTTTTATAACAAGAACCTGACCTTTACCTTTTTGTTTGTTTGTTTGCATTTACTGGTAAATTTTACCAGATATCTCTTATATCTACAACAGTTTGGTTTTGCTTTCTGAACCAACTTTAATCTTTTCTTGAAATTGGTCATATACCTCTCTTTACCTTTGCAGATAGTAAAGGAATCTTTGTTCTTATTTTACAATAAAAATTAATTCAATAATAAACTTTTCCAGGATTTTCTTCTGCATAGCCATGCATAAAACTATTTCTTGTCTCAACAATTACTCTATCTTATTGTATTTAAATGACTTCTTTTTCTTCCCCATCTACTACAGATGTGGCAATCAGTGCACTTACTCTACCTCTATATTCTTTCCATAACCCTCCCTATTGGTATGAATTATATATTCTCATATTGAAAGGTACATAATTTTATATTCTGTTTTGTCACTCTGTTCCCATTTTTGTTTTGGTCTTAGTTATACAGTCAAATGTATTCCAAGTCTGTTGCCTATCTTTTGGTTTAATTTTCTTTGTCATCACTATTTTGCCTCAAATTGGTCTCCTTTCAGTTTTCCCAACAAGGCTCACAGAAAAAATAGTCTTTGTAATCTTGTCAATTCAAAACCATTTGTCTCTTGTCTTTATACATGAAGGACAGTTTAACTGGATATAAATCACTGGCTCACATTTTTTTCTCTTTGACTACCCTGTAGATGTTGCATCACCATCTTTGGGAGGGGAATTTTTCTGTGGAGAAATCAGAGGCTAGCTTAATTATTTTCTCCTTATACATAACTTGATCTTTCTGTCTGACTGCTCATATGTTTCCTCCTCTATCTTTAACAACCAATAACTTTACTAGGACATTTCCCAGAATTGACCATCTGGTTCAACTTTGTCTTAAACACACAGTGTCCCTTACACAGTTCTTTCTATATGTACCTTTGATCTTTTCTCCAGTAGAATTTCATTGAACAATATATTTGAATATTTGTTCTTTTTCATAGTTTTAGTTTTCTTCCTCAGACACTCTGATTACACATAAGCTCACTCCCCTCTTCAAACTTATAATTATATCAATTTCTCACCCAATCCTTTGAACTCTTTATTCATTTTTATTATTATCATCACTATTTAATGTATGTCTTCTATATTCCTAGCTCTGTCTTAAGAAGAAAACAAATGGTTTTCTCTCTTTACTGGCACACTTACACATAACACTTCTTTACCCAAAACATGGATAATCAATGACCAATTCTCCATCAGATTCCAACTGAATGTCCTATAATTTAATTCAGTTCTGACACTATCTACATGGATGTTACATTATATCTCATAGGTCCAGGCCTCAGTCCATTAAGATTGCCCCCAAATTCAGTGTTAATTGTTAGCAGGTTGTGACCTATAGTTCTGAGTGAGCAACTATAAATCAGAAATTCCTTTGGTCCTCTCCCCTTCAGTTAAATTTCTACAGCACTTCATAGAACTGGGAGAAACACTCTCCCCACCTTTACTCATTTATTATAAAGGATATTATAGGGTACTCAGATGAAGAGCCAGATGGAAGAAATGCATATATTAAGAAATGTGGGAAGGGGAACAGAATTTCCATGCCTTTTCCAGGCATGTCACTGTCGAGTTAGCTCCACATGTTTGGCAATCAAACGCCTCTTTAAACCCTGTCTTTAGGGGTATTTAATGGAAGTTTCCTTATGTAGGAATGGTTGACTGCAAAGCTGGCCATTGGTGATGAGCTCAACTTTTGTACTTCTCCCTTCCGCAGTTTTAATCCTATAATTATATGCTTGGTTCTCCTAGCAAGCAGCCCCCATCCTATGACTATTCAGGAGCCCACCAAAATCATATTATTAGAACAAAAGATGCTCTTATCACACAAAAAATTCCAAGGGACTTAAATGTTCTGCATCAGTTACTTCTATCACTCAAGAAATTACAAAGTCTTAGGAAATCTGTATCAGGAACTGGTGATAAAAACCAACTATTAGGACAAAAGATTCTCATAGTATGCCTATTATAAGGGATATAGAAACTTTAGGTCAGGAAACAGGGGCAAAGACAAATAAACATATTTCTTGTTAGGTCATAGCATCGCGCCCAGTATTCCACAGTGTCCTTTTCCTTTTGTGATCCTACCAGTTCTGTTTGTGTTTCAGATGTTTTCTCTTTATAGTCTAATTTCCTTAGTGGATTCCAAATCACACTTCAGTGCTTCTGTTGACTCATCATTTCTTTGCTGTCTGTACATTTCTGAACTGTGGTCTTCCTTTCTAAATGTGATTGATTCATTTTAATTAAGCCATTTATTTTATTGCAGCATATTCTGGTAAATGTTCTTTTGTTTCTATATTTTTCTCCTCTTCTGCGTATTTTCTCTTATGACATTTTATGTCAATGCCATGTGAGTCCTTTTCTATATTATTTATTCATAAATGAGTAAGATTTTCCTGGACCAGCTATTTTTAGGTTGGTTTATCACTTTATACCCAAAGAATTTTTCCTTTTCTACTGCTACAGAGGCAGATGAGTTTTTGCAAATATAAAAGGTCTTTTTAAAAGTTCATGGAAAAGGCAAATTATGAAAAAAGTTATATGTGAATTACAAAGGTTTTTGCACAAAATCAAACTTACCTTTTAATTAAGTTTTTGCACAAATTTATTGAAATACTCTCATGTCTTGTGCAGGTCTTTTACTTCAATTTCTATTTTTTATTTTCATTCTATTTGAAAATGAGAGAGACACACACATAGATACAGAGGGAGACAGGGAGAGGGAGAGATAGAGAGGGAAAGGGAGACAATGAGTGGGAGAGAAGGAGGGAGAGAGAGAGAGAGAGAGAGGGAGAGGGAGATGGAGACAGACAGGGAGACAGACTCTTCCCTTTGCTTATTTACTCCTCAAATACCTACAAGAGCTAGGGCAGTACCAGGCTGAAGCCAGCAGTTTGAAACTCAGTCCATGTCTCCTAGGGGATGGCAGGGACCCAAGAACTTGAACTATGTGCTACCTCCTCAAATGCATATTAGCAGGAAGTTTGATGGAAGCAGAGGAGCAGGGACCTGAACCAAGCTCCCTAATATGGGATATAGGCATCCATAGCAGTGTCTCATCTGCTGTGCCAACCATCCACCTTCAGTCCTATTTCTTATTTTTCCAAATAAACTGTATCTAAACCTGCTAATCCATTTGCTACACCTAGTTTCCATTAAAAAATATATTGCTCTTTCACTTCATGGTTATCATCTATCTTTCAGGAAGTTGTTTATGCTAGTATTTTCTTAAATCTGCTACCTCTGAAATAAGTTGTCAGTCTCTACAATTCTTGCATTCATTTCCTTCCTTGTGATTTTTGACTACTCTGTGGATTTTATCTGCCTTGTGGTCTTGTGGAAGCTATGGGTTGAGAGTTGTTTTTCTGATTTGATGAAGATGCAGCAACTCCCATCTAAAGGGTTCTTTCTCCATCAAGTCTGAGGCATATAACAGTGATATGTAATTTGACTATATCAGCATAATAAACAAGACATTAAAAAGTGTTTGCAGGGAGTAAGAGAGCAAAATTAAAGAAATATTTGATAAAATTGCTGAGATCTGGTGAGTGCATATGACTTGCATGATCACACATGTAGGGTGATAAATATCTAACCAACATGGTTGCTTAATGTTTATTTTCTGAGCAAGAGATTGACCATTTAGGTTCTAACTGTCCATGTTAAAACTACTGAAAAACAGGTGAGCTATAATGACATTGTGGTATTGATATGATGAAGGCTTTAGTAAGAGGAATTGATAGTAAAAGTCTATAAGCAAAATTGGAACAAGGAGAGTGCCAATCCCAAACTCAGTTATTTGGTCTATGAAAGAAAAAAAAAAACCAGAGTCCATGAGTCAGGTTGGATAAGTAAAGGAAGGAATATGCAGAGAAGCTGCAGACATAGAACAATATTCTGATAACGGAACAGAAGTTTCCAAAATCCAAGTGAAAGATCATGAGGAACCACTCTGAGTCACTATGTAGGGTAATCCAGCCATCTTCAAATTTGAGTGTTCAGTGATTTTTCTCAATTGTGGCTAAGGCATTATACTTGAGTTGATACTTTTGAAGTGAGAAGTTCAGTGGTACATACATAACAAGTGGGCAAGGCACATAACCTCTCTAAACCTGTATTTCCTAATTTTCAAAGTGCTATTATGAGATTTAAGCACTTTACACACACATAAAACACAAAGCACAGGGACTGACATATTGTAGCTACCCAGATCATGATACCTGTTTTCTTTCATTCTTACTCAGTATGGTTCTTTGCTAGGGCATATGCTGGTATTCTCTGAAGGTTTAACTGATGTGCTGCAATAAAGATCTCTTTGATACATTCAATACAGGTCTGTCTTTAGTTCTTTCCCTCCACGGGCTGATATTTTGGTCACTTCCTTCATTCCCCTCATAAATATGGTCTCTCTTTCCTACCTTTACTTAATTTTGCATTGGAAGCTATAAGAAGGGGCCAGCCTTGTGGCATAATGAGTTAATTCACCTGTAACGCTGGCATCCCATATGGCTGCCAGTTCAAGTACTGGTTGCTCCACTTCTGATCCAGCTCCATGCTGATGCACCTGGGAAAGCAGTGGAAGATGGCCCAAGTCCTTGAACCCCTGTACTCACATGGGAGACCTGGATGAAACTCCTGGCTCCTGGCTTCAGCCTGGTTCAGCCCTGACTGTTGCAGCCATTTGGAGTGTGAACCAGTGGATGGAAGACCTCTCTCTTTCCCTCTCCCTTTCACTCTCTGTAACTCTGCCCTTCAAAGAAATAAATCTTTAAAAAAAAAAAGAATTTAAGAAAGCTATCAGAAGAGATAGACCTCTCTTCTCCATTCCTATAAACTTATCATTCCATTGTCTATTGTGATACCCTTTGCCATAAGTGAGCATGGGAACATATTAGCTTCTTTCTCCAATATCTTCTGGTACAGAAAATACAGGAATATATGAACTTTCCATGATGAGAAAATTCCCAGAGGGAGAGGTTTAGATCTACATATAAACATCATTCTGTCTTTAAAATCCAAATTCCTCAAAGTTGTACAGTGTAATCATTTGAGTATTACTATTAAGAAGTGAGTTGGGAGGCCTGTGTTATGACATAGGGGGGTAAGCTGTTGCTTGCGTTGCCAGCACCCCATAGCAGAGTGCTGGTTTGAGTCCTGATTCCTCTGCTTCTAGTACAACATCCTGCTTATGCACTTGGGAAGGTAGTGGAAGATGGTCCAAGTGTCTAGGCACCTGCCACCCACATTAGAGACATGGATGGGGTTCCTGGTTCCTGGCTTTGCCTTAGCCCAAACCTAGTTGTTCTGGCCTTTTAGGTAGTGAACCAGCAGACAGCAGGTCTATCTCGGTCTTTCCTTCTCTCTCTCTCTGTTGCTCTTTCAAATAAATAAATCACTCTTTTAAAAAAAGAATTAATTTAGGTGGCAATTCTAAAGATTGTTGAGTGTTGAACAAAAAATATCTCAGTATTTGAAAAGTTATCAGAGAGATATTTCCATTGTTTTATATTTCTTCTCCATTGACTTTTCCTTAGACTATTATCATAATCAGCATGTGGATGACCAGAAATACTCCATATTGCATTGACAGGGTGCAGGCAATTAGGCATTGTTGCCTTGCTGATACATCTACTGTCAAACTGTGACAACAGCTGGCAGGGGTGAAAGATACCCTGGGAATATTTCTAGGAGTTCAAATGAGAAGTATTTTCTTGAATGTGATAGATGTTGCTTATAGATCCCTTGAGGAGAAAATGTCTCTCTCAATATGACTTAAATGCTTAATCTGTACTACACTGAGAACACTGTCCAGGCTAAACAAATCATGTCCTTTTATCTAATTTATATGCAACTGAACAGTTTCCATTCTAACAGCATTTAAATGTTTAAACCTGACATGTCTCCATGCAGCAATGTCTCTTTCTATTAGCTGTAGATAATATAGTATATAATTATGCAATGCAATCATGTACCACATCTGTAGTCTCCTTGGAAAGAAAGGTGTTGAGTTATGCCAAGTGAATCATGTAAAACACATACATATTCTTTTCTAATTAGCCAATTGTCAGGTATAAAAGTTCGTAGGAATTAAAGGGCATAATAATATGATATTTTCAAAATCCATAGTTTTTACTGGTTTATAACCATCTAAAATAAAATTGACTAGATTCAGAGCACAGCAATGTCAACTGTAAGATTTATTCCATTCTTAATTCTCATCTTCCCTCTATTTCCAGAGACTGCTGTGGAATTGTGGGGAGTGACCCACTTGGTTTCAGAGTAGAATGACATTTGTTAACCACAAGTGACTGAGTGCATTGGGGATACTCGTTAGGGGGTCCAGAGGAAGGAGGGAGGAAAGTCAGAATAAGCCACACAATAATGACATGTTTGTTGGGACTGACACTTGTGTTACAGTAACCTAGCTTCTATATTAGAAAAGGAAAGAAGGGGATATTATATCAGGCAAAATAATGATGAGAAATACATTACATGATTTCTGAGGTACACAGACTTTTGACTTTTTCTTTTACAAAAATGTATCCAAATTCAATAAGATGACCTCTGAATAGACTTGCTTTCAGTTATTCTAAGTTATGAATTCTGAGTAGCAGATGCTAAATCAGAGAACTACCCTGCTGATGATTACCAGTTGAACAGAAAAGCTCTTCAGAGTAGGTTAGATCTTCTCTCTGCAAATGGTTCATTGTATTTAATAACATCACTGCATTCCTAAGATGTAGAATATTATTCTTATTGAAATGCTAGTAGCTCTATAGAACTAACTAGTGGCTGGTATCTCAAAATATTCCCCAGTTACCATGTGTCAAAGAAAAAACCCTTATCTTGGAAGTCAAAGCTTGAAATGTTAGAAACTATAAGTCAGAACCCTTACTATATGTGTGCCTTATTTTAACATTATTCACATTGCCATAAGCAGAGATTTAAATTGTTCCTCAAAATCTGTGCAAATAAATGTTCCTTGAAAGTGACCAATAAAAGAGAAAATACACAGACCAACTTGACTTATGCAATTGACGGCATTAGGCTGGGTTATTACTTCAGCGATCAGGGTACTGAATTCTCATTTCAGTTATGTGTTTCTCGCTCATAATCTCTGAAATGCAAATAACCAAACTGTCCTAATTCTACATGTGTGGCAGAAACTGCTAGTAGTAATGTTTTCTAGAACTTATACATTAGATGTAAAGAGTTTAATTCTAAGTACTGCCTGCCAAAGGCATCAGCACTCATGTCTTATCAGTCTCAGCAATGAAGTACCAAAACAGTGCCAGAGTACTTACCACAATAAAGAATGAACTCAAGTTACAAAGAAATCTGACCCCTAGCTTGTTCCTGCTATAAGTCTGATAGTTTCTGATCTCCCAGTTTCCTGAAATTGGCTTTCCAGTTGCAATAAGTAGAGTACTGTAAAAAGGAATAAGAAGTCATATTTTTTCAACGTTTATTTAATAAATATAAATTTCCAAAGTACAACTTTTGGATTATAGCAGCTTTTCCCCCCATAACTTCCCTCCCAACTGCAACCATTCCATCTCCCACTCCTTCTCCCATCCCATTTTTCATCAAGATTCATTTTCAATTATCTTTATATACAGAAGATCAACTTAGTATATACTAAGTAAAGATTTCAACAGACTGCACCCACACAGACACACAAAGTATAGAGTACTGTTTCAGTAGTAGTTTTACCATTAATTCGCATAGTACAACACATTAAGGACAGAGAACCTACATGGGGAGTAGGTGCACAGTGACTCCTGTTGTTGATTTAACAATTGACACTCTTATTTATGACGTCAGTAATCACCTGAGGCTCTTGTCATGAGCTGCCAAGGCTATGGAAGCCTCTTGAGTTCACAAACTCTGATCTTATTTAGACAAAGCCATAGTCAAAGTGGAAGTTCTCTCCTCCCTTCGGAAAAAGGTACCTCCTTCTTTGATGGCCTGTTCTTTCTGATGGGATCTCACTCACAGAGATCTTTCATTTAGGTCATTTTTTGCCACAGTGTCTTGGCTTTCCATGCCTGAGAAACTCTCATGGGCTTTTTAGCCAGATCTGAATGCCTTAAAAGCTGATAATGAGGCCAGAGTGCTGTTTAGCAAATCCGCCATTCTATGAGTCTGCTGTGTATCTCACTTCCCATGTTAGATCATTCCCTCCTTTTTAATTCTATCAGTTATTATTAGCAGACATTAGTCTTGTTTATGTGATCCCTTTGACACTTAATCCTATCACTATGATCAATTATGAACTGAAACTGATCATTTTGATTAGTGAGATGGCATTGGTGCATGCCACCTTGATGGGATCGAATTGGAATCCACTGGCACGTTTCTAGTTCTACCATTAGGGGTAAATCCAAGTGAGCATGGGCCGAATTGTACATCTGCTTCCTCTCTTATTCCCACTCTTATATTTAACAGGGATCACTTTTTTGATCAAGGATCTAAAACCAATTCCTGGGAGCTGGCGCAGCGGCTCACTTGGTTAATCCTCCACCTGTAGCACCAGCATCCCATATGGGCACCGGGTTCTGGTCCCGGTTACTCCTCTTCCAGTCCAGGTCTCTACTGTGGCTCGGGAGGGCAGTGAAGGATGGCCCAAGTTCTTGGGCCCCCGTACCTGCATGGGAGAGCAGGAAGAAGCACCTGGCTCCTGGCTTCAGATTGGCGCAGCGCTGGCCATGGCAGCCATTTGGGGGGTGAACCAATGGAAGGAAGAGCGTTCTCTGTCTCTCTCTCTCTCTCACTGTCTAACTCTAGCTGTCAAATAAAAAAAATAATAGAAAATTACAAAATAAAACCTATTCCTGGATGTGGGGGACGCTGAATCCGGAGAGCCCTAGAGGAAACTTCCTGAGCCTGCCTGGAATTTGAAAACCTGACTTTAAGTTTCAAATCCCTGGTAGCAAAAACCCCAGCCCCAGGGCGCTTCTGCCTAAGGATCATTAAGGTGGTATAACAGGAGTGGCTAAGACCCTTGTGCATCACAACACCCCACCCCTTGCCTGCATCCACTCATCTGCTCTGTACCGTACGCTCTGTACCTCAGCTATATATACACCTCCCTTTTACAATAAAGTGAGACCCTGCTTTGACTGGGCTCCACAAAGCGCCTGATTGTCCCCCGGGTTTGGGGAAGGCTGAGTGGCGGGTGGCTCACTTTCCCCTGCTCGGTCAAGGCAAGCTGCGGGCAGCCTGCCTAATTCTCCTGCGGTGGCAAGGAACAGTCACCGCACCTGGAGAAAGGACAGTCTATTCAACAAATGGTGCTGGGAAAGGCAGGCTCAGGAAGTTTCCTCTAGACCTCTCCGGATTCAGCCTCCCCACGTGATTCAGCTCCCTGCTAACAATCTGGAAAAGCAGCATAAGATGGCCCAAGTCACTGGGCCCCTGTCACCTACATGGGAGCCCTGGGAGAAGTTCCAAGTTCCTGGCTTCATCATGGCCCAGCCTTGGTCGTTTTGGCCATTTACAGAGTGAACCAGTAGTTGGAAGCTTTCTCTCTCTGTCTCTCTTTCTCTGTAACTCAAATAAATAAATAAATAAATCTATCTTTTAAAAAAGAAGAAATCACATAAGGAATTAGAACTCAGTACAGAAGAAGTAAGAAGAAAGTTAACATTAGGAGAATTGTTAACTGCCCAAGTAGTACTCATGACACTTCACTCTGGCTTGACTAAATACATTTTTTTTAAGAAAAAGATTTATTTATTTATTTGAAAGGCAGAGTTACACAGAGAGGGAAGGAGAGGCAGAGAGAGAGAGAGAGCGAGCCAGAGCTGAGCTGATCCGAAGCCAGGTGCAAGGAGCTTCTTCCAGGTCTCTCATGTGGGTGCAGGGGCCCAAAGACTTGGACCGTCTTCTACTGCTTTCCCAGGCCACAGCAGAGAGCTGGATTGGAAGAGGAGCAGCTGGGGTTTGAACCGGTATCCATATAGGAAGCCAGCACTGCAGGCGGCAGTTTTACCCGCTACATCACAGTGCCAGCCCCTAAATAAAATATTTTTTAGCTTTGTGTTCTTTAATTCATTTGGGCTGTGCAGGATTGAAAGATGATAATATGTGCAATTCATACTCAACACATCCTAGATTCATAATTCACAATCTGGGTCCAGGAGTTATCTCTATAATGAATAGAATGCTGGCTAAAAAGATACTCACAGCCACACCCAAAAACTACTGAAAGTCTTTGAGAATAGGGGCCAGGAACATTTCTGAAGGTGGTGGAGAAGAAAGGAGCTGACCTGAGCAACTTCGTAAAACAGAGATTTGACTAGAGAATATTAAGCTAAAGACTAAAAAGAAAAAACAAAAAAATTTAAAAACGTTGTACTCTAACTGGTAGATTCACTTCTCATGAAGAAGGGGGTTAGCAATTCTGAAATTATATCTATTTTTCTTAACTTTTATTTAGTAGATATAAATTTCCAAAGTACAGTGTGGGGAACAACTGAGACTAGACTAAGTTACTGGAATTAAGACTTATTCTATGCATCTGCTCTCCCACAATATGGCACTGGGAGAGGAGTAAACAGCTTCTGCGCAGCTGCCTCCAGTTCGACCAATAAACTGCAGGAGCTGATCCTGCTCCTGATTGGAGGACAGCAGCGTACTCGGCGTGTGGGTAGCAGAGTTGGGATTGGTGGAAGAGGACTATAAAGGAGGAGAGAGACAACATGCACCAGGGAACATCTGAAGGAACACCTGAGCAGCCCCCGAGAGAGACGGCCGGCGGTGTGCCGCTCCTCCACGGAAGCAGGGAAAGTGGCAGGGGGAACCGCCCTTCCACGGAGGTGGAGGGGTCAGCAGCCAACCCGGGAAGAGCCAGCAGCAAACCCGGGAAGGGCCGAGCAGACAAAAGAACAGTGCAGGGTCCTGTGTCGTTCCTCCACAAATGGGGGAGCGACAGTACAGTTTATGGATTACAATGGCTTTTTCCCCCCCCCATAACTTCCCTCCCACCCGCAACCCTCCCATCTCCTGCTCCCTCTCCCATTCCATTCACATCAAGATTCATTTTCGATTATCTTTATATACAGAAGATCAATTTAGTATATATTAAGTCAAGATTTCATCAGTTTGCCCCCACACAGAACACGAAGTGCCAAATACTGTTTGAGCACTAGTCATATTAATTCACATTGAACTACACATTAAGGACAGAGATCCTACATGGGAAGTAAGTGCACAGTGACTCCTGTTGTTGACTTAACAAATTAACACTCTTGTTTAAGGCGTCAGCAATCTCCCTAGGCTCTAGTCATGAGTTGCCAAGGCCATGGAAGCCCCCTGAGCTCGCCAACTTTGATCTTATTTCAACAAGGCCATAGTCAAAGTAGAAGTTCTCTCCTCCCTTCACAGAAAGGTACCTCCTCCTTTGATGGCCTGTTCTTTCCACTGGGATCTCACTCACAGAGATCTTTCATTTAGGTGTGTGTTTGTTTGTTTGTTTGTTTTTGCCAGAGTGTCTTGGCTTTCCGTGCCTAAAATACTCTCATGGGCTCTTCAGCCAGGTCTGAATGCCTTAAGGGCTTATTCTGAGGCCAGAGTGCTGTTTAGGACAACTGCTATTCTATGAGTCTGCTGTGTATCCCGCTTCCCATGTTGGATCGTTCTCTCCCTTTTTGATTCTATCAGTTAGTATTAGCAGACACTAGTCTTGTTTGTGTGACCCCTTTGACTCTTAGACCTATCATTATGGTCTATTGTGACCTGAAATTGATCACTTGGACTAGTGAGGTGGCATTGGTACATGCAACCTTGATGGGATTATATTGGAATCCCCTGGCACATTTCTAACTCCACCACTTGGGGCAAGTCAGCTTGAGCATGTCCCAAATTGTACATCTCCTCCCTCTCTTATTCATACTCTTATATTTAACAGGAATCACTTTTCAGTTAACTTTAAACACCTAAGAATAATTGTGTGTTAATTCTATAGTATATTTGAATAAATTAGTACATATATTGTAAATAATGTGAGCCAGGTTTCACACTTAGAAAAAAAAAGAAATTACAAATAAACAAAGGAATAACTCTAGAATCAACCCTGTGGTTGATTTTCAGACATCACTATGAGTTAATATTTGTATCTATCTATCAGCACGTATACACACAAATAAAGGAATAAATATAAATGTATATGTATACCTCATCAGCATATTTACAAATAGGAGGGTCTTTCAGAAAGTTTATAGAAAAGAAAATCAAAGGGCAATGTAAATTTTCAATGAATTTTATGAAGCCCCCTAGTATTCCCCAGCTGTATTGTGAGACAGCTTAGAAGTAATTATGCTCCAGACACAAGGGGTAGTACCTCATGACCACATCATAGTTTCAAATACTGTTCTCTGATAAAAGGAACCAATGATATTTGGAGAAATGTCTAGTCTTAGGGTTAAGGGAGAGAAAATACAGGATGCACCTATCATATCTTTTCATGCATGAAAGTCAGGCAATGTTCAAAAAAAGGAAAAAAAAGGACTTAAGAGTCAATCTAAAAAACCCCCAATGGGCCGGCACTGTGGCACAGTGGGTTAATGCCCTGGACTGAAGCACAGGCATCCCATATGGGCACCAGTTCGAGTCCTGGCTGCTCCACTTCCAACCCAGCTCTCTGCTATGGCCTGGGAAAGCAGTGGAAGATGGGCCAGGTCCTTGGGCCCCTGCACCCTTGTGGGAGACCTGGAAGAAACTCCTGGCTTTGGATCATCACAACTCTGGCCATTGCAGCCAACTGGGGAGTGAACCATCAGATTGAAGACCTCTCTGTGTGTGTGTGTGTGTATGTGTGTGTGTGTGTGTAACTCTGACTTTCAAATAAATAAATAAATAAATCTTAAAAAAAAGAACTCCCAATGGCCAAAGGTGTAACAGTTTGGGTAACAAAACAAATAATAGGGGGCCGGAGCTGTGGCATAGCGGGTAAAGCCCCCACTTGTACTGCCAGCATTCTATATGGGTGCCGGTTGGGGTCCTGGTGACTCTAGTTCCTTCCATCCAGCTCTCTCTGAGAAAGCAGTAGAAGATGTCCCAAGTCCTTGGGCCCCTGAATCCATGCGAGAGATCTGAAAGAAACTCCTGGCTCCTGGCTTCTGATTGGCCAAGCTCCAGCCGTTGCGGCCATTTGGGGAATGAATCAGCAGATGGAAGACCTCTCTCTCTCCCTGCCTCTGCCTCTCTGTAACTCTGCCTTTCAAATAAATAAATAAATCTTTTTTTAAAATGAAGAAAAAAAAATTGATTGTAACTCAAAGAGTGAGATAAATATCCACATGTCCATACTGATATGAATAATGAGGGCAAAAATATAAATCTTCACTACAGAAGAATTCCAATTAATGATTATGAAACAAAAAATCACTATAATAATTCCTGTACATAATGCCTGTATAGCAACAGTGATAATTCCTACAGGTGACATCAATGTATGAATGCTAAAATTAGTGGGAAAAGAGGGTATGTGCAGCACCTCAAATTTTTCTTCTACTATATGAATCTCTGTGGTTGTTTCTAAGATATGTTCACAAATTATTTTTTGTAAAGATTTATTTTATTAACTTGAAATATAGAATTACAAATAGAGGTAGACCCAGAGAAGGAGAATGAGACAGAGAGGTCTTCCATCTGCTGGTTCACTCCCCAAACGGCCAAAACAGCCAGAGCTGAGCTGATACCAGGAGCCTAGAGATTCTTCTGGGTCTCCCACATGGATTCAGGGGCCCAAGCACTTGGGCCATCTTCTACTGCCTTCCCAGGCCATAGCAGAGAGCTGGATGGGAACTGGAGCAGCCGGGGCTCGAACTGGTGCCCATGTGGGATGCCAGTGCTGCAGGCCAGTGCTTTAACCAGCTGCACCACAGCACCAGCCCCTCACAAATTCTTTGATACTTCCCTTTAGCATAGCTGGATGTAATGACTTTCTAAATATAAATAATATGGAAAGGGAAAAATGGTAACTGTGTGGTGTAGAAATATAGCAGACACCACTTTGGCCATTCACTAAATGAGGCCAGCAATCAAGGTTACCATCACCAGTAATAAGTTTTATTGACAGTATTGACTCCCTGATATAATGCAATAAGAAGGTGATGTCACCTCTTTTAATATACATCTCCAAATCCATAATCTCAAACCAATCATGTGAGAAATGATTAGAAAAAAGTATCAAGGTCATGAAAGACAAGAGAAAACTGAGAAGCTGTCACATATTGAAAGATAAGTGACACATATAATATAGGACACAACAATGTAGTGTCCTAGACTGGATCCTGAAACATCGAAAGAGCATTAGTGAACAAATCGGGTAAATCTGAATAAATTCTATAGCCTAGTTAATATGATTCTATCAATGTCGATTTCTTAATTTTGATAAATGTACCATTGTTGTCTATTGTGTTATATATTATGTTATAAATTAGGGCAATCTAGGTGGAGGGAATATGGGAACTCTGTTAACTTGTGGCTTCATAACAAAATGCCGTAGACTAGGTAGCTTAAACAACAGAAATTTATATTCTCACATGTATGGAGACTGGACATTGCATATTAAGCTACTGTTGGTCTGTTATAGTGAGGGCTCTCCTCCTGGCTTGTGGACAGTCAATGTAATGGTTAATTTTAGGTGTCAATTTGATTGGATTAAGGCACATCAAGACACTTGGCAAAGCATTATATTGGGTGTGTCCGTGAGGATGTTTCCAAGTGAAGTTTGCATATGAATCTGAATGGAGCAGGTGGGAAGACTCCACCTCAATATGGTTAGGCACCATCAATTAGCTGGGGGTCTGCAGAAACTACAAATTGCAGAATGAAAATTGGTTTCTCACTCTGAGTTGGGACATGCTTGACCTGCTCAACTCCTGGCTTTGGACTCAAGGACTTATACCAGTTGCCCCTTGCCAGTATTCAGGTGTTCAGCTTTGAACTGGGAGTAACACCACAGCTTTCTTGGTTCTGAGACCCTAGGACTCGTACTGGCCAGCAACTGGAATGCCAGGGTCTTCGGCCTACAGACAACCTGTTGTTGGCTGCCATGATCATGTGAGCCAATTCTCCTAATAAATCCCCCCTCATATATCCATGTACATATCCTATTGATCCTGGGTACTCTATAGAGCCCTTGCTGATACAGCCACCTCCTCAGTACATCCTCACATGGCCTTTCCTCAGCACGTGGTCACAAGGGGATAGAGAGACAGAATGGAAAGGGGAGAGCCCTCTGTCTCAAAATAGCCGTAATCCCATCAGGTCACAGCTGGCCCTTGTCAACTTAACTTTAATAGGGCCCCATCTCCAAACTTCTCCTCAGTGGGGTTAGGGTCTCAATATTTGGGTTTTGGTAGACCACAAACATTCAGTAGATGACAACTCTGTGCTATCTTTGCAATTTCTCCATAAATCTGAAATTATTCCAAAACAAAAAGTTAAAATGTAAAACAGAATGAAAAGGAATGATGATAAATGCAATGGAGTCATTATGGTTTTTCCTCATCAATATATGATAATCTGTTCTGATGCTGTTTATAATAGCTAAATATGATCCTCACAACTTAGTTGTCACCACTTGTGTTTCCATAAACACTAATCTGCCCACAAGTGTGTGCATGCATGGCAGTATAGCAGGAAGATGACTTTACTTGTGAAACACATAAGTTGCTCATGAAGAACTTACAACTGATGTTTTTATTAATGTATTATAAAATGTTATATGTATGCCAATAAATAGACATCACTAAAGCCATGAATTACAAAATCTCTTTTTGACAGCAGTCCAGTTCTACAAGGTCAGTAAGTAATGTAGAAAAAAAAGTCAGTCGTTTAAGATAGAAAATTATTTCTGAAGATGTTTATTCCTGTTGCCTTTTCATCTACTATTAAAAAACCCACACAAGTAAAAATGCAAACTAACTAATTTCAGTGGTTTGTTAATAATCAGTCTGCAGTGAATTAAACCTGAATTCATTCTGTTATATGTTTTTGGCAGCTTGGAATTCTATATATTTTAGTTTTTCTCTATTCCCTAAATGCAGATTGCTTGATGGTGTGTAAGAGAGCTAATTAGATATAAATACCAACCAGCACCCAAATAACAAGGATCATAATGATCATACAGTGAACAGCTGTGCCATTCGATAAATTGGTTTCTTTTCTAATACTGCAGCAATTCAAACATTTTCTAGCTCCAAAAATGTTTTTCCCCTTCATAGGCCAGATTCAATTTAAAAAAAAAAATCCTTGTGCTAATACAGGACTTCAGAAGTCCAGAAAACTCTAAAGCTTTGTAAACTTTTGTTACAAAAGCTAGACAAAATTCTTATCGATTCTGGCCTTCTCTGATTTCTTAGATTTCTTAACTGTTAGCAGAACAGCACATAGGAGTAATACTTATGGGATCTGCGTAAGAAGGGAATACCAGAGTATAATTGACAATTCAGAAATAAATAGCTGTATTCTATGAAACTGAGCCTTATTCATTTTGTTTGTTTTGCTTTATCATGTTCTGTTTGATCTATCATTCAAAAGATTTGGGGCAGTGCTTCAACGTCCCTTTAGAGGGACAGCTCTATGTCTGATATAATTCAATACACATTTATTTTGTGTCTAGTTGGTGCCTAGTGTTATTTTAATACTGGTAAACCAGAGACGCATTGGTCCTCATTCCTTCAAGGAGCTAACATTCTAAGCTTGAACAAAGACCAAAACCCCTTAATATTATTTAACAAAATAAATGCAAATTGTTTTTTCTGTTAGTGATAAAAAAGTGTGGCACTGTCTTAGTAAATATTGGAGGACTCAGGCATTACCTGAAATAAATATATCAGGGAGGCTTCTATGAGGTGAAGACATAGAATCCAAGACTGAATCTGAGCTGAGGAGGAACCACTCCATGCCTACACAGGGAAGACAACAGCAGAAATGCATGCTACTTGCTTTGTGATCATGTGTCTCAGTAATGTTCAGAAGTTATGGAAAACAACTGACAACTTGTAGAGAAAAATGGTTCTTGAATGCCTTGATACCCTCCTGAAATTCCACTAAAATCATAGCAACAAAACTTAAAGCAGGAAGGGCGTCCAATATTAATAGGACCAGAAGATTAGGGAGAGAAATAACAGGAAACAAAATGTTGCAATCTGGAAAGCAGATGGATGAATGGAAATTGACATGACACACTCAGAACAGCTGAATCCCAAAACTGCACTGGAAGAAGCAAAGGAACAGCAAGATGTACATAATGGTAGCTCTAAAATATCAGGAAAATGTAGTGCCTGTAACCTCTAGAAGGTGAAGGAGGCTAAAGGCAGGAAAATTGGTTTTAAATGTTTATGTCAATTTATCAGAAGAGTTAGAATCCAAGTCACTTATCTGTTTCATGTAACTGGTATTCTGCCCTTTCTTTACCCATTGAAAAACGAGGGAAGTCAATGCTTCAGAGAAGGTAAAAAAAAAAGGGCCTCTGAAATGGGAAGATACTAGGGATAACCAAAGATTGCAATACTGTATTTAACACAAGGATTATTTAAAAGCTCACATGTTGAATATTAAGAATACTATAATTCTTCTCCCACTATAATTCCGATGACAGCCAGGTCTATACCCTAGAGGAAGGAAATTTAAAAATTCGTATTTCCCCATGGAACAATTTAACCAGATCACATGGTTAAATGTGACCGGAAGCCTCAATCAAAAAAACACCTTGCACACAGAGCTTCCAATCTGATCTTTAGAAGGTTCACTACGAAGTGGCTGTCAAGTATAACTAGGCATTTGAGAATAGTCTACAAAATAACAGCTGAATATCAATAAAACTAGACCCAATCAAGCAACTTGGAGGAAAAAGAGTATAAATGAAAACATGATTTTTAAAATCTAGTATCTTCAAAGGGATAAATCATTGACCCATGAAATGAGAACTATTTTCTGTAAAAGATAAACGAGGGGCAGGTGTTGTGGCATGGAAAATGACACTGCCACTTAGATGCCTGCATCCCGTATCAAAGTGCCTATTCAAGTCCCAGCTACTTCACTTCCGATCCTGGTTCCTGCTAATACACCCTCGGAGGCAACAGATGAAGACTCATGTGGCTGGCCAGGTCTCTGTTACCCAAATGAAAGACCCAGATGGAGTCCTTGGCTTCTAGCTGTAGTCAGGCACAGCCCTGGCTCCTGTGGGCATTTGAAGAGTGAACCAGCAGATGGAAGATGATTCTCTCTCCCTGTGTGTGTGTGTGTGTATGAAAAAAAAAATAAACATTTAAAAAACAAAAAGAAACATTAAAATAATAAAGAGTTTTTGAAAATTCAACACAGTGTGTCACATATGAAGCTTAACAAGAAGGGTTAAGAGATAAAGTTCCAGACATATCCCAGAAAGCAAAGCAGAAAAGGCACAGAGAGGGCCTGTCATTGTGGCACAGCGGATAAGGCCCCTGACAGTGATACTGGCATCTCAAATGGGTTCGGGTTCATGTCTTGGCTGATCCACTTTCAATCCAGCTCCCTGCTAATGCACCTGGGAAGGCAGCAGCAGATGATCCAAGACCTTGGGCACCTGCACCCACATGGAAGAGCTGGAAGAAGCTCCTGGTTCCTGGCTTCAGCCTGGCCCAATCCTGGTTGTTGTGGCCATTTGGAGAGTGAACCAGAGGATGGAAGATCTCTGTCTCTGTCTCTCCCTCTCTCTGTGTAACTCCGCCTTCCAAATAAATAAATAAACGGAAAGCTTTTTTTTTTTTTTAAAAAAAAGGCATAGATGTAGAAATGGGAGAGGAAATATAGCAAAACAAAAAAAGATCAGAAGAGTTATCCAAGATATACAAGATTCAAATAATAAGAGTTGCATAAAGAATATAGAAATAAGAGGGAAAAAATAAAAAGGAAATAAACTGAGGAAATTTCCCCAGCCTGAAGGATATGAATTTCCAGATTGAAATGACTCATAAAATGCTGAATACAGGCCAGCACCGTGGCTCACTAGGCTAATCCTCCACCTGCGGCACCAGCACCCAGGGTTCTAATCCCGGTTGGGGCACCGGATTCTGTCCCGGTTGCCCCTCTTCCAGTCCAGCTCTCTGCTGTGGCCAGGGAGTGCAGTGGAGGATGGCCCAAGTGCTTGGGCTCTGCACCAAGATGGGACACCAGAAGCACCTGGCTCCTGGCTTCAGATCGGCGCAGCGTGCAGTGGCGGCCATTTGGGGGGTGAACCAACGGAAGGAAGACCTTTCTCTCTGTCTCTCTCTCTCACTAACTCAGCCTGTCAAAAAAAAAAAAAAATTGCTGAACACAGTGCACAAAAGACACATCATCATGAAATTTTAGAACACTGGAGGAGAAAAGAGGTCCTAAAAGTTCCAGGGAAATGGAACATGTTTCACACTCAGGATCATATCTCAGAATGGTATCAGGCTTCTCCCCAATGCTGGAAACTAGCTAGAAGACAGTGAAATCATGGGAAGTATGGTTACTTTCTGAGAACTGTTTCTGTGAAATACATGAAATCTATTCTATTCATATTAACAAGAAATTTAAAAATCATGAGACAATTATTTTGAACCTAGATTTCTATGTTTATGAGCTATCTATCAAACCATCAGTAGAATAAAAATATGCACTGTCAAAAACTGTGCCACCCAGGTGTACCTCCCTGGACAGCCACTAAAGCATATGCACCACTAAAACTGGGTAAATAGCAAGAAGAGGAAGAAAACACAGTCGTCATCACACACACACACACACACACACACGTTCTCAGAAGCACAACAAAAAGAGGAAATTGTACTTGCGTTATCAAAGGCTTACCTAATTGGGGAATGTATGGGATTTAGTGACACTGCTGTTCATTTTATTAACAAGATAAATATTGAGATCTGTATTAAAACACACTGTAATGATTTGAAGTCCTGCCATTTATATCTAGGTCCTCTGTATAACAAATGCAAACTTTTTACTCAGGAATATTCACAGAGGGATGGTGACCAGCTTCATGTGCAATGGAGTTGGTGGCAAATGAGTCATATAATCATTCCCTCATCAGCACCAAATGAATATCTCCAAAAAGATTTTAAATAATGTACAAAACTTTGTACAAAAGTGCAAAGGTTACATTTGAAAAATTCAAGTTGATAAACTTCGTGCTGATAGATTTAGTGGCATGACACATGCATTTATCCATTTAAACCTGAGTTTAAACCTGGAAAAAGGTACGTTATAATTTTATGTATTTTTGTTTCATGGAACAAACAAATTATTATAATATAAGTAAAAGAGAAAATATAATGCATAATAACATAAACGTATATAGGAAAACATAAGCACAAAATAAATTAAAAATCACATGTAATACCACCACTCACAGATAAATTCGTTAACATTTCATCGGGTTGATATATATCTTTACAGACTTTTTTCTAAGCAAATAGAGTATGTGTTTTTGTATAAATTTTCCCAAAATTTAACTATATACTACATATTCTATTTTAACTCGATTTCTGAAAAAAAAATCTAAAACTATGATCTTTTTACTATGTCAATAAATATACATCAGTATTATGATTTTTAATGTGTATAGAATTCAGTCATAAAAATTCAGTCATAATTTACATAATCAGCCTTCTGCTATAGTGTATTAGAATGGTTTAAAGGTGGTTCATTCCCCAAAGGTTTGCATGTTGGAAGCTTGGTTCCCAGTGTGGCAATGTAAGAGATGATGGAATCTTTAACAGCTGGGCCAAGTGTGAATTAATCAAGTCATTGGGCTGTTGCCCTTAGAAGAAATTAGCACTGTTCCTACACAGTGAGTTAATGTCTATAAGCACTACTGATTATATATAAATTTAAAAACAAAAAAAGAAAGGAGGGAGTAAGGGAAGCATTATTATGTTTTAAGAAATGTACCTATGAACTACTTGAAATCTGCTTTCTTTATATTAATAAAGAATTAATAAGAAAAAGCAATACTGTGCCACCCTAGAGTTCATTTCCTGCCTCACCTTGTGATGTCTTGTACACATGCTCCCACCTTTATGATGTCATCTGCCACGAGGTACTCACCAGAGCTGAGCGGAAGTGAGTACCCTGCCCCTGGGCCTCCAGGACTGGGAGCAAAATAAACTGCTTTTGTTTATCAAGTGCTCAACTTAAAGTGTTTTGCTATAGCAATAAAAATGGGCCAAGGCATTCTTTCTAATATGTCTTGATTATGAATTAAGGTATTATGAACATCATTCGGTACCCATCTTTGTCTATACCTGTGATTATTGCTATAAATAAATTCTTAAAATTATAGTTTCTGATTAAAACAATCCTTCTTACACTCTGATATAACAATTCTATCTCTAGAAATTTAATATAGAAAAATAATTATGGCTCCTTTTGTGTATTTTAAAATCCATTTTAAATCCTAAAATGTTGAAATTATTTTATTTTAGTAAACTCACAAAAATTTACACTTCAACTCAATCCCCATCTCCATCATAGCTCATCAATATAAGGGAGGGTTGAAGAAGTTGTGTAAATTACCTGTGGAAGTAGTTTCTACACACCTGTGATAGGATAAAACTTCATGCTGAGATATGGAGTTGAATCTAATTGGCAGATTCTGTTCATACAGGAGAACAGGATAAGATATATCTCAAAGACTAAATTGAGAGGGACAAGTTTTGTCACTGAAAAGAAAATGGCTTGATCTTTCCAATAAAAGATAATGCTTTGATCATTCCATTATAAAGGCTCTCTACCCAACCAAGAACATTATAGATTATCTGTCTATAAGCTGAATAAGTACACCTTACTTGTTCCATCTCTGCTTCATTGCCTCCATAAATCATTTAACTAACATAATTATATCTATACAGTTTTGCTCTAAAGCAACTAAGCAGACAGGTTATATTATAAGTAATGAAAACCATATCCAAAACAGTCTGCAGAAAGGAAGAGGGTAAGTGTCTCAGTCGCTAAATCCATTTTGTTAATGAACATGTTGGTTGTCACATCTCCCTTCTCAGTGAGTTTTTCAAAACTGTCCTTCTGAGGTCCTTGTTAAAAACGCAGGCTTCTGGAGTCTCCCTACACCTTATGAATAAGACGCTTTTTGGGTAGAGACTTGAATTTACATTTTTAAATATATTTTTCTAGGTGATTCTTCTTTATACATGCATCTGAAAACTAATACTCAATGATTTTATACCACATCAATAAACCTTTACATTTCTAAGGAAAGAATCATAAACGGAAGTATAATACAAAAAAGGAAGAGGGTAGTAAATAGGTCACAAATGTTCACTTACATAATCATTAAATATGAAACACCCACATACTATTTACATGCATGAACACACATGTCCATACACAGCCATGCACTACTTAATGACGCAGATATTTTCAGAATGTTTCATTATATAATTTCTTCACTGAATTAACATTATAGAGTGTACTTACACAAACCTAGATGACATAGGTCAATCAAGTTAAGATATACTCTTGATGAAATAGTCATGGTAAACATGACATGTATGAGATTGCTGATAGTAGAACACAACATACTGTTTTACTGTAAACTTTTTTTCTGATAAGTAGGAGTACACTCTAAAACAATGATATAATGTACTATAGTAAATAAAAAAAAACAAGAATAGTCATTTATTATCATTATCAAGTGTTATGTACTGTACATGATTGTATGTGTTGCACTATTACACAACTGGCAACACAGTAGGTTTATTTACACCAGGTATCACCACAAACTTGTGAGTAACACATTGTGCTATAACATTGCAATATCTACACAGTATCATTAGATTGGAATTTCTCATCTCCATTATAATCTTATGAGAGCACAACTGTATATGCAGACTGACATAGACAAAACTGTCAATATGCAGTGTGTGATTATATGGAGTAGTACTTTATTGGCTTTTAACAGTTTTCATAATTGATATTAAATATGAAAAAGTAGAATATTTAAATTCCATAGTAAAACACCACTATATATTATATATTAAATATCAGTAGATATTTTTACAAGGATGTATCTTTTGATAAGTATTCTTATTTCCTCAATAATGGGAGAACAGAATTTTATATGGACAAGGGAAACAATATAAACAGATGGCAATTCCAAGTTCTTTGTTGCTTAGTGCACTCATATAACAAGATCAGGACAAAGGATTATAAGTGGAAGTGGTACATGAAAATTGGAAGGAGTCTTCCTATAAGGAGTAGAACTGGTAGTCCACTTCTTCCTCACCTGCCAAGATGAGACCCAGCACCAGATAGCGTCCAAAGGCTCTTATACCCTGGCCAGTGCTTACAGACATAACTTCTAGACCTGCCTCAGAATCAGAAAGAAAACTGAACCCTAGTGGAACAAACTCTTGTTTCAGCCTGCATCTCTACCAGTGGGGTGTAGGTCTGGCATAAAATCAGAGACTGTGCAGTCTCCTGCAGATATGAGACCCAGGTGTGACTTTCATTATAGTCAGCCTGGTCAGCCAAGAAACTGTCTATATGCACCACAACCTTGGGCAGACAGTGAGGAGTAAGACTTCAACCACAGAGGAGCAGGGCAAGAACGTGAGCTCAGGGCTTGACCTTGGAGCTCAGTGCTCATCCCACAGTGGTGAGACCCAACACCAGATAGAGCTGAAAGCCCAGATATCCAGGTTAGTACTTATAGACAGAGCCTCTAGACCTGCCCCATAATCACGTGGAGACCTGTGCCCTAGTACAGCAGACTTATGTTTCAGTCTACATTACCACCACACTTTTGTGACCCTAAAACATATGCATGAGACTGCACATGGTCCTGTGCCTGTGACATTCATGTACAGCTCAGCTTAATGTCAGCTGGGTGGTCAAGGGACTTCTTGATCACTCTTTTACCATCCTCAGGCAGAAAGCAAGGAGCAAGATTCCAACCACTGGGGAGTAAAACACAAAAGTGAGCACAGGACTATGTCTCAGAACTCATGCTGGTAAAATCTAACACCAGGCAGAGCCTGACAGTTCTGGTTCCCAGGTCAATGCCTGTGGCTAGAGTTTCCGGGGTATAGCAGTGCCAGTTGGTGATTTGTGGCCTCTAATAATGAGACTTATATCCCAGTCCACATCATCTGTGACTAGTTGTAGTGGCCTCATGTTACTAGTCTACCTCAGCAGCATACAGCACATAGCAGCATGGGCCTTTATTCTCTCTCTCCAAGTGTCATCTGGCATTATGGTATTAATGGTCAGGCCACTTCCCTCCTATTTCTCCCCTAATCCCAGGCAGCACAACATGGAGTGAGTAATTGTCCAGTTGGGGGTAGAAAAGGGAGGTAGGTGTCAACTCATTGCATAGGAAACCAGGGATAGTTCTTCTACAATGAAGATCTTGGACAAAGTCTCCGTGGTAGGCCCCAGCTAGAGAATTGCATAACTGGATTATACTTTTTTAAACACTTCCCATTTCATTCTGAACAACACAGCAACTGTGAGTTTGAGACAAACCTGGAATAGAGACATCCTCTAATGATGAAATAGCAACAGTACCCCAAAAACAGATTTGCAGCAAATCTCAACTTAGGACAGCAATTAGTGTTGAAATAGCAGACGTATCAACAGGCTCAAAGAACATGAGCAGACTGCTTAGAACTTCTAGAAGGAAAAGTACAAAGCTACATTATGAACACTGGAAAAAATACCTAATCTTTCAACACACAAATAACAGCACAGGTCAGCAAACATTCATGGGGAATGGTGACCTTACCTAGTGAATAAAATAAGATGTTTTAAGAACAAGAGAGCAACTGATATCTGGAAACCCTAAGATGCAGAATTCAAATGATGAAAATTTCAGAAGGTAGAAAACTCACTGTAGGAGTAACTATACAAAAAAATTCAGAATGCTCTAATATTGCAAACATATGTAAAACTATCCATATGTTTAGTAGAAAGACTTAAAAAGCAATTACAATAATTACATTAATATGTTAAAGGAGAAGCACTATATAAAGTGGTAAAATGGAAGGATTAATACCCAAAATGTATAAAGAACTCAAGAAACTCAACAACAACAAAACAGTCTAGTGAATAAATGGGCAAAAGAGGGCTGATGCTGTGGAGTAGTGTGTTAAACCACTGCCTGCCACACCAGCATCCCATGTGAGGGCTGGTTAGAGTCCCGGCTGCTCCACTTCCAAATCAGCTCCCTGCTAATGCACCTGGGAAGGCTACAGAAGATGTACCAATTCCATGGGCCCCTGTACCCACATGGGAGACCAAAGATGAAGCTCCTAGCTTCTGGTTTCAGCCTCACCACCCCTGGCTGATATGGCCATTTAGGGAATGAACAAATGTATGGACTGACTCTCTCTCTCTCTCTTTCTCTGTAACTCTGTATTTCAAATAAATAAATAAACATTAAAAAAATAGAAATGGGAAGCGAGATACACAGCAGACCCATAGAATGGCAGATGTCCTAAACAGCACTCTGGCCTCAGAATCAGCCCTTAAGGCATGCGGATCCGGCTGAAAAGCCCATGAGAGTATTTCAGGCATGGAAAGCCAAGACACTCTGGGGGGAAAAAAAAAACCTAAATGAAAGATCTCCGTGAGTGAGATCCCAGTGGAAAGAACGGGTCATCAAAGAAGGAGGTACCTTTCTCTGAAGGGAGGAGAGAACTTCCACTTTGACTACGACCTTGTCTAAATATGATCAGAGTCAGTGAACTCAAAAGGCTTCCATAGCCTTGGCACCTCATGACAAGAGCCTAGGGTGATTACTGAGGCCATAAACAAGAGTATCAATTTGTTAAGTCAACAACAGGAGTCACTGTGCACTTACTCCTCATGTAGGATCTCTGTCCTTAATGTACTGTACATTGAGATTTAATGCTATAACTAGTACTCAAACAGTATTTTTCACTTTATGTTTCTATGTGGGTGCAAACTGTTGAAATCTTAATATATGCTAAACTGATCTTCTGTATATAAAGAGAATTGAAAATGAATCTTGATGTGAATGGAAGGGGAGAGGGAGCGGGAAAGGGGATGGTTGAGGGTGGGAGGGAAGTTATGGGGGGGGGGAAGCCATTGTAATCCATAAGCTATACTTTGGAAATTTATATTCATTAAATAAAAGTTAAAAAAAATAGAAATGGGCAAGGGGAATGAACAGGCATTTTTCAAAAGACGAAATACAAATGGCCAACAGACACATGGAAAAATGCTCAAGATGACTACCCATCAGGGAAATGCAAATAAAAACCACAATGAGGTTTCACCTCACAATAGTTTGAATAGCTATCATCCAAAAATCAAAAATAACAAATGCTGGCAAGGATATGGAGAAAAAGGTACCCAAATGCACTGCTTGTGGCAATGTAAAATAGTACAACCATTATGGAAGACTGTATGGAGATTCCTCAATAATCCAAAAATTGATCTTCCATATGATCCAGCTATCCCATTTCTGGGGATTTGTCCAAAGGAAATGAAATCAGCATATGAAAGAGTAACCTGTACCCCCATATTTGTAGCACTTCAATTCACAATAGCTAAAATATAGAATTAACTCACATTCCATCAACCAATGACTGGATAATGAAAATCTGGCATATAAACAAGATGGAATACTACTCAGCCTTAAGAAAGAATGAAATCCTGTCTTTTGCAACAAATTAGATACAACTGTAGACCAAAATGCTTAGTGAAATAAGCCAGACTCAAAAAGACAAATATCACACATTTTTCTTATTTGTGGTAGCTAAGATATAGAGTACAAAAAATGTAATGTATATGAGTGAAATTGACATCTTGAGATTTCATTATTGTTTATAACCCTTGACCAGATTCCTGAGGAATAGTGGTCTTTCTACTTTTTACTTCTTGAATTCTTTATTTCATAGAGGATTAAGCCTGTGATTATAAAGTAAAATAAATGTATGTTGTCACAAAAATTAAAAAGCAAAAGAAATAAAGGGGTAGGTAGGTATTATTATGTGCTCAAAATTGTATTTATGAAATATGTGAAATCTGTTCTCTTTATATTAATAAATAAATCAAGTGTGGGGAATCATAGAGTTCAAGTGTAGAGTTTATTAGCATTTTAATCTATTTTTTCTTTTCTGATATTTATAACCAAGGATAAGTTGCTATCATTTCAAAATATGTTGTTATAAACAGGATTTTTGTAAGTCTCATTATAATTACAACGCAAAAAAATATATTTGACACGACAAAAATAATAAGCAAGGAGTCTAAAACACACTAGAGAAAATCACTTAACCACAAAGGTAGATTGTCAGAGGGACAAAAAGAAATAAAGGAACTATAATAAAACTAGAAAAAAAAGTATAAAAATGGGAGTAGTCAAAAGGCTTCCATAGCCTTGGCAGCTCATGACAAGAGCCTAGGCTGATTACTGATGCCATAAAGAAGAGTGTCGCAAGATGGCGGAATAGTGAGGGCGCACACCGATAGTCCGGGAAAATTTAGTTTAATAAAAGGGGAGTTACGGTAGCCGCAGAAAATAGAACCAAAAAATTGCAGGGGAAACCCTTCTGGATGGAGCAGGCGTGAATTGGAGGACCTACTGGGAGAACAAGGTCGCCCACCTCGCGGAAGCCAAGTTGCGGGACCCAGCCGCAGAAGCCCCAGGGTCTACGCGACAGTGCTCCAAGGGGAGTGCATGCCACACAGACAACAGCGGGGAGACTTGGGACGCTCAGGGCTCCGAGTCCACACATCGGCGCTGGAAGGGGAGGTGAGCTCAATAACCCGAGACATTGGTGGGGAAACGGGGGTCAGAATCTAGAGGGGGGCCGGAAAGTGCAGCAAACTCACTACCGGAAAGAAGGAAAAAAAAAAGCTTCGGGGTTTCTCTTCCCCCTAACCTTGCAAAGGTTACAAGGCTGTAACCCTTGAAGAATTCCCAAGAGACAAAGAGCAGGCCTCCTCTTTGGATTTACATATCAATGGGGGAGAGTTAAGGAACTGAGTCACTACAATTCAGTAGCCTAGGCAACCCAGTGGGAGTCCAGAGGAGCCAAAGACTGGAAGCTAAATACCATCAATGCTGCACAGCCCTGCCCTGCGGTGTTACTTACCCCCTGAATAAATAAAATAAATAAATAAATAAAAAGAGAGAGATTTACCACGCATAACCTGAGGGTGTCACCTTTGCACACCCTTAACCAGGAAGAACCAGGCTGAGCTCTCAGGCCGCACCCATATCAAGCCTCCAAGGCTCCTCCAACAGCAGGCAGTCCACTTAACACGGACACAGTATAAAAAAAAAAAAAAAACGCACAGTGACGCAAGAAGAATTAACTATGCCGAGTAACAAACACAGAAATAGAGGGAGCAAGATTAACGATGACACTATGATGCCTCCAAATAAGCAAAACACCCCAAGCCAAGAGTATGAAGATGATGAGATAGAAGAAATGCAAGATACGGATTTCAAAAAATTTATGATAAGAACATTTAGAAGTTTTCAAAAGCAAATCCTTGAACTACAGAAATCCTTAATGGACAAGATTGAAAATCTCTCTCGTGAAAATGAAATTTTAAGGAAGAGTCAAAATGAAACTCAGAAACTAGTAGAACAGGAAAGTGTAATAGTCAAGAGAAATCAAAATGAAATGAAGAGCTCAATAGATCAAATGACAAACACATTAGAAAGCCTTAAAAACAGAATGGGTGAAGCAGAAGAGAGAATATCGGACTTAGAAGATAGAGCACAGGAAAACATACAGTCAAACCAAAGAAAAGAAGAGGAAATTAGAAACCTAAAAAATATTGTTGGGAATCTACAGGATACTATTAAAAAAACCAACATTTGAGTTCTAGGAGTTCCTGAAGGCATGGAGAGAGAGAAAGGATTGGAAGGCCTTTTTAGTGAGATACTAGCAGAGAACTTTCCAGGTTTGGAGAAGGACAGAGATATCCTAGTACAGGAAGCTCATAGAACCCCCAGTAAACATGACCAAAAGAGATCCTCACCACGACACGTGGTAATTAAACTTACCACAGTGAAACATAAAGAAAAGATCCTAAAATGTGCAAGAGAGAAACGTCAGATTACTCTCAGAGGATCTCCAATCAGACTCACAGCTGACTTCTCATCAGAAACCCTACAAGCCAGGAGGGAATGGCGAGACATAGCACAGGTGCTAAGAGAGAAAAATTGCCAGCCCAGAATATTATATCCTGCCAAGCTCTCATTTGTGAATGAAGGTGAAATAAAGACCTTTCATAGCAAACAGAAATTGAAGGACTTTGTGGCCACTCGTCCGGCCCTGCAAAAGATACTTAAAGATGTGCTACACTCAGAAACACGGCCATCAATATGAAAGAAGGGAAAGGAAGAACACCTACCAGTAAAAGAGCATGGGAAGCTCAAAGCATATACTAGAAAATATTTCCGGGAAAATGGCAGGGCAAAGTCACTACGTATCAATTGTCACATTGAACATTAATGGTCTGAATTCTTCAGTTAAAAGACACCGTTTGGCTGACTGGCTCACAGAACACAACCCAACTATTTGTTGCCTACAAGAAACACATCTCTCTAACAAAGAGGCATGCAGACTGAAAGTGAAAGGTTGGAAAAAGATATTCCATGCCAACAGAAACCAAAAAAAAGCAGGTGTAGCCATATTAATATCAGACAAAATAAACTTTAATACAAAAACTGTTAAGAGAGACAAAGAGGGACACTATATAATGATTAAGGGTTCAATTCAACAGGAAGATGTAACTATTATAAATGTATATGCACCTAATTACAGGGCACCGGTCTATTTAAAAGAGATGTTAAGGGACTTAAAGGGAGATTTAGATTCCAATACAATAGTACTGGGGGACTTCAATACTCCACTCTCAGAAATAGACAGATCATCCGGACAGAAGATCAACAAGGAAACAGCAGATTTAATTGACACTATTGCCCAAATGGATCTAACAGATATCTACAGAACTTTCAACCCTACATCTACAGACTTCACATTCTTCTCAGCAGCGCATGGAACCTTCTCTAGGATTGATCACATACTAGGCCATAAAGCAAGTCTCAGCAAATTTAAAAGAATTAGAATCATACCATGCAGCTTCTCAGACCACAGCGGGATGAAGCTGGAAATTAGCAACTCAGGAAACCCCAGAAAGTATGCAAACACATGGAGACTGAACAACATGCTCCTGAATGAACACTGGGTCATTCAAGAAATCAAAAGAGAAATCAAAAACTTTCTGGAAGTAAATGAAGACAACAACACAACATATCAAAACTTATGGGATACAGCAAAAGCAGTATTGAGAGGCAAATTTATAGCAATAGGTGCCTATATCAAGAAATTGGAAAGGTACCAAATAAATGAGCTTTCAGCGCACCTCAAGGACCTAGAAAAACTGCAGCAAACCAAACCCAAATCTAGTAGGAGAAGAGAAATAATTAAAACCAGAGAAGAAATTAACAGGATTGAATCCAAAAAAACATTACAAAAAATCAGCCAAGCGAGAAGCTGGTTTTTTGAAAAAATAAACAAAATTGACACCCCATTGGCCCAACTAACTAAAAAAAGAAGAGAAAAGACCCAAATCAATAAAATCAGAGATGAAAAAGGAAACGTAACAACAGACACCACAGAAATAAAAAGAATCATCAGAAATTACTACAAGGACCTGTATGCCAGCAAACAGGAAAACCTATCAGAAATGGATAGATTCCTGGACACATGCAACCTACCTAAATTGAACCAGGAAGACATCGAAAACCTAAATAGACCCATAACTGAAACAGAAATTGAAACAGTAATAAAGGCCCTCCCAACAAAGAAAAGCCCAGGACCAGATGGATTCACTGCTGAATTCTACCAGACATTTAAAGAAGAACTAATCCCATTTCTTCTCAAACTATTCAGAACAATCGAAAAAGAGGGAATCCTCCCAAATTCTTTCTATGAAGCCAGCATCACCTTAATCCCTAAGCCAGAGAAAGATGCAGCACTGAAAGAAAATTACAGACCAATATCCCTGATGAACATAGATGCAAAAATCCTCAATAAAATTCTGGCCAATAGAATACAACAACACATCAGGAAAATCATCCACCCAGACCAAGTGGGATTCATCCCTGGTATGCAGGGATGGTTCAACATTCGCAAATCAATCAATGTGATTCACCACATTAACAGACTGCAGAAGAAAAACCATATGGTTATCTCAATTGATGCAGAGAAAGCATTTGATAAAATTCAACACCCTTTCATGATGAAAACTCTAAGCAAATTGGGTATAGAAGGAACATTCCTCAATATAATCAAAGCAATTTATAAAAAACCCACAGCCAGCATCCTATTGAATGGGGAAAAGTTGGAAGCATTTCCACTGAAATCTGGCACTAGGCAGGGTTGCCCACTCTCACCACTGCTATTTAACATAGTTCTGGAAGTTTTAGCCAGAGCCATCAGACAAGAAAAAGAAATCAAAGGAATACAAATCAAGAAGGAAGAAGTCAAACTATCCCTCTTTGCAGACGATATGATTCTGTACTTAGAGGATCCAAAGAACTCTACTAAGAGACTATTGGAACTCATAGAGGAGTTTGGCAAAGTGGCAGGATATAAAATCAATGCACAAAAATCAACAGCCTTTGTATACACAAGCAATGCCATGACTGAGAAAGAACTGCTAAGATCAATCCCATTCACAATAGCTACAAAAACAATCAAATACCTTGGAATAAACTTAACCAAGGACATTAAAGATCTCTACGATGAAAATTATAAAACCTTAAAGGAAGAAATAGAAGAGGATACCAAAAAATGGAAAAATCTTCCATGCTCATGGATTGGAAGAATCAACATCATCAAAATGTCCATTCTCCCAAAAGCAATTTATAGATTCAATGCAATTACAATCAAGATACCAAAGACATTCTTCGCAGATCTAGAAAAAATGATGCTGAAATTCATATGGAGGCACAAGAGACCTCGAATAGCTAAAGCAATCTTGTACAACAAAAACAAAGCGGGAGGCATCACAATACCAGATTTCAGGACATACTACAGGGCAGTTGTAATCAAAACAGCATGGTACTGGTACAGAAACAGATGGATAGACCAATGGAACAGAATTGAAACACCAGAAATCAACCCAAACATCTACAGCCAACTTATATTTGATCAAGGATCTAAAACTAATTCCTGGAGCAAGGACAGTCTATTCAATAAATGGTGCTGGGAAAACTGGATTTCCACGTGCAGAAGCATGAAGCAAGACCCCTACCTTACACCTTACACAAAAATCCACTCAACATGGATTAAAGACCTAAATCTACGTCCTGACACCATTAAGTTATTAGAGAACATTGGAGAAACCCTTCAAGATATTGGCACAGGCAAAGAATTTCTGGAAAAGACCCGGGAGGCACAGACAGTCAAAGCCAAAATCAACTATTGGGATTGCATCAAATTGAGAAGTTTCTGTACTGCAAAAGAAACAGTCAGGAGAGTGAAGAGACAACCGACAGAATGGGAAAAAATATTTGAAAACTATGCAACAGATAAAGGGTTAATAACCAGAATCTACAAAGAGATCAAGAAACTCCACAAAAACAAAACCAACAACCCACTTAAGAGATGGGCCAAGGACTTCAATAGACATTTTTCAAAAGAGGAAATCCAAATGGCCAACAGGCACATGAAAAAATGTTCAAGGTCACTAGCAATCAGGGAAATGCAAATCAAAAGCACAATGAGGTTTCACCTCACCCCGGTTAGAATGGCTCACATACAGAAATCTACCAACAACAGATGCTGGCGAGGATGTGGGGAAAAAGGGACACTAACCCACTGTTGGTGGGAATGCAAACTGGTCAAGCCACTATGGAAATCAGTCTGGAGATTCCTCAGAAACCTGAATATAACCCTACCGTTCGACCCAGCCATCCCACTCCTTGGAATTTACCCAAAGGAGTTTAAATTGATAAAGAAAAAAGCGGTCTGCACCCTAATGTTTATTGCAGCACAATTCACAATAGCCAAGACCTGGAACCCACCTAAATGCCCATCAACGGTAGACTGGATAAAGAAATTATGGGATATGTACTCTTTAGAATACTATACCGCAGTAAGAAACAACGAAATCCAGTCATTTGCAACAAAATGGAGGAATCTGGAACACATCATGCTGAGTGAAGTAAGCCAGTCCCAAAGGGACAAATACCATATGTTCTCCCTGATCGGTGACAACTGACTGAACAGCAAAAAGGAAACCTCCTGAAGTGAAATGGACACTATGGGAAATGGTGACTTGATCAGCATAGCCCTGACTGCTAATGGACAACTTAATATATTATCCCTCATAGTATTTTTTTTTGTCTGTTCTACTTAATATGACTGGTTTAATTCTGTAATTATCACACAGTTATTCTTAAGTGTTGAAAATTAACTGAAATGTGATCCCTGTTAAACATAAGAGTGGGAATAAGAGAGGGAAGAGATGTATAATTTGGGGCATGCTCGGGCTGACTTGCCCCAATTGGTAGAGTTGGAAACATACCAGGGGATTCCAATTCAATCCCATCAAGGTGGCATGTGCCAATGCCATCTCACTATTCCAAGTGATCAATTTCAGTTCACAATTGATCATAATGAAAGGACTAAGAGTCAAAGGGAGCACATAAACAAGTCTAGTATCTGCTAACACTAACCGATAGAATAAATAAAGGGGAGAGTGATCCAACATGGGAAGTGAGATACTCAGCAGACTCATAGAATGGCGGATGTCCTAAATAGCACTCTGGCCTCAGAATCAGCCCTAAAGGCACTCGGATCTGGCTGAAAAGCCCATGAGAGTATTTCAGGCATGGAAAGCCAAGGCACTCTGGCAAAAAGATCTCTGTGAGTGAGATCCCAGTGGAAAGAACAGGTCTTCAAAGAGGGAGGTGCCTTTCTCTGAAGGGAGGAGAGAACCTCCACTTTGACTATGACCTTGTCTAAACAAGATAAGAGTCGGAGAACTCAAGGGGCTTCCATAGCCTTGGAAACTCATGACTGGTGCATAGGGAGATTATTGATGCCATAAACAGGAGTGTCAATTTGTAAAGTCAACAACAGGAGTCACTGTGCACTTACTCCTCATGTAGGATCTCTGTCCTTAATGTGCTGTACACTGAGGCTTAATGCTATAACGAGTACTCAAACAGTATATTTCACTTTGTGTTTCTATGGGGGTGCAAACGATTGAAATCTTTACTTAATGTACACTAAACTGATCTTCTGTAAAAAAAAAAAAAAAAAAAAAAGAAATTATCAATTCCCAACTTGACTCTCACTGGGATTAAACATGACAATAGGTCTGATCTGATTTCATCATCATTTAAAAAAAAATCATCTATTATTTTTCACTTTATGTTTCTGTGTGGGAACAAACTGTTGAAATCCTTACTTAAGGTATACTAAGCTGATCTTCTGTATATTAAGATAATCGAAAATGAATCTTGATGTGAATGGAAGGGGAGAGGGAGTGGGAAAGGGGAGGGTTGTGGGTGGGAGGGACGGTATGGGGGGGAAAGCCATTGTAACCCATGAGTCGTACTTTGGAAATTTATATTCATTAAATAAAAGATAAAAAAAAATAAAAAAAAAAAAAGAAGAGTGTCAATTTGTTAAGTCAACAACAGGAGTCACTGTGCACTTACTCCTCATGTAGGATCTCTGTCTTCAATGTGCTGTACATTGTGATTTAATGCTATAACTAGTACTCAAACAGTATTTTTCACTTTATGTTTCTATGTGGGTGCAAACTGTTGAAATCTTTACTTAATATATGCTAGACTGATCTTCTGTATATAAAGAGAATTGAAAATGAATCTTGATGTGAATGGAAGGGGAGAGGGAGCGGGAAAGGGGAGGGTTGAGGGTGGGAGGGAAATTATGGGGGGGGGGAGCCATTGTAATCCACAAGCTGTACTTTGGAAATTTATATTCATTAAATAAAAATTAAAAAAAAAGAAAAAAAATGGGAGTAGTAAGACCTTACCTATCAATAATTACCTTTAATGTAAAGGAATAACATTTTTCCAGTCAAAAGTTACAGAGTGAATGTATTACAAACAAGATTGAATTATATGTCGCTTAGGAGAAATTCACTTCATCTCTAAGGATATACACAGACTGATAATGAAGTGATGATTGAATAGATAGGCCATACAAATGAACCCCCAGAGAAAACAGGAGTAACCATACCCATATTAGATAAAATAAACTTTAAATTAAAAGCAAAAATAGAGAGACAAATGAAGTCAGTACATAATGCAAAATAAGTTAATTAATCAAGAGAAAATTATAATTATAGATATATGTGCACCAAATATCAGAGCGCCCAAATATATCAAGTAAATAATAATAGACACAAAGCAAAAGATAGATTTCAACTAAATAATAAGGAACTTTAAAACCTCACTTTCAGCAATGAACACGTCATCCAAACAGAAAATCAGTAAAGAAACATAAGAGTTAAATCACATCCTGGAACAACTGGACCTATTAAATGTAACAATAACAGAATATTTTATTCATCAGCAGGATATCCATTCTTCCATTAGCACATGGAATATTTTCTAGAACTGATAACATGATAGATCATAAAACAAATCTCAGCAGATTTTTAAAAATTGAAATATTGTGTATCTTCTATAACCACAGTGCTAGAAATCAATAATAAATCCATAATCACACAAGAACTTAATGACAACAGAAAAAATAAGAAAAATGGAAACCATATAAATATTTGGAAATTAAGTTACTCCTTAATAACCAATAGATCAAAGAATAAATTAAAAAGTAAATTTAAAAATTTCTTGAAACAGATTAAAATGGAAACACAACATAGCAAAACCTATGAGATACAGAAAAAGCAGTACAAAGAAGGAAGTTTTTAACAAATCAACACCCACATCAGAAAAGCAGGGAAATATCAAATGAATAAGCTATCTCTGTACCTAAAGGAGCTAGAAAAACAGGAACAACCTTAATGCAAAATTAAAAGGAGCAAATAAATAATAAATATAAAACAGAAATAACAGAAGTACAGATGAGCAAAAATACAAAATATCAACAAAAAATAGCTGGTTCTTCAACAGATAAGCAAAATTGGTAAAGCCTTAGCTAGACTACGGGAAAAAAAAGAAAACTCAAATAAATAAAATCAGAGGTGAAAAGGAAGATGATTGACATAACAGAGATACAAAAGATCATTAGAGATTATTATGAATAATTATACATCAATAAATTTGATATCCTAAAGGAATGAACAAATTCATGCACACATAGATTTAGCAAGATTGAATCATGAATTAATAAAATACCTAAACAGACCAGTGATGAGTAATTATACTGAATCAGTGACTAAAAAGTCTCCCATTTAAAAAAAGTACAGAATAGATGGCTTCACTGCTAAGTTCTATAAAATATTAAAAAAATAGCTAATACTAATTCTTTTTAAATTATTTCAAGAACTAGAAGAAGGAATTCCTTCAAACTCATTGTGCAAAGCCAGCATTATTCTGATATCAAAATCAGATAAGAGCACAACAAAAAAGAAAGTCATAGTCCAGTATCTTTGACGAATACAGATGCAAAAATCCTCAACAAACCAGATACAACAGCATTGTGGAAAGATTATTCACTATGATCAAATGGAATTCATACTGGGGATGCAAAGATTATTCCACATATACAAATCAATAAATATAATATGCTTCAGAAATAAAATGGACAGGAACAATATGATTATGTCAATAAATGCAGAAAAAGCAATGATAATGTTCAATATCTCTTCACGATAAAAACTCTGAGCAAGTCAGAGATACAAGGAATGATTCTTAACAAAGACCACATGTATCATGCCAAAGGAGGAAAAAGCCAAAGGCTTTCTCTTTAACACAGTACTGGATGTCCTAGCCAGAGAAATTAGACAAGAGAATGAAATAAAGAGCATCCAAATCTGAAAAGAGAAAATCTGATTGCCACTATTATCAGATGATATGATCTTATGTATGGAGAATCCCAAACACTCAACCAAAGAAAACCAATATAACTAATATATTAATGCCATATTTTGCAGGATACATTAACATACACAAACCAATACCCTTATTATACAAATGGAAAAGTATCTGAGAAAATCAAGAAGACAATCCCATTCTCACTAGCTAGACAAATACAAAATACCTAGTGATAAATTTAACTACAGAGGTGAAAGATCTCTACCATGAAAACCATAAAACACTGATGAAATTAAATAGGATATAATGAAATTAAAATATATTTCATGTTCATGGATAGGAAGAATCAATATTGTTAAAAACAGATTCAATACAATCCCACTCAAAATAATACTGACATTGCTTCACAGAAGTAGAAAAACAATCCTGAATTTTGTATGGAGTCACACACATACACACACAAACATAAACATACACAAATAGGCAAAGCAATCTTGAGCAAATGGAACAAACCAAGAAACATTACATTACTTACTTTTTAAGATATACTACAAAGCTAAATTAATTAAATTAATTAAAACAGCATAGTATTAGCACAACAACAGGCATACAAACAATGGGATAAAATAGAGACTCTAGTAGTAAACCCACACATCTACAGCCAACTGATCTTTGGCAAAGGTGTCAAGATCATGCATTGGAGAACTGGCAGTCTTTTCAACAATGACACTGAGCAAATTGGATATTCACAAGGAGAAAAATAAAACTAGGTCTGTATTTTTCATCATATATATATATATATATATATAAAATAAACTCAAAGTGAATAAAGACCTAAATGTAAGACCCAAAACTATCAAACTAGGGGAACAAAGCACAGTGGATATACTTCTGGACATTGCAATGGGTAGGAATTTTTGAATCAGCCCTCCAAAGCACAGGTAACAAAAGCAAAAATAAATAGGATTTCATTAAACTACAAAGCTTCTGCACAGTAAAGGAAACATTAACAGAGACTATTTACAGCACTGGAGAATATATTTGCAAACTATACATCTGATAAGGGATTGATAACCAGAATATAAAAGAAACTCTAATGACTCAGTATCAAGTAAGTAAATTGTCCAATTAAAAACAGACAATAGATCTGAATAGACATTCTTCAAAGGAATACATAAAATAATCATCATATGTGTGCAAAATCAAAGTCACTAATCATCAAGGAAATGCATATCAAAACTACAATGAGATATAAACTCATTACAGTTAGATAGGTTATTATCAAAAAAAAAAACAAACGATAACAAGTCTGCTGAGGATGTACAGAAAAATTGCACATTCATAATAAAAATATAAATTGTTATAACTATCATGGAAAACAGTATAATAGTTCCTCAAAATCTAAAAGTAAAACAATCACGTAGATTCAGAAATCCCACTACTAGGTACACATGCAGAGGAATGGAATCAGTCTGTTGGCCCATCTTTCCCTCAGCCTCAGCCGACAGAAGAAGCCACAGTGGCATCTCCCTGACCAGGTGCTGAGGAGAATGAAGCTCCCGTTCTGGTTGGGGGCTCTGCCCCCACGTGTCTCCAGGCCAAGGCATCTGGTTAGTCCTCCTGGCAATGGAGGAGGAGAGCATAAGTGCAGGGAACTCCGGCGCTTCACGTGGGTCATAAGGATGGATTGGACACCCCCTGGCCGCTTGGAGGTGGAGTGCAGGAGTTCCACGTGCTCTCTGCACCGTGGATGGGCACCCCCTGGTGGCAGTCCCAGTGATCCCAAAATTAACTCCTCTCATTGTTCCAAGCCCTGACTGGAGGAGATTCAGACAAAACAGAGCCAATAACTTGTGCCTGGATTAGGATGGATGGAATTAAGATGAATCAAAGTACAAGGCCAATACACAAAAGACACTTGACTTACTATATGTCAGTAATAATGTGTAAGAAAAATTGAAAATTGAAATCAGTCTGTTGAAGGGACTCCTGAACTCCAATTTAAGCAGTATTATTCACAATAGCCAAGAAATGGAAATAACCTGAGAGTATTTCCACTGAAGAATGGATATAGAAAATGCGGTATGTATACATAATGGAGTACTAGAGAGGTGTAAAAGGATGAAATTCCATCATTTGCCACAACATGGAGGAAACTGGAGATAATTATCTGAAGTGAAATAAGCCAGACACAGATGACAAGCACCATATGATCTCACTCCAGTGGAATCCAGAAAAGTTAATCTCATAGAAGTTGGGAGTACAATGTTGGTTACTGGAGGCTGGGGAGAGGAAGAGGGAAGAAGGTGTGGGGAAAGATTGATTAATGGATTCTATATTACAAATAGGAGACACAAGCCTTGGTTTTCTATTGTGGAATACAGTGACTACAGATAATAATGTTCTCTCTATATTTATATGTACATAAAATATAGACAAAAGGAATATTTTCACCATAAAGCAATGATACTTGTTTGAAGAAAGATATATTTATCCTGATTTGAACATTATACAATATATTCATCTATTAAAACATCATAGTACCCCATAAATATGCACAATTTTTACATACCAGTTAAAAAGAAAAAAGTGAAAGAAAAACAATTCATAATTAAAAAAAAATCTTCCCATATAGAAAAACCCATAAACAGGCTCTACTGGTGAATTCTACCAAAATGAACAGAATTCCTTCACAAATACTTTTTTTTTAAATGGGGAATATTTCTCAATTAATTCTTTGAGAAGAGTATTACCTTTTATACCAAACCCAGAGTAAGACATCACTTATAAAGAAAGCCAAAGACAATATGCTTTATGAAGATACAAAAATCTTAAAGAATTTACTAGCAAACCAAAGCCAGCAACACATAAAATGATTTACTCACCATGACCAGGTGTGATTTATCCCAGGAATGCAAAGTTGGTTTCATATCTAAAAATCAATATAAAGGGCAAAAGTTCATGGCCATCTCAAATGGCATAGAAAAGTAGTTTGACAAATCCAGTGTCTTTTGATGATTAAAAAACAGTGAACAAACTAGAGGGAAAAAAGAAATTTCCTTACCCTAATAAATGCCATCAGGGAAAAAAAAAATCCAAGGCTAATATCAGACTTAAAGATGAAACTCTGAAAGCATTTTCCCTAAGATAGGGAATAATAAAAGAATATATGTTCTCACCTCCTCTATTCAACATTTTATTTGAGTTTCTAGCCAAGACAATTAGGCAACAAAAGTAAATAGAATGCACCTTTATTATAAAGGAAAAGATAAAATTATCTCTTTGCAGATGACATGATCACATATATAGAGAATCCTAAGGAATCCACAAAAATTATCAAATCTAACAAAAGGTGAATAAGGTTAGAGAATAAAAGATTAGTATAGAAATATCAATTATATCTATATATACCAGCAGCGAACAATCTAAAATTAAATTAAGCAAATAATTCCATTTGCAATAGCATCAAAAAGAATCAAACAGGAATAAATTTAAGAAAAGAGATACAGAACTTGTACTCTGACATCTAAAAACTATTGTTGAAGTAAATTAAAGAATACCTAAATAAAATGGACAGACACCAGTGTTCAAAAATTACAATATTGTTTAGATGGCATTCCTCTTCAAATTTATCTACAGATACAACACAAATCACATCAAAATTCCAGGTGATTTTTTACAAAAGCAATAAATTTATCCTAAAATTCACATGGAAATCCAAGGATATAGAAAAACCCAAACAATCTTGACAAAATCACAAAACTGGGGGAAATGCAATTCTCAGTCTGAAAACTTACTAAAACGCTATAGTAACCAAGACAATGATGCTGGCACAAAATAGAAAATAGATGAACGGAGCAGAATTCAGAGTTCAGAAGTTTAGATATATATTTATGGTCAATTGATTTTTGCAAAGTTGCCAGCACATTTCATTGGGGGAAAGAACAGGCTTTTCGACACAACATTGCTCGGAAAACTATGTATCAACATGCAAAAATTGAAATTGGGTCCTCGTATTTACACTCGAAAATCATCCCCAAGATATTGTAGACTTACCTTCTCAGATACTACAGCAAAAATAAGTGAGAAAAGGGAAAGAGGCAGTGAGGGCAGTGTTTTGGTACTGTGGGTTAAGCTGCTGCCTTCCACATCTACATCCCATATGAGTACTGATTCTAATTCCAGTTTTTCCACTTCTGATCCCACTCCCTACTAATGTGCCTGGGAAAACAGCAGAAGATGGCCCAGGTGTGTGATCCTGTACCACTCATGTGGCAGACCTGGATCAAGTTTCAGGGTCTTGGCTTCCACCAGGCCCAACCTGGACTGTTGAGGCCATCTGGGGAGTAAACCAGTAGATGGAGGATCTCTGTCTCTCCCTCTTTCTCTGTAACTCTGCCTTTCAAGTAAATAAATAAACCTTTATTTAAAAAAAAAAAAAGGAAAGAGGCAAATATCTTCTCTGGAGAAATGTCTATCCAAATCCTCTGCCAGTTTTATGTTGTATTACTTGTAATGTTTATTATTCAGTTGGAAAACTTATTTATGTATTCTGGATGAAAGACCTTTATCTGATATATGATGTGAAAATATTTTTACTCATTCCACAGATTTCCTTTTGGCTATTTTGATTATATGTACCACAAAAGATTTTAATTTTGGTAATTTTCAGTCTGTCTAGATAAACTTATCATATGTGATTTTATCTCAATAACAATGCTTTTAAAAATGTAAGGACTAAATATTTATCTGTGAGTGTTATGTATTATTCAGAGGCAGTAACGTGTGTTGGTTCCAACAATAGACTTTAGATTCAACCTACTTGGATTGAAAACCTGGCTCCACCTATTAATAATTGTGTGACTGTGGGCAAGTGACTTACCTTTCTATAGCTTAGGTTTTTCCATCTGTAAAATGGGAATGATGATAATAGTACCTTAATCGCTGGGTTGGTGTGAGTTTTTAAACAGCAAATACTGCTCTGACAGCAGTGCAAGTCACAGAATGAATGCTATGCATAACTTCCTACCACTATTTCTATGTGGCTTGGGGTGGGGCGAATAGGAGACATGTTAATTTACTTAGTATGCCTGCTACTCAGTTTTGCATTTGACATCCCTCGACCAGCTTTTCCTTCAAACTTACCCATTTCTCTAGATGACATCAAGATCTTCAATTTTCAGCTCAGAAACTGAGTCTTCTTTGAATCTTCTTTTTCCCTCACTCCACACATTAAATAATTCAGCAAGTCTTCTCAGGTCTACCTCTTAAATATACTCCAAATCTTTTCCTATTTCACTATATCTACCAATACCATCTTGGTACAAGCCATCACCGTTTTTCTCTTGATGTGCCACTGAATCCTCCTAATTGATCTTTCCCCACAGCAGCCAGAGGACTACTTTTTAAGTTTACATCAAATCCCATCACTCCATTGATTAAAACTCTTAATGGCTTCCCACTGCACTTTGGATTATAATCCAAATACATTACAATGGCTTACAAGAGCTTTTATGGTAGCTGGTCTCCAAAGATAGCAATCAATCAAGACCTAGAGTTAGTTTCCTTCTGCTTGAAACTGAGTTGGCTGTGCCACTTGCTTTAACTAATCAGATGCGATGGAAGGGACAGTCTGAGTCTTTCCAGCTCATACCATAAGAGGGCTCAGAGCCTTTGCTTCTTCCCTGGTGAAAGGCAGTTGTCATGTGTTCAGTATGGCTACTCTGAGACCCCTAGACTCTGAAGAAACCTGGGGTAGTTATGAGAATAGATAGAGGACACAGGGAGCCACTAGACAATCCAGCCCCGCCCAGTCACCCAATGAACACTGTAAAATCTCTTCATCTGACACCACACACAGCAGAAGAATCACTGAGCCAAGGCCTACACAAATTCTGACCAAAGAAATCCCGAAGAATAAGAAATTTTGACACCAAGCTTTGGTATTATGGTTTGGAGTGGCTGGATATGCAGCAATGGATAATGGAAACATTCCTCATGATTCTTTCCCATTGCATTTCTCCCAACTCATCTATCTGATGCTAAGTTCTCTCTTTTTCTTCTTCTAATATGGATACCTTATTCCTGACCCCAAAGCCTTTAAAGTCACTGTTCCCTCTGGCTAAACGTATCTTTCCTTAGTTATGAGCATAGCTGACATCTTATCATAGATGTCTCAGTTAATTTGTCATCTCCTCTCCATCAAATTTCTGGACTAGCTCCACATCACCCCCTTGTTCATTTTATCATGTTTCTTCATTTTGTTTTTTAGTATGGCTTAACATTACCTGAAGTTATTTTGACTAAATATACTTCTTATTGTCTGTATTCTTTCATGAAGACAGAAACTGTCTATTTAGTTCACTGCTACAAAACTGAAACCATAAACAGTTCCTGGTACATAGTAAGTACTAAACAAACATGGATCAAACTAGTGAGTAAAGATGAAAGGACGTTTGTACATGCCAGTCCATAATAGTGTCTATTGGTTACTATAGCAGATAGCCTCAATACTCCTTGCCTAATTCTCCTTACACTTCACCTAGTTCCATGTCCTAAGAAGCTAAGAAGATGAACAGGTTTCCTTGTCCTCTAGCCCTTGGTTGGCTTTAGTCAATGAGAGGCACCAAGAGGAGAAAGAATTCAGGGTATTTATTCTAATAAACTCTTCCCAGGAAGTTTACTAACAGCTACATCCTTCTTCCAAAGATCACAGCTGCATGCAGATGGCCTTTTCTTATAGTAGGGTTAATCTCTCCCAGATCTGGTGGTATTTACCTCTTCTTGTTCAGTGAGACCAAGGAACAGTAAAAGGTCACTGTCACTGGCCCCAAGTGCTTCATGATTTGTTGTTGGGTTCCTTAATTCTGCCCAAACATTTTAAACAGTCTTTTATTTTAGATCTCTTCAAACTCCTTCTTTAAGACATCGCTACGTAAGAATGTTTGGACTGCTATGACAAAAAAAAAAAAAAAGAAAAGAAAAAAACCCCATAAGCTTGGTATCTTATAAACAACAAAGATTTACTCCTGACACTTCTAGAGGCTGGCAAGTCTAAGATCAAGGCACCAGATTTGATGTTAGGTAAATGCCTGCTCTCTCATGCTGATGCTATCCCACTCTGCCCTCGCATGGTATTAGGGGCTAGTGGGCTCTCTGAGGCCATTTTATAAGAGCATTAATCTCAATCAAGAGGGGTCTGCCCTCATTATCTAATCACCTCCCAGAGGTCCCACCTACTAATATTATCACCTTGGGGATTAGGATTTCCATATATGAATTTTCAGGAATCACAAACATTCAAGCATAGCACTTGCTAGTATGTTAACAATTACTTTCTAAATCCTTACATGTAGCTATTTTAATTATAGTAATTCTAGTGCTTTTCATAACATGCTGATATATTTTTAGTGCAGTTATCTACATACCTATTAATCTATCCTTATATAATTGAAAGATGGCTAAACATATTACCACTCTTCTTTCGAAACTACTTCCTTTAGGAAGTTTTGGGCCTATCATTCCATACATATACCTATACATCCACAAATAACATCTGTTTCCACTTTCAGAATCACTTCTACTAAGGTAGACTCACCTCACATTGTGGATTCTGCTCTCATCACCTGCAAACACTCTAGCCACGGAGACTCACTTCAGAACTGTTTGGCTAGTCTTTACTAATATGACTGATTGACTGAAGGGAGAGTAAATCACTAAGGATGATGAGTAGGAGGAGGAGTGTTTAAGGAGGTGTGATGAGTAAAGAAATGTCAGCTAATGGTCCAGACTGTCAAAAGTGCAGAGGCCAAATAAAGATATAAAAAAGTATGATTTCTCCTGTTTAGTTACTTTTTTTTTTGACAGGCAGAGTGGACAGTGAGAGAGAGAGACAGAGAGAAAGGTCTTCCTTTTGCCGTTAGTTCACCCTCCAATGGCCGCCACGGCTGGCGTGCCGCGGCTGGCGCACCGCGCTGATCCAAAGGCAGGAGCCAGGTGCTTCTCCTGGTCTCCCATGGGGTGCAGGGCCCAAGCACTTGCGCCATCCTCCACTGCACTCCCGGGCCACAGCAGAGAGCTGGCCTGGAAGAGGGGCAACCGGGACTAGAACCCAGTGTGCCAGCGCCGCTAGGTGGAGGATTAGCCTATTGAGCCACGGCGCCGGCCTCCTGTTTAGTTACTTAACGGCAATATTAGTTTGTAAAAATGTTAGTAGCTTTGTATAGGTATTGGCAAGATGGTTGCTTTTGAGAGCATAGTTGCAAAAATGAGGCAATAACAACAATTCGAATGCAAAAAATAATTTTCCTAAAAGTTACATGAAAGCAAATGACGGTGCTAAGTTGAAGTAGAATTTATCTTCAATTTTCAGTCAGATTTTAAGAATTGTTTTAATGAAACATTCAATCATCTTTAATCACAGAAGCATAAAGTTTTATGGCTGTGAGAATTCTAATGACTCTTTGTTCAAACCACTCAGTTTACAATAAAGAAAGCAAGGTCTAGATTGGTCAAAACTGGGGATACAGTTACTGTGTCTTTGTTTTCAAGCCTCTGTTTTTTCCTTTTTATCAACCACTTCATAAATATGCCTTTTACTATCTAGAATGTGGAGAGATTTCAGAGAATGGTTTGCTTGGCAGCTCACAGGGCTGAGGGAGGCCAGGGAATAACACCAATTCCCAACCCACTTCAATAACATTATTGTTACTTTTATCGGTTGCATGCTTGTTTCTGTGTGAGATTTTATTTGGAAAAGCTTGTTTGTCTTAAAAAGAGAGAAAGAGCTTTGAAAAACACCATTCCATACCATGCTATTAGCCACTGTATCAACTAGCTGAAGAAATCAGTAAAGAAAATTGCATTGATTTGATTGAACTTCATAGCACAAAGGTAAATGTTTCACACCTATCTCTCTGAGATTAAAAAAAAAGTCCTGGTTTATAGCATTTTCAAATTTCTACTGCATCATGACTGATTCCAAGATACCAATAGGAGGTCAAATAGCTTGCAAAATTCTTAAAAATTTAACAATCGACTTTTACAAGCCATTGTGACCTAGCTCTAGCACTTCACTGATTGAATTCCATGAATGTGTAATATATCCCTATGATTCTCCTGATTTTGGTGCTTGTGTTTATATACCCAACTGATAATTTCTCTCATTATGTTAGTAAAGACAAGGCAAGGAATCAGTCTACAGCCCTTGGAAAATATTCTTATCTGTTGAGTTTTTATGGGTTATTCATTGGTTGGTTGTTTGGGGTTGGCATTGGGCATGGGATTTGGTTAGATAAGCACATATGATCTTTTAGCTAGAAAGTAGCCTGTTTAAAATGAAACGCTAATGAAACACCTGCAGATGAAATCAATGACCATCCTGGATGTGGGTCAGAATGCCGGCACAACAGCATTTGCTTTTATATGTGCAGGGGTCCAATATTATCAAACACGAGGCAAATATCTTTGATTGGATTGCTCTTCTTTCTTAATCTCCCTAGGAAACCATTCAATTATATCCAGTTATTCTCTTTAATTCCAATCAGTGTTCCATGCTCAGAGTGGCTCTTTTGTTTCACCCCAAAGTGACCTCCTTCCAAATGTCTCTTACACTGCTCTACCTCCTACTACCCCCTGAAACACAAAGACAGAAAGAAATTTCCACATTAAAGAAGAAGGGTTTTGAGGGATGAAAAAATGAAAATCAAAGATGGAATAATTCTCCAAATATTTATACTAAGGTCATTTCTATGTGTACAGTTTTTTCTTCCTCCTTTCTCCAGTTCAAAGTGCAGAAGGGGGTTGCTATGTCTTACATCATAACATCTACATCCCCACCGTATACTGTGTACATTTTAACCCAATTGCATATCAAAGTTGTTCTAGCTGATGTTGCAATTATTAATGTTCTATGTCATATTCTTAAGTTTTGTAATTAAAATATCAGTAATAATAGCAAAATTTCCATTTTCATTCATTCACCACAATTGCTTCCAAAACATGTAGAATACTTAATAAAACGGTAAGGAGCTATAGTATCTTCAGAAGTGTATATGTCTTCTCCCAATCTCTCTGTGTAGATTGGTAAAGTAAATGAAACAAAGGTGGGAATCCCCAAGCCAGCAGATAGCTTTATTCCATCTTTTGAAGAATTTTTAGGGGCTGGCACTGTGGCATAGCAGGTAGAGTCCCTGCCTGCAGTGCCAGCATCCCATTTGGGCATCAGTTCATGTCCTGGCTGCTCCACTTTCAACCCAGCTGCCTGATAATGGCCTGAGAAAGCAACAGAGGATGACCCAAGAGTTTGGGCTCTTGCACCTAGATGGGAGACCTGCAAGAAGACCCTGGCTCCTGGCTTCGGGCTGGACCAGTCCTGGCCATTGCAGCTATCTGGGGAATGAACTAGCAGATGGAAGATTCATTCTCTTTCTCTCTCTCTCTAACTCTGATTTTCAAATAAACAAATAAATCTTTTTTTTAAAAAAAGAATTTTCATGCTCAAATGAGCTGAAAATGGATCTTTCAGAAAGAAGATATTGCCTTGATACATTTTAACAGATTAAAATCACTTTATATTTCAAATACAGTCAGACCATAAGTAGAAAATTTTCATAGCTAGATTTATAAATTATCTATATCTTATGCTGGAGAAGTGGCAATCAATCTAATATTTAGCTTATTAGTCCACACCAAACCTGCCAACTCACAACTTCATGGCATATTCCAATCAATCCATAGTTTATTATCTTAATTGCCAATAAACGCCTTCAGTGGGTGATGGTTGTTTGATTCCTATCCTTATTGCTACATCATTTATTCTCTATTTTTGTTAAGCATCACAGACTTTACCAATGCTAAGAAAGACAGTGAATTTTCTAGTTTAAACCATACTATCAAATTTGACTCTGTTGTTTCTTTTGCTAAGAAAGTTATAACTATAATGAGAGGAGAGGTAACTGGGATCATTAGTCACAATTGAATCTCAGACTAAAAAATGAATGAATAAATAAATAAAATTGTAGGATTTTCCATTTTTCTATTAATCAGGGACATAAATATATTTGCTTCATTTATTAAGTGAATCTGAAACTTCTTCCAGAGATCTAAGGTTCAAGCTGTGCTTTTTCTGCCTCTTTCATCACTGCCAGTAATAAAGATTCTGTGACCAGAACTTAGCTGACAATTTGGTTGATGATGCATGAGCCACAACAGAAAGCACTTTGGCTCTTCCTGAGTGGTCTTGTTGCTGAATTCTTAATAGGATCAAAACCTGAGCCCATCAGAAAATTCAGGTACCATTCAATGATGCTTATTGGTGTAATATACAGCATTGCTAGGACAGTTGAGATTAAGTGCACTACTTTCTGTTTTAATTTAGAGTGTGTACATAAAATAGCAGAGATGCAGGAAGATATTCAAACAGCAATTCACCTTAATTTACATCAACTTTAAAGAACACGGAGACATCAAAGATACCAATTTATTTATTAATATACTAATTTTAGTATGACTATGAGAAACTTAAAGGATTTCATCAAAAGCACATCCATGTAAGGCTGGTCAATTGATATGATTTTGAAATCATATTTTGAAAGAGTTTATCTTTTTGCTAATGACTGTTCTATATGACATCCCTTTTTTAAAAAAATTTATTTATTTTACTTAAAAGTGACAGACATAGTAGAGGCAGAGAGAGAGAGAGAATGAGAAAGGTCTTCCATCCACTGGTTCACTCCCCCAGATGACTGCAATGGCCGAAGCTGCACCGGTTGGAAGCCAGGAGCCAGAAGCTTCTGGCTCTTCCATGGGGATGCAAGGGCCCAAGGCATGGGGCCATCTTCTATTGTTTTTCCAGGTCATAGCAGAGAGCTGGATGGGAAGTGGAGCAGCCGAGTGTCAAACCGGTGCCCATATGGGATGCCAGCAGTGCAGGTGGCAGCTTTACCCACTACAGCACAGCACTGGCTCCTATGACATCCCTTTGTCCATTTGATTATACCCTGACCATTAATAAGGAGTAATAAAAGATAATATTTGGCACCTTTAATTTTCATCACAAAGCCCCTGAACTGCCTATTTGTTCCCACCACAGAGATTTATGCTTGTTCCCACTGTTCTTTAGCAAGTTACTCATTCTCAACCCCATCAAATTCCAATTCAAGCATTGCCTGACTGTCTTTTCTCTCCCACTATCCCCAACAAAAGTGTTTTTCATACATCAACCTTTATAAAGTACAAGGCCTCTTCCCATTTCTGTTTCAGGTTGTGAAATACCATTCCTAACACAATTTGGGACTCCACATTACATAAAAGAAGCCTACAGGACCTTGCCCTTATTTGAGATTAACAAGGGAAAAGAATACATGAACATTATTGTTTAGAGTAGTCTTCCACGTGGCAGACATGATACTAACAAATAGCTATTATCCAAGTCAATCTTGAGGCAATATCTATAGCATTGTCAGCCCCATTTCAAGTCAACAAACTGAAATTTCAACTCAATTTCTCACAACTTCAAATCCCATACAATACAATCTGCTGCATAGAAAACACTCACTTGACTCATAGAATTGAAAATATACTCAGTAGGTTGTAAAGAGAAGCAAGTCAGTCAGGGTTGCCAACATCTTTCCAAACAGGAACAAAGCACAAAATGAGAAATAGTCATTTAATACAGGAAATTGACTTTCAATAGAATTGTTTTCATAAAACAGCCACCATGTATCTATAGACAGCTGTTGGCTTGATCATTTTGAGGACCTTGACCAGTCAATATAATCAGCTTGCTAGTTTTCCAATTTACTGAAAACTCCAACTCGCGGTTTTGCTATCATATACATTTACCTTGAGGGTCCAACTGAAAAGTATATGATAATGAAGGGCAATTGACCAAGTTCCAGGCAGCAGAGCTAAAACAAGTTGTTCTAGTGGTTTGCAAGTTGGATATAAGTGAGCAAGTTAGAGTTGTAGAAAAGAGATGAATTGACAATGACAATTCTGTAACAAGAAATAGTATGAAATGACCAAAAAAAGGTCATGTTATATGCCTATGTTTGAGGTTCTTAAGTAACTATTACATTTACTATTAATTTCCACATGTTTAAAAGTAGAGGGTGGTGGTATAGAGAAGAGTAACAAAAGGACTAGAAATGTGGATTACAGGCTAAAGACATTGAGTTTGTAATTGATTCCTATTAAATATCATGACATATCTTTTTGTATGACTCAAAGTCCTTATGAATATCAAATACTATAAGAATGGCTACAAGGGAAATATAAACATTTTTTAAAATACAGTTGTAAGAAAAAGTCAGAAAACACTATATACTGTACTAGTTCATTTATAAATGTTCTTTTATTGAACACATTTAATCTGTGAGATTTCCTTTTTCTAAAAAGTCAGGAAATTAATTCCCAGAGTAGTTAAATGATTTGGCCCAAGTCCACACAAAACTGAATACAGACTCAAACTCTAAAATTTTCAAGTATATCAATAATGCTGGAACAAACCAACGGCATAGATGCAGAGGCAAGATGGGATGTGATTGGCAGGGAATGAGGCTACAGAAATACGTAGGGACAAGACTGCAAGAGTTTTATGTGTTGAAGTGTGCAACCAAATGACAGGTCACTAGACAGTTTTTTTTAATATTTATTTGTTTGAGAGGCACAGAGAGAGAGAGAGAGTCTTCCATCCACTGTTTCACTCCCCAAATGACCACAATAGCTGGAGCTGGGCCAATCTGTAGCCAGGAACCAGGAGCTTCTTCTGGGTCTCCCACATGGTGCATGGGTGCAAGTGCTTGGGCCATTTTCCACTGTTTTCTCAGGCCATTAGCAGGAAGCTGAATTGGAAGTGGAGCAAACAGAACTGGAATTGGCATCCATATGGGATGCTAGTACTGCAGGCGGAGGCTTAACTTATTATGCCACAGCACTGGCCCCACTGGAGAGTTTTAAAGTGAGAGACAAATGTTTATATTCATGTCAGAAAAGTCACTTTGGTTGTAGTATGAACATTGTAAGGGTAAAAAGAATCACAACTGGAGAAGTGTTCTAGTACAGCAACAAATTATGAGGACCTGGACTAAGGTAGTGTCAGTAGGAATGGAAAATAGATCAGAGACTACACTGCAAATGTATTTAAAACTAAAAACTCAATATGAACACAGGCAAAAAGGGGAAGTGGGTTAGAAGACGGAAGTTGAATAACGAGAACCAAATTCTAGTTCAATCGAAGGAATAAGCTCCTAGTGTTACACAGCACAGTGGAATGATTATTGTTCACAATAACATGCTGTGTATTTTATTAGCAAACAGAAGAAAAGAGCTTCAAGGCTCCAATCATAAAGGAATGTCAAAGAAGGGGAAAGGTTCATTACGCTAAATTGATCAGTACACATGGAATACACATATTGAAATGTTGCACTGCACCACACAGATAAGTATAATTATCATTAATTTTATAAAAAAAAGGAGACTAGATCTAGAACTGCTTAGATGTGGGCTGTGACAGAAGAGGTCACAAAGACTTCAAGCTTCTAACTTGGATTGCCATTAGACAACTATGATATGCAGGGATTAATAAAATAAGAGAAAGACAAGCAGGCAATTGCATGTTGAGATTCATAGCTCAATAGATATAAATTCATTATATGGATTGGAAGTCAAGGATTTTCAGACAGTAGTTAAAATTCTAGAAGAGGGGGCCAGCATTGTGGCCTAGTGTGCTAAAGCCTCCACCTGCATCACTAGCATCCTGTGTGGGCAATGGTTCTAGTCTCAGCTGCTCCTCTTCTAATCCATCTCTCTGCTATGGCCGGGGAAAGCAGTAGAGGATGTATGGCCCAACTTCTTGGGTCCCTGTACCTGCTTAGGAGGCATGGAAGAAGCTCCTGGCTCCTGGATTCTTAATGGCTCAGCTCCGACCGTTGCGACCATTTGGGGAGCAAACTGGCAGATGAAAGGTCTTTCCCTGTCTCTCCCTCCCCCTGTCTATAGCTCTACCTCTCAAATAAATAGATAAAATATTTTTAAAAAATTGTAGGAGAAGATAACATTGCTCAAAGAAAACAGATAAAATGTAAAGAAGATTGACAACAAAATCTTGCACATTTAAACACTGAAGTTTAAATGGCAGGTGGAGTAAGGGGAGAAGATGCTGACCAAGCATTTTCTATTGGCCTAGCCCTTGGCCAAGTGTTTTACACATAGGCCTCAGTGGAATAAAGTGTGAAGAAAGATTGAATAGAAACCCTAAAAGACATAACTTCAAGAAGGGGGCGATTGTCAGCTGAGTCAAATACTGAAGGTTGATCAAAAATAATGTCCAGGAGATTTGGTAGTTAAGAGATTAAGGATAATAATTTTAGGGTAATAGAGTATGAGAAAGCCAGAATGATATGGATTCATAGTTAAAAGTATAGGCACTTGTTGTAGGCACTTTTGCTTTTATTTTAAATAAGCCTGGCAATAATAAGGGAATGCCTAAAGCAGGAGACAGTAAGGTGCATTTCCACAGCCTTAAAATTATAAGAAATATACAAATATTGGCATATAAATTCCTGTCTTTTTTTGTTGTACCTCCAGCAATGTAGAGACATTTTTATTATCCTCTTGTACTCCCTTTGCACCATCTATTGACTTTAACAATTTGATCAGCTTCAGGCCAATGGCCGTTAGTCAACATGCTGTCTTTGACTCAGCCCTTCTTAATAGTCCCTATTTGTTCATATTTACTTTCTTGCTTGAGTTAATTGGCCTCTGGTTACTATGATTTGTTTGTATTGGGTCTGTTCTGTATCATTATACACAAGACTGGAAATCCAAGTATTGGTTTCACTTCAAGTACTCCTAACAATTCAGCATTCACCTGCCCTGCTCTGTGAGGAATTTCACAGTGATCTGCCACTCCTAAATAGCACCGTTTGACCCAGTTTGTACTAAACCTATAATCACAAAACAAGGACAAATTATTGGCTAAATGAATTATTTTAGTTGGGTTTAGAAATATGATTTACACTAAAATATCATTTAAATTTAAAACATCCCGTTTTCTCCCATCTTTATTTCTGTCTTCCCTCTCTCTTATTCTACCATTCTTCACAACTAATGGCAAATAGATGACAAATTTTGTGCATTTCACAAGCTGTCTTTTTGCTGTCTGCTTTTTATTTCCCTTTCCTACTGTGTTTAGAATCACCAAAGAAGATTGAAAGCAAATGTTTTCGTACTCATTATTTTTCTTTTGTCATTATCAGAAATACTAACCATTGTATGAAAATGTAGCTTTTTTCCCTTCAAAATTCCAATATTCAACTGACTCTAGATGTACTGTTCTCTCTAAAGCTTAGATTACTATCCCCATCACCATCTCGTAATGCTATTATTTGTGTATCTGAAAGTCACATATATGAGTCTAAGAATAGTATTTTACAAAATAGTCAATGTATGTTTTTCACATTTAACAATAATGGTATTCATACATACTAAAGTTTTGCTTTCAGATTTTAATTAGTCTTTATAATAATAATTAATATTTTTTGCTACATACTCTACAATCATTAGCTTTAGAAAATACAGAAATTTGGTAATTAACATTCAGACTGCTAATGAAAATGTGAAAGTACTGAAGGTACAAATAGATGCAATGGTAATCACTGACTTTCTAATATCTAATTTATATTTGCTGGCTTCCCAAAAGTAAACAAATAGAATAAATCATAATTGCAATGCTGAAATTTGGGTAGTAGAAAAGGAAAATTACCTTGTCAACTGACTGACATATTATATTGTCCATCATGAAGAATAGTTATTTTCAGCCATTGTCTACAACACTTGAATTCTGCATTTCTAATTATTTCAAATAGCTGTTACCAACACACTAGAATTTTCTTCAAAACAAATATGTGACTAATTTACTTTGTTTTCAACTGTATGCTGTATAGAATAAAGTACAAGTTCCACAAAATCAAAAATTACTGGCAAAATTATTACAAAATTGTGTTGCTATTACAAAAATGTCAGAAAACAGTGAGCTAGAGCTTGGTGTACACAGATTTGTGTTTTGAAACCTTACATATTTTTCTCAGGGGTGGTAGAAATCCAAATCAGATCACATCATAGAAGAGTGATTTTGTATTCTCTGCGCTAGCTTCCAAATACTCACATTATTACATTATTTCATCAGCCAACAAGTGAATCAAAGTAACATATATCTGTATCCATAGATATATGTGTATGTTTATAACATGAAAAATATTAGCAGGGTGATGTGATTGGTGAATGATATTTCATATCCATATATATCAATCTCCTAGACCACATGATGAGAAATTGTTTAAGCCACGTTACCATTTCTCATTTCAATCTAGCTATAAACATCTTTAGCAGCTTTCTCCTCACTATTTGCTTTAACCTCTACTACTAGCAAATAGTTGGAGAAGTTTTGCTTAGAGAAAAACAGGAAAGCTATATTTTCAGGACATGCAAAAGAAAACATTTTCTTCTGTTGAGAGCAATATTATAAATCTGCACTTGGCTCAAATTAAGAAGAAAATACACATATACACACTCATAATCAAGCACTTAACTGAAAGGTTAGCTTTTCTGCAAAGTCTGAATTCTACCTGAATCACAGAAACTTCAAACACTCTACAGTCAGTCTTCAGAGATCTGGGTAAATTTGCAAGGCTATTAAAAAATGCTATGAGCTTTAGATTTTGACAAGGTTCAAAGGCTGATATTTTTATTTCAAAGTGTAATTTTCAAAGGAGAAAAAGAAATGGCTATAAGAAAGTAAACAATTTTATTTCTTTTGACTGATTTTATTCAAAACTATTGGCCATACAGATACTTCAAAAAGTTCGTGAAGAAAAACAAAATGAAAATATGTTTACTTTGGTGCAAAAAAATGAAATCCATACATTTCATAATATGCATTTCCGTGAACTTTTTGATGATGTCTTGTATTAATAATACAGAGTATCTTTGACATGGTAAAAACACATTATTTTAAATAGTGTATAATTAGCTGGCCACAGAAAAATTAAGGGTAATTAGAACAATGTATACTTCAGCCAGTATCATATCAGTATATCTGAACATGAGTTCTGAGGCAATGGCCAACTAGTTTCCTTCTATATGAGCTGCCTCTTCAACATAGGCATTTAGGTCTGATTAAATCTTAGAAAATGTTGCACAGTTATTTTGCCTTTATTTTCTTTTTCTTTAAAGTTTTTTTTAATTTAATTGAAAGGCAAAATGAGAGAGAGAGAGAGATTTTCCATCTACTACTTTATGCCCCAAATGTGTACAATAGCCAGGTCTTTGCCAGGCCAAACACAGGAGCCAGGAGTTCCATCCTGGTGCCCCACATGAGTAGAAGGGATCCCAGTACTTGGGCTATTCTCTGTTGCCTTGCCAGGTGCTATCAGGAGGCTGGATCAGAAGTGGAGCAGCCAGGACTTGAAACTGTGTTCTTACATTTGATGCTGGCATCACAAGCAGCAGCTTAACCTGCTGCACCACAATGCCAGCTCCTCTGCTTTGGTTCCTTCATCTGAAGGGTCCGAGTGCACAAGGTTTTGATATAGCTGTGCACCTAACAAAAGAGTTCCTATAACTTTCAGTTCTTCCTAGTTATGCATTACGGTTCAGTTTGGTGCTTCATTATTCTCCCATTTCCTGTGGATGAGGGACATGACTTTAAATGTTTCTGTGTAACTCTAATAAATGACAGGGCCTTACATGGCCCGATCTATGAGTGGAGATGCATTTGACAAAGGATAGAAATAGACATTTTTTCTTTTTTAAGATTTATTTATTTTATTTGAAAGAGTTACACAGAGAGAGAGAGAGGAGAGGCAGAGAGAGAGAGGGAGAGAGGTCTTCCATCCGCTGGTTCACTCCCCAAGATGACAATGACCGGAGCTGCACCGATCCGAATCCAGGAGCCAGGAGCTTCCTCCAAGTCTCTCATGTAGGTGCAGGGGCCCAAGGACTTGGGCCATCTTCTACTGCTTTCCCAGGCCATAGTAGAGAACTGGGTGGGAAGTGGAGCAGCCAGGACTCAAACCGGCGCCCATATAGGATGCCAGCATGGCAGGCGGTGGCCTTACCCACTACGCCACAGTGCTGGCCTCAGCATAGACATTTTTCAAAGGCAAAAATAGTAATGGCCATCAGACACATGAAAAAATGCTCAGGATCACTAACCAAAAGGAAAATGAAAATAAAAAACACAATGAAGTATCACCTCATTCCAGTTAGAATGGCTGTTGTCAAAAAATCTGAAAATAACAAATGCTGGTGAGGATATTTGATAGGAATGAAAACATTATGGAAAACAGTATGCTATCCCTCAGAATATAAAGATGAATCTATTGTAAGACACAGCTGTCCCATTTCTAGGAATATACCCAAAGGAAATGAAATCAGCATTTGAAAGAGGTACCTGCATGCCCATGTTTACTGCAGCCCAATTTACAATAACAAAGATATGGAATCAACTTAGGTTTCCATCAACTAATGACAGCATAAATAAAATATGGTATATGTGTACACAACAGAATATTACTCAGTCATAAAAAAGAATGAAATCCTGACATTTGCAACAACATGGATGGAACTGGTGATCATTATTCTAAGTGAAATAAGCATAATAAGATAAGCATAGAAAGACAAATATCACATTTTTTCTACATGCAGAATTTAATATATAGGGAATAATTTGAGAGACAGTAAAAATTGTACAGTTTTCATTTGATATATTGTTATAAATATTCTCTTCACTGAATTAGACTATCTACATAACAGTACACCTTTCTTTTCTCACTTTATGATCACTGTCTTGAATCCCACATTATGTGGTATTAATATCCTTATTTTCACAAAAAAATGGTATTTTTATATATACTATCTACATATAAACATGGTAAAATGTTAAAAATTGTTAAATCTTAAAATGAGTTTTAAAAATGCTTCTAGGAGCAAGATGAAAAGAAAAGTGTCATACCTATAAATATGTATAATTATTAATAAAATATTTTAATTAAAAATAAACATTAAATTAGAATGATAAATTCTGAAGGCCCAAGCTGACTCAGAGGTTTTATGCAGTACTCCACAAAATTGAACGGAAATATGACTGTGTATAACCTTCTACCCTCAAAGTTCCTTGATACAAACTGTGCTAAAAGTCTTTCCTGCTCTATCTTGTCTACTCTTAAATTCTTCCATTTCCATGCACTCTCTCGGTCAGTCCCTCCTTCCTTGCCCTGTGACACAATGTCTAGTCCTTTGAGCAGAAGTTTGCTCCAGCAGATCACTTCCCAGCCACAGGCCACTCTGCAATGACTCATGAGCCATGAGCTCCATTTCCTCTCTTTTCCCCCACTTGGAAGAAGTCTTCAAACTCCAGAGTCCCTTAGAAAATGTGGCTCTTCTCTTATTGAAATTCTTCTCTTGTAAGAAATTGTCACAAAATTTCTATTATTACATTTCAAATCCTCTTTTGGACCCATCACGTTCCCTGGGTCAAGTTCAATGCTTAAAACTTTTGCCAGTGGAAGAAACGTGCCGATTTTAAAGGTTTCTTATTTGAGAAACTTCTTTTTTTCAAGAGCCTCATTTGTCCCATGCTGTACTAGCAATGAAAAAGTAGCAATGCACTTTTTCTCCACAAGCAATGTTAAAATGGTTACATCCTTCAGTACCAAAAATATAATCCATGAGATCAACACTGAAGGGGTGATGTATATTCAAACAACACAAAAATACTGATCTGCACATCAAACTGACAACGGTGTCATCCACATTAACCTGTGCATCAGCCTCTGTCTGAAAATCATGTACCTCATTCTGATATTCTCGGCTAAGAGAACACTCACAAATGAATGCAAAATTGTATCATACCACACACACACACACACACACACACATTCACCCCTCCCATGAAAAAGTAAACTGAATATCAAGACAAAGAAAATACAATTAAGCCAACTTTTGATCTTGCATATTAATATAGGACCTGAAGTAGCAGAAAGAAACCAAAAATCATTCTAAACAAAATTAAGACAAGATGACATTCTTATTGGTGGTGTGCATGTACTTTTAATCACGTTTGACATTGTTTAATAATGTAAGAGTTTGTGTTACTTGAACACTACAAATGAGCATGATGAAAGTTAAGCTAGACAGAAGCAGTTTGGATGTATGCTTAGGGAACTATGCAGTCATGCTGAGTGGGTCCAGTTCAAATCCATGCTGTCTGACCTCAGGTGTTCTTCCTCTGATAGTGAGTCCTTTTATTTCCTTTTGCTTACTTCCTATTGTTTTCACACAGTGATTTTTTTCCAGGTAGGTCACTACACCAAAGCCCACAGTTCCTGTCCTGTCATCAAAAACACCCCTAAGAGACACCTCACTCTCTACTTCCCTGAGAAGATTGAAAAACATACACTTCTACATTTTTTCTTCTCTCCACACCCAAATATCTATGGCCACATTTTCCCAGCTGTTGTGTAGCCTCAAGGAAGATGCCCCAATCTCCATGTGAATCATTCTCCTTTGCTCTTGATCCCATCTTGTCTTAGTTCCCTAAAACTGCCCCATCATTTATACCATGTGTCATTAGCTTGAAGTTTGAAATTAGCCCACAGATTCATTTGTTCGGTCTGCAAGAAATTTGGGGGTGAATGATGCTTTTAGACCCTACACACAGTCTGGACTTGGTCTCAAGCCCCAAACATTCATTGGCTAGAGATAGTTTGTTGCCTACCTTGACCTGGGAGATGTTTGAGACTCTGGTCCCAATATGCATCTTCAGGCCCCTCCCCTGGCTCCTCTGCTACTCTTTCTCAGATCCTTCATATTCTTTTTTTTTTTTTTTTGACAGGCAGAGTGGATAGTGAGAGAGAGAGAGAGAGACAGAAAGGTCTTCCTTTTGCCGTTGGTTCACCCTCCAAGCACACCGCGCTGATCCGATGGCAGGAGCCAGGTACTTATCCTGATCTCCCATGGGGTGCAGGGCCCAAGCACTTGGGCCATCCTCCACTGCCTTCCCGGGCCACAGCAGAGAGCTGGCCTGGAAGAGGGGCAACGGGGACAGAATCCGGCGTCCCTACCGGGACTAGAACCCGGTGTGCCGGCGCCCCAAGGCGGAGGATTAGCCTAGTGAACCGCGGCGCCGGCCGAGATCCTTCATATTCTAAATGCACAAATTAGCTCTTCTCTGAACTTTGCCATCCTCTGGAGCTGCTCTGTGATTCTAATATTTCTTTGCACAACTCTAAGTTCTCAATTATTTTATTCATTCCCATTTATCCTAATTCTCTGCAGAAAAAACACACATGCACACATCTATCAAAAATTAAATTCTGAGAGTAAAAATGATATATGGATTCTTCTAAGAGTTTGTGGAATATGCATACTATGAAAAAATATGCAAGGACTTCAGTTTTTTCCACCAAAATAAACTGATCTTTTAATTTCATTTTTCTATAGACCTTCTGAAGTCCCCTCCCGGATGTTCAAGAATGACAGATCTGACTCGTCTATTTACCAGACTTGAACAAATAACTTAAGCTCTGAGACTCAGTTTCTCTATTTGTTACATGAGTACTCTGCTTTTTGTACAGGGTGGCTTCAACAAAACAAAGGGATAACAAGATTCTATTATTTAATATCTGCTGTGTGCCAGGCTTTGTGTTGAGTAATTTACATACATTATGCCATTTCCTTCTCACAAAAACCTAATGAACAAAATGCCATTATCACCACCATTTTATCAGAATGAAACTGAAACGTGGTGAATTTAAGTAGTTGATCCAAGCTTCTACAATGAGAATGCGGTAAAGCCACAAAAAGTATGTAACTCAGATGAAAATATTTAGGTATTTCTTTTCAGCCATTGGGGTGAGTACATTTCATTTTGTGGGTATATAAGTCCAATGTAGAAAAACAAATTATCATAGCAAGTAACATTTTTTTGTCCACTAAAGTCATTTAATTCTATCTAGACGGAAATGCTTTCCCCAGTTTTGTGGAATGATGTAGTACTACTTATCTAGTTATTTTGTCTGTCTTCTTTCTTGATTCAAAGATTTCTGAGAGTAGAGAGCGGAAAGAGGATGACATATGTTTTATCCCTAAATACAGCCTCTTGCAGGTCCAGTGGATGAATTACCAACCAAGAGCAGTGCTCTTGCAATTTAACCCCAGAGGTATAAACTTCAATTTTTTCTTGTTTCTCTTTCACTAAATTCTAAGAATCACAACTGATAAGAAAATTGCAGTTATCTGACAATTCTGAATCTCCTTAATTATGAACTCCAGCAAGACAGGAAACTTACCAGTGAAGCTGCTGTGCTCATATAAAGCTGCAATAACTTTAAAGGTCAACCTTGTTTGGCTATCTTCCAACTTTTAAATACCCACAGTATTATAGAGAAAAATACAAAAATCTTCCAGTGCTAAAGGAAATAAGTCACCAGAACTGTGTAAGACCTCAGGTGTTCTACTGGCTAAAAGAACACGATTGGCAGGGCAGGTGTAAAGCACAAGCGAAGTGGCTTGAAATCAAGAACACTGGGAAGACCTTCTGCTCCTCTCTCTAAATATACTTCCATATTGTAGCCCAAGGTAGGAACTGCAATAAGCCAGGATCAAGATTTTCATTTTACATCGAGAGTCAAAGCTGAAAATGTAAAAATCTCCCAGGGAAGTGAACACACAACTTGCCTTTTTCATGTGGAAGTAAAAATGACTGATATCAAATCTTTCCCTGAAAGCAGATATTTTTAACTGGGTGGAAAGTTGCAGGGACTGCCTTTATATTGGGCTTCTGACTTTAGTCTTGCCCAAAAATGCTGGCTATCTTTATTTGCATCCATAGAGTAGCCAAACTTACTGGTTAGCTACTCTAACAGGAAGTCTCTGAAGGTACCATATATGAGTCAAAAGGTCGGTTCCATTATCAAAATCCTTCTTGTTGCTTCTTACCAGCTTCAATTCTTTGATTTAATCCGGATTTTTTGTATTCAGGTGTTTCTCTGGGTTTCTGACTAAATTAATTGTGTCATGTACTATCCCTAGGTTTGAAACTTGTTCACTCTTTAATATCTCTATGATATTAAATAACTAATTGTTCAGTTGCCTACTTTTCATACCAGGTCTTCTTTTCATGAATAATCCCCTGGCTGTACCTATTTCAGATTTCTTGTTCCAAACCAACCATGAGCCTGATCAAGACACCTCCACTACAATGGCTATGCTCTAGTCTATTTCTCTATTATGACTCAAGTATCCAACAAAACCTTGCCTCTACTGTTCTGTATGTAGTAGGCCCATCATAGCACAGAGAGGTGGATAGAAGTCTGAATATTATTTGCTTTACTTAAAAAAAAAAAAGAGAGAGAGATTAATGGCAATGGCAAGAAGGAGCAGGGAAGCAGTTAAGGTAGCAAACAGTTAAGTATGTGGGTCTTGGAGTCAATCCTGCTTTCAAATTGTAACTTCTCCCTTCACTAGTTTTATGGCATTAGGCAAGTTCTTTAACTGCTTGGTATTAGCTTTTTCTTGTATGAAATGGTGATAACAATACCATGTATCTGATAAAACTGCTGTGAACATTAAATATTAATTTAAAATGATAATTATATAAATATAATTATAATTATAGGTGAAGCATGTAAAAACCACATGTAAATGCTCAATAAATGGACACTATTAATATTAAGGAACTAGGCTGTTGCATGGTTGAGCTTTCATTTTGGCTGAGATGAAAAATAAATTACAATTCCAAGCAATTGTCAAGAATGTCTGATGTTGTATCCAGGTCTTTCAGCACATTAATATATTTAAATTTCAGTCAAAGCACCAAATATTGATGGAACTAACAATTGAGCTCAATATTTCAATGGTTAAGAACCATCATTTGCATCTTTTTATGTTTTGTACTTCCTTGAGTTGTGTTTCCGTAGTTGTTATGGAGATTGCTTTGCTTTCTATTCCCATTTTCTTTCACTTTAATGGCATTTTTGCAAAGCTACAGCATAGTAATATGTGTTTGTTATTATACCACTTTCCCAGAGTAAAGGATATTTAATTTTTCTAAGAATGCTTAGAGGTAAGGTCATATATCTATAATAATATTTGGTACACAAGAGGATTCAATAACATGTATATTTGGCTTTCAAGGAGCGGAAAAGTCATATTTCAAAGGCCTCCATGAACCCACATATTTTAACTGTTGAATTAAGCTCTAAATAGTGATCCTAGCAGGGGGTCAGGAGAGAAGAACACTCTTCTCATGCTATATGACTTTAGAAAAACAAATTCTGGTCAGCAGGTTTTCTGGGCCAATGACATGCTCTTTCATCTGGGCAACCTGACACACATGTATCTCCACAGATTGTCCTCCTGGGGCAGCTAAGGAATAATACCAAGGCATTCAAGCCAAAATGCAATGCATGAAGAAGAGAAGTCATGTGACCTTGATGATGTACTCACTAAAGTAAAAAGAAACCAAAGTAAACAATAACAATGGAAACTTGGGAGAGAGCAGCTCAGCCTGATAAAGGACAAATCATTCATTGCTTCAGACTATTTAATCCTTTCCTCATGTCCAAATACAGCCTCTGAGAATCAGGAATGCACATTTTGAATGAATACTATATTAGGAGTTATCAGCTTCTAACAAAGCAGCCAACACAGAGAACACACTGATACACAATTAGAGATGGGGTGTCTCAAATTGAGCTGAAAGGTCAGACTCGTATAAAGTATAAGTCTAGCAATTATCAGTGACGAGTCCTAAAGCAACTATAGGCATCAAGCAAAGAACACATGGAGAGATCAGTAGGGGAGAGAACACAGATTTTGCAGTGTTCTTACCAGTAGCACACATTGCAGGAAGAAACTATGTCAGCAGTATTATCTTTTAACATGAAGGACAATGAGATACCTAACAGCTGTTTCACATTTTTAAAGCCATTCCAATCTCATGAAACATACTTGGGAAGAATTCGGAAAATAAACCTCCCCCAAATCCTATTATAATGAGGCAAATACCATTAGAAACAAATTGGCTGCTAGGGGCTGTCTTCCGCCTCTTAGAGATAGCAAAAGCCCCTGAAATCACAAACGCTGATATCAATGAACTTTTGATCTCCAAACATTATGTGAAAGCTCAGCAGCTACTTTCAAATTTTATTTCCTCTGCTGTAATTAAACAGAAGATGTGGGATTTTTAGAATATCAAAATGTTGGGGCTGGTGCAGTGGTGTAACGGGTAAAGTCGCCGCCTGCAGTGCCGGCATCTCATATGGGTGCTGGTTTGAGTCCTAGCTGCTCCACTTCCTATCCAGCTCTCTGCTATGGCCTGGGAAAGCAGTGGAGGATGGCCCAAGTCCTTGGGCACCTGCACCTATGTGGGAGTCCCGGAAGAAGCTGCTGGCTCCTGGTTTCGTATCGGCGCAGCTCCAGTCTTTGTGGCCAACTGGGTAGTGAACCAGTGGATGGAAGACCCCTCTCTCTCTGTCTCTCTCTCACTATATCTCCTTTTCTCTCTGTGTAACTCTGACTTTCAAATAAATAAAAAAAAAATCTTTTTAAAAATGCCCTATGATACACTGCAGAGTTAGTAGATGCCAAATTTCTATTTTAAAAATGAAGGTGTTTTTATACCAGAGGCCATGAAAGGAGAAGTGAGCTGCAATTAATAAGGATCTTTAACAATTCTGGTAACAAAAACACACACAGCATGATATCTACCCACTTAATGCACTTTTTAGTGTATAGCTGAGTATGTTAACTATAGGTACAATGGTATAGAGCAGATCTCTAGAAATTTTTCAACATACATCGCTAAAACTCAGTTCCCACTGAATATTGGTTCCCCATTTCCCCTTTCCTTGGCCTCTGGCTAGTCATTCTACTTTGTTTCAAGGAGTTTGACTACTTAATAGAATCAAGTAATATTCGTCCCTCCATCAATAGCTTACTTCACTTAGCATAATATTCTCAAGGTTTAACCACATCACAGCATATGGCAGAGTTTCCTTCTTTTAATACGATTTCTCTCAATCTCTCTCTCCCTCCCTCCTTCCCTCCCTCCCTTCCTCTCTCTTTACTCTTCTGAAGCACAATACATTGGAAGTATTTAGATGCTGCAAACAAATTTACTTTTGTACTGTGAATTTCCATTCAATACCTATAAGATCTAAATATGTTTTTCTCCAAGTTATTAAACTGTGGGGGATTGGCATTGTGATGTAGTTGGCAAAGCTGTAACCTGCCAGGCTCGCATCCCATATGGACACCGATTTATTGCTACTCCATTTCTGATCCAGCTTCCTGCTAATGGCTTGGGAAAAGCAGCAGAGCTTAGCCCAAGTGCTTGGGCCCTTACAGCCATGTGGGAGACCCAGAAGAAACTTCTGGCTCCTAGCTTTGGACTGACCCAGACAAGGCCATTGCAGCCATTTGGGGAATGAACCAGCAGATGGAAGACCTCTCTCTCTCTCTCTCTCTCTCTCCCTCTCTCCCTCCCTCTCTCTCTCTCGTAAAATAAATAAATTTTTTTGGCTTTTTTTTTTTTGACAGGCAGCGTTAGACAGCGAGAGAGAGAGACAGAGAGAAAGGTCTTCCTTCTGTTGGTTCACCCCGCAAAGTGGCTGCTACGGCCAGCGTGTTGTGGCCGGTGCACTGCGCTGATCCGAAGCCAGGAGCCAGATGCTTCCTCCTGGTTCCCCCTGCAGGTGCAGGGCTCAAGGACCTGGGCCATCCTCCACTGCACTCCCAAGCCACAGCAGAGAGCTGGACTGGAAGAGGAGCAACTGGGACAGAAGCCGGCGCCCCAACTGGAACTAGAACCCCAGAGTGCCGGTGCCGCAGGCAGAGGATTAGCCTAGTGAGCCGCGGCGCCAGCAAAATAAATAAATCTTTACAAAAAGATTTATTTATTTACTTGAAGTCACAGTTACACACAGAGAGAAGGAGAAGCAGAGAGAGAAAGAGAGAGAGAGGTCTTCCATACACTGGCTCACTCCCCAGATGGCCGCAACTGGAGCTGCGCTGATCCAAAGCCAGGAGCCAGGAGCTTCTTCCAGGTCTCCAACACGGGTGCAGGGGACATCCTCCACTGCTTTCCCAGGCCACAGCAGAGAGCTGGATGGGACGTGGAGCAGCAGAGTCTCAAACCGGTGCCCATATGGGATGCCAACACTGCAGGCAGTGGTTTTACCCATTATGGCACAGTGCCGGCCCCAATAAATAAATATAAAAAAAACTGTCATTTTCTATTCAAAAATCAAAATAGCAGCCACCCCTAACTAAAGAGGTTAAGATAAATTGACATTTTCTTAAACTCTTAAATAATAGAGAGCCCAGTAGAATGTATACTTCCCTTGTAGGGATCTAATGAATGCAGTAATCCGGCAATTAAGAGAACAGATGGTTTTTAGAAAATTGGTTCGTAAGCCGGCGCCGTGGCTCAATAGGCTAATCCTCCACCTTGCGGCGCCGGCACACCGGGTTCTAGTCCCGGTTGGGGCGCCGGATTCTGTCCCGGTTGCCCCTCTTCCAGGCCAGCTCTCTGCTATGGCCAGGGAGTGCAGTGGAGGATGGCCCAGGTGCTTGGGCCCTGCACCCCATGGGAGACCAGGAAAAGCACCTGGCTCCTGGCTCCTGCCAGGATCAGCGCGGTGCGCCGGCTGCAGCGGCGGCCATTGGAGGGTGAACCAACGGCAAAAGGAAGACCTTTCTCTCTCTGTCTCTCTCTCTCACTGTCCACTCTGCCTGTCAAAAAAAAAAAAAAAAAAAAAAAAAAAAAAAGAAAATTGGTTCGTTTTTCATTTGATAATGAACATGCATGCAACTATTTGGATTTTCAGAAGAAGATTGTGAAGACCCCTGGAAAATATATAGGATAGGTTAAAGAATATGCTGAAGAAGATAGATACAGGAAAAGTAGAATAAATAGGTAAGAATGTTGAGAAATCTATACTTCTGCTGACACCTTTAGATGTTGCCAATTTTCTGTTCAGATTTGTTCTTACCTCCAACCACCAACTTAATTAGGTCAAAGGTTTATGGAAGAGAAAAACTTTGTGACCACTTTACTATAGCATCATGATTTACTTTATAATGTTTTTACATTTGTAATACTACTGTTAAATTTGGATTTAACTACAATCTAGTTAATTAAACATTTATTGTAAATATTCAGCTTAAAAACACAATATTAGGCACTGTGGAGAAGATACAAATGATTGAGCAATTTGTAGTGTTAATAGTTTATAGTCTAAATACACAACATATTTTCATTCTGCCCAGAGAAAAACTGGTAAATGCATTAACAGGTACAAAATTATACTTAAATGCCTGACTTTCAACAGAAACTGTATTTCTGAAAATGTATACATAAATTAAATATTCACAAATTATTTTTAGAGACAAAAAACAAACATATAAGTGAAGCAGTACATTTTTGAGAAGATTGATAAAGCAAGGAGTTATTCCCTAATTTATCTTTCACATTAATCCACATTTTCAGAAATTGGTCTTGCTTCAAAATGAGGTAGAAGTATACTTTTAAAATGGAACCCTCAAGTGTTCAACAGACACAAAGACACTAGTCAACACAGCAGCTTGTTTTTAAAAAATTATTTGAAAGAGAGAGATGATGTGGGAAATGTAGATAGTTTAACTTCATGAGCTGGAAGCCACACCTCCCTTGCTCTGTACTGCCATTTTCACCTGTCAATCAGGTGACCCCTCCCCAGAAGCACTTCCTCTTACCTGGGACATGGTGGGTGGGACCATGTAAACACTTCCATTTTTCCAACTTATAAAAAGACAGGTAAATCAGAAGTGCTCTCTCTCCTCCTTGTGTACTCAGGACAAGCAGAGCAGGGTATGAGAATTCCCCTTTACTTTTCCTGGCCCACTCTCCCTAAATAAAGCCCTCATGAGCCTGTGTATTTTTCTCACTTTGTAAGTAAACCTTATCACACTGCACATCATGTTTGTACCTTTACTTGGAATTCTTCACTAAGTAAAAGGCAAAAGTCTTGAAAACTAATTTAGGCCCAACCTAGCCCCTGAGAGAGGAGAGAGAGAGAGAGAGAGAGATCTCATCTACTGGTTCTCTTGTGCCATCACCTGTTACCTACCAGGGTGCACATCAGCAGGAAGCTGGAAAGAACAACAGAACCAGTGCTGGAACCCAGGCACCCCTATATGGGATGCAGGTATCCCAAGTGTCATCTTAACTACTGTGGCAAGTGCCCACTTTTCCAGGAATGTTTGGAAAATACAGGATTCTTGGTTTAGGTCACTAATAAGAACTGTGAAGCTAAAATGGATTTTAAAAGACTTATGCTGCAGAATAGCACTAGAAATCCAAAGATCAGTTAACAGTGGACCCTAGACAGAGCTTATCTGGTAGAGACCTGAGGGACTTCAGGCTGGGGCAAGGGAGAGAGGCAAAAGCTGCAAATTTGAATGTGGCTGATCCTCTTTATTTTCAAGAGGTCGGAAGAAGCTGAAATAGTAGGCGAGCCCTCTCTGACTTTGAGGTCAAGAATGTACAAGACACTGAGAGTGTGTAAAACTGTCCCTACCTGCTTAAAATCATCAGCCCTAATGAAGAAACACCATGCCACCTTCCAACACCTCCCATCACATAGAGAATTCCAACAAACGTACCCTCACCTTAGTACGCTGACAGTTGATGACAAGGGAAAACAACAAATCCAAAAACCCCAGCAAAAAGGAAGAGGAATATAATTCAGAACAAGTAGAACATTCCCATCAAAGGAAATCCATCAGGTAATTAGCCAACTAAACAGAATAGATATATTTAAATAGAGACTAGTCTCTATTGAGACCCAAATTAGGAAACCAGAAAATAAAGTACAAATACCTAAGACACAAAGCAGAAATATGAAGTGAAATAAATCACGGGGAGGAAGGTAAGAACCTTAGAAGATAGACTCAGGAGATTTAATGTGCAATTAATGGTTCCAGAAGGATATCAGGTACACATGGAAGACAGGCAACAATGAAACAACTAGTAGAGGAAAATTTCTTTGAGCCCATGAAATAGCTAAGCTCACAGACAAAGGGGATCACAAAACGTTAACCATAGTGGGTGAGAAGAGACTCACCTGTAAAATCACTGAACTTTGGTCAGTGGCAAAGAGAAAAATCTAACAAGTCCCATTCGCTCAGCAAGTAATTATAAAATGCTGTCAGTTTCTGTTCTAACCACTCAAATCCATTGCTCCGTCTATCCTTTGACACTCAGGGAAAAACCCAGTTCTGGATAAATACAATTCCATGAGCTTCCTACATCCATAATAACTGAATGCGAATAGAAACATAAGACTATGATAACAGGTTCCACTTAAATTCATGACTACCAAATTCACGTGGGTTCCTACTCTTTCCAAAAAATCCTACTACTTTTTTTCTCATCAATTTAGCTTACATCTCTTTCATTATTATTTCACACTTCCAATATTCTTAAATCTCCAATCCCCGCCTGTTCACTCTCAGCTGATCACTTACTTCCCAGTAAATTAGGAAAATTGAAGCAATCAGAAGATAATTTTCACAGGTTCTCACTATTGCTTTGTGGAAAATTACCTTGATGAAATGTTGTTCAAGTACACTGCAAGGTGAACTCCAAGAAATCACAAAGCCAAACAGCTCACAGAAAAAAATAAGATTTTGAAAACCACATGATCTATTAAATCCATTTAAAACATACAATGGAGAAAATCATCTGGCATGCCGACACACATAGGATGGGGTACAAGTGGCTGGACAGACCATACTACATGAATCCTGGAATACACAATGTTCACACGTCCTCTTTGTTGAAACAACTTTTTCCATTTATGACATGGTTTTGAGGATCAGAGATGAACTTTGAGAATGGAAAGAGGAGGAATCACTAGCAGAAAGCATCTGTGTTGCGTTTTATGTAGGAAAGATGAAGAAAGTGTTCTTAGCCAATGGCAGCAGCTTGGTGATAATCTTGCCAAACAACAATGGCTTTATCTTTGCTTCCTCACAGAGCATATGTGGGGCCAGAAAGGAATTATACTGAATATTAGCAATGAATTGCCAAATTAGGGATGGCACAGTTTTAATTCAGATGATGCATGACGTCATCTTATGATGTGATCTTTCCATTCCTTTCTACCTAAAATACTCTTGTTTTATCTATCATATAATCCATTGATTCTGTCTTTAACAAGTCTATTTATATGGAACACATCTTACTAACATTACCTATATTTAGTGCATGTTATGAACTGTGCAAATATCTCACAAACTGCATGCTTGTCACTTATATATATTTTAGACTTTGTTTACATCCTGTAAGTTAATTTTTTTATTATATGATTAACACTCCCTAAATCCTTGAAAAATATGAGATTTGATACTGTTTATGAGCTAACTAGTTAGTTTCCCATAATTTCTGTGACAGAACGTATGAGACTTCTGGTCACACATAAAAGAGTTTATTTCCACAATAATGGCAGTAGTCAGAGTATCCTTTTTTTTTTTTTCCACCAGTTGCCTGAGCCCCAGTTTCCACAGGGCAATGCAAAAAGATCTGGTAAGGCCTGCTATCACAATACAGGAGCCTGAGTATAAGAGTGCTCACCACATAACGTTCATTAATTCCAAAGAAACCACCCAAAAGTCCAATTGGGAGAGGTATGGGTTTATTCTGCCTATGGAAGTAACAGTCAGCAGCTGGTCAGTCGGGTATCCTTACTGCCTGGCCAGAGTGCACAGTGTTAAATAGTAAGCAGTAAACAAGAACAAGAACAATTGGTTCATGGTCAAAACAGCCAGGTGTGTTCCCCAGTGTCCTACAAAGCTATCAACTCAAAGACACACAAGCAGCAGCTGTATTTGGCTTACTTTTGCCCTGCATACCAGATTCTACTTAAGGTGCTTAACCTTGCAGGAGGGGAGAGGCCTATTTCGGAAGCCAATCCCACCTACCCCACTGCCAGAGGCAAGAAATGTTCTTTTTCATGGGGCAACACAATGTATGAGCCTTCCCCATACCAACAGTTAGTGGGCTGCACTACGAACAAGAAATCCAAACATAGAGAACCACAATCTTAGATAATGAGTTGCAAGCAGAACTACTCTTTGTCCTGGAGAAAGATATATTTATTGTATTAGAGAGTAAATAAATTTTCCTTTCTTTCTGGAAAGAGAGGACTGCCTTGTGTCTCTTGAAAACAGCATATGATTGGATCTTGCCTTTTTATATCTAGTCAGAAATCAACTGTCTTTTGATTGCAGTGTTTAATCTATTTTCATTTAATATGATTATTGATATGGTGGGATTTACATCTTCCATTTTGCTGTTTGTTTTCTATGTGTCCATATTTTTTGTTCTTCTATTCGTACTTAACTACCTTCTTAAGCAAACTTCTCAGTGACGAGGCAGTTACTAAACGCTTAAGGCTTGAGGACCATATGGTGTCTTTAGAAACTGCAGATCTGTCACTGTAATATGAAAGCAACCATAGATAATAAATAAACGTATGGTCATATCTGTATTCCAATACAACTTTATCTGTAAAATAATGTATTCCCATGGTTTAGGGCCCAGGACAAGCAGATCCAGATTCCAACAGGTCAGGGAACAAGTCAGAGCATTTATGGGTTTATATCTCCTTTGCTCACAGTGGTGGTGAGAGATGCACAAGGAACAGCCACTAGCCCCCAGATGGCAGTGGGGTCACTGGAGATACCTGCCTTTCTATCCATGGAAGCAGTCAGACACACACACAGAAATATCTACACACATCCACACATAGCTGGATCCATATACATAGCCACATTTCCATGTCCACATCCATCCACAAGCAGCCATGCCTAACTATGTCCCCAGTTGCTTATATGGGCTACAGACAATGGTGGTCACATACAATAGTGGTCACATACAGACAAGAAGTTACATAACAGATTTATGGACAGCTAGCTAAGCAGGTGGACATAATGGTTACCATGACATTGGTTGCCATAGAGGCACATATATAAGGGCTTCAGAACTTGATATTTTCACCTTCCCAACAAATAGGCAGTGGGCCATATTAGCCCACAGGCCATAGTTTGCCAGCCTCTGTGTTATTATTATTTAAAGATTCATTTGATTTATTTGAAAGGCAGAGTTAGAAGGGCTGGCGCTGTGGCGCAGCAGGTTAACACCTTGGGCCTGAAGTGCCGGCATCCCATATGGGCACCGGTTTGAGTCCCAGCTGCTCCACTTCCAATCTCTGCTATGGCCTGGGAAAGCAGTAGAAGATGGCCCAAGTTCTTGGGCCCCTGCACCCGCGTGGGAGACCCGGAGGAAACTCCTGGCTCCTGGTTTCGGATCGGCGCAGCTCCGGCCATTGCAGCTAATTGGGGAGTGAACCACCAGACGGAGGACCTCTCTCTCTCTCTCTCTCTCTGCCTCTCCTCTCTCTGTGTAACTCTGACTTTCACATAAATAAATGAATCTTTAAAGAAAAGCAAAAGAAAGGCAGAGTTCTTTCTCTAAGAGATGAAGAGACAGAAAGAGATCTTCTACCCACTGGTTTACTCCCTAAATGGCTACAAAAGACATGGATGGGTGAGTACAAATCCAGGAGCCTGGAACTCCATCTGAATCTCCCTCATGGGTGGCATGGCCCAAGTACTTGGGTCATCTTCTGTTGCCTCACAAGGTGCACAGGAGCAGAAGCTAAGTTGGAAGCAGAGCAGCTTAGACTTCACTCAGAGCTCATTTGGGATGCCAGAGTCGCAAGCAGATGCTTGCCCATCTATGCCATAAAGCCGACCCTATTGAATTTATTTTAGTGTATCATTTTAAAACATCTGTCTGCATGTGTGTGTGTGGATTATATATACATATTTAATATTTTGCTGTTTCTGGTATATCTGGTAGTATTTTTGGCAAAATGGATATTTCAATGATACAGCAACTTTATACCTTCTAACATTTTTCTCAGGCTGTTTGTTTTGTTTGAGTGACTGGTCTGGATGGGTCTGTGAATTCTGTTCCTTTCCCCAGTAGCCATTGATAGCTTCTATTTTTTATTCTTATTTTTATGTTTAGTCTGTTTTCAAAGATCACTCGTTTACCTGAATGACTTAGTGGTCAGCCAAAGATTTGAGCAGAGGTTTCATTCAAACATCTTATGCCTGAAAAGTCAACCACTCAATGCTAATCAATCCAGGGTCCAGAGTTGAGTTGTGACTCAGTGGGTTAAGCATCCCATAGGAGAATTGATTGGAATCCCAGTGGCACCTCTTTTGATCCAGCTTCCTGATGCGCCTGGGAAAGCAGCAAAAGCTATCCAAAGTTCTTGGGCCCCTGCCACCCACCCTGCCACCCTGGGAGACCAGGATGGAGTTCCAAGCTCCTTGCTTAAGCCTGACACAACCCAGGTTATTGCTGCCATTTGGGAAGTGAACCAGCAGATGGACAACCTCTCTCTCTCTCTCTCTCTCTCTCTCTCTCTCTCCACCTTTAAATAAATGAATAAATATTTTTTTAAATAAAAATCTGTATGTGGACACAGTAGTCTATTGAAATTTGTAGTCAGTTACCAAGTCTCATAATGCTTTAATTTTTTACTGGGTTTTCTTGATACTTATTCACATATGTGTAATTTTCCTTTCAAACAGGTTGATATGGCAAGCTTATATCTACCATTCTTTTCCTCTCTTTTTCTAGCATCTTCCCATTACATTTATGGCTTTCTTTTTCTTACCTCAACTGGGACAGCAACCCCACTTAGCAAGTTTATAGGGTTTTCATTCCCTGTAACCCACAAATAAGTTCCCCTTTCTGGGAGCAAATTTCTTGATTTTTCAAGAGAAGGCCTCAAATGCTAAGTTACTATCATTCTTCCTAAGTAAACTGATGCGGAAGTGGGAAGAACGAGAGATTGGTCAGGCAAGGAGACCATAATATTCTCAATCTTCATTCTAAAAGCTCTTGTTGTCTTCCAAGAATAAACACTGATCAATTTTTATTACCCTATGCTCAATTCCCAATGCCCTGAAATGTTGGTTTGGACTATTTTGCTCAGCTTCCTTGTGTTTTACCATGCATCTCTTAACATCTCCATCACCAGAAATCCCTCTAACATTACCTTAGACTCTTAATTTGTATTTTCCCCCACTACTCCACCAAAATGTGTCAAAGCCACCAATGGACACCACATTGTTGAATCCTATTTTCAGTACCAATCTTTCTTGAGCTATGAGCAGCAACTGACATAATCATCACTTTCTTGAAACATTTTACTTGGTCTCCTAGGCAAAAGTTTCTTTTTGAAAGTCCTTTTACATCACTAGTTATTCCTTATAGGTCTTCTTGGATGGTTCCTTCTAATCTTTATGATCTTTAAATACAGAAGAACCCAAAGGCTCTTATGTCATCAATCTACCAACCCTCCCCAGGTGGTCTCATCCTGTGCCATGGCTTTAAAGACAGCCTAGACACTGAATCTCCAAGTTTTTGTCATCTTCCTCAAACCAGGAAAAATGAGGAAAATGAAATAGAGGGAAAGTATAGAATAAATTCAAACAGTAAAGATAACTGCAGTGAAATTAAATGTATCAGTTGTTGTGTATGAATGGAGTGATTTCTTGCATTAAAAGACTGATACAGTTTGATTATACTGGGAAAAAAGTCTGTTTAAAATATCTTTTATAGAAAAAAATTCTTACTTCAAACTAATAATTAAAGGGTGAAAATAAAAGAATGACCAAGATGATATCAGGAAAATGTCAAAATAATCAAATATAATGTTATTAAAATAGAAAGCAGAGCTTAAATTTTAAAACATCAAATGACATATAGAACATGATTATTAATATGAAAGGTAAGATTTACAAAAATATAAATCAGTCACATGAAAAGTCTTCAGGAAGTTCAGGGAAATGCATATCATGAGAAAACAATGGGTTTAAAATATTTTTGCATAGAAATAAACTTACCTTTTAAGTCCATCTTCTATGAACTTTTGAAGCTCTCTTGAACAGTTCTTTGCACCAGACAAGTAAGCTTACTAAGCAAAAGCTTGCCGTGAATTCAAGAAGAAATACATTAGAATATTATCCAGGTAAGAGATATCAATATCTCTTTCAGAGGTGAACATATTGAATAGATCAAGTATATTTGAACAATATATCACAATATTATAATGCATTCCACTATCTAAAACATGTGTAGAACCTTGTTTTCAACATATGTGAAAAAGTTTATATATATTATGCTTGTATGGGCCTGGCGCTGTGGCATAGCAGGTAAAGTCACTGCCTGCAGTGCCATTATATAGTATGGATACTGGTTTGAGTCCTGGCTGCTCCACTTCAGATCTAGCTCTCTGATATGGTCTGGGTAAGCAGTAGCAGATGACCCAAGTCCTTGGGCCCCTGCACCCACATGGGAGACACAGAAGAAGCTCCTGGCTCCTGGCTTTGGATCAGCACAGGTCTGGCCATTGTGGCCAATTGGGGAGTGAACCAGAGGATGAAGGACCTTTCTCTCTCTGCTTCTCCTTCTCTGTGTAACTCTGATTTTCAAATAAATAAATAACTTTTTTTTTAAAAAAAAGTATGCATTCACTTTAAAAATGCAATAAAAATGCTACATGCAAATCACATTTTCTTTCATGATCCAATAACCTAGAAACAAATTATGCAAAGATGAACAAAACTAAAACAAAACATTTTAACTACATGGATACTAGAAAATACACATACAATCTTAGATGACAGCTGCATCATAGAGGCTATCAAAGTTAAAATGAACACCTAGAATAAACTAAAAAGAAAACACTTCATAACAAAGCATATGGAATACAGAAACTTCTGTACTTAGAAGAAAATATAAAGGTTTAAACTTTTGATATTAAAAGGGAGTGATAAAAATATACAGCCCCATTTCTCATTCAAAATCTTTGGAAATGAACCACAAGATAAACCTAAAGTACCAAAGGCAAAGCTGATATAAGTAAATTTCAAAGCAAAAAATACAAACTACATAAATGTTAACCTATTTATTATTTAATTAGATAATTATAAGATAGGAAAGAACATGGAAAAACAGTGTTAGAATGGTCAAATGAAACACAAATGATGAAAATATTCAATTCTATCCTAAAGAATATCCAAAAAATGAATACAAGACAACAAATCTGAAAACCTAGAGAAAAAAGTGATGGTCTATTAAAATATAATTTTCAATAATGACTCAGAACATAAAAACTTGAAGATACTAAATAAAAACATTAAAAATGTGATGTTAGACTATCATTTTTAAGAGCAGCAGATTGATTCAAAGTTGTTTTTCTAACTGAAGTGATAATAATTTCAAAATTATTTATTTCCAGAGGAAAAAATGAAAACTTTTCCAATTCATTTTATGAAGAGACAATATGCTTATTACAAATATCAGATAAAAATACTATTAAAATAAACTATATTCTTATACTTTTTTGTATTCTATATCAACCACTACATATTAGAGAAAACATATGACATTTGTCTTTTGAGGACTAGCTTATTTCATCAAGCATAATGGTCTCCAGTTGCATCCATTTTGTTGTAAAATACTCTTAATGGCTGAGTAGTATTCCATTTTATATATATATATATATATGATATATGTATATATATCATATATTATATATATATCAGATTTTGTTTATCCACTCAGCAGTTTATGGGCATTTGGGTTGATTATATATATTTACCCACTGTGAATTGAGCTGCTAAAAACATGGGGGTACAAATAAATCGTTCATTTGTTGATTTCATTTCCTTTGGGTAGATTCCCAGGAGTGGGATGGCTAGGTCATATGGTAAATCTATTTTTGAGTTTCTGAGGAATCTCCATAATGTCTTCCATAATGATTGTACATTCCAACCAACAGTGTATAAGGCTATATTTTCCTCCACATCATATGATTTAATTATTGTTTATAATCCTTGCCAAATTTCTATGGAACAGTGATCTTTCTAGTTTTTACTTGTTGAACACTTGGGGAGTGGTGCATTAAGTCTATGATTAAAAAGTAAATAGGAGGTATGTTATTGCAAAAATTAAAGAAAATGAAATGAAAAAAAAACTCTATAAACCAGCCTCAACATGAAGAATTATAGTAATATTCTATATAACATTATACTTATTGAAATGAGCCAGTCCCAAATGGACAAATACCATATGTTCTCCATGATTTGTGGTAACTAATAGAATACCTACAAGGTAATCTATAGAAGTGAAATTGACACTTTGGGTGGTGATGACTTTGAATAGCCCTTGTCTCCACTGTTGAAGAATAGCTTTATTTTTTCATAGTATTTGTTGAACTCTTTACTTAGTATAGGGTTAATCTGGTTTGTATAAAGTTAATTGAAAATAGATCCTAGTAAAAAATAAGATTGGGAATAGGAAATGGAGGAGGAAGAAGGGTGGAAGTGCAGGTAGGGTGGGAAGAATCACTATGTTCCTAAATTTGTATTTATCAAATGCATGAAGTTTGTATACATTAAATAAAAGGTTAAAAGGAAACAAATAGGTAGAAAAAATAACTGTATTCCTCAGAGATGTGGATTGCTTTCCAGGCTCCTGCTCTGCTCTGACCTTAGCCCAGTCTCAGCTACTGTGGTAAATTGGGGAGTGAACCAGTGGATAGGACCCATGCCTATGTCTGTCTGTCTGTCTGTCTCTAAGATCACTTATTTATAAATAAATAATTAAACTTTTAAAAACATATTAAAAAACAAAATCCAACAATATATCAAAATTCCGATACACTATAGCCAAATTTTAAGGTTCCACAAATACAATGAGCTCTATATCAGGAAATCTATCTGCACAATCCATTACATTAATAAAGGAGAAAAGCCAGATTATTATATCAAGAAATAGTAAAAAGTTATTTGATAAAACTCAACAGCCATCTCCAGTAAAATAGATAAATAAAATAGCAGTAAAGAAAAATTATTTAAACATAATATACTATCAAAAACCTCAAACAAATAGTCAAAGTTCTAAAGAGTCAAATCCTAAAACCAATACCATTAGAATCAGTAACTAAGCAACCAAGTTTATTTTTGGCAATCTATAAAATGATGCATCTTTCAATTATGATATCTAAAATTCACTGAAAAGAGTATTCACAAACTAGAATATGAATTATGAAGAAAAAAGAGAAAAGTGAAAGAAGATAATTTCCTGCTAAGAATCAGAGAACACTTTCCTTTATATAGCTTCTTTTGCTGTGATTTATCCTCACCAACTTCTGCTATATTCACAAAAATTAGAGGACTTAAAAAAGTTAATGGAAAATGGGATTTTTAAATTAAACTAGAATTATTCTGGTGCAATTTTTAAGAATTCATGCAGTTACTTCATAATACTCCTTTCTATTAGTTTTGAAGATCCTTCATATGTGTGGATTTCAAAATTTTTGCACCAAAATAAACTTAACTTTTAATTCAACTTTTGTGAACTTTTTGACATAGTCTTGGATGTTTATTTATCTTCAGAATTTTTATACAATCCAAGAAAATACCAGAAATCTGTATGTTTTGATGCTTATTTCCAATATTGCCTTAAAGGTTATCTGCTACAAAGCAGCCTGAACTACAGTGGTGGAAGTTAAGATGAAAATAAATTGAACAATTTATGAGATATTTAGGACAGAGAGGCAACAGGATATGAGCGATGAGGTGTTCTGATATGGACTGACTAGTATGAAACCAAAATGACATATGAAGAAATAGTGTTAATGAAAATTTACTAGAATAGCAGAAACTGATTTAGGATAATTTTATTGCCACACATGTCAAATTGTCCTCAGAGACATTGAACTTGGTAAGCTCATACATTACACAGAATAAGGTATACAAGGTAGGAAAGTTCAGATACCACATCAAATGATGCAAAAGTGGCCAATATACCTAACAAGTCTGTAATTGCATCTGCCATTTCATTCACATGACTAGTTAGTATTATTGATGATATCTATGAAGGATACTTAGTTAATATGGCTTTCAACAAGGAAATCTCAAATATGAGAAACATAACATTTCTTTAGCCTTGTACAATGCAGGACAGTATTTTAACTACTGAAAGGCAACAAATAATGCATTTAATAGCTGCAGAAAAATAATTACTAATATTTGTTTTAGGAGGCCACATAAATATTTTTAAAGAATTATCATCTACTGAGAATTCAATTATCACTATGATTATAATATCTAAAGTTTAGGAACCAGCAATAAGCAATACAACTGTAGTTGTACAGTTGATGCTTTCAAGACTTTTTTATCTCATTATTATCTTGGTAATGTCAAGATGTAGCCAAGATCTTATTCTTAATTTTATAGATACCAAAGCCAACTGTAATACATAAAAAGAAAGTCAACATGAGATGGTATTGATACAGATAACTGAAAAATGTTTAGCTTACACAACCACGGGGAACATAGCATTATGTTAGTGTCAAACATAGATGGAGTTGAATTATCAAATTAAGCCTCCATTTACACAAATGGAAAATGAAAAAAAAAACTTGTTCAAGTAGGATTTGTTTTGCTTTAAATGAAATAAGATATGATGAAGCAAATGTATTATTATTTTTATTTTATCTAATAATATCAGACACTGGATATTTGGATGCAATTACAATTTTCCTTCTCTTTTCATCAGAATTTTTGATTCTGATGAGGCATACCTTTAGTTTTAAGTTCTCCGAGGACTACTATTATTTTACAAGGTTAATATCTAAAATTCTTTCAAATATGTTCATTAAACTAACAACAGACTACTTTTTTTAAAAGATTTATTTATTTACTTGAAAGTCAGAGTTACACAGAGAGAGAGGAGAGGCAGAGAGAGAGAGTCTTCCATCCGCTAGTTCACTCCCCAGTTGGCTGCAACAGCCAGAGCTGCGCAGTGCTGAAGCCAGGAGCCAAGGTCTTCCTCCTGGTCTCCCACGCGGGTGTAGGGGCCCAAACACTTGGGCCATCTTCTGCTGCTTTCCCCACCATAGCAGAGAGCTGAATTGGAAGAGCAGCAGATGGGACTCGAACCGGTGCCCAAATGGGATGCCAGCACTGCAAATGGTGGCTTTACCTGCTACGCGACAATGCCGGCGACAACAGACTACATTTGAGTGTTGCTGTAGCTTTGTCTGAAGGCAGAAACATATGACATCATGAATTGCATGGTAGATTTCTACTCTGAACTTCCTTCTAGCGTTTGATGTACAAGTGAATCCCCCAATTGGAATTTTGACTGCATAAATGATACACTGTAATTTGCTGGAACCATATCTTTATCCATCTATTTAACAAACTATTTTTTAAGCATAGAGAAAAGCAAGTTTTACTGTGCTTCAGTATTCATAGCTAAAGAACTGATTCACTCTACCATAATGGGACCCGTGCAGAATAATAAACATGAGCATTATCATTTTGCAGGGCAAGACATGGCCCAATTTACAAATAATTCTAACTTGTTAAGAAGTACTTGAACAGCATATGTCATTGTCCAAAACATACACCAAATTACCATGAACAAATTTGAAGTGCCCATATTTTTAACTGATAAATCGGTGAACATAAAGTATAAGTTCCTATTTTAATTGTATATGTATTCTTTGTGATGTACTTATTTCTTCTGTACTGTAATCACTGAATGGAGTTAGCATATAAATTTTGAGTTTTACTCAAGTTGCAGGTAACACTAATTACTGAGCAGGCAGTTTGGCATCTGCACTGAATGTATCTGTATGCATAAAACATAATTATCCTTGGAAGCTGCACTATATGTTCTTATTAATGACTGCCAATATATGTGCTATTATTTTAGATGTATTTTTGATGTAGATATATTTTAGTCCATTATCAAACAGATACATTCACATTTTCTTCTCTAATTTTCTAGAGTAAATCCTGCCTATTTTATACAAAAGTATGTCAACATAAGTTCCTAGGACAAATTATAAAAGGGACAGGAAAATATTTAGGCACAAAACAAAGAGACAAATATCACAGCAGACACAGATAACATATATTCAAGTTTTAAACAAACGGATGTATGCATTCTCTTTTTTGCATAAGGATTAACATTTATGATTGTTTTGTAAAATACATTTGAATTGATGTTTTCCCATCCAACAGAAAATATAGATTAGTCTGGATGATATATGTCCATAAAAAGTTTTGCACTTTTGGTTTAGTAATTTAACTGCTACCAAATAATGCTTTTTAGCAATATTCACCTTGTCAAATTTAGAGACATCTGCATTTGTCTTTCTGTTTCTTCCTCGTGTTAGAGTTGGCCTAGCATTTGCCCTTTTCCTAATTCTTTCCTTAAGAAATGGAAAACAATAGTAGAGACGCTTACCCTTCCTTCGCCTACCCAGGAGCAATTTCTACCGGCAGATAATGTTAAATATATTCTTAAATATTGCCAATAGGTTAAAAATCAAAGAAAGCATGCAAGTTAGAGTGAATGTAATACAACATCACCTCTGTTGGTTACATTTTTTTTTAAAGCCAGTATCCCTAGCTTACATCTACTTTGAATGATAGGTGTGATTAAGACATATCAGGATACTGCGGTGAAATCTAAACAAAGGGCTTGAGGCTTTTGACCTTGTGACATGTGTTATATTTACACTGCTAATTTGAAGCATGATTTGAAATGAAAAAAAAAAATAGGTGCTTATCAGAAGCACAGCTATCTATCTTCCCAGGTTTTTCTATTCCATCTGCACAGTTCCCTTATAGCCACAAAATAAGTAGAAGAGTCATTGAGGCCAAGCTGAAGGATAATATCAAAGTCATGGAGGACCCTGGTATAGTGAGTGAAGACTCCTTTGCCCCATATTCTGCACCCACCTTACTGGACCTTTCTTAAACTGCAATCAAGGCAGAACACCATTGCGGAAGACACATGTCTATTATTTCTGTGAGTGCACCTTCATGCCTATTACAGCATATGCCCATTAAGGGATGCTGAATAAACAACTATTAATGAATGAGCAAAAAAAATCTAATTTTTTTCTTTCTTTTATTTATTTGAAATTCAGAGTTACAGGGAAGGAGAGGCAAAGAGGGAAAGAGGGAGAGGGAGAGAGGGAGAGAGGAAGAGTGGGAGAGAAGGAGAGTGGGAGAGAGAAATCTTTCATCTGCTGGTTCACTCCCCAGATGGCCGCAATGGTCAGAGCTAGGCCAGGTAGAAACCAGGAGCATCATCAGGGTCTTCAACATGGGTGAAGGGGCCCAGACACTTGGCCCATCTTCCACTGCTTTCCCAGGCACATTAGCAGTTAGCTGGATCAGAAGTGGAGCAAATGGGATACAAACCAGTGGTCCTATGGGATGCCAGTGTCACAAGCTGTGGAAACCCCCTATGCCACAGTGCCAGCCTCTAAAAATGAATTTCTAATAATCTCTAAGAAAGTTGTATATGTTCAAATGAGAATTAGATGACAAATTTTTCCACATTTACTGAGGAAATAGCCAGGGGATTAGTGAGAGTACCACCCAATCAGATTTCCTCTCTGGGTAAATTACTCTTTTAACTCTTCTTGACTTTCAGAGGACACAATTATATCCTAATACAAACTGTAAGAAGCTGAAAAAGAAACCCCCACACTAGTACCCACTGGCCATAGTTCACACAGATGCTATGACATATAGATATGGCTGTATTTTATAGATCTAAGATCAGATATCACTAACCTGTTCAAAGAATCACAAGTCCAAAGAAAAACAGCTAAATAAACTCTTGCTTGCCTTAGTGACACAAAATCAAATAGTAATGTAAAGCACAAGATTGGGTGATCTGACACCGTATTATCCAGAGGTTAAAACAAAATATAAAAAACTGGGTCCAGGGTAGTGCCAGAGCAGGTTAAGTTGCCACTTGCAATGCCAGCATCCCATACTGGAGTGCCAGTTCAATTCCCATCTAAACTGCTTCTGTCCAGCTCCCACTGGTGCACACTGGAGAATGGTAGATGACGGCCAAATTATCTGGGCTCCTGCCCCCCAAGTGGCAGACATGGAGGGAGTTCCAGGCTTCTGGCTTCCACCTGGCCCAGCGCAGGCTATTATGGCCATTTGCAGAGTGAAACGGCAGATGGAAGATCTTCAAAAATAGAAATTCAAAGAAAGAAAGTCAGAAAACCTAATTAATTAAAATGTCTCTTTTCTTCTACCCACCCAACGACTAATCAGTTCAGCAGATATTCACTGGATCTGATCTTTTCCTTCATATTATGTGAATATAACAATAGACTAAAATTGATTCAACCATTTTGAAAATTTTAAATACTCATTCAACATGTGTTTTCCTTTGGGGACCACAAATTTGCTTTAAGTCACATTTTTACTGAAAAAAATATAAAATGAGGTATTGTCTGTTTTAACATTTATTTGTTAAAAGTCCAGCTTGATGCACGTACACGCATAGTATATATCTAATTTTTCTCTATTAAACATTGGACAATGCCATTAACGTGCCTTATGGCACATGTTACATTCTAATGTTTTCTTTTATTTCAAATGAATAATGGTCCACAGTGAATTCACAACTTTTGTGCTTTGACAGATTAATTACATTTGCCATATTCTGGTAGCATGACTGCAGGGGTAGACAGCCTCAAATGAAGAAATTCTATAATAATTCTTTTCTTGAAAGGTTGTGTTTTAAGAAAACATGGTGATGATTAAAAATGGTAAGATGCAGGAAATACAGTGAGGTATACAGAAAGATGAGAGTGAGAATTTTTCTCAGAATAAAAGTTATATAATGAGAGATTATAACCGATATATAATGAGAGATTATAACCAAATCCTAAATGGGAAATTAGACTTATTTACTGTTTGGAGTACTTTCTCAAGTGGTTGCACTTTATTCTGGGTAGAAAATAAAAACAAAGCATTCTTCAATTTCAAATACTCATAAAAAGATTTTCTTCTAATTTCAAGGAAATTTAATTTTTATTCTGTCTGCTACAGATGTGGTTTCTAGGGACCCAACAACGCATGTCCCTAAATTCATTACTTTCAGAGAAGGGGTAGAGTTATCCTTCTTCTCAATGCCTTTGTGACTAAATTCCTAATTGTCTGAATAATGAAAACTTAGATATATAGTTGGAAAAGCCAGCCTTTAAGGTCCTTTTCACCTCCAGTACTAGATATATCCATAATCCTAATAACATCTAGATTTTAATTGCTAAGAACTGGAGAAATGTGAAGCGTAGAGATGAACTTCATCTCTTTTTGTAGAACTTAAGTTTGTCCTTAGAGAAATTTTACCACACAAGAAGAGTAATTTAAGGAAACCAAATAAAACACATGGTTAGTAGCTTTATTTTGGTCCCAAGCAACTTCCTTCAGTGAGAAAATGCTACTTAGGAATATTAATGATATGTGACTTCTAAGGAGAACAGAGTTCATTGCCATGAAGAGAATTTTGGAGGTGAAAATCAGAGTACTGAATAAGAAAACATGTTGCGAGGCAACCAAAGGAAAAGGATGGATCTTCCCAGAACTTGGTAACTACTCAAGTGCTTAAAGACTTTTTTATGGGGAACTGATGGAAATAAATGCTTAATAAATAAGAATAATCTTTGACCGGAAGGTGCTGTGGCATAGCAGGTTAAGCTGCCACCTACAGCACTAGCATTCCAAATGGGCACCAATTTGATTTCTGGCTGCTCCACTTCCAATCCAGCTCCCTGCTAATGGCCTGGGAAGGCAGCAAGAGGTGGTCCAAGTACTTGGACCCCTGCACCCATGTGGGAGACCCAGAAAAAGCTCCTGGTTCCTGGCTTCTTTGGACCTAGCTCCTGCCATTGAGGCAATTTGGGGAGTGAAACAGTGGATTGGAAGTGCTCTCTCACTCTCTCTGTAACTCTGCCTTTTAAATAAAATAAATATGTCTTTTAAAACAAAGAATAATCTTTGGCCGGCACTGCGGCTCACTAGGCTAATCCTCCACCTGTGACACCGGCACTCCGGGTTCTAGTCCCAGTCAGGGCACCGGATTCTGTCCCGGTTGCTCCTCTTCCAGTCCATCTCTCTGTTGTGGCCCGAGAAGGCAGTGGAGGATGGCCCAGGTCCTTGGGCTCTGTACCCGCATGGGAGACCAGAAGGAAGCACCTGGCTCCTGGCTTCGGATCGGCGCAGCTCGCCAGCCATAGCAGCCATTTGGGGGGGTGAACCAACGGAAGGAAGACCTTTCTCTCTGTCTCTCTCTCACTGTCTAACTCTGCCTGTCAAAAAAAATAATCTTTGAAAATGAGAACAATATACCTTAAAGTAAAAGTCTTGAAACCCAGACAGTTTTTACTTTCCAAGAATTTAGCTGAAAATAGTCCAAAAGGCAGAAAATGGGAATTTTAATATTCTGTTCGAGAAATGAGAAATATAAATTGTGAACCAGAATTAAATTTTGCTGCCATCTAATACAAATTTCAAGGGTCATGAGTATTTTTACTTTAGTAATCATAATGCATTCTCAACTATGTGTGCCAAATTCTGTCCTGAAGTAAGTATACCCTGTTCTAAGAGGAAATCTGCTATGTGACAGTATCTATGTAGTAGTTTACTTAGAATTACCCTAACTGTAAACAGTAATTGAGCTAGACTTCTGTAAATGTATCTCAGAACTCAGAAATAAAAGTCCAATATTATTTTTGCTATACATATCTGAAGAATTTTCTTTATCATCTTCATTTTTTACAATGACATACTTTTTCCTATTTTATAATCACAAATTGAAAACACCACTAAGTAAAGAATTCAACAAAAAGGAAAAAACTCCACTGTTCCACAGCAGTAGAGACAGGACTTTGAATAAAAATTTCAGAATGTCAATTTTGCTAATATACATTTTTTCTTCTATTCATTCTTCTTATATGAACTCGGGATTAAGGCAAGAGACTTCATGACTCCATTCAGTAGTGTAGGCAGGCAGAACAAAGGATAAATGTAAAAGCCAATCGATGGCAGGAGACAAATGCTGGAAGAAATACCAGAGCAATGGAAGCTGAATTTGGAGATACAGACAGTTGAATATCAGTGTATTTAAGAAACACAGAAGTCTCAATCCCAACTGAGGCAATATTTGAGAGCCGAAATGAAAAAGTACAATCTCAAGAGCAAGTTGTTATGCTTGAATGTCTACTGCAAAACTTATGTTGAAATTTATTGCCATTGTGATGGTATTAAGAAGTTGGACCTTTAAGAGGTGATCAGTTCACATTCATCATCTTGAATGTACTCATGTCACTGTGGGAGTGAGCTAGTTGTCATCAGAGTGAGTTGTTAGAAAAGGGATTTTGATGTCCTCAGCTTTCTGTTGCTTCTGCCCTCTTGCTCTTTCTTGCATGCTCTATCACCATTTAATTCTCGCCCATCATGCTGTTAATATAGCACAAAGACTGTCACCAGATGTTGGCAGCATGCTCTTTTTCTTCCCAGCCTCCAGAACTTGGAGAAAAAAAAAAAGAAACATCTTTTCTGTATAAATCATCTGGCCTAGTGTTACAGCAGAAGAAAACTGACTAAGACAGCAGGGAACTAAAACAGAGACTTCATGGAACACAGTCCTTAGATTTCTAGGTGGTAATGATGATATCCAACAACTTTGTCTGTATGTAACTGGGACATTACAAAGGGTGACAGATTGAAACGCAGGAGTAGGGAGCAAAGATCCGTGGGACTGGTCTAATTCTGAGAGATAGGAAGAACTTAAACTCAGCACCATCAGAGATCATCCCTACACACCTCAAGCTTTGGGTTTGATTACAATCATATGCATGACAGCAGTAAAGGATTCACTATAGTAGTGAGCATATACTCATCAGTAAGAGCTAATGCTGTTTAAATATTTTAACTGAAATCTATACAATATTGGATACATATGAAAGACTATATTTAATAGATACTGCCAGTCATAGTACATAATAAACACCTGAAAACACAGTTCCCAACCTAGTTGCCACAACTTACCAAAGCCATTGACTTTACCAGTATACTCCTTTTCCATTCATCTCCCTACTTTCCTCGAGTGGTAAATAACTATATTAGTAATTTCATATTTATTGATTTACTTTTTAAAATAGCTTTATTTCATACATATGTATTCACATACAATCTTATTTTTTAATAAAATGAATTCAGGGATGGATGCTTAGCCTAATGGTTAAGATGGCAATTAAGATGCCCTCATCCAACATCAGAGTATATGGGTTAGATTCCCAGCTCCACTTTCTGACTCCAGCTTCCCGCTAATCCAGATCCTGGGACAAAGCAATGATGACTCTAGAAATTGGTTCCTTCCACCCACTTGGGAGACTAGAGTTAAGTTCTTAGCTCCTGCACACCTCATGGTATGGTGGGTGTCATGGGCACTTGGGAAGTCAACCAGCAGATAAGAGCTTTTTCTCTCTTCTGCCTCGCTACCTCTCAATAAATGAATATTTTTTAAATGAAATCATGCTATATACAAAATCTCTTGTGACATATTTCTACTATTTTCCTATGATTTATCCATCTTTTGTGAGTCATAATTACTCTTTTTCAATGCTCTATGATATTCTATTTTTTGAACATAATATGTATTCATCCATTTCTTAGCATTATTGTCAACAATGCTATTATAAACAGTTCCCATACAATTCTCCTGGTGGACATGAACTAGAATTCCTCTAAAACCTACTCCTAAGTTGGAATTGCTGGGCCATAATTACAAAATACTACTAAATTTTTTAAGCATGTGTAAAATTTATTTTCCCCAAAGTACATTCTAAGCATTCCAATGATTTTCATGCTTGCAAATATTATCTATTGATTATCATATTTTTCATATTTATTTAATGCTATGTCATGGCTATCTTAGTTTTTATTTCTCTGATTAGTAATGAAGTAAATATCTTCTCATGTTTTTATTATTCATAACTGTTTTATTCATAGAAAATTCCTGCAATTTCTCTTGACCATTTTCTCTATTGGGTTGTGGTTTGTCTTATGGATTTGTAGTAGTTTTTTAAAAAATTGTATTCCAGATTCCAATCATTTTGCATCTGTATGTATTATAAATACAATTTCTCAATTTCAAGCTTGCCATGTCACTCTTAGAAATGAACGGAAGTTCTTATTTTTAGTGTAGTCTAATATAGCAATCATTTTTATGGTTTGTGTTTTTATATCTTATTTTGGAAAAAAAATCCTACACTAAGCTTATAAAAACATTGTCCCATATTTTTTTCTAATTTTTTTGTTTAGATGATTTCACAAATGAGAAAAGAAGGGAGTTGAGATAGAAGGAAATAGGAAAACTTGAATGATTTAACAAATTATTCTGAGCATTTACTATATTCAAGGTACTATACAAGGGGATGAGCCTTTCATTACCTCATTTATATTTCTTTCTTTACATACAATACTCCTATTTAGCCTTTTTATGTCCCATATTCTAGAGGCATGAAATGATAACCATGACTTGGAGAACAGACTTCCTAGGTCTCATACATCATTGTTAATAGTGGGTAGTGTTCTGGTTCTGTTTTGCTATCACAATCCATATGACCTCATTTCTAGGCCCTCACTGTCTTAGAAGCATGGGTTTCACAGACACTTTGATATTTTGATGTTGGCTACAGGCCATTTATGTGTTAAAATATATAAAATATGCTTCCCAAATAAACATATATAAGGAGAAAAAAGGACTACATGGTAGTACACAATAACAACAAAAATAACCAAAAATAAATAAAAATAAATCCAATTAAGACATAGTTTCTAGGAGCTTTATTTACAAAATTGGACTTGGTGCCTTGTTTGCATTCCAAAGCCAACATAGAAGCACTGGATCAAATAAGTGAGTTCCTTACACTTTCTGGGTTCCAAGTATTTGGTTTTAAATGACTAAGTGTTTAAATGGCAGAAAAATAAAAGCAATTACTTTATGTGTAATTCAGTGGAGCACTACAGCCATTTTTACAGGTATTTTCAATAAAATGAGGGGTGGTCTGATAAATATACTATGATTGTTATTTCCTGGATGAAAACAGTATCTCAGAATGGTGTGGTGTCCAAAAGCATTGGGAACTCATCAACTTCTCCTGTGGTATATTTATGATGTGAACCCATTTGCTATGGATGTGTTTTTAATATAAGCCTAGATGAAATAATTGCCTCTTTCCCAGAGAAATTAACATGTTTTTCACCTCTTTTCAAGTTCCTAGTTGGCTTAGGAAAATGAGAACACTTTGAAATATAGGTGTATGACTTTGTGCTTGAGATTGCGAACAATCGAATCATTTTAATGAAGTAACTCATTCTTTTGCAGATTCCAATATAACCTAAAGTTTCAGACATTGATGAATTCAAAAGCAAACTAAAGGTCAGATCATTATACCTGTGCAGTTCTCCTACTAAAAGGTCATCTAAAGCATTATTTATGCTTTAGTTTGTTAACTATGAACACAAATGCCTATGGTTGATTGGTTTATTAATGCTGACATCATTGCCATCTATATGAAGGGATGCAATAATCAGAACTCATGTTCATAAAAATAGACATGTGAGTGACAGCTTCTTCAGAATGACTATAAAAGAAGATCATCCTTCAGTCCAAGCTATGGCCAATGTTTCATAATATTTGTGGCTGTTGGAAATTGTCAGTTGTGACTCATTAGCCATGTGTCAAGATAACCCACCTAATCTTCTGCTGTTGACTGCCATGGCTATTTCCTTTGTTGTTTTGAGATTCAATACAATGCACCACTTCTGATCCACTAGTTTGTGGTTAGCTTGCTTTAGCTCACCACTCAGATGTTATTTACCTTTCACAAATGACACAGGATAAAATCCTAAAAGACTATGAGATAAGAAAGTAAGCTACTTTAAGAGATACCCAGCTTCTTTTAGTTTACAAGTTATGTTTTTATCACTATGCTTTTTTTCTGCAATGGAAAATCGTATTTTATAATTATGGTAATATGGATTTACATTAAGGAAATTTTTTACAGTTTTAAAGACTTTTCAATATGCATCATCGCATCTGATACCTACAACAACTTCATGGTATATACAACAGGTATCATGTCCCCCAGTTAGCAAATGAGAAACTAACACCACGAGAAAGTTAAAATGACTTGCTCAGAGGCAAACCTTTTCATAAATAACTGTGCCAGATCCAAGGGCCCAGACTAGTTTTCTTACTGCTTTAAAATAGGACGATCTGGGTAATCACTATCTTCCCAACTTTTTCTCTAAGTCCTTACATAGCAAAAAATTCCCATAGGAATGTATGGGATCTACAACTTCACCTCCATTCAAACCACAGAGATTCAGCTTCTTTCCAAATTTTTAAAAAATATTTGAGCAATGTATAATATGTCATGAAAAAAATAGTGTCAGTGTACAAAAAGAATAAAAAGGTTTAAAATCCACTGGAATATATTATCTGTACCTCTGACTTTCCTTCTGGAATTAGACAAGTCCATCTACTCCCCATTTATGGCCGCATTATTGCTGCAGTACATTACTGTCATTATGGAGTGTTTGTCATATATAAAAAGAGCTAGGGGACCAGCATTGTGGTTTAGTGGGTAAGCTGCTGCCTAGCATGCCGACATTCCATAAGGTCTCTAGTTTGAGTCTCGGCTGATCCACTTTCTAGTCCAGCTCCTTGCTAATAGCCCGGGAAAACAGTGGAAGATGGCCCAAGCGCTCAGGCCTCTGCCACTCACTGGGGAGACCCAGAAAAAGCTCCTGGCTCCTGACTTTGTACTGGCTCAGCCCCAGCCATTGCAGCAATCTGGAAAGTGAACCAGTGGACAGAGGATCTCTCTCTCTGTCTATTCCTCTCTAACTCTGCCTTTCAAAAATTAAATATTTTTTAAAAAAGCTTAAACAATAAAGCATACAAATGCAAAGAAAGTTTCTTTGTGACTTAGAGGGAGTACAGAAAGTAGAAACCATAAAGAAAAAATGGTATACTATGCCATCAAAATTAAAAACTTCTCATCAAACCATAAATTTAAGAAAATTAAAAGGAAAGCCAAAGGTTAGAAGAATATAATTAAAAAGAGTGGTTTTCTGCATATGTTTTTAAAGAAACTACAGATTAATGATAAAAGTACCAACAACCAAATGCTTGATAATTTATATAGACTCTAGAAAAGAAGAGAAATGATCAATAACCACATAAATAGAAGTGCTCAACACCATTATTCATCAAAGAACTGAAAATCAAAACCACAATGAGATGCCATTGTACATTTAATAGAGTTGTTTAAAAAAAGACTGACAACACCAAATGTTGACAAGGATATAGAATCATTAGAAGTCTGATGCATTGTTGGTGAAACTGTAAAAATGCTAAAACAACTTTAGAGAAAGTACTTGAATTTCTTATAAAACTAACATAATCCTTCATGATGAGCCACCAATTACAAGTTTAGGAATTCATCTAACAGCAATGAAAACATGTTACAAACCAATTAGTATAAGAATGGTTGTGTTAAGTATTGCTGCCTAACAAATTACCACAAAATTAGTGGCTCAGAAACACACATATTTATAATCTTACAGTTTTTTTTAGGTTAGGAACTCAAGCATATCTTAGCTGGGCCTTCTGTTTAGCATTTCACAATACTGCAATCAGTGTCAACTGGGATACATTTTCACTTTGAGGCTCAACTGAGAAAGAATCCCTTTCAAAGTTCAATTGAGTTGTTGGAAGAATTAATTTCATTGTGTTCATAGAGCCAAGGACCACAATTTCTGGCTTTACTGTTGGTAGATGTTGCCTTTAGCTCCATGCCATGTGGTCTTCGCAATATTATTTATTCCAAGCTGGCTAGGGAAAGAGAGTCTCTAGAAAGAGCCTGCTAGCACGATAAGGCCTTAAAATAATGTAATCAATCATAGACATGACGTACCATAATCTTTTCTATATTCTGCTGGTTAGAATCGAGGCAAAGGCATTCTCCACACTACAGGTGAGAGAATCATACAGGCATTAGAATAACAGGTGATGGACGTCATGAGAGAAATCACCAACCCCACCCCAGGTTGTGTTGACCACAATGTTTTTAGAAGCTTTATAATAGCCAGTTTTGTCATGATAAAAAAATAATTTGAGAGAAGCTACTTATAAAGGAAGGAGTTTTATTTTGGTTCATGATTTTGGAGGTTCAGTCCAAGTTCAGGCAGGTATCCTTGGTAGAGCCATCTAGAGGGTTTGGAGGCAAGAGTAAAGCACATTTTGGAGAAAGGATCATACAGTGAGCCAGGAAGCAGACAGAGGCTATCCCCAACTTAGTTTTTATAACCATTCCTCTATGAGAACTACCTTCAAAAGGCATGCCCCCAATGACATAAGAATCTACCACTAGGTTCTTACACTAGGACTGGATCTCCCAACAACATAATTGGATCAAGCCTTTACTATCCTAGCACTATTAACCCATGACTTTGAGGTTTAAATATCTGCGTGAGTTTGGGAGCAAAAATCTGTCCAGCCCATGGGAAGATTTACTCACAATGGCAAACAAGGCTGGAAAAGGGTAAGCTGTCAATCAATAGGAAAATTAATGGGCAAACCACATTACATACATATAAGGGAATATTACTTAGCAATGATAAGGGACTGGCTATTGCTACATGCTACAACATAGATCAATCATCAAAACATGTTTATTAGTGAAATAAGACTTATACAAAAGATAAAATACTATGTTATTCAATTTAAGTGGAATCCCACAACAGGAAAAAAATAATTTATGGTGCAAAAACAGGACAGTGCTCGTCCTTGAGGAATGGGATTGATTGGGAAAGGGTATAAAGGAAACTTCTGGGATGATGCAATGTTCTATATCACTTGTATTTAAAGCAATATGCCTGATTGGGGAACTCAATTTAAATCCCTAAAGTGGTACAACTGTGCTGGATCAATGACAGTAATAAAATGTATACTAATTACTATGGATTTTTTCCGAGTTATCAGTTTGTTTTAAAGTGTTTCCCATATAGGAATAAACTAATGTGACATTTTTCATTACAAAACAATTTCAATAATAAATGTCAAAGGAATGAGAGAAAAATCATCATTTTGTATTTCTCAATGTAATAATTGCTTCAGGTGGTGATTATCAATAGATACTAACACCACTGGGTCAAATAATATTGGAAAATATGACACTCATATGATTTTCAAATATCTGTCCAGAGGAGGAGGGATCAAAGATGACTGGATAGAAACAGGCCCTGCACTTAACTCTGCCATTGAGAAGTAGAACAACAAAGGAAGGGCTGCATTTCCAGGAGATCAACTGAGGGAAAACTTCAGTGAAGAAGTGATAGGAACTTTTTAAACAGCAGAGAGATTCCAAAATCCAGTAGAGATAAAGAGGAACAAAGCATACTGCAGCTCCTACCCTGGCTCCCTAGTCTGGAAGACAGCATCTTGCTGGGAAAAGGCAAACAGAACATTCTATACCCCCTACCCCGCCGCATTGCTGCAGACCAACAACCCTAACTACAGAATTCCACAGTCCTCATCGGCTTTAAACCTAGTCTAGAAAGCTGACTGGGGCCCAAGAAACATCTTTGCTCCAAAAAAGGAAATCCACATTGCCCTTCTCAGCCCACAATGCCTCAGCTCCAAGCTGCTGCAGGCCTGCACCTGCTAGTGAAAACTCCCCAGTATAAGCTGTGATAACCATGCAATACCCGGGTAAGGTACCCTCTGAGTTCTACAGGATTGAGCCCATGATTGTTGGAGCTATAGCTCACAAGTCACCTGAGTTCATGCCAAGGCACCTAGGTAAGGGCCCCCTGCATCCTGCAATTAAAGGACTGGGACTATGGAGTATGTAAGTCCTGGAAACACCTTGCTTGCCATAGAAAACCTGCAGAAGGTTCTACCTCCATGCCACTGCTCCAGGCCCACTGATAGCAGTGCACAATTCCAAGATAATCTACTCCTTCTCTGAGTGACCCTAGCAAAGTACCTTTCCTGCCCTGTAGCTCTGGGTCTGTTTCTATTAGTACTGTATTCCTGAGTCACTGGAACCCACTCTGCTGGACCTAGGGAAGAGCCTACCAGTATTTCACTGCCTCAGGCCCTCATTTGCCAATGAATAATCCACAGAATAAATTACACTCATCCCATGGGACCTGGCCATGTCCACTTCATATTCCTAGTGCTGGTACTAGGGCTTATGCTGCTATAAGCTCCAGAATCACCCATGTCCACATAGTAGGACAAACAAATAAATTTTAAAACAAAAAAGGGAGAAGATGGGCTAGCATTGTGGCATAGCAAATTAAGCTGCCACTTGTGATACCAGCATTCAATATGGACATTAGTTTGTATCTTGGCTGCTTCACTTCCTATCCAGTTCCCTGCTAATGTACCTGGGAGAGTAGCAGAAGATGGCTTCAGTACTTGGGCTCTGCCATCCACATGGAAGACCCAGAGAGAATTTCTGGCTCCTAGCTTCAGCATGGCCATGGCAGCCATTTGGTGAGTGAACTAGTAGATGGAAAGTCTCAGTCTCTCTCTCAGCCTCTCTCTCCCTCCGCCCACCCCATAACTCTGACTTTCAAATGAATAAATCATTTTTTAACAAAAAGAGAGAAGAGAATGCAATTTTATCATTACAGAAAGCAATCAAAACACAAAGTTAAAAATAACAGACAGAAGGAAGCAGAAAATAAACAAGATAATCAATAAAAACAAACAAAATAACAAGAGTTAGTTCTTATCTATGATTTTAACAATCAATATAAATTGATTAAATTCTCCAGTCAGAAGATCTAGGTTGGCCAAATGGATTAAAAGACCACTGATCTCGGGGCCAGCGCTGTAGTGCAGCGGGTTAATGTCCTGGCTTGAAGCACTGGCATCCCATATGGGCGCCAGTTCTAGTCCTGGCTGCTCCTCTTCTGATCCAGCTCTCTGCTGTGGCCCGGGAAAGCAGTGGAAGATGGCCCAAGTCCTTGGGCCCCTGCACCCATATGGGAGACCCGGAATAAGCTCCTGGCTCCTGGTTTCGGATCGGCGCAACTTCTGCCATTGTGGCCATCTGGGGAGTGATCCAGTGGATGGAAGACCTCTCTCTCTCTGTCTCTACCTCTCTCTGTAATTCTGTCTTTAAAAAAAATCAATCTATATGCTACCTTTAAGAATCTAACTTCACAGGTAAAGATACATATAGATGGAAAATGATGGGTTGGAAAAAAGATATAACATGCAAATGGAAACCAAAAATTTGCTGGAGTAGCTATACTCATCAAATAAGACTTCAAACCAAAACCTATAAAAAGAGAAAAAGAAGGACATTATATATTGAAAAAGGAATCAATTCAGCAAGTCAATATAATAATCATATATGTATATAAACTCAACTCAAGACCACTGAAATATATAAAGCAAATATTATTAGACTTAAAGGAAATGATAGATTCCAAGACAATGATTGTTGAGGATTTTAACATCCCCCTATCATCAATAGACAGATTGTACAGATATAAAATCAACAAAGATGCTTTATTTTTAAAGAAATATTTATTTATTTCATTTGAAAGGCAGGGTTACAGAGAGAGAGGGAGAGGTCTTCTATCCACTGGTTCATTCCCCACATTACTGCAACAGCCAGGGCTAGGCTAAGCCAAAGTCAGGAGCCAGGAGATTCATCTGGGTCCTCCCACATGAGTGTAGAGGCACAAATATTTACACAATCTTCTGCTGCTTTCCCAGGCACATTAACAGAGAACTGAATTAGAAGTGGAGCAAGTGGGACATGAACCAGCACCAATATGGGATGCCAGTGCTGTAGGCAGCTACTTAACCCTCTACACCACAATGCCGGCCATACAATGAATATACTTTAGAGTTGAATCATACTATAGAGAAAATGGACCTAACAGGAACTTACAGAATATTTCATCAAACAGCTACAGAATACACATTCTCTTCAGAACAGGGAATGTCTTCTAGTATAGACAATATATTAGACCACAAATCGAGTCTCAATAAATGTTAAAAAAAATTGAAATCATACAATGAGTCTTCTCAGACCACAAATTAATATAATTAGAAATCAGCCAGAAAATTTACAAATATATGGAAATTGAACAACATGTTCCTGAATGAGCAATGTATCAATGCAGACACTAAAAAAGAAATAAGAAATTTTGAATCAAATGAAGAAAACAGAACATATCAAAATCATTGGATACAGAAAAAAAGAGTATTGACAGTTAAGCTTGCAACAATAAGTGCAAACATCTAAAAAAAGTTTCAAAAAACAATCTAATTATGCATCTCAAGACTTAGAAAAGCAAGAACAAGCAAAATCCAAAATTAGCAGGAGGCAAGAAATATAAAGATCTGAGCAGAAAGAAATGAAATTGATGCTAAAACATACATGAAAATCAACAAAACAAAATGTATGTTTTGAATAAAATAAGCAAAATAGAAAAAATTTTAACCAAACAGAGAAAAAGAAACAATGCAAATAGGTAAAATTAGAGATGAAAAAAAGAGACATTACAAATGATACAACAGAAATTCTGAGGATCATAAGAAACTACTATGAACAACTATATGCTAACAAATTGTAAAAACTTAAAGAAATGTATAAATTCCTGTATACATACAACCTATTAATATTGATCAAGAAAACAGAGAAAAATATTAACAGGTCCATAACAAGTAACAAGATTGAAGCAGTAATTTAAAAGCCTCCCATCAGAGAAAATTCCAGAACCTAGTGGCTTTACAACTGAATTCTACAAAACATTTAGAGAGGAACTAACTCCAATACTTCTCAAACCATTCCAAAATATTATAACCCATGAATCTCTGACAAATTGTTTTTATGAGGCCAGCATCACTCTGGTACCAAAACCAAAAAATGACACAACACAAAAACAAAACTACAGACCAATATCCTTGATAAACCCAGATGCAAAAATTCTCACCGTGTGCTGGAATTGCGGAGGTTTACTACTACCACTTGTGTTCCCAGTATTCCATATTGTAGGGCTGGTTAGAGTTCTAGCAACTCTGCTTCCAAACCATCTCCCTGCTTCTATGCTTAGGAAAGCCATGGAAAATGGCCCAAATACTTGGGCCCCTGCCACCCACATGAGAAACCAGGATATAATTTTTGGCTCTTGGTTTCAGTCCATACCTGGCTTTTGCAGCCTTATGGAGAGTGAACCTGTGGATGGAAGAGTCAATCTCTAGCTCTCTCCCTCTCTCTTTTTCTAGCTCTTTCAAGTAAATAAACAAATCTTTAGAAAAAAATTTTTCAAAAAATATTGACAAACTTAAACAAATATTACATCAAATGATCACACAACACAATCAAGAGAATTTATTCCAGGGATGCAAGGTTATTACAACACTTGCAAATCAGTAAATTAAACAAATCACATTAACAGAATGAAAAAGAAAAATCTTATGATCATCTCAATAGATGCAGAAACAGCATTTGATAAATAATATTCAAAAATCCCTTCAAAATAAAAAACACTCAACAAATTAGATATAGAAAAAACATATCTATGGGGCCAGTACTGTGGCGCAGTGGGTTAATGCCCTGGGCTGAAGCACCAGCATCCCATACGGGCGGCAGTTCAAGACCCAGCTGCTACACTCCCATCCAGTGCTCTGCTATGGCCTGGGAAAAGCAGTAGAAGATGGTCCAAGTCCTTCAGCCCCTGCACCCACGTGGGAAACCCGGAAGAAGCTCCTAGCTCCTGGCTTCAGATCAGCACAGCTCCAGCCATTGCAGCCAATTGGAGAGTGAACCAGCGGATGGAAGTCCTCTCTCTCTCTCTCTGCCTCTCCTTTCTTTGTGTAACCCTGACTTTCAAATACATAAATAAATCTTTAAAAAAAGCATATCTCAAAATTATAAAGCCTATCTATTGCAAACATACATTTCATATCATATTAGATAATGAAAAGCAGGAAAGCATTACCCCCTCAGATCTGGCAGAAGACAAAGATGTCCACATTCAACACTTTTATTTAATATAGTATTGGAATTATTAGCAAGAGCAATTAGGGAAGATAAAGAAACAAAAGTCATCAAAATTGCAGAGTGGGAAATCAAAACATCAAAGTTTGAAAACAATGTGATTTTTTTAAAGATCTATTTATTTGTTTGAAAGTCAGAGTTACACAGCAGAGAAAGGAGATGGAGAGAGGGAGGGAGGGAGGGACAGAGGGAGGGAAGGAAGCAGAGGGGTCTTCCATCTGCTGGTTCACTCCCTAGATGGCCACAATGGCCGGAGCTGCACCGATCCAAAGCCAGGAGCCAGGAGCTTCCTCCGGGTCTCCCACTCGGGTGCAGGGGCCCAAGTACTTGGGCCATCTTTTACTGCTTTCTCAGGCCATAAAAGAGAGTTAGATCAGAAATGGAGCAGCCAGGTCATGAACCAGCGCCCACATGGGATGCCAGTGCTTCAGGCCAGGGCGTTAACCTGCTGCCCCAAAGCGCAGTCCCCAACAATATTTTTTTATACATGGGAAAATTTAAAAACGCCACAAAAAGCTGTTAGAACTGATAAATCAGCAAATTCAGTAAAGTTGTAGGATACAAAGTTGACATACAAAAATAGAGAAAAATGTTTATAGATCAATCATGAACTTGCTGAAAGGGAAATCAAGAAGGTAATGCCATTCATAATAGCTACAAAAATTAAATATTTAGGAATAAATTTAATGAAAGAAATAAAAGATATCTACAGTAAAACTTATGAAATGCTGATGGAAGAAATCATAAAGAACACAAGACACAAAATATTGGAAAATATTCCTTGTTCATCGATTGACAGCATTAATACCATTAGCATATCTATACTACCTCAAGTAATCTACAGATTCAATGCAATCCCTGTCAAAATATCAATGGCATTATTTATAGAATAAGGAAGAAAATGGTCCTAAAATTCATACTGAGCCACAAAAGACATAAAATAGCAAAGTGATCCTGAGATAAAGCAAGCAAGCAAGCAAGCTGGATGTATCACAATACTGGATTTCAACATATACTACAAAGCTATAGTAAATAAAAAACATGGTACTAGCATAAAAGCCAGCACATAGATCAATGAAACAGAGGGGAGGACCTAGAAATTAATCAAAATACACACAGCCAACTGATTCATGACAAAGGTACTAAAAACAAACTTAGAGAAAGTAGAATATTTTCAATAAATGATGCTGGCAAAAATAGATACACATATGAAGAGAAAAAAGAAATTCGTATCTCTCATTATATACAAAAATAAACCCATGATGAATCAAAGACCTAAAACTAGGATGTTTCCACAAGAAAGCACAAGAGAAACACTTCAAACTTTGCTGTAGGCAATGACTGTTTGGAGAAGACCTGAAAAGCACAGTCAACCAAATCAAAACCAGACAAAAGGTATCACAACAATCTGAGAAGCTTCTGCATAGTAAAGGAAACAACCAATTCAGTGAATTGACATCTAATATAATGGGATGAAATCTTTGCAAGCTACTTATCTGACAAAGAATTGACATCTGGAATACCTAAGGGACTCAAAAAACTCAACAACAAAAACAACTAATCCAATTAAGAAATGGGCAACGAACATAAATAGTTCTCAAAAAAAGAAGAAATACAAATGGTCAACAAATTCATGGAAGAAGGATCAATATCACTAGCTACCAGCGAAATGGAAATCCAAACCACAATATCACCTTAGCCCCGTTAGAATGGCTATTATCCAAATGTCAAAAAGTAATCAATTCTGGCCAGAATGTGGGGAAAGGGGAAACTCTCATACACTTTAGGTAGGAATGTAAATTGGTACAACCACTATGGAAAATAGTATGGACATTTCTTAAAAATTTAGCAACAGGATTGCCATATAATGTAACAATTCCACTACTGGGTACATATCTAAAAAACATGAAATCATTCTATCAAAGAGATACCTGTTCTACCATGTTTATTGCATTATTGTTCACAATATCCAAGATATGGAAATCAACCAAGGAGTCTATTATCAGATGAATACATAAAGAAAATGTAGTCCATATACACAATGGAATACAATTTAGGCATAAACAAGAATGAAATCCTGTCGTTTGCAGCAAAATAGATGAAACTGGAGAACATCATGTTAAGTGAAGTAAGTCAGATACAGAAAAGTAAATACCACATATTCTCCATCATCTGTGGGAACCAACCAACCAACAACAACAAAAAAACCCTTCAATCTGAACACAGAATGATCATTACTAGAGGCTTGGAAGGCCTGGGGGGATAGAAGCAGTTTTGATAAAGGGTACCAAGTCAAAATAAGATAAAAGGAATAGATTCCTAGTTTTACAGATAATAGTGGGGCAACTGTAGTTCACAATAACCTAGTATATATATAATATTTATATAAAATATATACACATGTATAAAATATATGTATGCATATTATATATATATATATGTATACATGGTGTGTGTGTATTAGTAAGCAAATACAAGGTAGAAGCTCCAAGCCTCCAGTTATGAAGTAATGTCAAAGAAGGGGAAATGATTTCTTTGCTTTGATCAGTACCACATGGTATATATGCATTGACATATCACAGTGAAGTCCGTAAATCATGTGTAAAATTATTGTTAATCAAAATATTTTTAAATGCAAATATCTCACCCTACAGATTACAAAGTGATGGTAAAAAGGAAAAGACAGCATAAGGTTGAGAAACAAAGCATAAACAACATTAACCAAATGAGCTAACTTAGCATCACTTAGGAAGAAATGAACTGAGAATATATGCTCTTGATACGATAAATATGGAAAAGCTATTTTATATCAAGGAAGCTAAAAAGTTATTTCTATCAATACAAAAAGTGAATCATGAATAGATCCTAAAATGAAGCTCTGAAGGACTTTAAATAAAGGTCCAATTAAGTTTCAAGAACCTTGAATCTAAACAATTTGATAATATTTCTTAAACAACATTAAATTTCTTGGATGTGACACAGATAAAATGATTAAGATAACTTCTTTGTTCCAGGAGATACACAGAGAAATATTTAGAGGTGAAATTTGCTATCTGAAACCTTATTTCAGACTGTTCATCAAAACAAGAGATAATGCTGATCTGTGCATGAGAGAAAGAGAGTACACTAATTTGGTAATATGATAATAACTGGTGAATCTAACTTAAGAGTATGCATGCTATTTCAACATTTCTATAATTCTGACAGTGAAATTACACTTCTAGCAATGATTGTATACTTGATTTTAGACTAGTCTTCCTATTCTAAATAACTATAAAACCTGACAAGATACATGGAATAATTTTCAGACATTGCACAAGAGATAGCACAGGTTACACTTGCTCACAGAAGAAAAACACAGGAATGAGCCCAATTCTTGCCCTGGCTTTCTGCCGAGCTACACTTTCCAGATTGCTTCACACAGAGGTGGAGCACAGAGCATGGCAGTCTTACTGAGCTGAAGATAGAGTTCAGAGTTACATACAGTGTAGGCAGCTAGAATTTGTGAGGAAGAATAATGAAGAAGAGTTTGAACTATGCAGAAAAGAAGTTCCAGAAATCTTCAGAATGATCCCAATGAGTCTTGTTTATTTATTTGAAAGGCAGAGAGAGAGCAAGTCTCAGGTTGAATTAAACAAGCCACACCCAGAAAGATGAATATCACATGTTCTCCCTTACATATATGAGCTAAAATTTAAAAAACAAGAAAGAAAGGTCTGTATATACCAGTACTGCTGTAAATATAGTTTTGTAAAACTATGTTTTGTACCTTTGTCAAACCAATGGTTAAGAATGTTATACTACTATAATTTTAATGATCTGTAATTACTTTAAAATTTATTATTATGGGTGAAAATGGTCATTTTCCATTCAATTGTTTATAGCCATTATCTGTATTCACACTAGAGTCTTTCTGCTCTAAATAGTAAAAGACCACGTCTCAAAACACCAAACTGATGCAGAAGTACTTACTGTCAGAACAAAATTCCAGTTTTTAAAATAATATAACTTTGGAACTTCAAGAGTACAACATTCACAATGTCTAACATGTAATTTAAAAATACTAGATGTGAATAAACATGAATATGTGACCCAAAGTCAAGAGAAAAAAAGTCAATAAGTGAAGTGACCTAGAAATGAGACACATGTCAGAAGTAGCACATAAGAATCACTTTAAAAGATCTATTATCAATGAGCTCAAGAATTTAAAGAAAAAGATTGACATAATGAGTAAACAGAGAAATCTCCACAGACAGAATAAAACTATAAAAATGGAAATTTCCAAAATGAAATGCACAGAACTGACATAGGAAAACAATATATGTGCTTAAAGGCAGTTTCAACACTCACAAGGAAAAGTAACAATAAACTTGAATACAGGGCAACAAAACTATACAAATGATGGCTCAGAAAGAAATAAATACTGAAAGAGTCTCAGTAATCTGCATGACAATATCAAGCACTCAAATAGACAAGAATGATTTCTCAGAATGAGATGAAAGACTCTTGGACAGATAAAAAATATGAAGAATCTCTGGCACTAACTTTTCCAAATTTTATGAAAAACATAAATTCACTGATCTAAAAGTCTAAACAATATCAAGCAATATGCACACAAAGAAAATCCCCTATAAGGACATCATGAAAAAATTATTTGGCATCAAATATATAGAAAAAAGACATTGCATACAGGAGAGTAACCATAAGACTATTGATTTCTCATTAGAAACAATGCACACTAGAAGACAGTGGACTGACATCCTTAACCTTTAGAAAAAAAATACACTTGGTTTAGAAAATTTGATACTCAGTGAAACCACATATACTATAAAATGAAAGTAAATCAAGGATATTTTCAAATACATAAAGTTGACCTGAACTTTTAGAAATGACAAGAAAAGAATGATACCAGTTAGAAACACAGAACTACAAAAATAAATAGCATGAATACAGTTAGAAACATGAAAAAGGATGTAAAAAAAAATGACAGACCATAACAATCACAATAATGTTGGAGTAGAAAAAATATCACAAAAACATTCTCAGGACACAAATACCACTAGAGAAACAAAAAATTATTTCATGTTGATAAAAGTGACAGTACATCAGGAAGATATAAAATTCTTAAGAGACTGGTGGCTGGTGATGCAGTGGGGTCATCTGCTACTTGCAATGCCAGCATCCCATACTGGAAATGCTGTTTTCAGTCACAGTTACTGCTTAATGTTTTTATTTATTTATTTTTTTGACAGGTAGAGTTAGTGAGAGACGCAAAGAGAGAAAGGTCTTCCTTCCATTGGTTCACCCCCCAAATGGTCGCTACAGCCGGCACACTGCACTGAACCAAAGCCAGGAGCCAGGTGCTTCTTCCTGGTCTCTCACGTGGGTGCAGGGGCCCAAGCACGTGGGGCATCATCCACTGCCTTCCCGGGCCACAGCAGAGAGCTGGCCTGGAAGAGGAGCAACCGGGATTAGAACCCAGCGCCCATATAGGATGACGGTGCCCACCGCAGGAGGAGGATTAACCAAGTGAGCCACAGTGCCGGCCCCACAGTTACTTTACTTTCAATCCAGCTTCCTGCTAATGTGTCTGGGAATGCAATGGAAGATGGTCCAATTTGTTTGGCCCCTACCATCCATGTGGGAGACCCAGAGGGAGTTCCTGGCTTCTGTCGTGAGCCTGGTTCAGGCCTGTGAAAATTTGGAGAGTTAACCAGCACATGGAAGCTCTCTCTCACTCTCCATTACTCTGTCTTTCAAATAAAGCAAATAAATAAATACATAAATAAATTTGTTAAGGAAGATAAAAAAATTTATGAAGCAAAACTGACCAAACTATAAGAAATAGAAACATCCACAATTATAGCTGAAGAACTTAACACTGTTTTGTCAATAACTGCTAGAACATGTAGATAAAAAGGCAGTTAGGACACACATGATTTGAACAACACTATAAATCATGGTAACCCAATTCATACTTATAGGACACTGTGTCGCTATGGTCTGAATGCTTATGTTCTCTCAAAATTTGTGTTAATATCACAGTTCCCTAAATATCATGTTATTAGGAGTAGGGCCTTTGGGGAGTGCTCATATTATAAGAATAGAGCCCTCATGATTAGGATTAGAATCCTTATAACAGTGACCCCACAGAGTCAGATAGTTCCTTCCACCACATGAGGACACAGCAAGAAGTCATGTTTATGAGCCAAAAGGCCTTTTCCAGATATCAAATATGCCAGTGTCTTCATCTCAGATTGCCCAGTTTCCAGAACTAGGAACAATAAATGATCATTTATAAATCATCTTGTTCATGGTATTCTCAAGTATACCAACTATACAACTCAAGTATACCAAGGCAATATTCAACACTGCAGCACACTTTTCAAGTGCATATGTAACATTCACCACACCTGACCATATTCTGTTCTTTGAAACAATTCTCAATAAATATAAAATTATTTAAATCATACAGAATACATTCTTTGACCATGGTGGAATTCAAACAGAAAGCAACATAAATAAATAAAAAAGATAGATTAAATCCCCAAAGTGTTTAGAAATTAAACAATATATCTCTAAATAGCTGACTGGTTAAAAATAAATAATGATAAAAATGAGAACACAATTTGAAATGTATGATAACAAAACCCCCAAAATATCAAAACTGATAAAATACTAATAAAGCTGGGTCAAGGGAGAAACAAATAGTTTTACATTTTAATTTGAGAAAATAAGGTTCTAAAATAAATCTGTAAACACATAACTAAATAAAATGAAGAGTAAATTAAAATACAAAGATGAGAAAGCACTTGGAAAGACAAACAATAAACAGAATCAAACCCAGTTCTTTTTCCAAAAAGTGCAAAAAAAAACTTATAGATTTTAGGTAGACTGGAAACGAAAAGAGATAACAAGCAAGAGAAAGGAATACAAATCCTGTCGGTATTAAGAACATATTAGCCAGCTCCCAGGTAACATCCCTGGAAAGGCAGTGGAAGATGGCCCAAATGCTGAGGTCCCTATATCCACATGGGAGACCCAGATGAAGCACCTGGCTCTTGGCTTCCTCCAGGGCTGCAGCCATTTGGGAAGTGCAACAGCAGAGGGAAGATCACTTTCTCTCTTTTTCACTGTTTCTCTCTCTGTCTCTGCCTTTCAAATAACTAAAAAAATTTTTAAAAAGAGTATATTACGGCATATTGTGGACAACTTGACGACAGTAGATGACAATTTAATGAAATGGAAAATATAAAGTAAAACAAATTACCAAAATGGACACATGATTTTTTTTAATCACTGTTTCCCTAATAACTAAGCTGCATTGGTAATTTAAAATATCTCCTCATGGATTTGCTAAATAATTCTATTAGACATTTAAATAAGAAATGAGAATATTACATAAATTCTGTCAGAATATAGAGGAGGACTGACACTTCTCAACTCATTTTATGAGGCCAGCATTATTCTGTATCAATCAGGAACACGCATTAGAAGTAAACAACTAATTTTCCTTATGAATGGGGGTACAAACTACCCTTAATGAAACACCTGCAGGGTCTCAGTCCACCCTACAGACTGGACTGGGCCCGAGGTGCACCGCTAGCCTGTTTCCCAGCTTCCGGATCCCAGAGACAATCAGACGCAGCGGGAGCCAAGTCAAGTAGGGACTCATTTATTTCACAAGTAACAGAGCCTTTTATAGCACAAAACTGCAGAGTCATTGGGGCAAGGCATAAGGACCAACCAATCACTTAAAAGATCATTTTATGTGGCGATTTTTATAGGACTAGCCGTATGTTTACATACTTGTCATCAGTTGTCGTCACTTCCCTTGATGTTGCGCAGCCAATCAGCTTTAGTGACAAGCAACTTTGAGTTCCACCCATCTTACTTCCTCTGGGCACCATCTTCTTTTCCCCTCTCTCAGGGCCCGCTGGAGAGGAGGCCGCTGGCATCATCGTTGGCAGCCTGGTCCCTCTCCATCTGGCTCCCAATGGTCCTCTTGCTGGGGGGCTGTGGCGGCCGCGCAAGCTGCTCCAGGATCCACTCCGCCTCCTTGCGTGACAGCAGTTTGCTCATGGCCGGCCCTGGGCACAGCGGCATCATGGCGGCATCTGTGCACACGCTCCAGCTCACAGTCCTGCTCCTCAGGCGCCTGTGCCGGCTGTAGATGAAGTCCTCCTCCAGGCGCTGCAGCCGGCCCTGCACCTCCTGGAGCCAGGCGCTTCATGTTGACCCCTCTTTAGCACCGCCGGGTCCGGGTCCGGGTCCGGGGGCCGGAGCCGCTACCGCCGCGCCCCTCGCGGGGCCGCTATCTGCCATGGTGGTGGCCGGGGCCACGTGCACGCGCGCCAGGCCCCTCCCTGCGCCACCATCCCTGGGACACCCGCCAACTGGCTCTGCAGGCCCTAGCTTGGGTTAGTTCACTGCTCGGCTCAGCATGGCTCCGCTCTGCGTGGCTCTGGCGGGGTCGCCTGGGGGCAGCTGCGCATGCGGAACCCCTGGGCCTGGCCTGGCTGCACCATGGCCATGCTCATGCCCTGCAGATTCCCCCTTTTTGTTTTAAAAGCAGACCCACCTCTTGCGAAGTTCAGGTCTTTGGGCACTTTTTTATAAGGTACACCCATTTGGCACCTCTTTTCCTGAGGTTCGCCTAGAGTATAGGGAATCTTTAGGGTTGAGCTTGTTGTAGTGGCCACGGAGCACCACAGTTTGTTTAATATGCAGGGCCCAAGGGTACAGATTAGGGTAAACAAGTCATCCAATGGAAAAGTCAATCCAGCCGGTTAGGTTTCAGCTGGGTCTCCCCATCTGCACTGAGCCGGGGAAACTACAACCTGGCACTTTCCTTTAACACCTAGGGCCTCGTAGAAGGGAGGTCTATGTCAGGCCACCAGGTTTGGGGGACAACTCTACGCGTGGTGCTGTTGAGGATCTCCATTGTTGGCACTGGTCACTAGTCAGGTCACCCACTGAGGTTGAGGTGGGTTTCTCTGGGCCACCGTCTGAGCCAAGAGGGTTAGAATGCCCATCAATCGAGGTACCTCCATCTGAAATGGTCAAGGAACATAAAAGCTTCTCAAGGGCTGGGAGCCCTTGGGGATGGTTAGTAGTTACTTTTTTGGTCCTTTTTCCTCTGAAAATGAGCTGTGACCACCATAATCATTTCCTCTCCTTGTTGGTCATTCTGTTTTTGGGCATCTTCCTGTATAGAGGAAATGGGCAGAAACTTAAGGTTTCTGGCTGGAAGCCAGATTGGGGCTGTCTCCCCTATGGGGAAGATGCATCCAAACCCTCTGCCCATGGAGATTAAGGGGTCTGGTCCCCTCCATTGTTGTGTTAGAGGGTCCTTCCATTTAACCTGAAACTGGGGCCTGGGGTTTAATTGGCCCCAGTGTCTTTGGAATTTTGATTCAATTGACCCCTTGGAAAAATTTAAAATATTGATAGTGAACAAAGCCATTTGTAATTGGATATGGGGGCTAATTCGCCCTTTTTGTTTTAAAAGTTGTTCTTTTAGGCATTGATGATTTTGTTCTACAATTGCCTGACCCTGAGGGTTGTAGGGTATTCCTGTGATGTGTTTAATATGCCATCTGCTAAAAATGTCCGACATTGCTTTGCTAATAAAGCAAGGTCCATTATCCGTTTTAACCAGTGCTGGCAGGCCTAGAGTGGCAAAGCATTGAAGGAAATGTGATTGTGAATGTTTAGCCTTTTCTCCTGTATGTGCTGTTATTCAGGCCCAACAAGCTCCTGAATAAATGTCGATGGAAACAAAAACATATTTAAGCTTGCCAAAGGCTAAAAAATGGGTGACATCAGTTTGCCAGAGAGTACTGGGTTTGAGGCCTCTAGGATTTACTCCCTGTGTCTATAATGGGGGCACCTTCAGGAAGGGTTGACATGTTTTGCAAGTGTGGACGATTTTTTTGAGGTCCCTTACAGGGACTTGGGGCAACCTGTGTTGTAGGTCCCTCCAATTGATATGGGTTGTCATGTAGTTGAAGTGGCTTCCTGTAAAGTTAATGCTTGTGGGCCGGTGGCTAGTCAATCAGCCCAATTATTTAAGACAGAAACCCAGGGAGCTTTGAGTGTCCCCTCAAGTGCTGAACATGAATGGGAGCCCTCCATCCCTCTAATAAACCTTTGAGGGTAACCATAAGGGGGGAAACAGGGTTGCCGTCCAGTCTAATATGTGCTTGGGGGACATGGGGCAGCAGGTTAACCATATACAGGCTATCAGAATATCAGTTAAAGGGCCCTTGAATGTCCTGAAGAACCATAATTACAGCAAGCATTTCTATGAATGGGGGTACAAACTACCCTTAATGAAACACCGATAAACTGAATGTAGCAAGATGCAAAAGGACCAAGCAGGGTTTATCTCTGTAATTCCCAAGGTAGACTAATAGAAGAAAATTAATCAATGCAATGCATCACTTTAACCTAATAAAAAAGCAAATAAAATCACAAGGTAATCTCAATACATACAAAGGAAACATTTCATAAATTTCAATATGCATTCCTAGTAAAAAAAAAATTCTTAGAAAACTAGGAATTGAAAAGTTACCCAATATCCGCCGGTGCTGCGGCTCACTAGGCTAATCCTCCGCCTTGCAGCGCTGGCACACCAGATTCTAGTCCCAGTCGGGGCACCAGATTCTGTCCCGGTTGCCCCTTTTCCAGGACAGCTCTCTGCTGTGGCCAGGGAGTACAGTGGAGGATGGCCCAAGTGCTTGGGCCCTGCACCCCATGGGAGACCAGGATAAGTACCTGGCTCCTGCCATTGGATCAGCACGGGGCGCTGGCCGCAGCGCGCCGGCCACAGCGTCCATTGGAGGGTGAACCAATGGCAAAGGAAGACCTTTCTCTCTGTCTCTCTCCCTCACTGTCCACTCTGCCTGTCAAAAAATAAAAAAAAAGAAAAAGAAAAGTTACCCAATATTATGAAGGCATATTCAAAAAAATAGAGCTATTATCAAACTTCATGACAAAAAAGTGAACATTTCCCTCTAAAGTTGGGAATGAAGCCCAGAAGTCTGATTTCAACATTTCATCAATTTTACTGGAAGTCCTCACCAATGGAATAAGGCAAGGAAAAAAAATTACAAATATTGAAAAAGAAGATGGGGCTGGCACTGTGGTGCAGCAGGTTGACTCCCTGGCCTGGGGAGCTGGCATCCCATATGGAAGCTGGTTCAAGACCTGGCTGCTCCACTTCTAATCCAACTCTCTGCTATGGCCTGGGATAGCAGTAGAAGATGGCCCAAGTCCTTGGGCCCCTGCACCTGCGTGGGAGACCCAGAGGAAGTTCCAAGATCCTGGCTTTGGATTGGCGCAGCTCTGGCCATTGCGGCCATCTGGAGATTGAACCAGTGGATGGAAGACACTCTCTCTCTCTCTTCTCTCTCTCCTCTTTTTCCTCTCTCTGTGTAAATCTTTCTTTTTTATTTTTTTGTTTTTTAACTTTTATTTAATAAATATAAATTTCCAAATTACAACTTTTGGATTATAGCAGCTGTTTCCCCCCATAATTTCATTCCCACCTGAAACCATCCTATCTCCCACCCCCTCTCCCATCCCATTCTTCATCAAGATTCATTTTCAATTATCTTTATATACAGAAGATCAATTTAGAATATACTAAGTAAATATTTCAACAGGTTGCACTCACACAGAAACACAAAGTATAAAGTACTGTTTGGGTACTGTTATACCGTTAATTCACATAGTGCAACACATTAAGGACAGAGATCCTACATGGGCATTAAGTGCACGGTGACTCCTTTTGTTAACAATTGACACTCTTTTTTATGACGTCAGTAATCACCCAAGACTCTTGTCATGAGCTGCCAAGGCTATGGAAGCCTCTTGAGTTCACCAACTCTGATCTTATTTAGACAAGGCCATAGTCAAAGTGGAAGTTCTCTCTTCCCTTCAGAGAAAGGTACCTCTTTTTGATGGCCCGTTCTTTCCACTGGGATCTCACTCAGATCTTTCATTTAGTTTTTTTTTTTCCCACAGTGTCTTGGCTTTCCACTCCTGAGAAACTCTCATGGGCTTTTTAGCCTGATCTGAATGTCTTAAGGGCTGATTCTGAGGCCAGAGTGCTATTTAGGGTATCTGCCATTCTATGAATCTGCAGTGTATCCCACTTCCCATGTTGGATCATCCTCTCCTTTTTAATTCTATCGGTTAGTATTAGCAGACACTAGTCTTGTTTATGTGATCCCTTTGACACTTAATCCCATCATTATGATCAATTATGAACTGAACCTGATCACTTTTCTAACTCTATCATTAGGGGTAAGTCCGAGTGAGCAAGTGCCAAACTGTACATCTCCTCCCTCTCTTATTCCCACTCTTATATTTAACAGGTATCACTTTTCAGTTAAATTTAAACACCTAAGAATAATTGTATCTTAATTAAAGAGTTTAACCAATGCTATTAAGTAGCATAAATAATACTAAAAAAATAAAATAGTAAGTTGTTCCTTGACAGTCAGGACAAGGGCTGATCAAGTCATTGTGTCTCACAGTGTCCATTTTACTTCAACAGGTTTCCTTTTTGGTGCTCAGTTAGTTGTCACTGATCAGGGAGAACATATGATATTTGTCCCTTTGGGACTTCGCTTATTTCACTCAGCATGATGTTTTCCAAATTCCTCCATTTTGTTGCAAATGACTGGATTTCATTTTTTTTCCTAATGTATAGTATTCTATAGAGTACATATAATAAGATTTCTTTATCCAGTCTACCGTTGATGGGCATTTGGGTTGATTCCAGGTCTTAGCTATTGTGAATTGAGCTGCAATAAACATTGAGGTGCAGACAACGCTTTTATTTTCCAATTTAATTTCCTTTGGGTAAATTCCAAGAAGTGGGATGGTTGCGGTGTATGGTAGGGTTATATTCAGGTTTCTGAGGAATCTCCAGACTGACTTCCATAGTGGCTTGACCAGTTTGCATTCCCACCAACAGTGGGTTAGTATCCCTTTTTCCCCACATCCTCTCCAGCATCTGTTGTTGGTAGATTTCTGAATGTGAGCCATTCTAACTGGGGTGAGGTGAAACCTCATTGTGGTTTTGATTTGCATTTCCCTGATTGCTAATGATCCTGAATATTTTTTCATGTGCCTGTTGGCCATTTGGATTTCCTCTTTTGAAAAATGTCTATTGAGGTCCTTGGCCCATCTCTTAAGTGGGTTGTTGGTTTTGTTTTTGTGGAGTCTTGATCTCTTTGTAGATTCTGGTTATTAATCCTTTATCTGTTGCATAGTTTGCAAATATTTTTCCCATTCTGTCAGTTGCCTCTTCACTTTCCTGACTGTTTCTTTTGAAGTACAGAAACTTCTCAATTTGATGTAATCCAAATTGTTAATGTTGGCTTTGACTGCCTGTGCCTCCAGGGTCTTTTCCAAGAAGTCTTTGCCTGTGCCTATATCTTGCATGGTTTATCCAATGTTCTCTAATAATTTGATGGTGTCGGGTTGTAGATTTAGATCTTTAATCCATGTTGATTAGATTTTTGTGTAAGTTGTAAGGTAGGGGTCTTGCTTCATGCTTCTGTATGTGGAAATCCAGTTTCCCTGGTACCATTTGTTGAATAGACTGTCCTTGCTCTAGGAATTGATTTTAGATCCTTGATCAAATATAAGTTGGCTGTAGATGTTTGGATTGATTTCTGGTGTTTCTATTCTGTTCCATTGGTCTATCCATCTGTTTCTGTACCAGTACCATGCTGTTTTGATTATAACTGCCCTGTAGTATGTCCTGAAGTCTGGTATTGTGATGCCTCTGGCTTTGTTTTTGTTGTCCAAGATTGCTTTAGTTATTCGAGGTCTCCTGTGCCTCCATATGAATTTCAGCATCATTTTTTCCAGATCTGAGAAGAATGTCTTCGGTATTTTGATTGGTATCAAATTGAATCTATACATTGCTTTTGGGAGAATGGACATTTTGATGATATTGATTCTTCCAATCCATGAGCATGGAAGATTTTTCCATTTTTTGGTATCCTCTTCTATTTCCTTCTATAAGATTTTGTAATTCTCATCTTAGAGATATTTAACGTCCTTGGTTAAGTTTATTCCGAGGTATTTGATTGTTTTTGTAGCTATTGTGAATGGGATTGATCTTAGCAGTTCTTTCTCAGGCATGGTATTGCCTGTGTATACAAAGGCTCTTGATTTTTGTGCATTGGTTTTATGTCCTGCTAATTAAAAAAAAAATAGTAAAAGAAAAAAGAAAAGGAAGAAACTAAACTGCCTTTTTTTATATTTAAAAAAAAATTTCATTTTAAAGGCAAAGTTACAGAGAGGGAGATACGCAGTGTGGGTGGGTTTGTGGCAGAGACTTTCATCCATAAGTTCACTCCCCAAATGATGGCAACAGCCAGGGATGGACCAGGCTGAAACCAGAATCATGGAACTCCATATAGGTCTCCCACATGGATGACAGGTGCCAAGGTACTTAGGCCATCCTCTACTGATTTCCCAGGCACATTAACAGGGAATCTGGATTGGAAATGGACTATCCAGGACTGAAACTGTCACTCATGGGATGCTGGCTTTGCAGGCATGATCTTAACCAACTGGGCCACAATGCTGGCCCCAAAACTGCCTTTATTTACAGATGACATAATTTGGCATGTAGAATACTCCAAGAAATCCACTGAAAGACTGAGAACAGTAATAGGTGAAATTAGTAAAGTCATTTAATACAAGATAATATCCAGCAAGCATTACATTTACAGACTAGAAACAATTTAAAATGAAATTTTAAAATAATTATATTCATAATAAACACTTATAATGATTTAAATTAAATATGTACAAGACTTTTACATTAAAAACTATAAAACATTGCTAAGAGACACTAAACAAAACCTAAATAATGAGAATATACATGACGTTTATGGGTCAGAACACTCAGTAACTTTGTCAGTGCTCTGAAAATTGATTTGCAACTTCAATGTAATCTCAATTAAAATATCAGCAGGTTTTTGAAAAATCAAAATAGAGAAGTTAATTTGAAATATACATGGAAAATCAAAAGACACAAAATAGAGCAATCTTGAAAAAGAATAAGACAAAATTAGAGGAATTACACTACCTGGTCCCAAGACTGACTATCAATTTACAACTATCAAGACAGTGTGGTAATATATTAAATAGAGATATACCTATAGATATTGATATTTTGGATTTTTTGCTATCATGCATTTCAAAATGTGTTGTGTTCTAATTTTTCTCATTTATCTTTATCCAAAAAGTTATTTAGATATATATTCATTAATTTCTAAATATTTGAGATTTTTATGTTTATGTTTATTGATTTGTATTACTTTCTATTGAGTTCTACCTTCATCAAAGAATTAATTCCATATGGCTACAATCATTTTATATTTATTGAGAATACAATATGGTCAGGGTAATGAATATTACATGTGCACTAGAAAAGAATGTGTGTGCTGCCATGTTGGATATTGTCAGTCTATTCAAGATGTTCTAACAAAATACTATGAACACAATGGCTTATAAAGAGCAATTATTTATTGTTCACAGTTCTAGATGGATAATAGAGATAAAAAGAAAAGTTACACTATAAATCATCTAAATGTAAACACAGAAGAAGCTCTTCACAATGTGTGGTAATTTGATGAAATGGAAAAATAAGTCGAATGACACAAATTACCAAAATTGATACAAGAATTTGCCATCTCCAGGGGAGATCTTATTGATCTAGACAAAAATTTCCTTATCAGTAGCCAGAAATTGCTAAATAGAAAAGAAAAATAAAAGAATAAATTGAACTTCAAGAATATTAAAATCTTTCTGTCATTAAACAATGCAAGTTAAAAAGAAATAGCCAAACAACAGGATCAGTGAGTATACAAGGGAACTTCAAAAATTCATCGGAAAATAAAACTAAAAGTTAAGCTCATTTCAGGTTTAAACTGTTTTAAGGACCATTCTTTCATAATATATATTTTACATGAACTTTCTGAAGACCTCTCATAGTTGTAACAAATAATTCTAACAAAGAGTTCAAATTTAGTATATATGTATAAAAATTCCTTTAACTTAACAAAACAAGGGAAAAAATTCAAGGCAATAAGTTAACAAAAGTTTTGAACAGACACTTTACAAAGGAAGATATGCAAATGACCAATAAACATAAAATATTGAACAATGTTATAAAATTTAAAATAATTATAAAATTAAAATTGTATACTGTATTTAACACTGCATCAGTACAAATTAAAACCATGATGGAGTATCACTACATACTCATCAAAATCTCCAAAATATTAGATTGCTATTACTGAATGTTGGTAAGTATTTGGAACAACTGACACTCTCAAACGTTCCTGTTATGTCTATAAAACGTTAAAACCACTATGAAAACAGTTTTTAATTTCTTGTAACACTGAATATATGTACCTTTTCCTAAGGCTTGTTACGACCCAATAATTCTCCTCCAAGGAATTTACTGAAGAGAAATGAAAACATATTTCCATAGATTTCTATAAGAACATTCATAATATATTCAGTCAAAATAGGTGAAGACTAGAAAGAATCCAAAAGATCATCAACAGAAACGTAAATTGTATTCAATAATGAAAAAGGAATAAATTATTGATATATACAACAACTTGGGTGAACCACAAAAACAGTATGTGCATTAAAAGAAATAATTCAATAACAGAAGGGTTCATGCCATGGATTTCTGAAACAGGCAAGGATGATCTATAGTGAAAGAAATGAGAATAGTAGTTGCTTCTGGTGGAGAGGGTCAGGGATTAATTTGGACAAGGTATAAGGAAACATTTTGAGGTTGGGTAAAGTTGCAAGATATAAAATCAACACACAAAAAACAATAGCTTCAATATACAGAGACAATGTCATGGCTGAGATCAGTAACAATCACAACAGGGATAAAACCAAGAAGGTGCAAGATCTCTACAATAAAAATTATAAAACATTGAAGAAAGAAATAGAAGAAATTTAAAAACAGAAAAATATTGCATGCTTTTGGATCAGAAGAATGAACTTACAGATTCAATGTGAACCCAATCAATATACCAAAGATATTCTTATCAGATAGAGAAAAAAATGCTAAAATTCATATATAACACAAGAGACCCCGAATAGCTAAAGCAATCTTATGCGACAAAACCAAAGCCAGAGGCACCACAATACCAGATTTCAAGATATACTATAGAGCAGTTATAATCAAAACAGGCTGGTATTGGCACAGAAAGGACATGCAGAACAATGAAACCTAATAGAATTTTCTGAAATCAGTCCACACATCTACAACCAACTAATCTTTGGCAAATAAGCTAAAATCAATCACTGGAGAAAGAGTAGGCTCAAATAATAGTGCTGAGAAAATTGGATGTCAGCATGAAAAAGTGTGAAACATACCCCTACCTTACAACTTATACAAAAATCAACACAAAATGGATCAAAGATCTAAATCTATAACATAATACCATCAAATTACTAAAGGAGAACATTGGGGAAACACTACAAGACATTGGCAAAGGCAAAGACTTCTTGGAAAAGTTCCTAGAAGCACAGGCAATTAAAGCCAAAATTGACAAATGGGATTACATCAAGGTAAGAAGCTTCCTCACTGCAAAGGAAACACTCAATGACATGAAGAGGAAACTGACAGAATGAGATAAAATAGGGGCCAGTGCTGTGGCACAGCTGGTAAAGCCACCGCCCGCAGTGCTGGCATCCCATATGGGCGCCGGTTAAAGTCCTGGCTGCTCCACTTCTGATCTAGCTCTCTGCTATGGACTGGGAAAGCAGAAGATGACACAAGTCCTTGGGCACCTGGACCCCGTGTGGGAGACCCAGAAGAAACCTATGGCTCCTGGCTTCAGATCGGCACAGCTCTGGCCATTGCAGCCAATTGGGGAGTGAACCAGTGGATGGAAGACCTCTCCCTCTCTCTCTGTAACACTGACTTCTAAATAAATATAAATAAATCTTAAAAATAATGCTATAAAATATTTACAAACTCACAATTGATAAAGTATTAATATCCAGAATCTATAAAGAAATCAGAAAGTAAAAAAAAAAAAAAATCCAGTTAAGAAATGGGCAATGGCTTTGTAATGGCTGTAATTAATACACAATTATTCTTAAGTGTTGAAACTTAACTGAAAAGTGATTCCTGTTAAATATAAGAGTGGGAATAAGAGAGGGGGGAGATGTACAATTTGGGTCATGCTCAATCAGACTTGCCCCAAATGGTAGAGTTAAAAAATACCATACCAAGGGATTCCAATTCAATCCCATCAAGGTGGCATGTACCAATGCCATCTCACTAGTCCCAGTGATCAATTTCTGTTCACAATTGATTATAATGACAGGACTAAGAGTCAAAGGGATCACATAAACAAGACTAGTGTCTGCTAATACTAACCAATAGAATAAAAAAGGGAGAGAACGATCCAACATGGGAAGTGGGATACACAGCAGACTCATAGAATGGCAGATGTCCTAAACAGCACTCTGGCCTCAGAATCAGCCCTTAAGGCATTCAGATCTGGCTGAAGAGCCCATGAGAGTATTTCAGGCATGGAAAGCCCAGACACTCTGGCAAAAAAAAAAAAAATGACCTAAATGAAAGATCTCTGCAAGTGAGATCCCAGTGGAAAGAACAGGTCATCAAAGAAGGAGGTACCTTTCTCTGAAGGGAGGAGAGAACTTCCACTTTGACTATGTCCTTGTCTAAATATGATCAGAGTCGGTGAACTCAAAAGGCTTCCATAGCCTTGGCAGCTCATGACAAGAGCCTAGGGTGATTACTGACGCCATAAACAAGAATGTCAAATTGTTAAGTCAACAACAGGAGTCACTGTGCACTTACTCCTCATGTAGGATCTCTATTCTTAATGTGCTGTACATTGAGATTTAATGCTATAACGAGTACTCAAACAGTATTTTTCACTTTGTGTTTCTATGTGGGTGCAAACTGTTGAAATCTTTACTTAATATAGGCGAAACTGATCTTCTGTATATGAAGAGAATTGAAAATAAATCTTGATGTGAATGGAAGGGGAGAGGGAAAGGGGAGGGTTGCAGGTGGGAGGGAAGTTATGGGTTGGGGGAAGCCATTGTAATCAATATTCTGTACTTTGGATATTTATATTCATTAAATAAAAATTTAAAAAAGAGGAATGGGCAATGGAATAGAACACGCATTTTTCAAAAGAGGAAATTCAGGCCGGCGCCGCAGCTCACTAGGCTAATCCTCCGCCTTGCAGCGCTGGCACACCGGGTTCTAGTCCCGGTCGGGGCGCTGGATTCTGTCCCGGTTGCCCCTCTTCCAGGCCAGCTCTCTGCTGTGGCCAGGGAAGGCAGTGGAGGATGGCCCAAGTCCTTGGGCCCTGCACCCTGTGGGAGACCAGGATAAGTACCTGACTCCTGCCATCGGGTCAGTGCGGTGCGCCAGCTGCAGCACACCGGCTGCGGCGGCCATTGGAGGGTGAACCAACGGCAAAGGAAGACCTTTCTCTCTGTCTCTCTCTCTCACTGTCCACTCTGCCTGTCAAAAAAAAAAAAGTTGCAAAAGAGGAAATTCAAATGGCCAACAGACACATAAAAATATATTCAGGATCACTAGCCATCAGAGAAATGCAATAAAAACCACAATGAGGTTTCACCTCACCTCAGAATGGCTCTCATACAAAAATCATAAAACAATAAAGGCTGATGAGGATGTAACAAAAAATATTCTCTAATCCACTGTTGGTATAAATGCAAACTGGTACAGACTTTGTGGAAGATCTAATGGAGATTCTTCAGAAAGAAAATAAATCTACCTTATGATCCAGCTATCCCACTACTGAGAACTTACTAAAAGGAAATAAAATCAGCATACAAAAGAATTATGTGTACCTCCATTTTCATTGCAGCTGAATTCACAATAACTGAAATATTGAGTCAACACAGATTTCCATCAACTAATTATAGTTTAAAAATGTGTTATATATATATATATATGAATATATATAATGCACGTGCTCACACACTATGGAACATTACTACTCATTCACAAAAAAATGGATGCAACTAGAAACCATTATACTTAATGAAATGATCCAGTCCAAAAAAGAAAAATAACACATATTTTTCCTGCTCTGTTGAAACCATTAGAGTTCAAAAAAGTTAATGTATAAGTATTCGCATGGCAATGTGCAGAAAATTATTCCTGTGCATAGAAAAGAATTCAAATATGGTTCAGAATTTGTTGCTAAAATTTTCATTTCAAATAATAAATCTGGGAAAGCAAAATTTTCTGATAAGCAAACCATGAAAGAATTGATAAATATAAGAAAATATTTGTTTTAATAATCAGAGTTGTTCAGGTTCCAATAAAGGACCTAAAATATTTGAGTGTTGCCTTAATTGTTCAATATAGCTCAGTTTGACTTGTTAATCTTCTAGTTTCAGTAATCTCTTTGGAAAAATAAATATGATTTTATTATACATGCAAGATACAATTTTTGCTAGCAAATGACACCTGACAAGACAGCAATTAAAATGTGAAAATGTGTATTCCTCCACTATGAATAAATGAAATCTGAAGTTGGAATTCATAAAATGCTTCCAGGAACTTGTTGAAAATTTCAAGACACTTCAAATCATCTTAATATCTGGATTGTTTCTGTCATAACCATTGCATCAATAGTCTCCAAAACAAATAATTTATAATTCTGATGCTTTGAGTCAATCCATTCTCCTAACTAGCTTTGTTTTGTTCTTAAGTGCTGTTTTAGTTTATGCAGAAATAATAAGTATATATCCAGGAGCCTAGATATGCCATCAAAGACCAAAAATACATTGTAGGACACTTTTGTGGCAATCATATGTCTTACATAGTACTTTATAGGTTATGGAACAGCTGACAATCAATAGCATCTACAAGTCTAACATAATTTATCATGCTTAGTTAAAGCATGGAACCTTCATCTAACTCTTTTGAAAGGATGAAGTGTGTCTCAATAAGAAACACTTTTTATAGAATCTGCTTCAAAAACCTGAGAAAGAAGGAAAAGCAAAAGCCTGAAGTGATGAAGTCTCTGCTTTCTTCACAAGACCTACCTGATTTGTGATTTCCATGTTTTCTTCAAGAGCTTAATTGAATCACATTGTTTTGACTTTTCACTTTCAATTAACATCCTCTACAAAGTGTGAACTCTGAGCCTGGTTTGGCAGTTTCATACTTAACAAGAAAGCTTCTGCATGTCTATTTTGAAATAATGTAAATGAAAATGCTGTAGGTATCAAGTTAGAGCTAACAGAAATGAGTGCCAAACTATGCTGAAGTTTACATGTATTAGAGTAGGGTATCTGAAATTAAATTGGCTAAGAAAATCTATTTCCCTGCTATTTAGAAATATGTAGGTTTTTAGTGTTTTGATTCTAGGGCATATAAAATAGGGTACACTGAAAAATATAACCCTACTATATCTAAAATGCTGTTGGAAAGATAATTTCACATGTAAAAATATGGATTTATTGCAAGAATGGTATTTCCTTTTCACTTAACTTACACTATATACTATACATGAAGACAATAAGACATTACATTTTCTACAGACAAATCATTATTGGTAAAGCTGAGATTTCTTCTCTTCTGGGAAATGTTATGCTGAGGCTGTTTTCATCACACAGCTGCACTTTATAAATAGGAAGAATATTTCATTGGGTCATTCACAAGTTACAGGATCCCAAAATCTACCAAATATCATTGGTTTTATTTTTATAAATGTAAAATAAATGTTTGGATTCTGTCATTCACACATAGTCACAAAGCTTTGAATTCTAGCAAAAAATTCTAAATCCTTTGTCTTTTTTATTGATAGCATGAGAATCTGCTCCCACAGTGGTATTTGGCTCAATGTATGCCTTCAAAGAGTTAGCAATACTGTCCAAGTTGATTTGAAAGTTAGGCTAAATTGTTGAAACATTCTGTATATGATAAACAAAGATCATGGTAATTCAAGTCACATTTGATGTGACCAATACCTAACAACCGTTTAAATGGAAAATGCATATTAACGAGATCAAGTGAAACAATTTCTCTAGCCTAGTCATTTTCATTCCTTGAATGACACTGTTAAAAATGATCCAAAGTGGCATTTATTTGCCTTAACACTTTTACATGTATGCAACTGAAAAGTCTAGAAATTCTTATATTTTGACCTCATTTAAAAGAGTACTCTTCTTCCTGGAGCTGTATTGGGACAAATTTGCATTATCAGAATCCAAAAACTAGGCAAAGCTAAAGAATAGCCTGTCAACAAAATTGGAAAAGATTGTATATAGATTATTTATTCCTCTGGAGTGAATCTATTGATGCATAGTACCTTCTATTACACTAAGACTTAAGAGTTACAAGACTAATATAATAAGAAAATAATACATTTATGGGCAAAACAGTACAATTAGTAGATGCCACTGTGCAAACTCTGAAAAGATAACACATACACACTTACTTTTTCATTTTTCACAACTTTACAATCTTATACTCGGCACTTCCCAAAACCCTAGGAATAGTTCACAACATTGTATTATCAAGATTGAAGAAAAAATAGTTCTTTGGCTCAAAGACATAATACCTCACATAAAGCATTGCTTCAAAATAAAAAACTAAGGTACAGATTCCATCAGTTGATATGGCAGTGGAAATGCTATACAGTACTCTCATTTTTATCACTTAAGAAAAGGGCATTCAAACATTTGCAAAATAGTAATGAAACTTTTAATACATAAAACTGTATTTGAGTGTACCTTTTTTAATAATGGAATTTAAAACCATAAAAAACAAATAACAAATCAAGAGTGGGTAAGATTTGCCACTGGAAGGATTAGAAGTAAATGCTGAAGGAAAAATGAGTTGTGTCGAGGTACTGATCCATGCTGTCTTGTGAAGAGGCAATAGACTGAAAGTGTATGGTCAAGTTTCCAGAAAAAAATCATCCTAATCTTGCAGTTCTCACCCCTATATAGCCAAAGTTGCTTTGGAAATGACACAGAGAGATTGTGCAATATGAATCCCTGTCAGAGAGATGTGGCAATAACACTCTGGGTCAAGCCAGCACACTCAATATGCCTCCGATCAAAATGGCACAGTTATCTGGTGCCCAATAAAACTGAAAAGCTAGACTTATGGCTGTGAAAGCACTGCAGATTAATAAACAATTCACCTTGTTCTATGTTATTTCCCAGAGTACAATAGAATAGAACTCAGGGAAACTAGCAAAGCCCATATCCAGGAACAATGAATGGCAGGGGAGAATGAAAGACAAGGGGTTGGGGGAGAATCCAAAAATAAGCCAGGGAGATTTTACAGGAGACTCAGTATGAGGACAAGTAGAAAAATATGGTACACTTCTAGTCTTCCATCAGCAACAGCAGTAATCCACATAGTCCCCCAAGTTTGTGTTGAAGCTTCAAAGCAATATACCAAATCCTTTCACAAGTTTTCTTAAAGCTGCTGGTGACAACAAAGCTCTGGGCACTTCCTTACACTGAGTAAGGACACTGAGCCACCCTGTATCTATTAGGAATTTTGAAAGAATCCCTAGTACTAGAATATTTCTGTGGCTTTGGAAAGTAATTCAATGATTGTACATACAATAAAAAAAGAGGGTATTAGGTTAGCTTGTCTGCTTACCTTGACAAATCAGTGACAGATTAGAATGCATAAAATGATTCTGCTTTTTCCTACCAAATGACCAAATGAAATGAGAAATATTTGATAAGCTGTTCTCTTCCCCAAACTCCACTGGGATAGCTTACTATAGATTTGACTATGTTTGGTACTCATAATCATCCTACAAATCACTGAAGAACCCTGAGTGGCTGAGCTTAGAGCAAGAAGCACTTTCATTTTTTATCCTAGATAGACTGCCCACTTACCTCATTGCTTTTTGCTGTAATCCTTCCTACAGTAGCGAAAATGGTGAAATTTTAAAAAGAAACTATGTACAATTTTTGTTCTTCAAGTTTTATACAAATTTTGTTCTACAGGCCATCAAAGAAGGAGGTACCTTTCTCTGAAGGGAGGAGAGAACTTCCACTTTGACTAGGACCTTGTCTAAATAAGATCGGAGGTGGTGAACTCAAAAGGCTTCCATAGCCTTGGCAGCTCATGACAAGAGCCTAGGGTGATTACTGAGGCCATAAACAAGAGTGTCAATTTGTTAAGTCAACAACAGGAGTCACTGTGTACTTACTCCTCATGTAGGATGTCTGTCCTTAATGTGCTGTACAATGTGAATTAACGCTATAACTAGTACTCAAACAGTACTTTACACTTTGTGTTCTGTATGGGTGCAAACTGTTGAAATCTTTACTTAATATATACTAAATTGATCTTCTATATATAAAGAGAACTGAAAATGAATCTTGATGTGAATGGAATGGGAGAGGGAGAGGGAGATGGGAGGGTTGCAGGTGGAAGGGAAGTTATGGGGGTGGGATAACCACTGTAATCCAAAAGCTGTACTTTGGAAATTTATATTTATTAAATAAAAGTTAAAAAAAAAAAACAAATTTTCTTCTAAAATGAGGTTCCGAATTTGTGCTCAAGGGATGTCAAATTGTCCCAACTATCTTTCTGCAAGTTTTCTTCACAAAGGAATCTCCTTTGTCTAAAGAGCTCTCTTTGGTGTCAACATAACACTTTTTATGTAGGCAGTAGCTGTTTTTGCTTTCCTCACTTTTGACCAAAAACACCATGTTTTCTGTGTGCAGTTTTCACATAATTACGTGTAATGTTTTTGAAAGATTATTCTATACATGCTCCTTCCCACCTCACTTGGTTTGAATAGAAGTATGAACCTATATTGATTCCTACTTTTCTATTTTTTCACACACTTTTTCTTAATATATGCACTATTCATTTTGAGAGGATGAATGTTCTGCTAAATTAGCTGTGGGCAATCAGGGGAATTGTTCTTGCAAAGTCTCAAAATAAATGACAAATTTATTCATTCCTTCATGATTTATTGGATTTTGTGCTGTACACTAAAGTAGACATTTAAAACAAAAATATAAATAAGGGGCCAGCATCATGGCATAATGGGTTAAGCCGCTGTCTGCAATGCCAGCATTTCATATGGGTACTGGTTTGAGTCTCAGCCACTAAACTAATCCAGCTCCCTACTAATGCTCCTGGGAAAACCTCAGAAGATGGCACAAATGCTTGGGCCCCGGCACCCACTTGGGAGAACCTCAACGAAGCCCCTAGCTTCAGCCTGGTCCAGCCCTGGCCATTGCAGCCATTTGGGGAGTGAACCAGTGGATGGAAGATCTCTATTTCTCCCTCTCTCTATCTGTAACTCTGTCTTTCAAATAAAGAAAATCAATCTTGTAAAAAATAATTATTTAAAAAATAAAAATATAAATAAGATGCGAGACCTGCCTGATGCTGCTGTCATTCTGGTATAACTATAACAGTAAATGATTGGTGCTGTAATATGTGACTGAAAGATCTAACTCTGGTTGGGGACAGAGAAAGTAGGTTAAGGGTTCAAAAAGGGGGTTACATTTAAACTGAGTCTGGTAAGAAGGGTAATATGTCCCAACAAAGACAAGGCAAGAAAGAATCACATAGCAACCTGGAGGAACATGGCCAGTTCAGACAAGGAGTTGAGCAGCAGTTCCCCTCCGTGCATGCTAAAAGCAGACTAAAGAGAGACAAAAATGCCTGTGCCCCAATACTACCATTTCAAGACTTAGATTCGTTGGCCTATGATGAAAAAGGTAATTTCTGAAAGGCCCCTGGTTATTTCAATCTAAAGCCAGAGTGGAAAAAGCACTGCTTTACAAAATAAGGAGAATTTAAAGCATTTTAAGTTGGGAGTAAATAAAAATTTGAAGAAATAAAAATCATTTTGTTTAGATTGAAGAAGTAGAAGACTGAAGGCTGAGAAACCATTAGAACAGTAATCCCACAATAACACTTTTCAACTGTTGTTAATCCAAAACAAGGTTTTCACTAATACTAAGCAAACTGATACGTGATGTTATAAAAATAAGGACAAGGCAATATGATTCCTGCAAAGCTGGACTTATTCTACAAATAGGATTATTTTCTACTCTTTTATGCAATCATCTTTGTGTTTTTGTTTTATTTTATAAAATAATGGTAAATATTAGTTATTCATTGTGTCATTCTTTAATGCCTTTATTTGCTATCCCTCACAATTAGGAGTTATGATTACTCTTCTATTTTTCTTTTGCTTTATTTTGCTTTCACAAGTGAGATATTAGATGCATATTGCAAGATGTATAAAATGTACATACCTTGATTAGTACATATATTCATATATACTTGTGTATCTACAACCCACATTACAATGCATATTGTTCCTAATACTCCAGAAAGTCTCCACAGACCTCATTCTATTGAACTTCCACCCCTTCACTACTGGCAACAACTCTGGGTTTATAGCATCTTAAATTAGTTTTGTCTGTTCTTGTACTTAACTTAAGTGGATCGTAGGTTATACAGGTTTTATGTCTGGTTTCTTAAAGTCAACATGTTTCTCTGTTTCATCTATATTGTTGAGTTAGTGTCAGTAGATTTTAAAATATTTTCTATAATATTTTGATGTATAATTTTTTTTAACTTTTATTTAATGAATATAAATTTCCAAAGTACAGCTTATGGATTACAATGGCTTTTCCCCCCCCATAAATTCCCTCCCACCTGCAACCCTCCCCTTTCCCTCTCCCTCCCCCGTTCCATTCACATCAAGATTCATTTTCAATTCTCTTTATATACAGAAGATCAGTTTAGCATATATTAAGTAAAGATTTCAACAGTTTGCACCCACATAGAAACACAAAGTGAAAAATACTGTTTGAGTACTAGTTATAGCATTAAATCACAATGTACAGCACATTAAGGACAGAGATCCTACATGAGGAGTAAGTGCACAGTGACTCCTGTTGTTGACTTAACAAACTGACACTCTTGTTTATGGCATCAGTAATCACCCTAGGCTCTTATCATGAGCTGCCAAGGCTATGGAAGCCTTTTGAGTTCACCACCTCCGATCTTATTTAGACAAGGACATAGTCAAAGTGGAAGTTCTCTCCTCCCTTCAGAGAAAGGTACCTCCTTCTTTGATGACCTGTTCTTTCCACTGGGATCTCACTCGCGGAGATCTTTCATGTAGGGTTGTTTTGTTTTGTTTTGTTTTGTTTTGTTTTGTTTTTACAGAGTGTCTGGGCTTTCCATGCCTGTAATACTCTCATGGGCTTTTCAGCCAGATCCGCGTGCCTTAAGGGCTGATTCTGAGGCCAGAGTGCTCTTTAGGACATCTGCCCTTCTATGGGTCTGCTGTGTATCTCGCTTCCCATGTTGGATCATTCTCTCCCTTTTTTATTCTATCAGCTAGTATTAGCAGACACTAGTCTTGTTTATGTGATCCCTTTGGCTCTTAGTCCTATCATTATGATCAATTGTGAACAGAAATTGATCACTTGGACTAGTGAAATGGCATTGGTACATGCCACCTTGATGGGATTGAATTGGAATCCCCTGGTATGTTTCTAACTCTACCGTTTGGGGTAAGTCAGCTTGAGCATGTCCCGAATTGCACATCTCCTCCCTCTCTTATTCCCACTCTTATATTTAACAGTGATCACTTTTCAGTTAAGTTTCAGCACTTAAGAAGAATTGTGTATTGATTACAGTATTCAACCAAAAGTATTAAGTAGAACAAATAAACAAAAAAATACTAAGAGGGATAACGTATTAAGTGTTCATCAACAGTCAGGGCAAGGGCTGATCAAGTCACCGTTTCTCCTAGTGTTCATTTCACTTTAACAGGTTTCCTTTTTGGTACTCAGTTAGTTGTCACCTATCAAGGAGAACATATGGTAGCTGTCCCTTTGGGATTGGCTTATTTCACTCAGCATAATGTTTTCCAGATTCCTAACAGGGATCACTTTTCAGTTAAAATTTAAACACCTAAGAATAATTGTGTGTTAATTACAGAGTTCAGCCAATAGTATTAACTAGAACAAAAAAATACTAAAATGGATAAAGTATTACATTGTATATCAACAGTCAGGACTAGAGCTGATCAGGTCACTGTTTCTCATAGTGTCAATTTCACTTCAACAAGTTTCCCCTTTGGTGCTCAGTTAGTTGTCCCCAATCATGGAGAACAATGATATTTGTCCCTTTGGGACTGGCTTAATTCACTCAGCATGATTTTGTTACAACTTATTTGTTCTCCTATTGGCATTTAGAGCATTTCTAGCTTGTGTTATTATGAATAGGCAGTAAAACCATTATCTTTCAAGTATTTTGTAGATACATGAACTCATTTCTCTTGCTTATGTATGTGGAAGTAGAATTTCCAGGTCACAGGATAATGTATTTAATGTATTTAGCTTATCCTAATAGAAGCTTATGTGATATATTTAGCATACATTAAGTAGAAGCAAAACAGATTCAACTGAACTTATTCAGAATGGCTGCATAAAATTACATTCCTGGGGCCTGCACTGTGGCACAATGGGTTAACGCCCTGGCCTGAAGCACCGGCATCCCATATGGGCGCCGGTTCGAGACCCAGCTGCTCCACTTCCTGTCCAGCTCTCTGCTGTGCCCTGGGAAAGCAGTGGAAGATGGCCCAAGTCCTTGGGCCCCTGCACCCACGTAGGAGACCCAGAAGAAGCTCCTGGCTCCTGGCTTCGGATTGGCACAACTCTGGCCATTGCAGCCATCTGGGGAGTGAACCATCGGATGGAAGATCTCTCTTTCTCTGCCTCTCCTTTCTCTGTGTAACTCTGACTTTCAAATAAATAAATTTTTATTAAAAAAGTACATTCCTACCACTAATACATGAAAACTCTGGTTCTTCACGTTTGACAACACTTAGCATCACGTATTTTAAATCTGGCCACTTGGCAGATTGTAGTTATATTTCATTGTAGGTTTTTTGTGTGCACTGGCTCATGTGAATAAAATTAATGTTTTTTGATGACTATTTTATCAATGATTTTAATATTCACACTTTTAAAATGTACAGCTAAGTGACTTTGTGAATATTCATAAAGTTGTGAAACCACCAACACTATGTAATTCCAGAATATTACTATCATGGCAAAAATAAATTCCATGCTAAATTATATAGTCACTCCCCATCCCCTCCATTAGTCTCTGTGGTTTTGACTATTATGAACATTTAATATAAATGAAATCAAACAATATGTTACTTTTTGTGTCTAGCTTCTTCAAGGTAACATAATGATTTCAAGATTTATCCACACTGGAGCATTTATCAGTACTCCTTATTTATGACTGAATAATATTCCATTATATATGTATATATATATATATTACTTTTATTTTTTCATTCATCAGCTAATGCACATTTGGGTTGTTTTTACTCTATTTATGAATAATGCTGTTGTGAATATTCACTTATGACATGTGGCCATATTTTTCCCCCTTGGACTATACCTACTAGTGGAATTGATGGATCATATGGAAACTTTAAGTCTTTAAGGAACTGCCAAACTGTCTATCAAAGAAGCTGCATGTATTAATTTGGATCCTCACCAGCATTATATGAAGATTACTAATTCTCCACATATTTGTGGATAATTTTTCTTGTCTTTTTCAGTGCAGCCATCTTACTAGATATGAAATGGGTATGTCATTGTGGTTCTGCCTCATTCTTTCATGAATAAAGATGTTAAACATCTTCACGTGTTTTTACTAACCATGGTGTATCTTCTTTACAGAAATGTCTACTCAAATCCTTTGCTCATTTTTGAACTGGATTATTTATCTTTTCTACTCATTCCTAAAAGGTTTTATTATATTCAAGACACAAAATCTTAGTAAGCAGGTGTTTTGAATTTAATGATGTCAAATTTCTTTGTGTATCTCATGTGGTTTTATTGTATTTTTTTTCATTTTAAAAATTTATTTAAAAGAAAATGCTCCTATACCATAAAGAAATACTCTTATATTATTGTCTACTACAATGGATTTTGGCAAACTTATTCTGTAAATGACCAGATGGTAAAGACATGTATGTCTTTATGGGCTATATAATCTCTATCATAACTAGCAAACTTTGCCATTATAGCATGAAAGCAATCATAAACATACATAAATGAATGGACTGGCTCTATTACAATAAACATTATTCACAAAAAGAAGCAGCTGATTTGGCCACTGGACCTATCTGTAGGTAAGTCTGTTGTAAAACTTGCAATATCCACATGTAGGTCTATGATCCATCTCAATTTGACTTTTATGTATGATTTGGAATAAGTATTAAGGTCTATTTTCTTCCACGTGAACATTGAATTTCTTAAACATAATTTATTAAAAAGACTATTCTTTCCCTCAGTTAATTACAATAGAATCTTAGGTCTAAATCAAGAGACTACATTTGTGGGCCTATTTCTGCACTCCCTTTTCTGTACCACCAACCTACCTGTCAATCCTTTCATCTCTACCACACTACATTAATCATTATAAGCAGAGTTAGTCTCCAAATCTAACAGTAGAGGTCCCCCAATTTTGTTTTTTCTTTCAAGATTGTATTTGCTATTCATTTCTTTTGCATTTTGAAATAAATATTACAAGTTTATAAATTTATATACCCACACTGCAGAGATTTAAAATTACATTTCAATCATAGAAGAATCGATATCATAACACTATCATGCTTTCCAAGTAATACATAAACATGCTTTTGATTTAAATATTTATTCAAGTGTTTTTTCAATGTATCTAATATAATGGTATGTCCTATTTTTATTAGATTTATTCCTACATACTTTATAATTTTTCTTGTGATTTTAAATGGAATTTTTGTGGTGGATGATTGCCGTATTAGTTAAAATGCTGGCTGAGACATTCACATCCCATAAAAAAGTACCTGGTTTTCAATTCTAGCTTCTCTGCTCGGATTCCAGTTGTTTACTGATGCACACTCTGTGAGACAGTCATGGTGGCTCAGGTATTGGGTTCCTGCCACCAATGTGGAAGACTTGGATTGTATTCTCAGTTCTTGTTTTGGCCTAGTCATATCCCTGGCTATTGCAGCATTTGGGGAGTGACCCAGTAGATAAAAACTCTCTCACTCTTTGTCCTATACCCACTTTCTCTCTCTTTTCCTCAAATAAAATAAAGAGTAAATAAATGTTCAAAGAATGGCTGGCGCCGCGGCTCACTAGGCTAATCCTCCGCCTTGCGGCGCCAGCACACCGGGTTCTAGTCCCAGTCGGGGCGCCAGATTCTGTCCTGGTTGCCCCTCTTCCAGGCCAGCTCTCTGCTGTGGCCAGGGAGTGCAGTGGAGGATGGCCCTATTGCTTGGGCCCTGCACCCCATGGGAGACCAGGAGAAGCACCTGGCTCCTGCCATCGATCAGCGCGGTGCTCCGGCCACAGCGCTCCAGCTGCGGTGGCCATTGGAGGGTGAACCAACGGCAAAAGGAAGACCTTTCTCTCTCTCTCTCTCTCACTGTCCACTCTGCCTGTCAAAAAAAAGACTAAAAAAAAGACTTAAAAAAAGGAATAGCCAATATAACTTTTAAAATACTTCTTCAAAACATGTATTAATTTACATGTTAATTAATATTAATTATGTGTTGATGTTAATTAATAAATATTAAAGTCAGTTTCATTCCCTTAGCTGATCTCTGTGGGCAAGCAGGTGAATCCTTTTAAGTGTTTCCTTTTGCATTTACTACCACATGCAAAATACATAAGGTTATGTGTGGTAAGTTAATGAAAAGATGAGACTCTGAGCTCCTAAATTAATTCATTAGCCGAATATTCATGAAATATATTTTTCTCTCGATGCACACACATAATTAATATTAGCATTGGTGGCAGGAAGTTACATTTGTATGGGAAGAATACAACAATCAACATGGAAAAAAGTCCAAGAGAATTCCTTCAGCAGGATTTGCTATTTCACCATTTATTGCAAAAAATCATATCTTCAGGACACCAAAGAGAAACTTTCCGTTATTCAAATATTTCTTAATTGCTGCATGTCTTACATACTTGATCTTAGCCAAAAGGCCGAGAAGATATGCATGTCTTAAACAATAGGTACATTGTATGAAATACGTATTTTATTTTCTCCACAAGTATGAAAAGCAACAGAGTTTGTTGAAGGCCAGTCATGTGTCAAGTACTATGTCAAGTCCCTAAGAAGAATTGTTGTGGCCATAAAAAATGCTGCAAAATCATCCCCAAATTAGGTAGCTTAAAAACAACAATCATTTTGTTTCATGAATCTGTGGATCAGTAAGGCATTTGTTGATCAAGGCAGTTTTTCTAATGTTAAACTGGTCTTTCCCATGGATCTAGAGATTTGCTAGGAGTTGTCTGATGTTGGCTGGACCTGGTAAGGTGGTTTATCCTGTTCCAGTGTATTTTCTCCTTCTCCAACAACCAGAATAGCCCAGGGATATTCTATTTTTATGGATGGGAAAGGAACAAAAGTGAAAACTGAATAATTCAAAAGCTTTTACAAATTTTTGTCACATTATGTGCTATAGCTTGCCATTCACCAAAGCAAGCTATATGGCTACAGTCAAAGCCAAGCACTGGGGAAATACATTGTGTATCTTCAATGGGAGAAACTGTGATGTCATCACAAAGGGCACAGATAAAGCAAGGGGTTTAGAAGTAGGCCACTAGTGAAATCTGAAATAGACCCAATGTAATTTAATCCTCAGTTCATCCTCATAAGAGACCATTAGTATAAGGGGCTGGCGCTGTGGCGCAGTAGGTTAATCCTTTTCCTGCAGCGCTGGCATCCTATATGGGCTCCAGTTCTAGTCCCAGCAGCTCCTCTTCCAATCCAGCTCTCTGCTATGGCCTGGGAAAGCAGTGGAAGATGGCTTAAGTCCCTGGGCTCCTGCTCTCATTTGGGAGACTGGAAGAAGCTCCTTGCTCCTGGCTTCAGAATAGTCCAGTTCCATCCATTGTGGCCATCTGGAGAGTGACCCAATGGATGGAAGACCTCTCACCCTCTCACTGTCTGTAACTCCACCTCTCAAATAAATAAATAGAATCTTTTTTTTTTTTTTAAAAAAGCTCCTATTAGTATTTTCATATTACAGGGAACTGGAACATAGAGAAGTTAAATGACTTTCCCCAATTCATGAGAGTTATATGTTATAGACATAATGCCAAAGTTTATTGTTTTTGTTGTTCCTATACGTGATTTCTTATTCATTTAGTTTATAAATTTGAAACTGAAAAAGAAGTCTGCGAATTTATATGAAAATGTAATTGCAGATCAACAATAAAGCCATAATAGGGGTTGGCATCAGGGCATACTGAATTGAGCCACTATTTGCAATACCAACATCCCATGCCACAGTGCCAGTTTGTATCCCCACTACTCTGCTTCTGATCCAGCTCTTCGTTAATGCACCCAACAAAGTAGCAGAAGATGGCCCAAGTACCTGGGCCCCTGCCATCCAAATGGAAGACCTGGATGGAGTTTGAGGGTCCAGGCTTTAGTCTGGCCCAGACCAAAGGGGCCGTGTGGGAGGTGAACCAGCAGTTGGAAGATCTCTGTATATAACTCGGCCTTTCAAATAACTAAATAAATCTTTCAAAAATAAATAAAAATCCATATAGAAAAACCATAACCATGTAGAAATTGATAAAAATAATACCCACTTGATTGAAACAGTAAAGTTTTAAGTTGCTTATAAATTTATTATCTCTGTCTGTGACAACATGACTTTCTTCTTTTAAATATCGCTTATAATACCCAATGGTGAAGAGACATATGATCTTTATTTCCCTCTGATTCTACACTTCTGGATGGTGAGGAAGTAAGTCATGAAACCATACTCACTATAACTGTCCATAGCCAAAGACATATTTTGATATGGCATATCATGTGGCCTGTTTTCTTAATAACATATGCTAATGATAATAATTGCATCATTTGCAGAGATAAACAATAAGATATTTGACTCTTCTATCTTTAAAATCAAACAAACAGCAGCATACTTTCCCTGCCATTCTATCAAATTTGTATGGTATCTTTTATCTTTCTTTGTCCATTCAGTGCCAGTCCATATTTCTGCTGTCACTCTCTACATGTTCTCTTATTAAGACCTAACTTCCTTAATGACAGTTCTGCTGAGACTTACTCTCTCCGATGCTTTTTTCTTCAATCGCCAGCTATTTTCAGCAATCCTCATTCTCTTGCCAGCTCCGTTTTATTTTCATACATTTATTTTCATTTTATTTTTGGAATGGGGAGGGGGAGAGAGAGAGAGAGAGAGAGAGAGAGAGAGAGAGAGAGAGAGGTTTTCCACCCTCTGGTTCACTCCCCAAATGCCCACACAGCCAGGGTTGGACTAGACTGAAACCAGAAGCCAGGAACTCTTCTGTCAATTGAAACTATATTTGGTAGAAGTGTAATTATTCTAAAATGTGGGCACTGGAGCCCATCTCCCTGAATTCAAATCACTGACTTCCACTTCAAAATGCTGTGACCTTGAGAAAGTCAATGAACATCTTCATGCTTCAACTTTCTTATTTATAAAATGGGAGGGATTATGGTACCATAGTACCCACATCATATGGTTTTCAAGAACATTAAATGAGCCAGTATATTGTAGTACTTTGAAAAGTATACACAATAATACACAATTGAAACTCTTTGTGATGGGGCTGCCACTGTGGTGTAGCAGGTAAGGCTACTGCCTGCAGTGCCAGCATCGCATATGGGCACCGGTTCGAGTCCTGATTGCACCACTTCCAATCAAGCTCTGTGCTATGGCCTGGGAAAGCAGTGGAAGACAGCCAAAATCCTTGGGCCCCTGCACCCATGGGAGAGACCAGGAAGAAGCTCCTGGCTCCTGGCTTTGGATCGGCCCAGCTCCTTCGTTTGCAGCCAACTGGGGAGTGAACCAGTGTATAGAAGACCTCTCTCTCTGTCTCTACCTCTCTGTAGCTCTGTCTTTCATATAAATAAATAAATCTTAAAAAAAAAACTCTCTGTGATAATACTACATTGCCCTATTTTCTTTTTATTGTTTTTAAAGTTTTTTTTAAATTATACAAGTTTTATTTCTTTCATGTACATAGATTTAGAAACATTGTGATATTACTCCATTTTAATATATTAATTTTAATTCTTCTCCCAATCCCTCTTTCTTTGTGTTTCCCATTTATTATCATACTTCTCTTCTAAACAGTAAGCTTTCAAATCTGTTTCTAGACTAACCACTCTCCAAACATCACTCCCTGTTTCAATTAAACACAATTTTCTCTTAATCAGTTTTCTGCTGAAAAATAGAAAAAAATTCATTGGTCTCATCACTGAATCTTCTTAAATAGTTTAAGACACTTTTCATGCCTTAGCCGCCTTCTTACTAAGCTAAGTAACTGCATTCCCCTCAACTATTCCTTGAAGAGTCTATTTTTCCATTTCTTTGAAATTATTGTATCCTTCTGTATCCTCCCCATCCCTATATTCTTTTACAATATGAAAATTCACTCTTCATAATACTCAAAAATGTTTTGACTAATATTGTGTACAATGAAAGCATATTTTAACCTTGGGAGTTAATCCCCTACTAAGTTCCAATATTCAGTTTGTGGGTAAGAATAGAACTTTCCTACTCTGCTTGATTCTAGCTGGGTCTGTTCTAAAGGATAAGAAGGTAAAATTAATATAATTCAAATTACATTATCATGATCTCAATTGAAGTTGTGAGTTTTATGCACAGCAATTTGCCACTATTAATTCACAGGATATACTTTTTGAAGGGATCTAAATAGAATAGAGTCCAATATTGGGCATATCTAGCCTTATTCCATATCCCAGAAAGTCTACTGCATCAGTTCCAATGAGTATATACCAAAGATCATTCTTCTCTAGAAAAAAACAAAACACAGAAGCATAGTGGGTATAGGAATCAGTAAAAAAGGAGAATCTGATGTCTTATTTTTGAATAAGAATTACCACAGTCAACTTAAAAATAGATATGTACATTGCTGATACTTTATATTACAGCCATGGGCATGAACTTGTATTCTAAGCATTCCCATAGCAAATTTCCTTTAATTGGTCAGCTTTAACCCACTATCCCAAGGAACATCTTTTCTCATTGTGACTTTGAAGAATTCAGCAACTGTGTAGCATTTGCAAATACACTAAAAACAGTCATAGTACATAACTCTATTGTTTATAAATTGATAGTAAAGAACCTATAGGGATACAGAATGTTGCAAGTCTCCAAACTTCCTTGGGGCTATAGGGAAGTTTCAAAAGTACTTATATAAAGCAGATTGCAGACATTAAGTAGATATTGACTTGTGTTGAAGGCAGTAACAGGACTGTATTGAACTGTGAGATAAATATTGATCCAAGATCAGACCAATATTTACCCTGAGGAACAATGCAACTTGGTGTTCACCAAAAACCCATGTTAATGTATGTGTTTCTATATGCATTCCATTACCAGAATTAAATGTGAGAATTTTTATATGCTTCTATTTTTACATCTGAGAACTATTTACAACTCCACAAAGTAGATAACATTTTCTGTTTTATTTCTGTAATTATACTTACTTCCTATTTATTAATCTAAATAAAGAACCCAAAAATATAAATTATTAATTTTGTTACAATCATCTTTGTGCCTTCATCCTGGAAATCTTACAACTTGCTGTAACTGAGAGTAAGGATTAGAGAAAATGAAACTTTGAAGAGAGAAGACTCAAGTTAAAATTGTGGTCACACCATATACTAAATATTTGGCCTTGAGAAAGTTTCAATCTCTCTGAGGCCCAAGTATGTAAAGAAGGACATTAATGCCTGAATCATCAGGTTGTTCAGATAAAATTCCAATGCAGTTGCCAGTATATTCCCCACTGCCTCTTTACACTCAAATGTCTTGAAAGAAAGAGTTTCCTAAATTCATTTTTAGTTCCTATCTTCTTCCTTATCTTTCAACCCAGAGCAATCTATCTCTGTACATACTAGTAAATTATACCTGCTCTTCAGTTATCATGTACTTCTTCATTTGTAAGTTCAATGAATTCTCAATTCTCAAATTATTTGACTTTTTGACATTATTTCTCATTTGCTTCTTAATTAAAAGATATTTATTCCTTTAATTCTAAGCCTCTGTGTTCTACTGGATTTCCATTTATCATTCTATGGTGTCATTTATTTTTCCAGTATATTTTGAGAGGTCATCTTCTCCCACCCGGTCCTTAAAGTTTGCTTTTTTCATTAATCTGTACTAAGTACTCTTTTTGTGGAAACTCTCCCTGTGTGCTCACACTCAGTCCCTCTGGTTGACCATAACCACCTATGATATGTTGGATCCCAAATCTATAAGTCATTCATTAATTCAAAAACTAATATATACTATATACTGCCAACCCAGATCTTGATTGTCAGACATGTTTATCATATTGCTGACAATGGAGTTCATCATTTTCCTAATCACAACTGATCTCTTTCCTTGTGTGCCTTAATCAGCAGTTTCCCAAGCCAAAAATGTGCGTCTCTTCCTTCATTTCAGCCACTTTCTGATATCCTACACTCAACTTGCTACCTATCCAATTGGTCTTACTTCTTTGAATCAAAAGAGGGAAGGAACTAGGTAAATAACTAGAAGATCATTTCAGTGGAGAGCAAAAGATTGAACTCTAGGAACAGCAAGGCAGCCAGTGGTCTGAAAAATGTTGCTTCGAAATGCTATCAGGGAAAAGTAATAGGAAGTAAAGTCAGAAAGGTAGTGGAGGACCTCTCACTTGAGGTCTTTACTCCAATGTCACATAATCGGAGAGGTCTTCCACGACTATCCCTAGATAAATTACTGTTCTCTATTTTTACACTCCACACTTTCCTATATTCTACTTTATATTATCCACAGAATGTATTAAGTATATTTGTTACTAATCTTCATTTATTTTCCCATCTTCTCTAGTAGTAGATTGTAATTGCTAGTAGACTGAATAACTTGTTTAACTCATTTACTGATGTGGCTGGCACCAATGCCCAGAGAAGTACATAGAACACAGTAACAACTCAATAACTACTGATTGAATGGGTATGTAAGATAACTAGAGTATAGTATGTGCTCAATTTATTGTAGCATTATTATTTGTGAATAGCTAAAATATTTTGAAAAGTAAAATGTCATCTAAATGCTGAACTAGGAAATGAGAAGTACAAGGTGCTTTATTAATTTACTACAGATAAATGTGGATAAGAAAACATATTGTATCCACTATAGCTCCAGGATATACGATATACACACTTCTGTTGTCCATCTCATACAAGTATAGGACAGTGGATATCAGGTCATAGTTGTCAGTGGTGGCTTGGGAGTGCCAGTAATATGTAAATTATTCTTTGATTCTCTGTTATGGTGTAACACTAAATAGTGTCGGACTAAATTTAGTCTTACTAAATCTAACTACTTGCTGCCTGGCCGCATGCTCCTCAGTAGCCTTTGGTCTAGCACCTTTCACAATGCCCACCCCTAAGGCTTTGCCACTCCATGACAATAGCTCAGCACATTACCTGGTATAAACTTGATTCTATTAAAGGAGTGGAGTACAAAATAGATTAATTTCAAAAAAGCTTCATTGCCTTGGGAAACTGAGCACTATGCCTTAACAAAATGTTTATATTAAGTAAAAAAAAATATGTACTGTAGGAAAATAGTCTAGCTTTCTGATAAACATTATAGGACTGTATGGTTGAAGGTTTCTCTAAGGAAAACAACCATAAGTTATTGTAAATAGCTCACTCAAGTTAGCTGTGTGTAGGAGCTGGTTCCCCAAAGCTTTAAGATTATTGGGGGCATCAATAAGGCAAAAGCAAATGTTAGAAGCAATAGATCCCTTTTACACTTGGGATCTAAGACTCAGCTTTGAGTAGTAGATTATAAACCAAAGCTGAGAAGAGGTCACAGAAAAATGGTCCTGGTGGTATTTAGCTACTGTGTATAAACTAAAGCAGCAACAAAATTAGAGCAGTATGTATTCTTTGAAAGTATTTAAGTCTACAGGAAGGCACATACAGGATGCAATGAACTTGTCTTTTCAGTGAAATTTAAGATTATAAGCAGGAGTTAATTTTAAATAAGGGGCACAGAAACTTGTACTAAGGGCAGGAGGTCAAAGGAGTAAATCTTAAAGCCAGGACTAAAATAGACACGGAAACCCAAGGAGATAGATGTACAGATGTAAACAGGTACATTCTCAGAACAAGAAAGCCAGGCCTTTCAGTAAGCCCAGAGTCTCCCAAATTCCATCACATGAAATTTCATTTCAATCAGATAATTTCTTTACTGAAATAAAGATTTATTTTTGAAGAGAGCTACATTGTAACTGGCCAGTTTCACTTGCTTTTTATAGAGGGTGGCCAGACTATATGGATTAAACACTGTTATTAAATTCCAGCTACATACTAATGTTAGACCTAGCTTCCTAGATTGAAAATTACTTTTGCCTTTCTGTTAAAGGGACACTGACCATTTTTAGAGTATTATTAATGAACAAACTGGCACCAAACTAAGATTTCTCATTAATGTAATCAGAATAACTGAATGAACATTGAAAAGAAATTAACTTTCACTTTATGAGTCATCTATTATTTGACTGTGTTCCAACAGTACTAACTACATTTAGGAAAACAAAGTTAAATAGGTAACTATTTGGAAGCCATGGACTAAAAGAACAAAACAAGAGTAAAAATGGAGGATGAACCATCAGGGACTGGGATATAATAGTCACTGAAGATATCAGAACTTATCAGTCACGTTGTTTTAAGCTATGCCAAGGTTTAAAATAAATTTTATCAGGCCGGCACCGCAGCTCACTACGCCTGCGACACCGGCACCCGGGGCTCTAGTCCCGGTTGAGGCGCCGGATTCTGTCCCTGTTGCTCCTTTTCTTGTCCAGCTCTCTGCTGTGGCCCGGGAAGGCAGTGGAGGATGGCCCAAGTCCTTGGGTCCTGCACCCCATGGGAGACCAGGAGAAGCACCTGGCTCCTGGCTTCGGATCAGTGCAGTGTGCCAGCCGCAGCGCGCCGGCCGCAGCGCACTGGCCACAGCGGCCATTGCGGGGGTGAACCAACAGAAAAGGAAGACCTTTCTCTCTGTCTGTCTCTCTCACTGTCTGCTCTGCCTGTCAAAAAATAAAAAATAAATAAATTGTATCGGCTTAGCCATGAGCAATATTTTTTTGTATCCATAATCCCATCAGTGACCATAGCAGCTTCTGACTCTGTGCCTTACACTATAAGACGTAAGTGGAAAGAACAGCCCTGTTTCATTCTCTATTTTAAAAAAGTGATTTATTTTTATTTATTTGAAAGGGAGAGAAAGAAGATGGTGAGCTTCCAGCTGTTGGTCCTCAAATGCCCACTATATTCAAGGTAGAGTCAGGCCAAAGCCAGGAGATCCCAGAACATAATCTTGGTCTCTCATGTGCATGCCAGAGACTCAAGTGCTTCAGGCATCATCTGCTACCTCCCAAGGTATGCATCAGCAAGAAGCTGCATCAGAAGCAGAGCGGAAACGTGATCCTAGACAGTCCATTATGGGATGCAGTCACCACAAGTGGTGTTTAAACCTGCTGCACCAGCCGGCGCCATGGCTCAATAGGCTAATCCTCTGCCTGTGGTGCCGGCACCCAGGGTTCTAGTCCTGGTTGGGGCGCCGGATTCTGTCCTGGTTGCCCCTCTTCCAGGCCAGCTCTCTGCTGTGGCCAGGGTGTGCAGTGGAGGATGGCCCAAGTGCTTGGGCCCTGCACCCCATGGGAGACCAGGAAAAGCACCTGGCTCCTGCCATCGGATCAGCGCGGTGCGCCGGCCGCGGCGGCCATTGGAGGGTGAACCAACACAAAGGAAGACCTTTCTCTCTGTCTCTCTCTCTCACTGTCCACTCTGCCTATCTAAATAAATAAATAAATAAACCTGCTTTACCACAATGCTCATCCCTTCATTCCACTCTCTTAAAGTTTTACATCAAATATGGCCCATATCATTTCTCTCAGACATCTTGGCTAAAGAAAGTGACATGGCCAACCTTCACATCAGTGTAGCAGGGAAGACACTCCACGTGGAAATGCTGGAGGTCACATATCCTCCGGTTGGAATGTATAATCGTCTGTGAAAGGAGTGGCAACAGGGAACAACAATACCATCTACCACAAGGCCTACACTAGCAAAGACCAAGGGCTGATATAATTGTCACTATCATGTATTGAGTGCTTATTGTATGCTTATCCCCCTTCAAGGGCTCTGCACACATTTTTCTCACTAACTTCCTCAATAGTCATATGAAGAAGTAATTCTTATCCCTCCTGGAGGCTGGTGTGAAGGATTATATGTAATAGTTATTTGTGATGTAGCTATTTAAGGTAGCATCAATTTTATGACAGCTATTGGCTAGAGAAGCAGCTATGTAGTATCAAGACATAGAGCACAAGACAGAAATTCTGGAAGAATTCATTTATGAAGTACACAAGAGACAATATACTAAACCTGATATTCTGAAGCAGCAAATTAGGGAGATGAGTGGAACATGACATAATAATTTGAGTATGGAAAATATTTTCTAACTTTTTGTTACTTTGTTTGTTTAGTTACAACTCAATGAATCCGTGAGTTAGAGTTTTGTTTTATTTTTCTTAATATGAACAGAATAGAATTCATGCATTCCATAGGTACAGTTCCAAGAAGACAACCACACTTCCCTCACTACCCACTCTTCCAATCTCCCTTCCTTCCACCCTCCCCCCATTCATCAGTCTATTCAAAGATATAGTTTTTAAATATTTATTTATTTGTTTGAAAATCAGAGATACACAGAGAGAGAAAGAGAGGCGGGGGGGGGCGGTCTTCCATTGGCTGATTCACTCCTCAACTGGCCACAACAGCTGGAGCTGCGCTGATCCGAAGCCAGGAGCCAGGAGATTCTTCCAGGTCTCCCACACAGGTGCAGGGGCCCAAGGATTTGAGTCATCTTCTACTGCTTTCCCAGGCCACAGAAGAGAGCTGGATTGAATGTGGAACAGCCAGGACTTGGACCAGCATCCATATGGGATGCCAGCACTGCAGGCAGCGGATTTATCCACTACACCACAGCTCCAGCCCCTAAATATATAATTTCAATCCATTCAATAATCACAGGCTTAATTCACCATGAAGCAAAATATTCAACAAGTTAAAAGTAGAAAGACCACAATACTACAGGAGTATAAATAGCTGCTAAAAATAATCATCACCTGCCACATATCATTGAAAACATATTTTCTCTTTGATATGGCTTATTTCACTAAGCATAATGGTTTCCAGTTGCATCCATTTTGTTGCAAATGACAGGTTTTGGCTGAGTAGTATTCCATAGTGTGCATGTATGTGTGTGTGTGTGTATATATATATATATATATATATATAACATTTTCTTTATCTAGTCATCAGTTGACAGACATCTGGGTTGATTCCATACCTTAGGTACTGTGAATTGTGCTGCAATATACATAGGAGAACAAATAACTCTTTCATATGCTTATTTCATTTTCAGGAGTGGGATGGCTGAGTCAGATGGTAGATCGGTTTTCAGATCTCTGAGTAATCTCCATACTATCTTTCATAATGGTTGTACTAATGTACATTCCCACCAGTAGTGCATTAGGGTACCTTTTTCCTCACACCCTCACCAGCATTTTCTGTTTTTGCTTTTTGGTTGATAGCCATTCTAACTGGGGTGTGGTTTTGATTTACATTTACATTTTCCTGATGGTTAGTGATTCTGAGCATTTTTTTCATGTGTCTGTTGGTCATTTGTATTTCATCCTTTGAAAAATACCTGTTCAAGTCCTTTGCCCATTTCTTAACTGGTTTGTTTGTTTTGTTGTTGTTGAGTTTCTTGAGCTCTTTGCACATTGATATTAAACCTTTATCAGTTGCATAGTCTGCAAATATTTTTTCCTATGCTGTCAATTTCCTTTTAACTTTGCTGAGTGTTTCCTTTGCAGTGTAGAAATTCCTAAGCTTGATGTAATCTCATTTGTCTATTTTTATCTTTCTTAAATTTTTTATTTATTTGAAAGGCAGAGTTAAACAGAGAGAAAGAGGCAAAGGCAGAGAGAAAGACAGACAGACGGACAGAAAAATCTTTATCTGCTGGATCACTCCCCAAATGGCCACAAAGGCCAGAATTGGGCCAAACAAAAGCCAGGAGCCAGGGTTTTCTTCTGAGTCTCCCATGTGAGTGCAGGGGCTCAAGCACTTGGGCCATCCTTTGGTGTTTTTCAGGCATATTAGCAGGAAGCTGGCTTGGAAGTAGAGCAGCAGGGACATGAACCAGTACCCACACAGGATGCCGGTATTGCAGGTAGTGGCTTTACCAGCTACACCACAAGGCTTGACCCTATTTTTGTCTCTTTCAGCTGTGTTTCTGGGGTCTTTTCTAATAAGTCTTTGCCTATTCTAATGTCTTGCATAGTTTTCCTGATATTTCCCTCTAGTAATTTGATAGTATCAGGTCATAGATTTAGATTCTTTGTCTACTTTGAGTTGACTTTTGTATAAAGTGTAAGGTAAGCATCTTCTTTCCACTTCTGCCAATGTAGATCCAATTTTTCCAGCACCATTGGTTGAGAAGACTGTCCCTGGCCGGTGCCATGGCTCACTAGGCTAATGCTGCACCTGCGGCACCAGCACTCCGGGTTCTAGTCCCAGTTGGGGTGCCAGTTCTGTCCCCGTTGCCCCTCTTCCAGTCCAGCTCTCTGCTGTGGCCAGGGAGTGCAGTGGAGGATGGCCCAAGTGCTTGGGCCTGCACCCGCATGGGAGACCAGGAGGAAGCACCTGGCTCCTGCCTTCGGACCAGCACAGCATGCCGGCTGTGGTGGCCATTTGGGGGAGTGAACCAACGGAAGGAGGACCTTTCTCTCTGTCTCTCTCTCTGTCTAACTGCCTGTCAAAAAAAAAAAAAAAAGACAAGACTGTCCCTTCTCGAGGGACTGATTTTAGCTGGTTCATCAAAGATCAATTGGTTGTAGGTGCGTGGATTCATTCCTGGGGTTTCTATTCTGTTCCATTGGTCTGCATGTCTATTTTTGTGCCAGTTTGTGCCAGTAATAAGCTGTTTAGATTATAACTGCCCTGTAGTATTTACATCCAGTTTCTCTTCAAATAATTTTCTTTTAGTTAAGTATATTATTAAATCATACTTTACTGTATTGTTTCTTTACTTCATCTTCGTATCCTTTGCCAGTTTCTTATAATTAATGCAGTTTATGAATTATTATATGCTTTAATTCTTTTGTACCCTATTCACTTTATTGCTTTCATAATTTGTGTCTTTATCCTTCTTTGTCTTATTATTTTTAGTTAATTCAATAATTGTGAAATAGTTTCTTTGCAATCATGTTGTCTATTTATTAGTCCTCTATATGACATTAGTATTTCTTTAAAGTTTTATTTTTAACTTATTTGAACATTTATATCATGCTTTGTAACAGTAGGTTATCATTTTATAGTTGATTGTATAACACATTTAAGTAATTGGAATGCAGTAAAGGTAGGCTTATATTTTACAGCTGAATCCATTTCTTGTAAGGTAGGATAGGCATCTGAGATGATGTTCAAGGACTCTGCCAGCTCCACTGTGAATCATAGGCTAGGAAAAATATGATTGGATGGGCTGACAACAATGATGACTGAATAAAATATTGTGCCTGAAATTCCTCATTGGCTAAAAGGTAAACAGACTTTCACAATTCCACTTATTAATAGATAAGGTGCTTCTAATACACACTTTCAGACTGAATCTAATCCTACAAAAGATTGGATGAGGCTGAAACCATAGGTAGTACTTTATTACTTTCTGTAGAAACAAAATGACAACAAGCCTGTAGTTTTTGCACATTTGTTCACTTGTAGACACGGTTTCTATACTTGTGTTTCACAATTTCAAGCCTGAACAGACAAAAGATGGAGAGACTAACATTTGTTTGCCAAATTTTTATTTAGTCAAATCTGCACATTCTAGTACATAAGTTTCTACTATCAACATTATTTCTCAAAACAAAAGATATTCTAATATTAAAAGTATGAGGGAATTGTCTCAGAACAAAAGAGCATTAAACAATTTTCTTTCTTTGAAACTCAGTATATACCCCTTACTTTCTCCTTTTGTCATATATCAATATAAACAGAACCACAGGTAATCACCAGCCCATAGACTAATATCTTAGATTCATTGCTACAAGTTTTATATTGCTATCATTGAGATAACAGAAAATTATATGTTCCAACCACTTTAACTTAGTCTTTTTTTAGAATTCCCTACACAGTGTTACCTTTGTATATTGGCCTCTCAGCTTTTATAAGCAATCTTATAAAATATTCTGCATTTACCTTTAAAAGTGTTCATTTTTCATTGTGCTGTGCAATGAACGACATGATAAAATTTAGTCATTTAGAAACTGTCTTCCCTGAGGAGGTGATATGGGTTTGATATGGGTTTTCCTTTTCATAAAATTATAACTTATTTTGTTCTGGCTTCTAAAAAGCTCAAAGCCACCATTGCAGTTCCAATGCATACATTCTATTAGCACACATACCTTTTCCTTTTTCCTTGGTTTATAGCTTATATTTCTAGTTTCCTCTCCTGTTGTAATTGCTATGTTATAAACCCTCTCAATGTCTTTCTATATATATATATGAGTTACATATTAGCGTAAAATAACTAATAGTCTCATTACTTATTCATTTCCATATTCTGATTTCTCCTTTGTAAGTTTTTTGAGTGCAAGACCCATGTTGGATTCATCTTTGTATTTTTAATAGTGTTTAACATCTAGCAGACAGACTCAAAACATATTTGCTAAATGACTCACTGGCTAGGTGGTTAAATCGGATTTGATATCCCTCACCTGCATAGATGAATAATTTTATTCTGTGTTGACTATTTTAGGAACCATATGAAATAGAAAAATGTGTGTAAGAGTTAATGCAGGAAATCACTAAGTCTTCAAATGTCTAGTTTTAAAATAAAGTCCTATTTTCAGTTGCTGGAAAACTATTAATGATTTTTTAAAGATAACATCAGTATATCTGCCACATGCAAAACTTTGAAAGAATTGCTATACTTGTACTTTGAGATGTCTCTTCCCACACTGAAATGTTGAAATGATATTTGTAATGTTGCCAGGTTTCATTTTACTTGATTCATGTGACACTCTGTCAGCTTAACTAGAATACCTGGCTTTATCACATATTTCCTTCAAGATTGTCATACCACATTCATTCTTACTAGCTTCCTCATCTTTAACCCACTTTTATTCCATATCCCACATTGTAGCAGTGTCCTGTTTTAGACACAAATTCTTCATTGTGAATCAGTTAGAAGAGTTACCCCTGGTTTTTCTTTCTTTCTTTCTTTTTTTTTTTTTTTTTTTGAAATAGGTTGATCACAGTTTTTCAAGGTGTCTACAAATTACCCAGCAGACTCATAAGTATATTGCTCTTAATTAAACGCTACTTTCAATGACTAGTGCAGATCACCTTCAAAGCACTCTCCCAGCACTTACCTAAGATGTCATGGTCCGTGCAGCTCCCTGAATCATGAATGATGGAACTGTTGGTAAGTGTAGGGCCCTAGAAGAAGGTAAACTAAATAAATTTTTCACATAGTTTTACATTTGAAATACAGAAAGGTTTTTATCTAAAAATACATAATAGTACTAGAAAATGAATTGTTTGCATCACAGAAGACAGAACTTAGAAACAACATATTTGACTGTTAATGAAGATCTTATTATATGTGAATACATTTGAGACCATGACTAAAAAGCAAAAAACCATTGCAATGAAATTTCTACATAAAATAAAGACATGCCTGAAGACAGTTCAAGGATGGCATGACATACTTTGGGAAGGAAGTAAATGAATTCAAAAGACATGGCTCAGGTATTTCTGCAATTTAGAACCCAGAAGACTGGATGAAGATTCACAACTAACCACTGACACAAAAGTGTCCTCTTCACATCAGAAATGATGCTGTTCTTTATATCTATTAAGTCTATACACTGGTTCTCCTAATGTAAAAATCAAGGCTATTTTCATCTACTATTATTGAGTTGTACATCTTGTCATAATAAATAGAGTACAGTGAACCAAAAATCTCTAGGTGAATTAATTGCTCCCAGAAATGACTATCTTTTAGTGCTAGAAGCTAGGGGAGAACTGGGGGCAGTAGAAAATGTTCAAAGTAACACATTGCCATTTAAGAGATTCAGCATCGTTTACCGGCAGAAGTATTAAGATTTGCCAGCAGTCAGACTTTGCATTTGGCCTTTCAACATGACTGAAATTTAAGCCAAAATGTTGGGGTACAGCTTATAGAACCATACGACTCTGAAGCTGTTCAGAAATAACCTTTGCTTGCAGTACCCACTCACTCATAGATAGCACAGATAATGTTCTGGGGTTGCATGGGACAATTATTTCACAACTGGATTACAGCTTTCGACCTTTTTAAATTAACTACATATGTCTATTAGGCAAATACAGTGTCATATTTTGGAAAAGATGTCCTTGTATAAGATTATTCACTTCTAACTACATTGTGATCTACAAGTGCTCAACAGAAACCACTGCTGTTGTCTCAAGGCAGTGTCTGTCAATCCGATTTAATCATCATAAAGATCGTTCTCTGACAACAAGGACCAGGGTTTAGTATAGCAGACATCTTGAAGGGAGGTTTCTTAGTTGGGAAGTAGAAGATCTGTGCCCAGGGGTCGCTTCATTATATCTATTTAACATTTCTTAATATAAATCCAAAATTTCTGCTACCTTTCATGATACCATAGAGAGATGATTTTTAAAATTATAAGTGAATGCTTTAGCTGTGAAATTATAACCCACAGGACTGTGAAAATACTTACTTTAAAACTTAGCACAATACTAGGTGCCCACTGGGGATTCAATAATGGTCACTCAATAAATAAAACATGGTGATGATCATATCACTTTAGGTGCAAAAGGTTGTAAACCATGTTACTTTCAGCACTTAGCATTGTTGAATAACTCTGAATTTTGCAAAATGCTTACCTAAACCTGATCAAAACTCACTCAGTAACTTGTGGCAAATGCCCCTTGAATATCTTAAATTGTTAATGTGTATCACGACCATATTTTACTGCTAAATGACACTGGGAAGTTTTCTTCAGTAGAGATATTGTTTTGATAGGAAAACAAATTTTTATAGAACTTTGACAACGTCATCTCTACATATCTTTCTTTTTCTTCTATATCCAATACATGCTGCAGTTTTCTTTCCCAGAATAATTATGCATAGGAGTTAGGTAATGTCTTATATTCTGAAGAGCTCACGAATATCGCCCATTATTTTCATCCTTCTAGCTTTAATATTTAAGAGGTACCTTGGAAATTGTATTCCCATTTTAAAGGTGGAGCAGTTAAGACTGAGAATAACTGGTGGGTATTTTGAGGGTTGAGAGAATTGTCAAAATTGAAATATAAAAATAGAATCTCGCTTTTCCAAAGGGGAAAATTCTTAAAACTGTAACGGTACACTAGGTGAACAGATGATGTTCTGCTGAGCACCTTGGAAACTATGCTATTTTGTGTAAAATAGAGCAGCAAATCTCATCAAGGGAGATATATAGCTTCCCATCAGGCTTTGAGAAATATATAGGAGCATCTCTATTGTCATAATGATAGGGGATCTACTGACATTTAATAAACAGGAACCAGGAATTCTGGACATGCTGAAATACACAATAAAATATTGCTCTGAACTTAATATCCTTCTGCACCCACTCCACAAAAGCTATAGTCATTCTCTTCTCACAAATGGTAAATTTCTCCATCCAAAAGCTCAAAATCATTGTTGCCTCATGTGGGAGTTGTTGGAGTATGCAGATGAGTGATTATAACGAAATTGAGGTTATAGAAGCATTGAAGTAACAAGGATTAGTGAAATGACAATACCTATGTAGTTGAGGATTGCTGGGGAATCCAGGTGATATTTGTAGTGCTCAGAACTCATCTTGTTTCCTGATTGGTGGATAGAATGTCTCAAAGAAGCAGGATCTTAGCTTCATCATTATTTTTAAATAAAGCTTATTTATTTTGGTGTTATTCAGTTGAAAGGCAGAGAAAGACAGAGACAGAAACAGAGAGAGAGTTCTTTATACACTAGCTCACTCCCCAAAATGCTGCAGCAGCAGCTGGTGGTGGGACAGATCAAAGCAAGCCAGGGGCCTGGAATTCCATCTTGGTCTCCCACTTGGCTGGAAGAGACTCAAGTACCTCAATCATTACCTGCTGCCTTGCTGCTGCCTAGGCTGTGCATTAGCAGGAAGCTGGACTGGATGTGGAGATGGAGTACATACCCAGGCCCTCTGATATGGGATGCCTGCATTCCAAGCAGTGGCTTAACCCACTGTGACACAACGCCTTCCCCAACTCATTACTCTTGATTTGCTGATGGTTTTGAGAACTAGAGAAGCTGAATATCATTCCTCATATTCAGGCCCTCTGTTTGAGTCTGATGATTGGGTAGAAGTCTGGAAAATGCGTGATCTTTATCACAGTGCACAGAGATCACTGTTAATCCCTTTTGTAAGAGAAGAATAATTACGTTGGAAAATTTACGTGGATTCCTTTTGAGGCCTGCTTATGGAGTTGAAGATGCCTTCTGGGGAAAGCAGGTATAGAGCCAAGTGTGCAGGGCAACATTTTACTGCCATCAATGGTAAAATTATCAATAAATGACTTTAAATATCACTTATGTCACTAAGACTTCTAAGTTTGTAATGTTAGCTATTCTGAAGACCATACTTGAATTTCCAACAGCCTACTGAACAACTCCACTCAGATGTCTCACAGGTATCTTAAACTTAATATCTTTAAAATTAAACTCGAGATCCCTCTTCTTCCGCCCAATAAAAGCTGTGATTTTCCCTTTCTCAGTAAATGATAAATGTCACCATCCAGAAGGTTTTCCAGGGTAAAAACTTGGAACCCATTCTTTATCCTTCTCTTTCTCTCATATACCATATGCAACTCCTTAGGAAATTCTGTTTGACTCTTTAAGGCTTAGGCTAAATGCAGCCACTTCTTACCAACTCCAGTGCTAAAATCCTTTTCTAGCCACAATCATCTCGTATGGAGATCACTACAATATCCTCTCTACTCAACTCCTTGATTCCATCTTTGTCCCTCCTCCCATCTCCCCCAACTATTCCAGGCACATTATCTATTTAAATCATAAGTCAGATACCCTGATGCTTCTCTGCTCAGAACCCTGCAATGGCATCCTACTCACTAAGATTAATATCCAAAGTATTCAGAATGACCTACAAGGTCCTACATGATATTCCCTCCTCCCATTACCTCTGACCTCATGTCCTGAGATTTCCCACTTCATACACTTGGCTTTATTGATACTGGCTACCTTGCTGCACTTTGAAAATGTCAGGTATGTGCCCTTACTGAAGCCTTTAAATTAACGATTCTCTCTTCCGGGAATGCTTTGCACCATATGTCTACATAGTTAACTTGCTCAATTCCTTCAAATTAAAAAAAATGTTTATTTGAAAGGCAAAGACATAGACAAAGACAGAGAGAGATTGAGACATACAGGCAGAGAGAGAGGGGCGGGGTGGGGGGAATCTTCCATATGCTGGTTCACTTCCCAAATGCCTGTAACAGCCATGGCTGGTCCATGATGAAGCCAGGAGCCTGAAACTCATTCCCTGTCTCCCACATGGGTGGCAGGGACTAAAGTAGTTGAGCTGATACCTGCTGCCTTCCAGGATGCACAACAACAGGAAGCTGGATCAGAAGCAGAGGTGGAACTCAAGCCCAGGCACCTCAATATGGGATGAGGGTGTCACAAGTAATTTCTTAACCGTTGCACCAAATGCCTATCTCTCCCTCAAGATTTTGTGTTGAGGCCATCTTCTCATCAAGGCCCATCATAATTACTCTTCTTTCAAATTCTAACCTTCTATGTCCCAAATACATGGATCTCTGACACCCACTTGGGAGACTCCGAGGGAGTTTCAGGTGCATGGTTGGCCCAGCACTGCTTAATGAAACCATTTGGGGGATGAACCAGAGAATCATATTCCCTCTCCTCCCCTCCCCTCCCCTTCTCTTCTCTCCCCTCTCTTTTCCTCACCCTCTTTCTCTCTGTAATGCTGCTTTTCAAATACATAGAATAAACATTTTTTTAAAAAGTCTAACCTTCTACCATTCCCTGGCAATGCTAACACAATCACCTGCTCTTCTTTTCCCAAGGTACTTACTACTTTACAACATACTATTTAATTTGTTCAGTATGTCTCTCTCCCACTCCACTCCTAGCGAGTCTGTAAGCTCCATGAGGATAGGGATGTTTGCCTATTCTGTTCGCTACTTTAGGAAGGATCTTCAAAAATTAATAAAAAAATGCATATTACATAAAAACTAAGCATGAATCTTCAAAAATTCTTGCAGTGAAATAAAATTATCTTTTAATTCAACTTTCCACCAACTTTTTGAAATGTTCTCACATTCCAAGAATCTAGAACAGTGCCTGGCATATATTGGCACTACTCAACATATATTTATTGAATGACATTCAAATGTCCTAACACACATTCATATAGTTGAAAAGGTTTTTCACACACTATAATTTGAGGAAATACTCCTTGTTTTGTATGACAATAAGATTTTTTTCACCATTTTGGGAAAATCATATCAGAAACAGCAATGGCATTCATGGTCTTTGGGTATTTGAGTGTTGAGTATGTACAAAGTCAGCCTTGCTAGCGTTCATCTCATAATGATTTTAATGATAGTTATAAACATCTGACTACTTTATTATGTCTTCTGGAGTGGTTTTGTCTGAGTATTTGCATATTGAAATACATATTATTTTATTACAAATTACTTTCCTTTCATTTACCTTTTATGTTACCATTAAGACATTATATTGTTGCTTTTCTTTCTTTAATAGTGTGCGTCAGTAGGTAATAGTATCCACGAATTTAATTTCATAATTTTAAAGCAGGCTTTAGAAAATACTTATTACAAAAGCAATGGAGTCATTAATACTTCCAGACTGCACACTTCATGTGTAGTTTGTGGCTTTCCAGATATAGATAACTGGGCACTCTGAAAATATGGGGCAGATGACACAGATCAAACCCAATAATTTTTAATAATAAACCAAACTTGTGGAAAGTATTCACCTCACCATGTCCACAAAATTTCTTGTCAGCATTGGGAAACACAATTGACATGTCCAAGGTGATAAGCACGCCTAACTTCTCCCCCATAATTAGCTACAACAACAAATTGGAGAGCTTTTGCAAAAAAGGCTCCTCTATTCTCAGTGCAAACCTTTCAAGTCATGTCTACCTAAATTCAGCAAAATATAAACCCAAGTATATATCTGCTTGTCTGTGCCTAATGAGAAATATGTCCCTAGTTCTAATTGTCCCAGATGTATTTCCTGTCTAGTCCTTCCAAATCTGCCAAAGATTTCTTCCAGACAATATCTTTGGAACCTGCTTCCTGACTTTTACCTCTTGGCTATAGCAGCCTCATCTGCCCCTTCCAGAATAAAGCCCTTGAACTACACTCCTTTCATGCCTACTCACCAGAATGCCCCGATCCCAGCTTGTTTGTACTATGCGGAAAAACAGGAATAACTAGTCACTAAATTTAGACAGTTTGAAAGCAAGCTAAAATTGCTCTTAAACTTCTGCTCTCCTTATGACCTTGAGCTTTATTTGAAGTGCATGTTAAGATGACACTTTAATGCATGTGGTTACTATCAGTCTTTAAGATCTATACCAGATGAGTCTAAGAACCAGCAAAGAAACAGTCAATTCTTTTACTTCTATATTTTACAGATGCTATTTCTAATGGTGGCATTGTACATTTGTGAAATTCTGGCTGGCAAGTCTAAAGTATGATCCTATAGTTCCATATAAACCATATTTTTGTGTTTTTTTTTTCTTTTAAGATTCCTGTCATCTATCCGAATTTCAAAACACTTAGTCAATAATGAGAGTTTGATTCTCCCACATAGGCTGGCATGAAAGAAGCTTTGGGTGAATAAGCAGGCTGTAAGTTCTTACATAATGCATCTTCCTTAAGGAAATCGTTGAAGTTATAAGATATCATCACCTACTTGGGCACCTGGCCAAGACAATGAACTGAGCAATGATATTCATGCACACTCTCCACAAATAGTATAAGTCATTTTAACAACCTCTACTATTCATCACTTAGCTTTTAGTTTTTGTAATCTAGAGTTCAGTGAAACTCTCTCTCCCTACTGGTTTCTGTTCATTCACTGCCTCCCTCTCTTCTTTATGTCCTGGCTAACCAAGATCCAGCCATGCTCTCACCCACTCCTAAGTTTTCTCTCTCACCTCCAACAGAAAAGCAGAAAAAGAAGGAAGGGGGTAGGACAAGAGGAAAAGATGATAGAGCACTAACCAAGAGAAAAAAGTCATGAATTTGTGATGACACCTTCCATTGCCACTCAATTCTACTCTTCTCCCTAGTCAGAGCTGTTGCCTAAGGTGCCAACTGTCACATGAAGAGAAGCAGATACCACCACCATTCATCTTGGAATTGACCCGAGGTGAAAACCATGTCTCAACCTCTGCTTGAACAAGAAGCTACATAGAAAGTTCTGGTGTGTGGGCTGGTGGAAGTCTCAGAAAACAGCCAGATTGGCAGGTGTGCAGGTGATCTACAAGTCAAGAACCCATTGACATCTAAGGATCCAAACGTCAAGGTACAATGTAAAACAGAAATGCAAGCCACTAATGCTAATGTTCAATAGAAAATCTGAGAACTATTTTGTGGATATGGGTACAGATATCTACCAGCTTAGTTCTTCCTCACTGGGATGGCTGATATTGTTAGTGCAGACATCCCAGGGAATCGGTGGTCAGAACTCATTCCTTATCTGGCAGCCATTGCCATAAACCTCAATAGCCCAGAACACAAGAAAGAGTCAACACTGGATGCAATTTGTTACATCTGCCAAGATATTTGCAGAGAGAAGCTACAGGATAAATCCAATGGCATCCTGAATACCACTATCCTGGGGGAGATGAAAGGAGACCCAAATAGTAAAATAGTCATGGCTACTAAGGTTCATGGCTACTAAGGCAGTCTTGAACCACTAGAGTTCACCAAGCAGACTTTGACAAAGAGTCTTATAGGCAATTTATTTTGTGGGTAGTCAATAGAGCAACTTATTATCAAAATAATAGGTATGAGTGGCTAAATTAGAGTAGCTTGTATTATCCTTACATGGAGCCATATATGATTACTACTCTTTTTGGGGTGGTCACAAATGAAATAATTAACATTGACTTTGATGACGTGGACCTATAAGGAATAAAATCTTGATCCAAAGTCTGTGATGAAAAAAAATAGGCTTGGCCATTAAAGTAGAACAAATAGTGCCCCTAAACAAGCATGCAGCAAATTCCATGCCAAAGGAGCACTACACTCAAGCTTCCAATTCTCACAGACAGTAGCAAATAACAACAAAAAAATCATGTTTCTGGCCACTTGATGTGCAAATGACATTACAGTGCATGTCTCTCTCTCTTTTAAAGAACATATCAAGAACTCTTAGTCATAGAAGGTTACCACCATGCTGACTTTTTCCTGTATCTTGGGAAGACAGATATCCAATAAGCTCCAACTCCTACTTGTTTAGCAATGCATATCTCAATAGAATTAATCAAATGGCCTTGTATAAGTTGTTTGACACATGATGAGTGTGCAAGCTGCTCCATGTAGCTGCCAGTGATGTCTTCTTCACTGCCTTGCTACAATGTCTGATGGAAGACCTTAGTGCTAAACCCAGAATAACTTCAAAGCAAGCTGGGATTTTTCCAGTCTAGCTGAACCTGCTTATGAAACTTCATATATCATGATTAGGAATAAACAGCTACTTATTACTTACATTCACATTTCAGAATCTCATGGAGACCACAGTCAGGACTTCTGGCCACCAGAACACTGGAGAAGTGCTGCATATGAATATTTGATGGAACATATAGGAAGTAGTACAAAGTACTATTACCTCCCAGTTCAAAAACTGACTTTGGGAAAGAGGGAAAGAAGGAAAGGAGGAAGGAATGAGGGAAAGAAGGAAGAAGAGAGCAAGGAAGTGGGCAAGGAAGGGAGGAGAGAGACAGGAAGGAAGGAAGGCAGGCAGGCAGGCAGATAGCACACTTATATTCAGCAATTGGAAAGGATGTACTGAGATTAGTAACAATTAGTGTGACAACTCTTCGAAGTGTTGACTAAGGGAGAGATTAAAAGTGAGCAAACAAAACCTTGCTCCATGGGCAGCAACATAACTGAGGCAACTGAAGAATCAAAGCTGACCTGTGTTCATTGTAATGATACCTGTGATCACTACTGTGAATTTCCAATCTTTCAAAAAACCAGGAAAGGTGGAGTGTGCACAGATGTTCAAAATGCCACATTGGAAATTTTGCCACAGTAGCAACAGCTGTCAGTAGTACTGTTGGTTACTTATGTGAAGACTGACTCAAGAGCATGCCATCACATTGGACATCTTGGAAAAGAGAACAAGACATGATATATTTAAATGAAGAGGAGGAAGAAGAAGCAGTGGGGGAAGAGGAATAAGACAGAGGCAGGAAGGAGAAGAGGAGAAGATGAGGGAGAAGGGAAGGGGGAAGGGGGAAATGAGAAGGAAGAAAGAAGGGGAAAGGGGAAAAAGGGAAAGGAGGAAAGAGGAAGGACAATGAAAATCAGCAACAAGTTAGCTCTTCCCAAGTTCGCCGCAATTTACTGTTATGTCAGCTTGCACTGGGTGGAATAACTAATTTTTCCCAGAGAGGAGAGACTGTGTTTGGCAGTTGTATTTGTCATGAAAATTAGTCTGACATATGCCAGTGATGATAATGGATCCTGGGTTTGTGGACCTTTACTACACAAAACTGCACTCAGGCATGCGAGGAGGAAGATGAGGAAAAGTTGAGAAGTATTCCTAGGTATGGGTAAGTGAAGTTGAATCTACATTCTGAACTGCAAATGATTAAAGTTTATGTTTTTCCTTTAAAAAAGTTTGGGGAGATAGATGTTGCATTTCACAAAACTAACTGAAATTCTCTCTACTGATAGAGAACAACAGATACAAAATAAAAGGAAAAGAGGAAAAGAAAAGATACTTTGTAAATCTTTGGTTCTTTATTTTTACTGTTACCATTATTTTAGGGAAAACACAAACAAATGCTCAGAATAAAAATAAGACCTCCAAGACCAAAAAAATAATAAAAACATAAGGAAACAAAAATTTAAATGATTCAAATTACCTCTTTGTAACAGTACAAAGAGAAAGCTCTCTTTTGACCTGTATGTGAAGAGTGGACACCCACTAATACGTCCAGGAGTTTATAAAAATATGCAAATTTAGGTGACTATTTTGGTCTGAAATGAAGATAAATTTAAAGACAAAATATAATAAAATAACCATTTAGAAATTATTTGACCTTCTGTTCTATTTTGTCTCCAATGTAGTGTTGTTTTCTTGCTATTTTTTAAAACTAACCATAAAAAAACAACTAAAATATGTGCATAAAGGATGTGTGTGTGCATAATACAGCTCTCATAATGAAAATGACATTAATAAATGTAGTATTCAATGGTATGGCTATATCATGACCTATTGAACCATTCAAACATTGAAGCCTTCCTGCATTTTTTCTGGTTGGGAGCTTTTACAAATAAAGATGCTATGACCAATGGCGTGCAGGTTTTTGTACAGACATGAGCATTCATTTCTATGAGGTAAGCGTCCAGAAGTGCAGTTGCTGGGTTGTATGATAGTTTCATGTTTAGTTTTTAGAGAAACAGCCAAATTATTTTCTAGAGTGCATGCACCACTTTACTTTCTCTAGTGACCTTCTAGCTCTGTCTATCCTTGGTTCCTGAGGTTTCTAGCCAGTCTAGACTTCTCCTGACCTTTCAGTCTTTTTTATGTATGTTTTACATATAATATCCAAGGTTTACTTGTGTCTTAGTAGGAAGAATATGGAAATATACATCTACTCCATCTTTTTTCTATATTTTCTTTTGATAAATGTCGCTCCCCCTCTTCATGGAGGAACGACACTAAGCCCTGCCTAGGCTTCATATCCGAGTCATGGCACCATTATGTCGCTCCCCCTCTTCGTGGAGGAATGACACAGGACCCTGCGCTGTTCTTTTGTCTGCTCGGCCCTCCCTGGGTTTGCTGCTGGTTCTTCCCGGGTTGGCTACCGTCCCTTCTACCTCCGTGGAAGGGGGGTTCCCCCTGCCACTTTCCCCACTTCCGCGGGGGAGCGGCACACCGCCAGCCGGCTCTCTCGGGGGCTGCACAGGTGTTCCTTCAGATAGATGTTCCTGGTGCATGTTGTCTCTCTCCTCCTTTATAGTCCTCTTCCACCAATCCCAACTCTGCTACCCACACGCCGAGTATGCTGCTCTCCTCCAATCAGGAGCAGGTCCTACAGTTTATTGGTTGAACTGGAGGCAGCTGCGTAGAAGCTGTTTCCTCCTCTCCCAGCGCCATATTGTGGGAGAGCAGATGCATAGAATAAGTCTTAATTCCAGTAACAGTATAGTCCGAGTTGCTCCCCACAATAAACACACAAAGTCTATGTTCTTCTTTAGTGTTATATGAAATCTTAAATTAACTCATGATTTTTAAAAGATGAGATAAATTTCCATGTAGATAAAACTAACATGATAATTTTCCTTCGCTGATAAGGATATGAGCCACCCACTTCACTGAGAATCATTGCTACCCCACATTTTCAAAATTGTGACAGCTTGATTTCTAATCCCCCTACTTTTAAAGCCAGCCATATCTCCACTTCCTAGTTGGGCTTACTGTTTTAATACTTGTGACCTATTATGACCAAAGCATCAAAATCAGTATCAGATCTTTGGCCTAGTTTTTTAGAACAAAGATGTTCAATTTCAGATAAGTTTGAATAAGCATCAGATAAGCATCCACATGCTTAATCAATGCTTAGTTGAACCAGCAGCCTTCCACAAGCTTTTGAGGCCTGCCCATCAAAAGAGATTTGCTTTTTTCAGGGTTTTGCTTGATTCAAACTAACCTGCTAACCCTTTTGCTTTGCAAAAAAATTCACCAGTTTGGAAGCATCAGGTTTGTGATGGATGCATGGGCTTTACAAACACAGTTTGGGACTATTTTAACACATATACCATGAGCCATGTACAGTTATAAAGGGCTACTAGTTGAGGTTCAATTTCAGCACAGATTTTTGTAAAGGAGACGCATTTTCACAAAAATTTATTTTCCCTCTATAGCAAGTTTGACATCATTGTATGAATCTTCAACTGTAGTAGAAACAAAAATCTTTTATTAATGTCATTTTGGCATCCCATATCGGCACTGATTTGAGTCCTAGCTGCTCCTTATTCCATCTTGCACTCTACTGGCCTGAGAAAAGCAGTGAAAGATGGCCCAAGTGCCACTCATATGAGAGACCCAGGTAAAGCTCCTGGCTCCTGGCTTCAGCGTGGCCTGACCCTGGTCATTTTGGCCATCTGGGAAATGAACCGGTGGATGGAAGATTTCTCTCTCTCTCTCTCTCCCCTTCTCTAAAACTTAACTTTATAATTAATTAATTAATTTTCAAAAGATGCCCATATCCCATATTGGAGTGCCTAGACTGGAATCCCAGCTCCACTCGTAATTAGTTTTCTGCTAATGCATGCCCTTGGAGGAAGCAGGTGACAACTCAAGTAATAAGATTCCTGCCTCCCACATGAGGAACCTAGATTGAGTTCCAAGATCCTGGTTGTAGCCTGACCCAGTCCTCACCACTGGCAAGTGGGGAGTAAACCAGCAGATTGAAGATCTCTGCCAGTCCGTCTCTGTGTGTGTGTCTCTAGTAAATAAATATATTTTAAATGGTCAAAATTTTATTATTCCATTTATTATTAATAATATTATTTTCTAAATGAGAAAATTATAGAGATGAAAACACAAATTATTACTCTCCAAAGCTTAATGATGTGGGACATAAAGGGTAGCATGAGGTAGATCTCTGCAGTGATGGAATAGAACTATATTTGGGTTGTGATGGTGGTTACATGAATCTACATTAACTGAAAACGAACTATATATTTACATATTCTCTCTGTCTCTCTCTCACACACACACACATGCACACACACAGTATCCAAGTTAATTTCATTATTTTCATATTGTACTGCAGTTATTTAGGATGTAGCAACTGGGAGAAAACTGAGCGAAGGCACATGGTGTTTTTCTACACTACCTTCAGCCTATGGACCTATATTTCAAATATAAAAGTTTAAAATAAGACATAGGTTTGCAATTTTGAAAAAAATGCTGATAGAGGAGGAAAATGTAGATAACCACTGAATGGGACAAAAGGGCTTTTGTTAATCTCAATTTTGAGATGAATGTCACATTCTATTTGACTAAAACTTCAGTTAAAGATTATACTTTTATTTGAATCCCTGAGTTTCTGCTTTTTAAAACTTGCTGGTGATGTCTTTTTGGGGGACTGGGACAGGGCATTTGCACTGAAAAAGTAACCTTCACTATCCATACCCCATAACATGTGAATACCTTCTCTTCCAATTTTTTATGTGTAACCAATATAACCACTACTAAAATATTACTAGACTGACTTTGTTCTCAAAACTCATGCTCAGAAAAGTATGACTGGATCATCTAGAAACAGGAACAGAAACTTTAAACAACAAGGGCTTATATCAGATTTTTAAAAATTAATTTTTTAAAAAATAAAAGATATTTCAATGTAGGCAAATCTGAGTTATTAATGATAACTCCAAGATCACAAAGGATGAATTTTTATATTTTTGATCTATCTTTTGCATTGACTTCCACACTCAAGATTATCCAGTGGTTCAGTATAGCTACTAGGGCTCTGGCCATAATGTCCCTATTATTGGCAGGAAGCAAAAAAGAGTTCCTGGAAATCCCACTCCAGCTCTCATTTACAACCCATAAACCATCCAGGATAAAATTGGGTCCTATTATTAACTATGAAAGATAGAATAGATATCAGTTAGGCAGATAGCATTCTGTCAAATATGAATTAAGCATCATAAATAAACATAAGAATAAGCATAAATAAACCCATGAATACCTAGTCAGGCCAATGTGTTTGTGTGTGTGTGTGTATATATATATATATATATATATATACCATCAATAGCTGGAAACAAGACTGTCATTGGCAATGGAACAAGGTCTTGTAGAATTGGAACTTAAAAGACCATATAAACAGTGACATTCTCGTCAGAAGGAATCTGAGCTTTGCATCAACAAAAATCTTGTGAGGATTTCAGATTGTCAGTTGCTAAACTTAAAGGGAAAGTGATTGAAATATAGCTATTCACTGTGTCTAGACATATATAGCAGTTAAATTGGGACCCACCAAAAGTAGCTCACCCAGCAGATTAAAAGGTGTCATTGACAGAACCTTACAAGTTGTATAATAAACAGCAACACTGTATCACTAGCTACAATACTGGAGAGATCTTGCCTAACCTGAAGGAAAGCCTGTTCATTTGTGAATGAGAATTTCTGGAGAAATAAGATGCCATTGTTATCACAATTTTATGGATAAGGAGATTGAGGCCCACTGAGATTAAGATACGTGGCAATTCACTCAGCTAACCGACAGGGCTGAGATTCTTTGTTAACCAAAGTGCTTACTAACTAGATCTGCTGCACAAATCAGCATTACTTAAAAAATATTTTATCTGTATGTTTAATCCGGATGTAAGAGGTATGTATTGCCCCTTTCTAGGAGATTGCTTTATTTTTCATCCAGCATACAAAGTTCATGTTATACAAACCTTTGGAAAAACACAGTTTCTGGAAAACACAGTGTGCTTAACTGGGAGAACTGAGCCAGCTAGTGCATTGGAGGTTTCAGCTGAGACTACCTCCAAGGGATCCATCTTCCTCTCCAGCGAGGAAGAGCCCAGCTGCATCTCTCCTCCAGCATTTTATCCAGCTGTTCCAAAGTGCTTTGCTTGCAGCGATAGCCATGACCAGCTCTTTCTACTAAAGATAAAGCATCCTGATTATAGCAAGTACTCCTGCTGCAAACCATACCTTTTTGCAGTGGCTTGTTTGTTTTATTTAAAGCCATTTTGACAGCACTCTGCTTTCTCTGCTTCTATAAATAATCAGCCTTAATGATAAAGTATAACCTGCACATTCAAATGCACATTTACTTCTATATATCTTCGTGCCCTGAATAGGCACAGCTACAAAGACATCAGTTTTGAACACGAGCATATGGTTCTGAGAACTTCATATTTCAAATTCACAATTCAACTTAGGAATTGAACATAATGTTTTCATTAACACTGATGATACACAAAACTGCTTCTTAAAAAAAAAAATAAAACCTGGACTTGAGCTGTGAGGTTGGAGCTTTGAAGCTACTTAGGATTGAATTTTTATATTGAAAAAAATCATGTCTGACAGCAAGATAAAGCACACATAAAACATTGCCTAAATTCACAATGCTTCTGTTCAGTCCTTAAAGGAGACCTGTAGATGAATGTTCCTCCATTGCCAGACGAGTGATTTTTAGTTCCTTGCAAGTACTCTGTCATTGACTTTGGAACTGATTCTGTGTCATGTTTTCACACTGCACTGTGTCCTCCCTGCTGGTCATCAGCTGCTCCAATCCCTTCTCAGAGTCCCGTTTTTGGTGCCTATGTCAGACAGAGACTGCAGGGAGAAGAGGACTCACACATAATTGCATATTATTCTAAAGTGACTTGGAACTCTATGGGACACCTGGTCATGCACACAAAGAATGGAAATACAGTCATCTGAAAACTCTTTCAGTTAAATGTCTTTCTAACAACAGAGCCAGGTACTCCCCATCTTATTTGCCCCAAACGGAAGCATTCAGTTTGTCTATTAATGGCTAAGCCTAGGGAGCTGCAGTCCAGCTTCTTCCCACTGTGCCCAAACTGTTCTTAATAGATCATCACTTTAGTACAGACAAGCATACAGACAGCATGCAGAATACATTTTTGCCTTGATTTAGAAGGCTTACAAGAAATAGAAAATACATGGTGAGAGTTCCCTGTAGAAATGTCCTCTTCTTATTGCTCCTAAGATATTTCTCATGGAGAAAGGAGAAATGGGAAAGAGCAGTGCACTGACTTGCTTGGATTCTCCCCCCCCCCTTCCTTCTGACATTGGAACCTTTCTCAGGCTGCCACAGGCCTCCCTTGCTCATTGCCTTTTGGTTGCCCTTAGCAGTTTACATCATTTATTCCACCTTCCATTTTGCCTCCTCCCTCAGATTTCACTCCCTAGTTGTTCTTCCGTGTTTCCTGGTGAACAATCCTATTAGTCTGAACTATGAAAATGATTTACAAAGGAGAATTCAATAAAATGAAGTCATGATGAAAACAAGTACCATGACAAAACTAAAAAATTTGTAATTACATAGAAATAAGCAGGGCCAGCGCCATGGCTCACTAGGCTAATCCTCCGCCTTGCGGCGCCAGCACACCGGGTTCTAGTCCCGGTCAGGGCGCCGGATTCTGTCCCGGCTGCCCCTCTTCCAGGCCAGCTCTCTGCTGTGGCCAGGGAGTGCAGTGGAGGATGGCCCAAGTACTTGGGCCCTGCACCCCATGGGAGACCAGGAGAAGCACCTGGCTCCTGCCATCGTATCAGCGCGGTGCACCGGCCACAGCGCTCCAGCTGCGGTGGCCATTGGAGGGTGAACCAACGGCAAAGGAAGACCTTTCTCTCTGTATGTCTCTCTCACTGTCCACTCTGCCTGTCAAAAAAATAAAAATAAAAAAATAAAAAAATAAGCAGAAGAAATTTTTAAATGTATCTGTGGAAAATGGTTTGCTATTATTATTTACACTTGTATTTATTAGTTAATAGTTTATCTAAGGAAAAAAAGTATGTGAGATAATTAGTTCCAATTGATAAAGCAATGAGTTTTTAACTTGAAAATCTCAACTGAAATTTTAAAGAAAAATAAGAAGGGAATATCCTTATGTTGTTAGAATTGTACTTATAAGCCATAACAAATCTGTTAAGAACTAATTTAAATTTTAAATAAGCAATTAATTTAAAAAAGATTTTGGAGAAGTTAAAAATTGGTAGTCCACAGGTTGAATTTTGCCTGGATGTTTTGTTTTGGTGTTCTGTTTCGTTTTTTAATTTGGAGGTGAGCAACAGAGTTTTGCTTTATTTCATTATGATTTAATATGATACTTTTCAGTGGGGAATACACTCTCCATTTTTCCTCAAATGGCACCTCTCCATATTGTCTGCTACCTGTCAGGCAAGAAACAACCTTTAAGTTTTTATTTCTTGACCTAGAGATTTTATCTGGTCTCACTTCCAAAATCATTTCCTCCAATCCCACTCTTTCAAGTCTATACACTGATGCCTCTCATAGAAAAGAACCGCAATTCAAAATGCTCTTCTCTCACTACATTTCTGATGTTCAAGGACATGCATTTCTGATGTTTCAGGACATGCCAAGTTAACCAATTCAACAGTTCATGTGTTTTTATATTTGCTTTTCTATTGGTGGCAGGATAACCTTTGTGTACTGTGATAACCTCTACAAGAATAGAGTTTTATTTCCAGTCCCATGGTAGTGTAGCAACTCCATATGCATGGTAAAGAGTGATGGAAGCTTGAGAGTATGATTTATAGTTAAAGACTTCAAGGCTGTGTCGGAACACCTCAGCACAGACATGTAACCACATTACTCACCGGCAGAGCTCATCCCTATGCCTGTTTAACAATGAATTGAGGAAGGTCCTTTGGGCTTCCTATCATCATTTCGCTTTTGTAAAAGATCAGAATCCAGCAGGGTCACATGCAGAATCAGCTCAATAGTGAGTAAAATCCACTGGAAAGCAAGGAAATTGCATTTCAGTTGCAGGTGCAGATTTGGATGGCCTTATCCCTTACACATCTGCCTAGAATTTCTTATTGCTACTAAAGAGAATAAAAGGAAAGCCATTTGGCAGAAGGGATGTGTTTCCTTCTGACTTTGCCTTAAAACCTCTTCAATTGCAAAGAAGGTGAGAGGAGCCATATGCTGCCTCTATCATGCACTGCTTGCTGTGCCATGCTAACAGGAATGTTTTGGTGCTGAGAGAGTCTCTTGAGCACGTGGCAAATCAAGTTGTAAACAGTTGGAAATACCTAAGCTCAGCAAATACACCGGCAAATATGTTACCATTAGAAATATTCTGGAGAAATGGTTTTGCCCTAACACAGAGTAAAGTGAATTTCAGAATCTCAAATTTGTGCCCCGAAAAATACTTCTTTGTATCAAATAAGAGCTAAAATAGGACCCAGATCAGAAAGGATCATCAACCTCAGCCTGCTTCTGTTGGCGGATGCAGTAAATGGGACACCCTTACTCCATGAAGAGAAGCTCACCCATTGATGTTAGGCCTGCCTCCCTGGGCTACATGTGTATCCATGTGTGCATAGATGTGTGTGTTGTTAAATCTCAAACCTTGTGATATCAGTAGCAGGCCTGAGATAGTCTCATATCATTGAAGAGTTATATTAAACTTTAGAGGCCAGCATTCCTGCTGTGGTCGTGGATTTCCCACTCCATTCCCCAAACTGTGTTCTGGACATGGTACCCTGAGGTAGGAAGACAAGGAATAGTACAATAATGGTTGCTATTGCCCTCAATGTAAATGTTAATGTATGTATGCAGCCATGGTGTGGCTATCATTACTTGCCCATTAGTAGATTGAGCATGCTCAGCTTCTTATATGTTAAAAAAAGACACCCCAGAAATGAATATGTCTTTCACTTAGAATTCAAAACAAAACTATGTGGGCTTTTTAAAATTATTTTTTCATTTCACCTTTCAAATAGGAAACTGACAGAGTTATGTGAAAACTGTTGCCAACACTGGCAAAACTTATAGTTGACAATGTTATAGGAAAATAGAGAGATTTTTAGTCGGTTAAGTATGTACATGTGCATGTACAAACACATACACTCACCACATATAATAAAAATAGTGCCTTGGAATTCTTTTTCTTCCCTTTAATGTGTTGTTGATGTACCCTGTCACTAGACCAAGAGAAAAATATTGGATGTTAGGTTAAAAGGCCCATGTTTCTGCACAATGATTCTCAGATCAGTTCACTGGTACTCAAAATAGCCTCAAGAACTTTCTTCCCTTATTCTGTAATTCAGAATAAATGTGATTTCATAGACGTAGAGAGTAGAATAGTGGTCATTAGAAGTTGTGTAGGGTAAGAGGAAGAAGGGATAGAGGGAGATTGGATGATGGGCATCAAAATACAGTTACATAAGAGGAACAAATTCTAATATTTTACAACATAGTAGGGTACTTATATGCTACAAAGGTTATAAAATTATACATTTTATAAAAAACTAGAAGAGTTCAAAATTATAATCATTATACATTGTATACGTGTATTATCACACTATATACCATCAATATGTATAATTATGACATGACAATGAAAATAAATTTTAAAATGTGAGTTAGAGGAAAAAAAAGTAGTAGATAAGTTGAAAGGTTTTAAGGGCTATAAGACCTATCTGGCATTCCTTAAAAGTAATGTCACTTATTTTATTCAACAATTTAAAAAAATCATTATCAACAGAAGCCTTGTTATTCAACTATGAGTACCTTGTTCTTATTTGTTGTTATCAACACCCAAATCCAAGACATCTGTTTTGTAAGATATGTGAGATGTTAAAAATGAAATTTGTGTATCTTTCCTATTTCATTTCTATTATTCTACACTCAGCTCACTCTGTCTACTAACTCTTATCTTAATCTAAAATAAGTAGTGAGTGACTATTGGATGTGTGTCCCCCTAACAGACTTTGCTCTCTGTAAGAGCAAAGATCATGTCTGTCTCATTCATGGAGAAATTTCTAACACCCATCCCACCACCTCTAACATAATAGGTACTCAGTAATTTTTGATGAATAAAGAATTAAATAAATCAATGAAGTGAAATTTTATATCATCCCTATTAAAACATCTCTCCTCTAGTATCAAGTTTTAGATAGCCCGAGGCAAAATTCTTTTCCCATGAAGTTAATAACTACATACAATAAATACTCCATATTTGGTAGCTGTCGCCATTCTTTGAGCCAGAGAAACGACTGAATAAACTATACAAATCCCTTCCAATTCCATTATTTCATGATCCAATGAAATACTGAAATTTGCAGCTTGCCATCAAAGATCTAGGTAGCTATAAGCTAGTAAATGTGACTGAAATTGAAATATCATATAATGTTCAGCCCAAAAGTAACACGCACTGCCAATGTCCTAGCTGTCAAACAGGCATGACAGATTGCACAACTGTTTCAACAGTTTACACGACCAGTTTACACGAGGCTGTGAGAGCAGGAAGGAGGGATCTCCAAGAGAAATCATTAAGAAATAGTAGTTCAACCCGAGGCCCTAAAGGGAAGAATGCTAAGGGAAACGGTGTTTCATTCATCTGCAGGAATTCACGAGTGAGTTTTAGGTTTGTATTCTTGACTGTGGATGTCACAAATTATTAGTGTTACAAATGTGATTTTCCAGAAGGAAGGAAGAGAAGGTCTTACAGAATAACTCTCACGCTACAGGTAATTAGGAAGAATGAAAATACACAGAAAGCACAAAGGTAAAAAATGGAGGAAGTATCGGTGAGCAGGAAGTTATTATCTCCATCACGTAAAGCGCTGGGTTCATCTTAGAGAAAACCTGAAGAAAATGCTTGATAAGAAATAGTACAATCTAATTAAGAAGCTTTACAGTGAGAACGAGGCCGGCATTGTGGCTCAGTGGGTTAAGATGCCATCTGTGATGCCAGCATACCTGGGTGCAGGTTCAAGTCCCAGCTGCTCCACTTCAATCCAATTCCTTGCTAATTAGCCTGGGAAAAGCAGCAGCAGATGGCCCTTGCCACCCATGTGGGATATTCAGATGGAATTCCAAGCTCCTGGCTTTATCCTGGCCCATGCCTGGCCATGGCAGCCATATGAGGAGTGAAAACAGTGGATGGAATATCTCTCTTTCTCTCTCTGTCTCTCCCTCTCTGTAACTCTGCCTTTCAAATAAATAAATATTTATAAATAAATAATAAAGCTGAAACTATATAAAAGAAAGGAAATCCCTTAAATTATTGTGTGCCTGAATCTGACGTATGAAAGTGCATACATTCCAGGCCAGCTCTCTGCTATGGCCAGGGAGTGCAGTGGAGGATGGCCCAGGTGCTTGGGCCCTGCACCCCATGGGAGACCAGGAAAAGCACCTGGCTCCTGGCTCCTGCCAGGATCAGCGCGGTGCGCCGGCTGCAGCGGCGGCCATTGGAGGGTGAACCAACGGCAAAAAGGAAGACCTTTCTCTCTCTGTCTCTCTCTCTCACTGTCCACTCTGCCTGTCAAAAAAAAAAAAGAAAGTGCATACAACAAAGCAAGTAAAGCACTTGGAAAAAGCCCTCAGGAATTCTCATGAGAAAATAACAGGAAAGATATTTAGAAGCCATAGTTCAGCTGTCTTATATCAATAGCAACAGTATGAGGAAAGCAGCTTGAAATTCTCATACAGAGAGGTTAAATAGAGTGTCACTGAGACTCAATACGATTATATACAATTAAAAATTAGAATTAACGGTAATAATCTGTTCAATAACAAATTTAACAGCAGAAAGATCATCAGATGTCATAAAGATATACAGTGGTAGAAAAAAATTCCATGAACCTAGAGGCAGAAGCATGGTGCACAGAATTAACAAAATAACATGATTATGTGAATCTAATATGATCTGTTTGGCCACATGAAAGGTATGGACAGTACTTGCAATACTGATCACACAGCTGGTATACTGGAAATTAAACCTTAATGGGGACTGAAATTTTAAGAAATGTGTCTAATGTCTACTTGTTCTGAAAATAAATCCTATGAATTCTTGACATACCCAGTTTTTTACTCATAAGCACTTGAAGAAGTAAAAATGGAAAGCTTTTACACAGCAAAGGAAACAATCAAGAAAGCAAAGAAACCACCAAAAGAAATGGGAGAAAATATTTACAAACCACATATCCAATAAGGGACTAATACACAGAATATATGAGGAAATCAAGAAACTCAACAACAGCAAAACAAACAATTCCGTTAAGAAATAGGCAAAAGACATGAACAGACATTTTTCAAAGAATGAAATCCAACTGAGCGGCCAGTGCTGTGCCGTAAAAAGCTAAGCTTCTGCCTGCAGCACTGGCATCCCATATGGGCACCAGTTCAGGTCACAGCTTCTCCTCTTCCATTCCAGCTCTCTGCTTGTGGCCTGGGAAAGCAGGGGAAGATGGCCCAAGTGCTTGGGCCCCTGTACCCACATGGGAGACCCCGACGAAGCTCCATCTCTCCCTCTGTCTGTAACTCTCTCAAATAAATAAAAATCTTTATAAAAAATAAATCCAAATGGCCAACAGACACATGAAAATATGCTCAAGATAACTAGCCATCAGAGAAATGCAAATAAAAACCACAATGAGGTTTCAGCTCACTCCAAACTGTCGCTCCCCCTCTACGTGGAGGAACAACACTAAGCCCTGCCTAGGTTTCCTATCCGAGTCACGGCACCATTATGTCGCTCCCCCTCTTCGCAGAGGAACGACACAGGACCCTGCACTGTTCTTTTGTCTGCTCGGCCCTCCCCGGGTTTGCTGCTGGTTCTTCCCCGGTTGGCTACCAACCCTTCCACCTCCGTGGAAGGGCGGTTCCCCCTGCCACTTTCCCCACTTCCGCGGGGGAGCGGCACACCACCAGCCGGCTCTCTCAGGGGCTGCTCAGATGTTCCTCAGGTGTTCTTGGTGCATGTTGTCTCTCTCCTCCTTTATAGTCCTCTTCCACCAATCCCAACTCTGCTACCCACACGCCGAGTACGCTGCTCTCCTCCAATCAGGAGCAGGTCCTGCTGTTTATTGGTTGAACTGGAGGCAGCTGTGTAGAAGCTGTTTCCTCCTCTCCCAGCGCCATATTGTGGGAGAGCAGATGCATAGAATAAGTCTTAATTCCAGTAACTTAGTCTAGTCTGAGTTGCTCCCAGTTGCTCCCCACACAAACAGTGAATCAGTGGAAGGAAGACCTCTCTCTGCCTCTGCCTCTCTGTAACTCTGCCTTTCAAATAAATAAATCTTAAAAAAAAAGTCTATCATCCAAAAAATCAAAATACAATAAACACTGGCAGGGTTGTGAAGAAATAGGTACCCTAATACACTGTTCGTGAAATTGCAATTCATACAACCATTATGGAAAACAGTACAGAGATTCCTCAGAAAACTAAAAATACATCTACCAGAGGACCCAGCTACTATCTCACTCCTGGGAATATATCCAAAGGAAATGAAATCATCATATGAAAGAGACACCAGCACTCTTGTGGTTATAGCAGATCAATTCGCAACAATAAAGATATAGAATCAACCTAGATATCCCATTAACTGGTGATTGGATAAGGAAAATGTGATATATATACATGATGGAGTATTACTCAGCCATAAAAATGAATGAAATCCTGACATTTGCAAGAAAATGGATGGAACTGGAGATCATTATACTAAGTGAAATAAGCCAGACTCAGAAAGACAAATATAACATTTATTTGTGTTATTAACACTGCTTAACTGAATCATCAGATAAATGACAATATACTCTTCTTTCTCCACATTATAATAACTGTCATGAATCCCTCACTCTGTCATTAATATTTTTGATTTCAAGGGAAAAATGGTATATATGTGTATGAATATGTATACATTTGAAGTGAATGTGACAAAATGTTAAAATTGCTAAGTTTTAAAACTAAATATAGGGGCCAGCACTGTGGCATAGTAGGTTAAAGCCTCTGCCTCAGCGCTGGCATCCCATGTGGGTGCCAGTTCACATTCTGGCTACTCCACTTCCAATCTACCTCTCTGCTATGGCCTGGGAAAGTGGTAGAAGATGGTCTAAGTGCTTGGGCCCCTACACCCATATGGGAGACCTGGAAGAAGCTCCTGGCTCCTGGCTTCAGATCAGCTCAGCTCCACCGTTACAGCCATTTGGGGAGTAAATCAGCAAATAGAAGACCTTTCTCTCTGTCTCTCCCTCTGGCTATAACTCTACCTCTCAAATAAATAAATAAAATCTTTTAAAAAACCCAAAATATAATAAATTTGTAATTCAAACATGAAAAGTACTTCTCTCGAAATAGGATCAACAAGAGTATGCATTGTACTTATGAGAAGTATCTTGAATTCAGTAAAATATGTAATAAAAATTCTCTAAGATTATTTTATCAATAATATGCTAAAATATGAATAAAGATCATACTATCCAAGTGGTTTCTTTCTTTTTTTTTTTTTTTGACAGGCAGAGTGGACAGTGAGAGAGAGAGACAGACAGAAAGGTCTTCCTTTGCCGTTGGTTCACCCTCCAATGGCCACCGCGGCTGGAGCGCTGTGGCCGGTGCACCACGCTGATCCGATGGCAGGAGCCAGGTGCTTCTCCTGGTCTCCCATGTGGGTGCAGGGCCCAAGCACTTGGGCCATCCTCCACTGCACTCCCGGGCCACAGCAGAGAGCTGGCCTGGAAGAGGGGCAACCGGGACAGAATCCAGCACCCCGACCGGGACTAGAACCCGGTCACCACAAGGCGGAGGATTAGCCTAGTGAGCCACGGCGCCGGCCCCCCAAGTGGTTTCTGAGAGCACTAGGCAAGGCACTAAACAAAAGAGTATTATATGGTGTCACAGCAACATTTATTTGTGGGGGCAGAACAGTTACTTTTGAGTAGCTTAAATAGCTATGAGTCAAACACTTAACTGCATAAACAAATAAGTAACTTTTATTCCTAGAAACCAAACATTAAATGACATAGCAATTACTTAACTAAATATGTCTTTCAAAAAAATAAAAAAAAAAACCTCAACCTACTAAATCAAAGACTAGGTATATAAGGCGTAGGCAAACAAAATTCAGAAACAAAGAATGAACTAGAAGTATGCTACATATGCATTGTTTTTATGGATGATGTCTATCTTTTCAACTTATTATTGGTCAAATGACTTCAAAATAAAGCAACTAAAGTAATTCCTGAAGGGATCTGGGGATGTTCTCATCCTTCGTGTGGTCATGTGTGAAATTTTAATCTTATTGACTTAACGTAAAGAAATTTGTGGCAACTGCCCATGCTACATACAAGTGGTATACTAACTGTGGAGTAAAGGAGGAGGAAATTTTTAAGAGAATTATCAAAATAATTACAGGAGAATATTTTCATTAAAAATAAATTGGTATAATTAGAATAGAATCATAACTCTTTCCAAATGCTTCTGCGTACACTCCATCTTTGTTACCTTTAACGATTTGACATTCAGTTAAAATTAAGTGCTTCTTCCAGAGTGAGGAAAAATTCTGATTTACTGTTCAATTCTTAGCATAATGGGAAATGATGTAGAATTAGGTACTTTTAGCAAGAGATTATTTCTCTTACCCTTACTGAATTATGTTCACTCTGCAAGTAAATAATGAAGAAGAAGAAACCAACTTGTCAATATGTAACCAAAAGTGTCTTTCCTACAGCACAAGGATACACTAAAAATTAAAGTGAAAAGAAACAAGAGTTAGAGGAGTTATGAAAACCTAATAGGATTTTTCAGTTATTATAAAAACAGTACATTTATAGCTTCTTCTGTTTAAAACCCAGATACTTTTTTATACTCAACTTTTTTTCAAAGACATTAAAAGGGATTATAAAGAGATACTTTTTATAATTGCATTTTGCAATCATTCAAAACAGTCTAAGGCCCTGATAAGAACCATATTATTATAATTGGCTCATACATGTCCATGTTATAAGGACATGAAAAGAAGCTGTGAGGATTCATGATACCCAATATACATAAAAACTGAAAGCAACATGTTTAAAACACTTTCCCAAATAAAAGGGTTCAAATCATCAGCTTATGGCCCTAATACTTTCAATAAGAAATCCACACTGCTGAACAAAACCTTTTCTCAAGAAAAGCCCCATCTTGTTAAATTTCCCCCTACTTTTGCAGTCTCATAACTTTTTTTCCTTTGTTGTGTTTTTTATACATTAATAACAAGTACAAGTAAATTTCAACTATGGGTTAAACTTATTTTACTTTGATGTTTAGGTCTTCTAAAAATGAAAAATGCAAAAATATTTTAAAAATAAATGATTCCAGATGCCAAATGTCATCCAGAAAAATAATAGGAATATCAAAATTTATGAAAACCATACAGTGAAGGATAATACTGTCTCATTGAAAATGCGTGACAAATAATCCAGATGAGGAAGTTGACATACAGCAGGGAAATGATGCTTCCTCAGGGTCATACGGCATAAATGCTCTTGCCTTTTATAATTATTGTGTCATGGTACATTTGAGCAACTTCTAATTCTTCAAATTCAGGTTTCAGAAGATATCTCTGGAAAGCCTTGACAACAGCAAGTCACATTATGTATAAATTAAGGGTACTAGGAGCAGGCACTGTGGCGTAGCAGGTAAAGCCACTGCCTGCAGTGTCGGCATCCCATATGGGTGCCGGCTGCTCCACTTCTGATCCAGCTCTCTGCTATGGCCTGGGAAAGCAGTATAGGATGGCCCAAGTCCTCGGGCCCCTGCACACTCATGTGAGACCTGGAAGAAGCTCCTGGTTTCTGGCTTCGGATTGGCGCAGCTCCAGCCATTGCGGCCAATTGGGGAGTGAACCAGCAGAAAGAAGACCTCTCTCTCTCTCTCTGCCTCTCCTTTTCTCTGTGTGTAACTCTGACTTTCAAATAAATCAATAAATCTTTTTTTAAAAGGGGGGGTACTGAATTATGAGAAAAGTTAAACTAATACCAATGAATTATTTGATATCAAAAAATTATGATTCTTAAATGTATAGTTTGACTAAACTTAGACTTAATGGATAAATAAATAAATGAAGATGAATTAAAATCATTTAAGGAGTTTATTATGGTTAGGAAATCATTTAATGATACATGTGGGTGCAAATAGTGGAATCCTAAGAAAAAGGATAAAGAGGGGAACTCATTTGATGAAATCAACAAAGTCCATGACTTATGGACCGAACTCTAATTTATAGATCGTTAACCTTTGAGCTGAAGGCAGTTTAACAATCACCTAGATTGGCAGTTCTCATCTCTGACCTATCAAAGTAAACGTGATGGGGATGAGAGAGTCAGTCCACGGATCAAGTCTGGGAATCCCTGACCTTGTACATGTACTTTGCCACTGCAAAAATCGCTTCTACAATGTCCCCAGTATACTTCCATTTCCTAGGAACACCTCCAGTAGCAAGGAGTTCCTGGTTTCGAAAGGCAGCACAATTCTTCTAGAAGCTCTAATTGTTAATCAAAGTCCATTTGACAAGCATATATTGAGAGCTGACTATGTTCCAGGTACTTTATGTACATTATTTTTAATTCTCATAATAGCTCCATTAAATAGGTATTAATTTCCCCATGTGTAGATTGGGAAAATGAGAGGCTGAATGGCTTGTCCAAGTTCATATAACTAAGTGACAGAGCTGGGAATGAAATTCTCTACTGCCTCTTGCATACATTTTCTCATTGAATTCTTAAAAGTCCCTTATAGAATGAGTATTATTCTGTCCAGTTTACAAATGAGAAATACAAAGATGGGAGAGATTTAGTTATTATTCAAGGACAGCTAGTAAATGACAGATTGATTATTCAAATTCATTTCCAACTTCAAAATCTGAGATCTTAATAATGGTTAAGATAATGATGTCTTAGACCTTCTAATACACTTTCATACAATACACAGTGATGCATTTAAATAAACAGAAGTAGCTTGGAGGACAGAATAGCAATCTCCAGTAGAAAAGCAGATCAGTTCAGCATTCCAGGAAAGGTGCCATCAAGTTTAGTTTCTAAAGATAAACAGATCATGCAGACAATGGGAGGAGTGGAGAACGGGAGCAGATGAACACATGAAGTGGTGTGAAGCTAAAACATATCACAATTACAATCTGACTACGTGTAACATCAACACAGGACTCCATGGAATGCTGTTAATTTTCCAGTTCTTTTCATCTGTCACCTTGCCATGCCTTATGTTCTCCCATCCACTTATGAATATAAGAATAATGGCTACTACTTACTACATGCCTACTACCTATCAGGCACTGTCCACAGAACTTTGCACGGAATAATTCCTTTACCCTCACAGAATTTACATTCCCACTTTACATATGAGAAAACTGAATCACGGGAAGATTAGATTACTTGTATAACATCACTGAGCAGTAAGTGGGTGAGCAAGGCTTTGAAGCCAGGCAATCTAATTTCAGGAGTCTTCTTTTTTAACCATTAGACTTCTACTGACTCTCCAAGGGGCATCAGATTACATAACTAACTTAAGTTCGTCATCTCTCTCCTCCCATTTGCATACAAGTTCTATAAGGATAGGGACTATTCTGTCTTGTTTAATGATGATTCCCAGAATTCAAAATAATACCTAGCACTTCAGTAAATAATTGTGTCTACTATGTACCAGTACTATGAACATAGTATGTTCATATGTACTATGAACAAGTATTTTGTATCTACTATGTACCAGGCTATGCTAGTTACTAAATTTACAGATAATTTAGAGTCCTTCTCCCATAAGATTGTTCTTGTGATGAATACAGGCAGTTCTTGTATTTCTTCTAATTAACAGCCCTATTCTATTCCATTATCTCTCATATGACATTGCATTACCCAGGACTTTTTGTTTGGACAATAGCAGTACATTCATAAAAATAAGGGAGACAAAAACGTAACAGAGTGCTTTTGACATGCTCTGAAACTTCTTTCCTATATTACCTGCTTCTTTTAAGACAACCCAAGATTGTCATTTCCATTTCTAGCAACTGCATCATATTGTTAGTCCTTACTGAGTTGGCAATGAAATAAAATGCTCGGAGTCTTCTTATACTAATTCTATAATTCTAAACCACCCCCCACTATGAATTGTACAGCAGAAATTCTATCATGTTTCTTTTTTAAATATTTATTTATTCATTTGAAAGAGAGAGGGAGAAAGGAAAAGAGGGAGAGGTCTTCCATCCACTGATCACTCCCCAATTGGCAGAGAAAGAGGTCTTCCATCTGCTGGTTCACTCCCCAATTGGCTGCAATGTCCAGAGCTAACCTGATCCAAATCCAGGAGACAGGAGCCTCCTATGGGTCTCCTACGTGGGTGCAGGGCCCAAGGACTTGGGCCATCTTCCATTACTTTCCCAGGCCACAGCAGAGAGCTGGATTGGAAGTGGAGCAGCCGGGCCTCGAACTGGCACCCACATGGGATGCTGGCACTGCAGGCAGTGGTCCAACCCGCTTTGCCACAGTGCCAGCCCCTCAATGTTTGTATTTTTAAAATCAATATATAAGATTACTAATTATACCCACTAAATTTTATCTCATTACTACAGGGACATTCTTCCAACCTATAAATCAGTTTGAATCTTGAGTCTTGATTCATCTTGTTTGTTCTCCATCTGAGAATTGACTCATCAAAAAAATTCTACAAGAAAGACTAATATGTTTTCATCTAGATAATTGCTCAACATCTAGAAAGGTACAGAAACAAATACAAATTCTGCAGTGAAGTACAACAGATTAACAGTGACCCACCAATCAAGATTTTAGGTTCAGTTATTCAATGAGTTAAAACTACAAACCCACCTTTAGAGAATGATCCAAATCCATCTTTTAACATTTAACCTACAACATAAAGCATAAATCATTTTTGCTAGATGTTTTGCTGAAATCAAAATACTTTGTGTTAAATGCATTTTCTAACAATTCTAATACCAGAGAAGCTCTTTCCTTCACTGATTTTTCAAGTGCCCATGTGGTAAGGAGACAAGTCAAGAAGTCACCACATGCTCTGCTTTTAGAATATTAAGACTTTATCCATATTTCTGGAAATTGAAGTCCTCATTAAGGTTTATTTTGCCAATGTGCCAGTTGTATGATCATCATTGAACAAACCATCCCTAACCTTCATGTAGGCAAACAGCTCATATAAGATTCTCACAATTATGATATTTTGGTCATTCTCATCCATGTGTCTTCCTCTAGATTCATGAATATTCTTCCACTATAGATCTTTGCAACATCTGATGCTTTCTCCTAATAAATCTTTTTGAGTAGATTGGTTTTTTCCCAAGATGTATTTGTTTATCTGAAAGGCAGAGCTGCAGCAAGGCAGAGACAGAGATAGAGATCGATCCTCCATCTTCTGGTCCACTCCCCAAATGGTCGCAATGGCTGAAGCTGAGCCGATTTGAAGCCAGGAGCCAGGAGACTCCTCTGGGTCTCCCATGCAGGTACAGGGGCTCAAGGACTTGGGCCATCATCAGCTGCCCTCCCAGGCCATAACAGATAGCTGGATTGGAAGTGGAGCAGCCAGGACCCGAACCAGCGCCCATATGGGATGTCAGCACCACAGGCAGTAGTCTTATCCACTACACAACAGCACCAGCCCCAGACTGTTATGTTTTTTATCAATTTTCAATTTTTCTGTATCACGTATTAAATCTCAGTGACACCTATGTAGATGTATTTAACTTATTTGTGTTAGAATTTCAAGTTGATTCCCTAAAACATGTACTAGCATGTATATAGGAGATATTCTCTAATGTTGGTCAAAGGGTACAAAGTTTCAGTTAGGAGGAATAAATTTTGCAGATATTATGCACAGCATGGTGACTATAGTTAATAATAATGTATGATATATTTAAAAATTGCTGAGAAGAAAATTCAAGTGCCTCCCTATAAAAATGATAAGATAATGGATATCTCAATTATCTTGATTTAAGCATTTCATATTATATGAATGTATCAAAACATCACATTTTACCCATAATAACCTTCAATTATTATTTGCCAATTTAAACTAAAAAGCATTTTCCCTATTGTTAAATATAAGTACAGGGAAGCTGTGCTTATTCATTTCTTTTATAGCCACTCTAACTCCAGGAGTAACTATCTGGCTTCCTGCACGTTCACGCATTTATGAGAGCATCTCGAGCTCTACTTAAGCTGTATACAATTCCAAAGAGAAAAATAGTCCATTGTTGCATATACTCCTAGTATTTGCCAAATAGCAGGAGGACAATCATTGATCTTTCTCACAAATTATCCGTCTGGTCAGTGTTCCAATGGTGGTCATGAAATAAATTTGGGCTCGATGGAAGTTTTAAACCTTGACTGTAAAATTCTCCTATATTAGTTAATATGGATAAGTAAGCAAAGTAAACAAATAAGAATGTGAATATAAATTAAAGGGAACATGCAAAATTCTGTGTGCTTTTACCTGGAAAATTGATGTCTGATGGTAAAAATTATCATAAACCTCATTAATGTGTAGTATTATTGTTCAAACTGGCAGATATTACACTGCAGTTAATTGTGTTAACAATTAAGACAAAGGAAATCCTTTTTAGCTTGAACAGAAGCTTTAAACTAATCATTTCAAACATGGGAAATGAAATGAATAATTTTGTTTAAAAAGCATTTGTCCTTTGAACTTCAGTCTATTCAACTTCTGAAATGACTTATTAAAACAGGGTTCTATTCAGCACATTTTAAACTTTAAATAATTATACCACCCAGTGTGCATTTCTGTAAAACATCAGTAGCTGACAATACTATTTCATAAAACATTTATATTAGATTATTCAGTTGCTCTCACAGTTCAAAAAGAAAAAAAAAAAACTTTGTTAATAAGGTGACAAACTAAGGAATTTAATGGAGAACTTGTTGCAAGAGGCCAAAACTGAAGTGATCCAAAGCCTTAGAACTAATGACAATAATGTCTTCAACGTGCTAAAGGAAATCAATACATACTTTTCATTATTGCTCTTTGTGAGTTGGTCAGGCCCATATCTGAAAATGAGAGTGTGATGTCCTGAGTAGCGTCAGCTCAAAAAACCTGCCTGAACAACTATTACTAAATTAAGCACTTATGGAACTATAAAGACCTGTCCATTATGAAATAATCCTTACAAGTTAGATCTCACCATTAGAAACATATAAATATTTAGTTCTATTGCCAAAGTCTTCAGTGATACAGAAATGCCTCGTCTGAAGAATGATGTAAAGATTCCTTAGCAAAAAAAAATTGATATTCACAATTATACCCCAACTTTTCTTCCCAGTTTCATTTCCATCACTTCTAGAATATGACTGCCCCCCAAAGATGTTCATACCATAATCCTGGGGTTTTGTAACAATATTATAGGACATATAAAATGATACCTTACAAGCAAAAATAAGGTTACAAAATTTAAACTAGCGAGATTATTTTAGATTATGCAGGTGTGCCCAATCTAATCACACATGCCCTTTCAAGTACAGCACTTTCTCTGGCTGGAGTAAAATAAATGTTGTGTTAGTAAAAAGCTAATGTTTAAAATATATTTCTTTTTAATTGACACTTTTAAATTATATATATGTATGGGCAGAGTGTGATACACACAGATACACACACACACACACACACATACATATGAGATGTATAATTGTCAAATCAGTGTTTGGAACATTCCAAATCCTCTCTACTAGTATTTTTGAAATAGTCAATTATTTATTGTCAACCATACTTATCCTATAGTACTACAGAATGTAAGAAGTTATTTCTCATAACCAATTGCATCACTGTACACATTAATATTTCTCTATCCATGACCCTCTCCCCCTTAGTCTTCCCAGGATCTGATTATCAGAACCTATTAATCTAGCCTATGCTTTATGAGATCAAGGTTTTAGCATCCACATATAAATGAAAACATGTGGTATTTATCTTTCTGTATTTGATTTCTTTTAATATGTGTGTCCTCCATTTCTACCCACATTGCTATGAATGACAGAATTTTGTTCTTTTATGGCTAATACTCCATTTTATATACACGTGTGTGTGTGTCTGTGTGCGTGTGTATATATCGCATTTTTTATCCATTCACCTCTCAAAAGATACCTCAGCACTTTCTTGACTATTGTGAATAGGGTTGCAATAAACATGAGAGTATAGATGTTTCTTTAACAGATTGATTACGATTACTTTGGATATATACCCTCTAGGGATATTGCTGAATCCTGCGGTAGTCCTGGTTCCACTTTTGGAGGAACCTGTGTACTGTTTTCCATAAAGGCTGTACTCATTCCAGTCAGCATTGTCTAAGAGTCCCCCATTCTTCACATCCATGGCAGTGTTCCCTATTTTTTGTCTTGTTGACAACAGCTATTCTAACTGGACTGAGATGATATCTCAGTATGATTTGATTTGCCTTTCTTAATGATCAGTGATCTTGAGCATTTTTAAATACACTTGATGGTGATTTGTATATAATATACTTTTGAGAAATGTCCTTCAGATCACTTGTCCACTTTATAACGGGATTGTTTGTTTCTTTTTGCTGTTGACTTATTTTAATTCCTTATATATTCTTGGAATTAATACATTTTTGGATGAATAATTTGTAAATACCTTCTCCCATTCTGTAGATTATCTTTCATTCATTCTGTTGATTGCTTTCTTTGTTGTACAGAAGCTTTTGGGGGGGGGGTTTGACATAATACCATTTCTCAATTTTCACATAGGTTATCTTTGCTTTTGGGGTCACATCCAAAAAGATATCTTTGCCCAGACCAATGTTCTGAAACCTTTCCCCTATATTTCTTTTAGTTGTTTCACAGTTTTATATGTTACATTTAAGTCTTTGATTCATAGTGACTTGATTTTTCCCTATATCTTTGTTATTATTGTTGTTTGGAAAGGCAGTGAGACAGAGATAGACATATAGGTCTCCCATCTGCTAGTTCATTTCCCAAATGCCCAGAGTAGCCAAGGCTGGGCAGGCCAAAGTGAGGAACTGGGCACTCAATTTGGGTCTCCTACGAGGGTGTCAGGGACTCATCTACTTGACCCAGCACCTGCTGCCTCCTAGAGTTTGCATTAGCAGGAAGCTGGAATCAGCAGCAGAGTCAAGACAAACCCACACAATTTGATATATGATGCAGGTGTCACAAGCAGTAGCTTACCTACTATACCACACATGCTCCCCAAGTAGGTATTCACGTATAGTAAGAGAAAAAAGTTTAGTTTCTTTCTTTTGCATATGAATATTCAGTATTTACAGCACTATATATTGAAGAGAATTTCTGTCTTCCAATGTTTGTTTTTATTGCACTCAATGCTTTGAGATATATATATATATTTATTTATTTGAAAGGTAGAGTTACACAAAGACAGAAATATCTTCCATCCTCTAATTCACTCCCCAAATGGCCATAATGGCCAGACTGGACCAGGCCTAAGCCAGGAGTCAGGAGCTTTCCATCCAAGTCTTTCATGTGAGTGGCAGGGGCTAAAGAACTTGGGCCATCTTTCACTGCTTTCCCAGGCACATTAGCAGAGAGCTGAATAGGAAATGGAGCAGCCAGGACTTGAACAGTGTCCCATATGGGATGCCAGGCATCACAGGTGGTGACTTAATCCGTTACACCACAGTGCCAGCCCCCATAAGTTATACTTTTAAAAATACATTTAGTTTTATAATGATCTGGATCAGAAGATCAGAACAGTAATCATAAGTGAAATACTATGATAATGAACAGAATGTATTCCAGTTTTAGAAAAAAAATTGCTAAATATTTCTGATTAATACAGATATATTTACATTGTCAAATTTCCTCCAAAAATATACTCATTCCAGAATACTGTATGAATCCAAGTTCTAGATTCAAAAACATAATTTTAAAATAAGGTAAATAATTCAGATTCTCCAGAAAAAAAAAAAAACTTCTCCTCTATAAAAACCACTAGCCCCACATTTCTTAGAAGATATTAGTTAGAAACAATGATGAATATAAATTATATCTTTCTTAGAACTCAATTTTATTTTATTTACATATATTTTATATAATAAAACAGCTATCTTTGAAGTGTTAAATGTTACGAGTTTGACAAATATGTATAACTGTAACCATCACCTCAATCAAAATACAGAATATTAACATTGTCCTGTATAACTCCTTTAAATCTATTTACAGTCAATCCCTTTTTAAGATTTTCTTCTGATCCCCATCTCAGATAATTACTGACCTGATTTCTATAGTCATCAATAAGTATTTGTGTGTGTGTGTGACAGGCAGAGTGGACAGTGAGAGAGAGAGACAGAAAGGTCTTCCTTTGCCGTTGGTTCACCCTCCAATGGCCGCCACGGCTGGCGCACTGCAGCCGGCGCACCGCGCTGATCCGAAGGCAGGAGCCAGGTGCTTCTCCTGGTCTCCCATGGGGTGCAGGGCCCAAGCACTTGGGCCATCCTCCACTGCCCTCCTGGGTCACAGCAGAGAGCTGGACTGGAAGAGGAGCAACCGGGACAAAATCCGGTGCCCCAACCGGGACTAGAACCCGGTGTGCCGGCTCCACAAGGCGGAGGATTAGCCTAGTGATCCGTGGTGCCGGCCTCATCAATAAGTATTAATTAGTTAATACGACATTTAGAAGTCATAGAAGCTCAAGTGTAATCATTTGTGTCTGGCTGTTTTCTACAGCATAATATTTTTGAGACTCATCTATGTTGTATACATTCATAGTTTATCTCTTTGTATTACTGAGTAATATTCCAGTATATAAAAACTATGATAATCTTTTTCACTTTCTTTGGATATTTCCATTATTTGTATATTTGGACTACTATGAATAAGCTGCTATATTATTATGGAAGCCATATTATAGATATGTATATTCATTTCTCTTGGATAATATGTATAAACAATATTCTACTTTTTTAATTTCATAAGAAACATCCAAAAAGTTCTCCAATGTGATTGTTACATTTTACTCTTTCACCCAAAATACATGAAAGTTTCAGTTGATTCACATCCACATCAACATTTGGTGTTGTGTTTTATTTTAACTGCTCTATTATGCGGGTAAGTGACTATCAAATGGTTTTAACAAGGTGGATTTCATTTATGTTACCCTATCCACTAATATACTAAATATCTTTCCATGTACTTGCTGGCCTTCAGGATATCTTTTTTTGTGAAGCATCTGTTCAACTGTTTTCATGTTTTGAGATGTTTTCTTTAAGTGTAGATTCACAGACACTCATGATGTATTCTGCATATGAATCCTTTGTCATATATTTTATATTATATCTGATTTTTCCAGATTGTAGACTATTTTTCAGTGAATTCAACTTATAAATGTTTCTCCTTTATGCTTGGTGCTTTTTGTCCTATGAAATATTTGTCTACCTCAAAACTGCAAAATATTGTCCTATGTTTTTACTTATAATCTTTGTGGTTTTGACATGTGTGTTTACATCAATGCTACATCTCTAATCCTCTCTAGTTTTTCTGTATATGGAGAGGTAGGACTCAAAGTTGATTGATTTTTATGTTTATTTAATTTTCGTAGTATAATTAGTTGAAAAGGACTTCTTTTTTCACTGAATTGTTCTGAAAATATTCTCAAACTTCAATTGACCATATACATGAGTTTGTTTTGATTTCTTTATTCAAGTACATTGATCCTGTTCATCTAACCTTATGATAATGCTACATTTTTTGACCAGTGTATTTTATAATTAACCTCACAATCAATAAGATTTTATATATAATGTTGGTTTTATTTTTAAAATTTTTGGTTTGGATGAGGCATTTGGCCCAGTGATTAGGATACCACTTGGGACATCCACATCCCATATCAGAGTGCCTAGTTTTGAGTCATGGGTCTGGATTACAACTTCCTGATAATGCACACTGGGATGTAGCAGGTGATGGCTCACATAGTTGAGTTCATGTCACCCACTTCAGAAACCCAGATTGAGTTCCCAGCTTCTAGCTTTGGACTGGACAAGACCTAGCTATTGTAGGTATTAATTTGGGGAGCAAATCAGCAGGTGGGAGATTCTCTCTCTCTCTGCCTTTCAAATATAATAAATAAAATCATTTTAGGTCTTATAATTCCTCTTTATTCCCAGAATAAATTTTGAATCTATATGTTAATTTTTATTAAAATAGAATTTTTACTGGAACTGCTTTGAGCCTGTAGATCAAGTTGGGGACATTTGACATATTAATAATATTAAGTGCTCCAATCCTTGGATATGTTATATATGCCAATTTATTTAGTGTCTATAATTAATTTTGGAAAATAATCAGTTGTAATTACTTCAAATATTTCTTCCATTCCTTTCTCTTTTTCTTTTAGTATTTTCATTATGTGTATGTTACACCATTTGTAATTAACTCACTGCTCTTGGATATTAATGTTAGGTCTTTTTCATTCTACTTTATCTTGAATTGTCATTTTGAGATATTTCTATTGACAAGTCTTCAAACTCACTGGGTCTTTCCTTGGCCTTGTACAGTCTAGTGATGATTCCATAAAAGACATTCTTCCTTTTCTTCCTTTTTTATGTTGTTTTTTTTTTTTATCTCTAGCACCTATTTTTGATTCTTAGAGTTTTCATCCTGTGCTTATGAGAAACCTTCAACAAGTTCATTAAAACTGTATTACAATCCTAGGGAAGGTTCCATGTACTGCTGAGAAGAATGTAAAATCTTTAGCTGTAGGATTGAAAGTTCTGTAGATATCTGTTAGATCCATTTGGGCTATAGTGTCGTTTAAATCTACTGTATCCTTGTTGATCTTCTGTCCTGTTGATCTGTCTATTTCTGAGAGTGGAGTATTGAAGTCCCCCAGTACTATTGTATTGGGGTCTAAGTCTCCCTTTAAGTCCCTTAACAAATCTTTTAGATAAACCGGTGCCCTGTAATTAGGTGCATATACATTGATAATTGTTATATCTTCCTATTGAATTGATCCCTTAATCATTATATAGTGTCCCTCTTTGTCTCTCTTAACAGTTTTTGTGGTAAAGTTTATGTTGTCCGATATTAAGAGGGCTACGCCCGCTCTTTTTCCATTTCTGTTGGCATGGTATATCTTTTTCCAGCCTTTAAAGAAGAACTGACTCCAATTCTTCTCAAGCTATTCAGAACAATCGAAAAAGAGGGAGTCCTCCAAAATTCTTTCTATGAAGCCAGCATAACCTTAATTCCTAAGCCGGAAATAGATGCAGCATTGAAAGAGAATTACAGACCAATATCCCTGATGAACATAGATACAAAAATCTTCAATAAAATTCTCTCCAATAGAATGCAACAACATATCAGAAAGATCATCCACCCAGACCAAGTGGGATTTATCCCTGGTATGCAGGGATGGTTTAATGTGCGTAAGACAATCAATGTGATACACTACATTAACAGTCTGCAGAAGAAAAACCATATGATTATCTCAATAGACGCCGAGAAAGCATTTGATAAAATACAACACCCGTTCATGATGAAAACTCTAAGCAAACTGGGTATGGAAGGAACATTCCTCAATACAATCAAAGCAATCTATGAAAAACCCACGGTCAACATCCTATTGAATGGGGAAAAGTTGGAAGCATTTCCACTGAGATCTGGTACCAGACAGGGATGACCACTCTCACCACTGCTATTCAATATAGTTCTGGAAGTTCTAGTCAGAGCTATTAGGCAAGAAAAAGAAATTAAAGGGATACAAATTGGGAAGGAAGAACTCAAACTATCCCTCTTTGCAGATGATATGATTCTTTATTTAGGGGACCCAAAGAACTCAACTAAGAGATTACTGGAACTCATAGAAGATTTTGGCAAAGTAGCAGGGTATAAAATCAATGCACAAAAATCAACAGCCTTTGTATACACAGGCAATGCCATGGTTGAGGAAGAACTTCTAAGATCAATCCCATTCACAATAGCCACAAAAACGATCAAATACCTTGGAATAAACTTAACCAAGGACGTTAAGGATCTCTACGATGAAAATTACAAAACCTTAAAGAAAGAAATAGAAGAGGATACCAAGAAATGGAAAAATCTTCCATGCTCATGGATTGGAAGAATCAATATCATCAAAATGTCCATTCTCCCAAAAGCAATTTATAGATTCAACGCAATACCAATCAAGATACTGAAGACCTTCTTCTCAGATCTGGAAAAAATGATGCTGAAATTCATATGGAGACACAGGAGACCTCGAATAGCTAAAGCAATCTTGTACAACAAAAACAAAGCTGGTGGCATCACAATACCAGATTTCAGGACATACTACAGGGCAGTTGTAATCAAAACAGCATGGTACTGGTACAGAAACAGATGGATAGACCAATGGAACAGAATTGAAACACCGGAAATCAATCCAAACATCTACAGCCAACTCATATTTGATCAAGGATCCAATACCAATCCCTGGAGTAAGGACAGTATATTCAATAAATGGTGCTGGGAAAATTGGATTTCCACGTGCAGAATCATGAAGCAAGACCCCTACCTTTCACCTTACACAAAAATCCACTCAACGTGGATTAAAGACTTAAATCTATGACCTGACACCATCAAATTATTGGAGAGCATTGGAAAAACCCTGAAAGATATAGGTACCGGCAATGACTTCTTGGAAAACACCCCAGAAGCACAGGCAGTCAAAGCCAAAATTAACATTTGGGATTGCATCAAATGGAGAAGTTTCTGTACTGCAAAAGAAACAGTCAGGAAAGTGAAGAGACAACCAACAGAATGGGAAAATATATTTGCAAACTATGCAACAGATAAAGGGTTGATAACCAGAATCTACAAAGAGATCAAGAAACTCCACAACATCAAAACAAACAAACCACTTAAGAGATGGGCCAAGGACCTCAATAGACATTTTTCAAAAGAGGAAATACAAATGGCCAACAGGCACATGAAAAAATGTTCAAGATCACTAGCAATCAGGGAAATGCAAATCAAAACTACAATGAGGTTTCACCTCACCCCAGTTAGAATGGCTCACATTCAGAAATCTACCAACAACAGATGCTGGAGAGGATGTGGGGAAAAATGGACACTAACCCACTGTTGGTGGGAATGCAAACTGGTCAAGCCACTATGGAAGTCAGTCTGGAGATTCCTCAGAAACCTGAATGTAACCCTACTATACAACCCAGCCATCCCACTCCTTGGAATTTACCCAAAGGAATTTAAATTGGCAAACAAACAAGCTGTCTGCACATTAATGTTTATTGCAGCTCAATTCACGATAGCTAAGACCTGGAACCAACCCAAATGCCCATCAAAAGTAGACTGGATAAAGAAATTATGGGACATGTACTCTATCGAATACTATACAGCAGTCAAAAACAACGAAATCCGGTCATTTGCAACAAGATGGTGGAATTTGGAAAACATCATGCTGAGTGAATTAAGCCAGTCCAAAAGGGACAAATATCATATGTTCTCCCTGATCGGTGACAACTAACTGAGCACCAAAGGGGAAACTTGTTGAAGTGAAATGGACACTATGAGAAACAGTGACTTGATCAGCTCTTGTCCTGACTGTTGATGTACAATGCAATACTTTATCCATTATAGTATTTTTTTGTTTGTTCTACTTAATACTTTTGGTTGAATACTGTAATCAATACACAATTCTTCTTAAGTGCTGAAACTTAACTGAAAAGTGATCGCTGTTAAATGTAAGAGTGGGAATAAGAGAGGGAAGAGATGTGCAATTCGGGACATGCTCAAGCTCACTTACCTCAAACAGTAGAATTAGAAACATACCAGGGGATTCGAATTCAATCCCATCAAGGTGGCATGTACCAATGCCATCTCACTAGTCCCAGTGATCAATTTCTGTTCACAATTGATCATAATGATAGGACTAAGAACCAAAGGGATCACATAAACAAGACTAGTGTCTGCAAATACTAGCTGATAGAATGAAAAAGGGAAAGAACGATCCAACATGGGAAGTGAGATACACAGCAGACCCATAGAATGGCAGATGTCCTAAAGAGCACTCTGGCCTCAGAATCAGCCCTTAAGGCATGCGGATCTGGCTGAAATGCCCATGAGAGTATTTCAGGCATGGAAAGCCAAGACACTCTGGGGGGAAAAAAAAAAACCTAAATGAAAGATATCCGCGAGTGAGATCCCAGTGGAAAGAACGGGTCAACTTTCCATGATATTTTTAGAATGTCCACATATATTCCCCTTTTGTTCTTTCATGTTTCCCCTTTTTTATTGAATTTCTTAGTATATTAATCATAGTTTCTTTAAAATCTTACACTGACATTTCAAAATTTCTGCCATATCTAGGTGTGATTCTTATGCTGTTTTGCTTCCTCAGACTTTTGTTGTTTGCATTTCATTTTGCTTTGTAATTTTTAAGGATAGTCATATAAGATGTATTGTATAAACAAAATTAAGGTAAATTGGCCTTTAATATGAGATTTTATGTTTATCTGACTAGGAGCTAGGTTATTCTCATGGTTTTCTATAGCTATAGGTATCAGAGGGTAAAATTTCCCCTACTGTACTTATTTGTGTCTGCCTTATTTTATTCAGGTTTCTCCAGAGTATCTTTTTTAAGAGAGTCTGAGGCTTATAGTGCTTTCAGCTGTATTGTTATACAGTTCTCCAATTAGTGTGTTGGTAAGATGGTGGGACAGGAGACAGCCTCTAGTTTTATGATTATGTCTGTTTTCTGTTTGTGGGATTTTTTTTTTTTTGGCAGTGGGTAGAAGGGAGCCTGTATCCCTTATTCCTGGCCATGACCTTCACCAGTGCTTCTTGGCTTATTCCCACCAAAAAGCACAAGGAAGTTTCTCTCTCATCTTCACTTTAAGAACTTAGTAGGAGTTCTGGAGGTAAACCTTTCAAAAATGTGAGAGATCTCACGTTTTGGGCCCCCTGGATTTTTAAACTCTCAATCTTACCCACATTTAGCATTCTACACTTCGACAATCATGGTCCGCTTTTCTACCAGTACTGAGTCCAGTGGCCAACTTCTGCTCCTGGTAAGCTTTGATTCTCTGATTGTCTCCAGCTCCAGTTTTCAGGGTGGCAGCTTTCACTAAGGTTTAAATTTTTAGATGGATATAAGGAGACTTGATTTTCAGTTTGTTCAGCTTTTATCTTTTATGAGGACAGAAATGACAACTTCTAAGCTTTTTTTTTTTAAAGAAACCAGTCATTTTGAACCAGAAACCAAAGTCCTATCCATTTATCTAGAAAGTTTCTAAATTGTCTTATAACATTTTGCTGTTTTCAGTGTAAATGTCTTGAGAATCTCAGGTTCAATTTATTCATAAGAATTTATCATTTTTCTATCTCTGTAAACTCTTTTAAAAAAATTATTCATTAGGGCAGGCGCTGTGGCTTAGCAGGTAAAGCCGCCACTTGCAGTGCCGGCATCCCATACGGACACGGTTTCAAGTCCCGGCTGCTCCACTTCTCATCCAGCTCTCTGCTGTGGCAGCAGTGGAGGATGTCTCAAGGCCTCGGATCCCTGCACCCACGTGGAAGACTCAGAAGAAGCTCCTGGCTCCTGGCTCCTGGCTCCTGGCTCCTGGCTTCGGATCGGCGCAGTTCGGGCTGTTGCAGCCAATTGGGGAGTGAACCAGGAGATGGAAGACCTTTTCTCTCTCTCTGCCTCTCCTTCATTCTATGTGTAATTCTTTCAAATAAATAAATAAATAAATCTTTAAATGCTGTACATTGAGACTTAATGCTATAATGAGTACTCAAACAGTATATTTCGCTTTGTGTTTCTATGGGGGTGCAAACTGTTGAAATCTTTACTTAATGTATACTAAACTGATCTTCTGTAAAAAAAAAAAAAGAAGAAGAAATTATTAATTCCCAACTTGATACTCGCTGGGATTAAACATGACAATAGGTCTGATCTGATTTCATCATCATTTAAAAAATCATCTATTATTTTTCACTTTATGTTTGTGTGGGAGCTAACTGTTGAAATCTTTACTTAATGTATGCTAAACTGATCTTCTGTATATAAAGAGAATCGAAATGGAAGGGGAGAGGGAGTGGGAAAGGGGAGGGATGCGGGTGGGAGAGATGTTATGGGGGGGAAGCCATTGTAATCCATAAGCCGTACTTTGGAAATTTATATTCATTAAATAAAAGTTAAAAAAAATGTATTCACAATTATGTTTTACATGAAAATACAATTACTTCTTTAACAACTTCTGTATATTGACCTTATATTCTGAGACACTTTTTAGTTGTAGTGCTTGATTTTTATATCATAGGATATTCTACATATATAATTGTATCTTCATTAATTTTTTTCAGTTTTAATTTTTTTCCTACATTATGCTTTTGTTGTTTATATTAACTTACTGAACGGGCTAGAACATCTAGTATAACAGTGAAAAAAATGGTGATAAAAACATATTTTGCCTAGTCCCTAATCTTAGGAGAAAGGTATCCAATAATTCATCATTAAGAATTTTTTTGTAGATTCACATTATTGAATTAAGTTCCCTTCTGTTCCTAGTTTATTAAAGATATTTTGTTTTAAATAATGATTCAGTATGGAATGTATCAAATGATTCTTCTCTATAGAGATTATCCTATGATTTTTTTCTTCTTTATTCTCTTAAGATGATAAATTACATTGATTGATATTGAATGTTAAACCAACCTTGCAACATTAGAATAACCCTCACTCACTCATGATTATCTTTTTTAATATTTCTGTATTCAGCTTACTAATATACTATAAAGGGTGCATGTGTACATGTCTATATTCATGACAGATATGGGTCTATTATTTTGTGTTCTTGTAATACCTTTAGTCTTTAGTCAGATTTTAGTCTATGTTTTATCCTGTAAAACAAAATAAGAACTTTCTTCTCCTTCATTTTCTCAAAGACTTCATGTAAGCCTTATGTTATTTCCTTCTAAAACATTTGACAGAATTCATCAGCAAGAACAGTGAACTGGGAATTTTTATGGGGAATGCTTTTATTATACTTTCAATTTCTTCTTTTGAACTGTGATATTATTCATATTTTCTATATTTTTTCATATCGGTTTTGGTAATTTGTGTCATTCAAGGTATAGGTTCATATCATCTAATTTGTCAGTTTCATTGACATGAAGTTGTTCATGATATTCCTTAGATATCCTTTTAATCTTTAGGATCTGTAATAACATCCCTGTTTTCATTCTTAATACTTATAATTTGTATATTTTCATTTTTATTGGTTTATATCACAGTTTATTTCATCAATATTTTCAAAGAATCAGGCTTTTCTTGTTTTTTTCTATTTCATTTATTTTTGCAATTTCCTCTCATCTACTTTCTTCTACTTTCAGTTAAATGTATTCCTGTTGTAACTTCCTAAGATAAAAACCAGGATCACTAATTTTGGCCTTTGCCTCTTATCCAGTATAAGCATTCAAATATAAATTTGCATCCAAACACTTCTGTAGGTTGTTCCCACATATTTTGCCATGTTTGTGTTTACATTATCATTCAAGTAAATTTTTTGTTTAATTTTCCATTGAATTTCTTCCTTGACTTAGGGGAAATTTAAAAGTAGGCTGCTTAATTTTCAACCATTCCAGGACATTCCTAGGTACTTTTCTGTTTTGATTTATAATTTAATTCTGCTGTACTTAAAGAGTATTCTCTGGGGCCAGCATTGTAGCCTAACAGGTTAAGCTACAGCCTGCAACACCAGTATACTGTATGGGCACTGGTTTGAGTCCCAACTGCTTCCCTTCCCATCTACACCCTGCTAATGCACCTGGGGAAGCGATGAAGATGGCCCAAACCCTCGGGCCCCTGTACACATATGGGAGACCAGGATGAAGCTCCAGGCTCTTGGCTTCAGCCTGGCCCAGCTCCAGCTCTTGTGGCCATTTGGGGAGTGAACCAACAGACAAAAGACCTCTCTCTCTCTTTGTAACTCTGCCTTACAAATAAATTTAAAAAATCTTTTCTTAAAAAATGAGTATTCTCTGTAAGATTTGAATCTCTGGCCGGCGCCGTGGCTCAACAGGCTAATCCTCCACCTAGCGGCACTGGCATACCAGGTTCTAGTGCCAGTCGGGGTGCCGGATTCTGTCCCGGTTGCCCCTCTTCCTGTCCAGTTCTCTGCTGTGGCCCAGGAAGGCAGTGGAGGATGGCCCAAGTATTTGGGCCCTGCACCCCATGGGAGACCAGGATAAGTACCTGGCTCCTGCCTTTGGATCAGCGCCGTGCCGCAGCGGCCATTGGAGGGTGAACCAACGGCAAAAGGAAGACCTTTCTCTCTGTCTCTCTCTCTCACTGTCCACTCTGCCTGTCAAAAAAAAAAAAAAAAAAGATTTGAATCTCTTCAAATTTACTGAGACCTCTTTTGAAGCCCAGCATATAGTTTACCTTGCTAAAGTTTCTATGTACATATGAAAAGAATTTTCTACAGTTTTGGGTGAAGTGCTATAAAAATATTAATAGAGACAAGTTAATTGATACTATCTTCAGATCTCTCACATATTCACTGATTTTTTTCTTTTGTTCTCTTATTTAATGAGAAGTATGTTACTATAGCCAAACATGATATAATTATTTATTTTTATTTTAATTCTGTAGTTTTTGCTTTTTGTATTGTGAAGTTCTCTTTTTCAGATACATATACAATTATTAGTATTTTTATGTCTCCTAGATGAATTGACATTTTCATCATAATCAGTGTCCCAATTTTCTTCAGTAATCTCCCATTTCTTGAACTATATTCTGTCTGACATTATTACAAACACCTCAGCTTTCTTCTGCTTACAATTTATATTATATTTTAGATCTTTTTAAAACTTTTCCATATATGAACATTTTAATATTTTAAGTATGATTCTTAAAGGCAGCATATAATTGTGTCTTACTTTCTCTACTGGTAAAAATTATCCAATTAATCCAAGTGTAGAAAATAAAAGAGGAATGGAGAAACAAAGAAGATAACGATGTAGGCAAACTAGCAAGATGGTAGATTTCAATCTAACTACATCAATAATTTCAAGAAGTATAAGTAGTTTCACCAATACCTTCCAATTACAAGCTTCTTTTGATTAATCCAATAATTATTATTCCATTTTAAATTGTTTAATGGATTATTAATTATAATTATACATCTTTAGTAGTTGCTATACTTTTAGGCTTAAATCATGTTCCCTTATAATAGTGTACATACACATTATATTAATTCAAATTTTTTAAAGTATCTTGAAAAATAAAATTTTATATATCAACCATCTTTTTTTTTTTTTTTTGACAGGCAGAGTTAGACAGTAAGGGAGAGAGAGAAAGAGAAAAGTCTTCCTTTTTCCGTTGGTTCACCCCCCAAGTGGCCTCTATGGCCGGCACGTTGCGGCTGGCGTGCCGCACAGATCCAAAGCCAGGAGCCAGGTGCTTCCTCCTGGTCTCCCATGGGGTGCAGGGCCCAAGGACCTGGGCCATCCTCCACTGCCCTCCCGGGCCACAGTAGAGAGCTGGACTGGAAGAGGAGCAACTGGGACAGAATCCGGTTCCCCAACCAGGACTAGAACTGGGGGTGCCAGTGTCGCAGGCAGAGGATTAGCCTAGTGAGCTGTAGCACCGGCCTATTAACCATCTGTTGTGATACCATATATTTTATGTCTACATATGTTATAAACACAATGTAATGGTTTTTGCTTTAAACATTCAGTTAACTTTTTAAAAAATTGAGGGAGAATCTTTTAAATGTACATACTTTTCATATTCCTAGTGCTTTCATTCCTCCCTTTAGATCTGAATCTCCATCTTATATGTCATATTTATTTGAGAGGCTGAGAGACATAGGCAAATAAATGAACAAAGAAAGCTTCCAACTGCTGGTTCAGTACCCAAATATCTGCATAGATGAGACCAAATCAGGTCAAAGCCAGGAGTCAGGAACCAAATCCAGGTCATTCATGTGGGTGTCAGGGACCCAACACTTGAGCCACCACCTACTGCTTCCCAGGGTGCATATAAGCATGAAGCTGGAATTGGGAATAGAGCTGGGACTTAAATCCAGGCACTCAGAAATGAGATTTGAGCACCCCAACTGCTGTCTTAACAGCTAAATCAAACACCAACTCCCATCCTCATTTTTAAAGAATATTTCTAACAATCTCAGGGAAGAGTTAGAGATAAAACTGCAGGGGAAATTTCACATAATGAAGAGGGATGCTGTGGATCTATAAGAAGGGTATAGACGTGTAGCATGAACTCATACTCAACACAGGATCCTAGCAGCAAAGAACCTCAGTACCAGCATTGGAGAGTGAGGTGAGACCAGACTGCAGCAGCCCATGCCACTGGTGATAAAGCTGTGGGGAGAGCCCAGCATGAGTCTGTCCTGGAGACCTGAGGAAGACAGGGTACCTGCTCAACCTAGAGGGGAAAAAAGGGCAGGTTGCTCTCTCCCAGGCCCCCAACAATGGCACCCAGCAACTAAGAGAGGGCGGGCACCATTTAGGACACATGTAACAGCTGCACCAGCTTGTGTCCATGTGACCAAGAAATAGCTGAGAAGAGACTCCTGAGTCTGGCCAGGAGGACTGAAAAGGGGCTAGGCACCCATGTAGAACCGTGAGATGCCACCAAGCTCCCAACACGTAACAGGTTCCAGGGTTTAAACTGTCCAGGCAAAAAAACAACCACCAACTGGCTTTGGCCACGTCTCTGCCTCTCTGTAATGAGACAGACTGGCGGAGTGGAGTGGATCCTCAGAGCCCAGTGACTGTGGAAGCCTTTTGTGCTGGGACTGTGGGGACACTGTAGCTGTGTGGGAGGGCCCTGAGTGTGACTGGGTCTCTGCACAGTCGCTGTGGGCAGCTCCACATGCTCACGGCTACCTAATTGCCTGGGGTGGGTCACTGTGGCAGGATCCATGTTCACTCAGAGGACTGCATGGATCCTTTGTGTGGTCCATGTGGCCGCATGCACAAGTATTGCATACACTATGGTCTAGCACCTGGGCACTGATCACCTTGGAAAAGTATAGGTGAGGGTATGATCACACCAACAGAGCTGATGAAACCCTCCTCTCTGATTAAAAAAAAAAGACATCTACCACACCCAGCTTGGGAGTCACTCTGGATACAAGCCCTGCACAGGAACTCTGACTCGAGTTCTCTGGCCAAACCCAGCACATGCCTCTGAGTATTCACTGAAAGAGCAGATATTCCACTATGCCACAGAGGCATGGCCCAAATATAAAAGCCATAAGAAAAACCAGCAAGTATCTCCACAAATGACAAAAAATAAATGTAGAAATTCAAGAAACAAGAATAAGTAAGACAATATGATGTGCCCAAAGGAACACAACACTTCAATACTAGTATGTGAAGATGAAGAGATTGATGAAATGCCAGAAATCTAATTCAAAAGATTAATCAAATAATTACTCAGAAACAATCAGAAGCAAGTCCATAAAATCCATACATGACATGAATAAAAAATTTGCCCATGCAACAGATTTTAAAAAGAAAATCAAGTATTAGAAATAAGAATCCAGTAGATAAACTAAGAAATGCAATGGAAAGCCTTAAAAATAGACTTGGTGAAGAGAAGAAAGAATATCCGAGTTAGAAGACAATCTCTGCAAATTTTACATTCAGACTAAAAAAAAAGAAGAAGAAATTAGAAAAATTTTAAAAAGTGATGGCGATTTATGGGATACTATCAAACAACCCAACATATGTGTCTTAGGGGTTCTGGAAGGCATGGAAAGACAGAATAGATTAGAAGTCCTATTTAGTGAAATAAACAGAAAACCTCCCCAAATTGGAGAAAGAAAGGGACATCCAAGTACAGGAAGGACATAGAACTAACAGACATAAACAGAAAAGATCTTCACCATGGCACATGGTAGTCAAACTTTCCACATTATAGTAAAGCATAAAGAAAATATTCTAATGTGTCTGAGAGGGCCCGGTGCTACAGTGTAGTGGGTAAAGCCGCCTCCTGTAGTGCCAGAATCCCACATGGATGCCAGTTCAAGACCCAGATGCTCCTCTATTGATCCAGCTTTCTGCTATTGCTTAGGAAAGCAGTAGAAGATGACTTAAGCCCTGGGGCCACTTGCATCTGCATGGGAGACCCTCCCTGGATCCTGGATTCAGATTGGCACAGGCAATTTGAGGAGTGAACCAGGAGATAGAAGACCTCTCTCTCTCTCTCTCTCTCTCTCTCTCTCTCTGTCTTCTGCTTCTCAAATAAATAAATCTTTGAAAAATGTGCATGAGAGAAATGTGGGTTACATTCAGAGGATCTGCAATTAGATTCACAGCTGACATCTCATCGGAAACCCTACAGGCTAGGAGAGAAAGACAACATATAGTTCAACTTTTAGAAGAAGAAGAAAAAAACTGTCAATCCAGAATGCTGGACCCTGAAAGTTCTCATTTATTAGAGAATGTGAAATAAAGACTTTCCATAATAATAATAACTTTGAATGTAAATGACCTCAACTCTCCAGTTAAAAGACACAGACTGGATGAAAGAATTAAAACGCTCACTACAAGAAACACATCCTACCAAAAACATATACCCATAGACTGAAAGTGAAAGGAAGAAGTCCAGCCTCTGCTGTGGCCCAGGAGGGCAGTGGAGGATGGTCCAAGTACTTGGGCCCTGCACCCACGTGGGAGACCAGGAGGAAGCACCTGGCTCCTGGTTTGGATCAGCGCAGCACTGGCCATGGCGTCCATTTGGGGAATGAACCAACAGAAGGAAAACCTTTCTCTCTGTCTCTCTCTCTGTCTAACTCTGCCTGTCAAAAAAAAAAGAAAGTGAAAGGAAGGAAAAAGATATTCCATGCTAAAAGAAATCAAAAACAGCAGGTTTATCCACCTTAATATCAGACAAAATAGACTTTAACACAAAAACTGTTAAGAGAGACAAAGAAGGGTACTGTGTACTGATTAAGTGATCAATTCAAAAGGAAGATATGACTATAATAAATACATATGCACCCAACTACAGGGCAGCTGGCTATTTAAAAAAATGTTAACACATCTAAATGGAGACACAGACTATGATACAATAGAAATGGGGGACTTCAATATCCCACTGTCAGCAATGGAGAGATAAACAAGACAGAAAATCAGCAAGGAAACAACAGAGTTAACCAACACTACAGACCAAAAGCACCTAATGGATATCTACTGAACTTTTCATCCTACAGCTGAAGAACACACATTCTTCTCACAAGTACATGGAACTTTCTCTAATTGGCCACATACTAGGCCATAAAACATGTCTCAGCAAATTCTTAAACACTGAAATCATACCATGCATCTTCTCTGACCACCATGGAATAGAGCTGGAAATCAACAACTCAAGAATCTCTAGAACATATGCAAGCACATGGAGACTGAACAACATGCTCCGGAATGAACAGTGGGTCATGGACGAAATCAAAAGAGAAATAAAAAAAAAATTCTGGAAATGAAGGAAGACAATAAGACACCATATCAAAAATTATGGGATACAGCAAAAGCAGCATTTGATAACACACAAAGTCATGTTATGATGAAAACCTTAAGCAAATTTGTTATACAAGCAAGGCAATTTATGAAAAACCTACAGCCTGAATCCTATTGAATAGGGAACAGTTGGAAGCATTCCCAATAAGATCTGGAACCAGATAAGGATGCCTACTCTCACCATTACTATTCAATATTATCCTAGAAGTTTTAGCCAGAGCCATTAGAAAAGTAAAAGAAGTCAAAGGGATTCAAATTGGAATAGAGGAAGTCAAACTATCCCTTTTTGCAGATGACGAGATTCTATATATAGGGAATCCAAAAGACTCCACTAAGAGACTATTGGAACCCATAAAAGACTTTGGTAAAGTGGCAGGATATAAAATTAACACTGAAAATCAGTAGCCTTTGTATACACAGAAAATGTCATGGCTGAGAAAGAACTTCTAAGATCCATCCCATTCACAATAGCTATCAAAAAAATTCAATACCTTGGAATAAATTTAACCAATGATGTCAAAGATCTCTAGGATGAAAATTTCAAAACTTTTTAAAAAGAAATAGAAGACACAAAAAAATGCAAAATCTTCCATGTTCATGGATTGGAAGAATCAATATCATCAAAATGTCCATACTACCAAAAGCAATTTACAGATTCAATGCAATTCCAATCAAAAAAAAGAAAAAAAAACACTATGGATATTCTCAGATCTAGAAAAAACAATGTTGAAATTCATATGGAAACACAGGAGATCCCAAATAGCTAAAGCAATCTTACACAACAGAAACAAAGCCGGAGACATCACAATACCAGATTTCAAGACATACTACAGGACGGTCATCATCAAAACAGCCTGGTACTGTTGCAAACACAGATTGCTAGACCAATGAAACAGAATGGAAACTCCAGAAATCAATCTACCATGTTTGACAAAGTAGTTAAAATCAATCCCTGGAACAAGAACAGTCTCTTCAACAAATTGTGCTGGGAAAACTGGATCTTCACATGCAGAAATATAAATCAAGACCCCTACCTTACTCCTTACACAAAAACCCACTCAAAATTGATCATAGACCTACATTTATGACCCTATACCATCAAATTATTTGAGAACATTGGAGAAATCCTGCAAGAAATTGGCATAGGCAAAGATTTCCTGGAAAAGACCACAGAAACACAGGCAGTCACAACCAAAATTGCCAAAGGGGATTACATCAAATTGAGAAGCTTCTGAACTGCAAACACTCAGCAATGTGAAGATGCACTGCAAAGCAAACATCCAGCAAAGTGAAGATTTTTGCTTTAAATTCAAGAATCTCGACAATAAGAAAACCAATGATCCATTTAAGAAATGGACAAAGGATTTGAACAGGCATTTTTCAAAAGAGGAAATTCAAATAGCCAACAGACGCATAAAAAATGCTCAGGATCACTAGCCATCAGGTAAATGCAAAATAAGACCACATTGAGGTTTAACCTCACTCCAATTAGAATGGATCTCATACAGAAATCAATAAATGACAAAATCTGGGGAGGATGTCAGGGAAAAGGTGTGCTAATCCACTGTTTTGGGGAATGTAAAATGGTGCAGCCACTGTGGGAGACAGTATGCAGATACCTCAGAAATATTAATATAGACCTACCATATGACCCAGGCATACCACTCCTGAGAATTTACCCAAAGGAAATAAAATCTACTTATAAAAGAATTATGTGTACCTCCATGTTCACTGCCACTCAATTCACAATAGTTAATACATGGAATTAACCCAAATGTCCATCAATTTAAGACTGTCTATAGAAATTTTGATATATGTATACCATAGAATACTACTTACCAGGAAAAAAATAGAAAACCTTTAATTTGCAACAAAATGGTTTAAACTTGGAACCATTACACTTAGTAAAATAAGCCATTCCCAAAAAGATAAATACCAGATATTCTCCCTGATCTGTGATAACTAATGAGTACCTAAAAGCTAATCTACAGAATTGAAATTGACACATTGAGATGCAATGATTTTGAACAGCCTTTGACTGGACAGTTGAGGAACAGTGTTTTTTAATACTATTTGTTGAAGTTTTTACTTAGTGTAGTGTTAATATTATGATTGTAAAGTTAATTTAAAATAGATCTTTTCAAAAAATTGGAATTGGAATAGGAGAGGGAGGAGGAAGAATGGTGGGAGTGCAGGCAGGAGGGAGGCTAGGTGGAAAGAATCACTATGTTCCTAAATTTGTACATGTGAAATACATGAAGTTTGTATGCTTTAAATAAAAGGTTTCTATGTAAAAAATTATTTTATAAATCTGCAGTAGCAAAAAAAATTTTGTTTGTTCAATTCTCAACTGATAGCTTTTTTCCCAGCACTTTAAATATATGATCGCATCATCTTTTGGCTGTCTTATTTTGTCTTTTGTTAGAAGTCGTTCATAATAAATTATTCTTTCCCTATAAATAATCTGATTTCTCTGCTGATTTAAATATTATATTTTTAATTTGCTTTTCATAATTTGACTATGATGTTCCTAGTTGTGCTTTCCTTTTCATTTATCTTAATTGGGTTTGCTAATGTTATTGGATCTGTAAATTGATGTTGGTTTGTTTTCTGTTTTTTTAATTGAATTTGGAAACATTTCAACTATTATTTTAAAATGTATGCCCTACTTTCTCTCTCTCCATGCCTCTGACACTCTAGCTTCATGTTTTAACTGTTTCATAATGTCTTAGAAGTTATTGATACTCTTTACTTTTGTATCAATCTTCTTTATCTAGATAGCTTTAATTGATCTATCTACAAATTCATTGACCCTTAATATTTTCAAACTTCTGTTAAGCTTATCTAATGAATTTTTATCATTTCTGATTTTCACTTTTAAATTCTAAATGGTCCATTTAAATTTGAACAGACTCTGTTTCTTCAATGAGATTCTCCAACTGTTCACTCATGTTGACAATCTTTTCCTCTAAGACTTTGAGCATGTTTACAATGGATGTTGTAAAGTTCTTTTCTGCTAATTTTACGATCTAGGTCATCTAAAACTCATTTTCCATGATTTTTTTCTTCCTGATTACAAATAAAATTTTCATTTTTCTCTGAAGATCTCATAATTTAAGAAAAATATTGGAACCAGCTTTATGGTATAGCAGGTTAAGCTTCTGCCTACAGTGCTGGCATCCCATATGGGAACCAGTTCAAGACCCTGCTATTCTGCTTCTGATCCAGCTCCCTGCTAATGTACTTGGGAAAGCAGTAGAAGATGACCCAAATACTTGGTCTCCTGCCCCCATGTGGGAGACTTGGAAGAAGCTCCAGGCTCCTGGCTTAGGACCTGGCCCAGCCCCAGCCATTGCAGCCATTTATGGAATGAAGCAGCAGATGGAAGAAATTCATTCTCATTCTTTCTGTCTCTGTCTCTCTCTTCTTCCTCTTCTCTCTGTAACTCTGCCTTTTGAAACCACATACCAGGCCATAAAGCAAGTCTCAGCAAATTCAAAAGAATTAGAATCATACCATGCAGCTTCTCAGACCATAAAGGAATAAAGTTGGAAATTAGCAACTCAGGAATCCCTAGAGCATACGCAAACACGTGGAGATTGAACAACATGCTCCTGAATGAACAATGGGTCATAGAAGAAATCAAAAGAGAAATCAAAACTTTTCTGGAGAGTGAGATCCCAGTGGAAAGAACAGGTCTTCAAAGAGGGAGGTGCCTTTCTCTGAAGGGAGGAGAGAACCTCCACTTTGACTATGACCATGTCTAAACAAGATAAGAGTCGGAGAACTCAAGGGGCTTCCATAGCCTTGGAAACTCATAACTGGTGCATAGGGAGATTACTGATGCCATAAACAGGAGTGTCAATTGGTAAAGTCAACAACAGGAGTCACTGTGCACTTACTCCTCATGTAGGATCTCTGTCCTTAACGTGCTGTACACTGAGGCTTAATGCTATAACGAGTACTCAAACAGTATATTTCACTTTGTGTTTCTATGGGGGTGCAAACGACTGAAATCTTTACTTAATGTACACTAAACTGATCTTCTATTAAAAAAAAAAAAAAAAAAAAGAAAGAAATTATCAATTCCCAACTTGACTCTCACTGGGATTAAACATGACAATAGGTCTGATCTGATTTCATCATCATTTAAAAAAAATCATCTATTATTTTTCACTTTATGTTTCTGTGTGGGAGCAAACTGTTGAAATACTTACTTAAGGTATACTAAGCTGATCTTCTGTATATTAAGATAATCGAAAATGAATCTTGATGTGAATGGAAGGGGAGAGGGAGTGGGAAAAGGGAGGGTTGTGGGTGGGAGGGACGGTATGGGGGGGAAGCCATTGTAACACATGAGTCGTACTTTGGAAATTTATATTCATTAAATAAAAGATTAAAAAAAATAAAAAAAATAAAAATAAATAAATAAAAAAAAAAAAACTTTTCTGGAAGTAAATGAGGATAACAGCACAACATACCAAAACTTATGGGATGCAGCAAAAGCAATGTTAAGAGGAAAGTTTATATCAATAGGTGCCTACATCAAGAAATTAGAAAGGCACCAAAGAGATGAGCTTTCAATTCACCTCAAGGATCTAGAAAGCCTACAGCAAACCAGACCCAAATCTGGTAGGAGAAGAGAAATCATTAAAATCAGAGAAGAAATCAACAGGATTGAATCAAAAAAACATTACAAAAAATCAGCCAAACGAGGAGCTGGTTTTTTGAAAAAATAAACAAAATTGACACCCCATTGGCCCAACTAACTAAAAAAAGAAAAGACCCAAATCAATAAAATCAGAGAAGAAAAAGGAAATGTAACAACAGACACCACAGAAATAAAAAGAATCATCAGAAAAAAAGAAATCTTTAAAAAATATATTTCAGGTAGATGTGGTGGCAGATGATCATTCAAATGCTTGGGTGCCTGCCACACACGTGGGTCATCTGGATGGATTTCCAGGCCTTGACTGCAGCCTGACCGACCTCTATCTTTTGGAGAGATTTGGTGAGTGACTCAGGAAATGGAAGATATTCTGTCTCTGTCTCTGTCTCTACCTGCCTGTCTCTCTCTCTCCCCCCTCTCCCCTTATATGCAGGCACATACACTTATGCACATTCTTCATTTCAAGTAGATGAAAAAAAAATAAGCCCCAAACTTTAAAAAAGATTTATACTAGACATTTTGTATAATTCATTGTAGAGACCATGGATTCTGTTATTTCCATCTAAAGATTGAGTGTTGTAAATTATTTGCTGAACAAACTGAACTTGTGGAAGCTTGGTTTTTGCTCCATTAGCATGGCTGTCTTTCACGTATTCCTGTCTTTCACATATTCTTTTTCTCACAAGGTGAAGCGTAACTTTTACCTGTAAGACATGACTGTTATATTTATTTACTAAACTCCACTAAAATTCCAAACACTGTCTTTCCTTCAATGGGTAACAGTGGTGCATTTTCAGTCTTCTAGCCCTTATTTTCTCCTGGGTTCTTTGGGGTCTCCCCCTAAAGGCATGGTTCATAGATCATATAAAGATGTAAGATGAATTTATATGCAGATTTGAAGATTCTCCTTCTATGGCTTCTGCTTTGTCAGAATCTCTCTCTAGTTTGCATCTAAATTGCCATCCTTCAATTCTATTATTTGATTCCTAAATCCAAACTTTCTGCTTCATTTCTAGCTGTCCCACAGTCTATGGTCTTGGCAATATTCTCAGGATAAAAACTACATAAGTAAGGATCTCGTAATTGCTGTCTGAGTGAAGGTTAGTTCAATACAAGTTACTCCACCATTCCCATAACAGGAGAGTCAACACACTAATATAAAAAAGAACAAGAGTAGGAAGTTTTTCTCTGACATTCTTTTTTTGTTCAATCATCTAGAATTGTGGATTAAAATATAGTGCCATCTGCTTCTCAGTAACCTAAGTTCCTATTGCAACTTTAAATTCAACGTTATGTACCAAACCCAACAACTGAAGGTTCTTCTTAATTGTTTCTTCCTGATCTTTTCTGAATTATTTTTCCTTGAGGCTATGGGCAGCACTACTATCTCATCTGACCAAATAGAATGACCCAGACTTCTAAGATCATATTGATAACATATCTGCAAAGTCAAAACTAATAAAAGAATGTGACCTTAATAAGCAATTCGAGTATAACTTACAAAGCAGAAGAATGCTTTGCCAATTAGAGAGGCAGTACAACTTATGCTTATGGAATTCTATTTTTAGCCAAGAAGAATAAAGTGCTGACTATTTCTTATTAAAACTAGTATGACTTCTTATTTCTTGAGCCATATTTATTTTAACATTGTTCTGTTGACCTTCAAAACTGACACAATTGCCTCTGGCTTTATCTGAGTGTTGTCATAGAATTTACCCCCATGTTACACTCCTGCTACTCTATATATCTATCTCAGATCTGACATTTTCAGATGAAATTTTAAGGACATCTACACTTTGACACAAACTTTCTGACAAAATATAACACATAGTAATAGTATTAATACTCAGAACCCTGACTTTCCTCATGCTAATGACACACTTTAGAGTGGAATTGATTGCTACATGGTCAAGGACAACCAAGTAGCTTGGCAATTTAGATAGGAATGTTGAGACCGAATATCAAGAGGCCAATCCCATGGAGGCGAGGGGTAAGGGTGAGATTATGCCAAAAGAGCCAATCAATTCCCCCCTCTGATTAAAAAAAGAGATCTACCATGCCCAACTTGGGTACCCTAACCCTGGGGTATTGAACAGAGCTCCCTGGCCATAACCAGCACGCACCTCAGGGTATTCACTGAAAGAGTAGATACTCCACTAAGCCACAGAGGAAAAGATAAAAGTCATCAGAGGACAAACAAAAGCCAACAAGTATCCCCACAAATACCTAAAAATAAATGCAGAAATTCAAGAACAAGAATGAAGAAGACAACATGATACACCATAAAGAACAAAACAATACTTCAATACCAGAATGTGAAGATAAAGAAAATGATGAAAGGCTGTTAATGGAATTTAAAAAAAAAATCACAGAATTACTCAGCAGTAATCAGAAGATCAGAAGTAATGCCATGAATTAAAGAAATCATACATGACATGAATTAATTTTTTCTCATGAAATTGAGATTTTAAAGAGAATCAAAATGAAATATTAGAAATAAAGAATTCAATAGATTAAATAAAAAATGCAGGTTTAGCCATCTTAATATCAGACAAAATACACTTTAACACAAAAACTGTTAAAAGGGACAAAGAAGGGCACTATGCACTGATTAAGTGATCAATTCAAAAGGAAGATATGACTATAATAAACACATATGCACCCAATTACAGGGCAGTGGGCTATTTAAAAAAATGTTAAGGGACCTAATGGGAGATGTAGAATCAAATACAATAGTAATGAGGGACTTCAATATCCCACTGTCAGCAATGGAGAGATAAACAAGACAGAAAATCAGCAAGGAAACAACAGAGTTAACCAACACTACAGACCAAAAGCACCTAATGGATATCTACTGAACTTTTCATCCTACAGCTGAAGAACACACATTCTTCTCACAAGTATATGGAACTTTCTCTAGGATTGACTACATACTAGGCCATAAAACATGTCTCAGCAAATTCTTAAACACTGAAATCATACCATGCATCTTCTCTGACCACCATGGAATAGAGCTGGAAATCACTAACTCAAGAATCTCTAGAACATACGCAAGCACATGGAGACTGAACAACATGCTCCGGAATGAACAGTGGGTCATGGACAAAATCAAAAGAGAAATAAAAAAATTTCTGGAAATGAAGGAAGACAACAAGACACCACATCAGAAATTATGGGATACAGCAAAAGCAGCATTTGATAAAACACAAAGTCATTTTATGATGAAAACCTTAAGCAAATTGGTTATACATGGAACATTTCTCAATACAAGCAAGGCAATTTATGAAAAACCTACAGCCTGAATCCTATTGAATGGGGAACAGTTGGAAGCATTCCCAATAAGATCTGGAACCAGATAAGGATGCCCACTCTCACCATTACTATACAATATTATCTTAGAAGTTTTAGCCAGAGCCATTAGACAAGAAAGAACAGAAAAAGGGATTCAAATTGGAATAGAGGAAGTCAAACTATCCCTTTTTGCAGATGACATGATATATATATGTTCATATATATACATATACTCACTTATATGTATATATATGTATATATTCATATATTTCTAAGAGACTATTGGAACCCATAAAAGACTTTGGTAAAGTGGCAGGATATAAAATTAACACTGAAAATCAGTAGCCTTTGTATACACAGAAAATGTCATGGCTGAGAAAGAACTTCTAAGATCCATCCCATTCACAATAGCTATCAAAAAAATTCAATACCTTGGAATAAATTTAACCAATGATGTCAAAGATCTCTAGGATGAAAATTTCAAAACTTTTTAAAAAGAAATAGAAGAAGACACAAATGAAAAATCTTCCATGTTCATGGATTAGAAGAATCAATATCATCAAAATGTCCATACTACTAAAAGCATTTTACAGATTCAATGCAATACCAAGGACATTCTTCTCAGATCTAGAAAAAATGATGTTGAAATTCACATGGAAATACTGGAGACCCGAATAGCTAAAGCAATTTTGTGCAACAAAAACAAAGCTAGAGGCATCAGAATACCAGATTTCAAGACATACTACATGGAAGTTATAATGAAAACAGCCTGGTACTAGCAAAGACAGAGAGAGAGAGAGAGAGAGAGATTGGTAGGCAAATGCAACAGAATGGAAATTACCTGAAATCAAACCACGCATCTACAACCAAGTTATCTTTGACAAAGGAGCTAAAATCGATCCCTTGAGCAAGGACAGTCGCTTCAAGAAATTGTTTTGGGAAAACTGGATCTCCACATGCTGAAGCATTTAGCAAGACCCCTATCTTACACATAGAAGTTAATCTATAGAAGTAAAATTGACACTTTGTGATGGGATGACTTTGAACAGCCCTTGTCTCGATTCCTGAGGAACGATTTTTTTTCATGCTACTTGTTGAACTCTTTACTTCGTGTATGGTTAATCTTACATGTATAAAGTCAATTAATCACTGGCACCGCGACTCAATAGCCTGATCCTCTGCCTGCAGCAACAGCACACGGGGTTCTAGTCCCGGTCAGGGCGCCGGATTCTGTCCCAGTTGCTCCTCTTCCAGGCCAGCTTTCTGCTGTGGCCCAGGAGTGCAGTGGAGGATGGCCCAAATCCTTGGGCCCTGCATCCGCATGGGAGACCAGGAGAAGCACTTGGCTCCTGGCTTCAGATCAGTGCAGTGCACCGACTGCAGCACACCAGCCACAGAGGCCATTGCGGGGTGAACCAACGGAAAAGGAAGACCTTTCTCTCTGTCTCTCTCTCTCACTGTCCACTCTGCCTGTCAAAAAAATAAATAAATAAAGTCAATTGAGGAGTCAGTGCTGTGGAACAGGGGTTAAAGCTGCTGCCTGCAGTGCCAGCATCCCATGTGGGCACAGGTTCGATTCCTGGCTGTTCCACTTCCGATCCAACTTTCTGTTAAGATCTGGGAAAGCAGTAGAAGATGGCCCAAGACTTTGAGCCCCTGCACCCATGTGGGAGACCAGGATGAAGATCCTGGTTCCTGGCTTTGGATTGGTGTAGCTCCAGCCGTTGTGGTCAATTGAGGAATGAACCATCAGATGGAAGAACACTCTCTCTCTCTCTCTCTCTCTCTCCTTCTCTATGTAACTCTGACTTTCAAATAAATAAATAAATCTTTAAAAAATAAAGTCAATTGAATATAGATCTTACTAAAAAATAAAAATGAGAATAGGAGAAGGAGGAGGAGGAAGGATGGGAGCGGCAGCTGGATGGGAAGAATCACTATGTTCCTAAACTTGTACATATGAAATGCATGAAGTTTGTATGCCTTAAATAAAAGTTTCCTAGGTAAAATCAATCAATCAGTCAATCAATCAATAAGAGACACAATTTAAAAAAGAACCTACAAATAACATTCTTTTAAGATTCGATTTATTTATTTATCTATTTAAGAGAGAAAACTCCTATCCCCCTGTCGACTTCCCAAATGTCCACAACAGCTGGAGCTGTGCCAGAGCCAAAGTTGGGAACCGATTACATAATCTTGGTCTGCCATGTGGGTGGCAGGAACACAATTACTTGAACTATCACCACTGCCTCCAAGGGTAAGCATTAGCAGGAAACTGGAGTCAGAAGAAAGCTGTATATTAAACCCAGGTACTCCAATATGGGACATGGACATTTGCATGACTAGGTCAAATACCCCCTATTGATCAGTTATTTTATCTAAAATTTTTCATTTCTTCAATTTCATTTTATTTGAAAGGTAGAGAGAAAGAAAAGAGAAATCTCACACTGGTTAAGTTCACAAATGTTTACAACAGCTGGGGGTGGGCCAGACAGAAGCCAAGAGCTCTGAGCTCAACCAAGATCTCCCACGTGAGTGGCAAGGACCAAGTCCTTGAGCCTTAGCCTGCTGCCCTCCAGGTAGTGCATTAGCAGAAGGCTGGAAGAGGGAGCAGAGCTAGAACTCAAACCCATCCACTCTGATATGAGATGTGGATATGCCAAGTAGCATCTTGCTCACCCATATAAGAAGTTCATGATAAGTGTATGCTGCAATTAAAATCTGGATCATTTAATTTCAGTTAATCCTGGACTCCAATTCCATACTATTTCTATTTACAAGGTGCATGACCATTCAATTTAAGAAGAGAAAATCCTTTTCTCAGTTTCTCAATTGTTCAATCTTAATAGTTGAGAATTCTTCTACAGTAAAATTCATGAAAATATATTTCATTTCCCACATATTTATGAACTCTGCACTCTTCTCAATTGTGAAAACAAAAATCAGAATGTATTCATTTATATCACAATGTGTGAATTCTGTATGTAGAACAGATGTTTATATCTAAGTTATACTTCATCACCTTGGTAAAGAAAGAATCAAAAAAAGGCTAGCCTGATTTTACTATTCAATAGAGCAAATACGTTATTATGTGTCAGTTAAAATTTTTTAAAAAATAAAATTATTTTAAAATAATAAACGAAACTGATAAAAATAAAATAAAATGTTTTTTAAAAAAGAATAGTATGTAAAATTAGTAGGGATCACCCTAATATACTGGATAGAAACAAAATTCTCCAAATTTTATCAAAATTTATAATGCAATTTTCTGAAAAGCATGCCAAGTTTTTTTTTTTAATTTAATGACTAACACTATTTATTCCATGAATGGCTTATTTCACCAACATTGACTTACATTTTGCATTAATTTATATGTAATTCAGTAAATTCTCAGATTCAGTAAACTCTACTGTCTGTATTCTATACTGGTTTAATTGGTGAAAAGCCCTATTTTATCATAAATAAATTATAGCTACAAAATGCCAAGTGAGCAAATTGTCCACAGTCCTAAAGTTTGCATAATTTATCATCTAAAAATTTTAGTATAGGGGTATGTGTCCTTTTATGCATGTTTCTGTGTGCCTGTATAAATTACAAGCCTTCCAGATATTGTTTGCCTGTATCCAAAATGGTTATAGATCAAAATACATATGGCTTGAAGTTCTTCTTGATTCCAGAACAGCCACCATTGTTTTGTGGCTATAGATGATATTTCATAGAATGTATTCAAATTCATAGATTCATTTTTTCATTCTAGAATCCACAAGAATACTACCCTGGGAACTGGTGTGGTACAGCCCCAGCTTAAACCACTACTTGTGATGCCAACATTCCATATTGGAGTGCCATTAAGAGTCCCAACTTTCCTGCTTCTGATCCATCTTCCTGAAAATGCACCTGGGAACACAGTAGATAATGGCCAAGTGCAGTGCTTGGGCCCCTGTTACCCATGTGGATGGGCTTCTTGACTCCTGGCTTGTTTGCACCAACCCTGGCTGATCCAGCCTTTTAGGCAGTAAACCAGTGGATGCAAGATCTCTTCTCTTCTTCTCTCTCCTCTCTTTTTTCTCTCTCTTTCTCTCCCCCTCTCTTCCTCTCTTTCTCTCCCTGATACTCTGCCATTCAAATAAATAGTAAACAAAAATATGTATATAAAAATGCTACCCCATCTTCGCTTTCTTCACTGTCGGTTGATCTGTCTGCTACTAGTATTTACTTATGATCAGCAGGCAAATTTCATTACTTAAAGATTTACTTTTTCCAGGTCCTTATGGCATAGCATATGCCAGCACATTGGGCTGCAGGGCAGAATCCGTTTCCACGATTCCAGCAGCATCAGGACTGGAGTGCCCAGAAGACAACAGCAAGACACTGGATGCCTGGGCAGAAACTGACTGGAAAAATACTAGAGAAAGGCGTCACCTCTTCCACAGCTTCCCAGGCGCTGACCTTCCCCGCACTAATGTACCTCAGACAACGTGGTGGGTTTGCAGTCTGGTTTCATGCTTGCAGCCTGGCTGCGTTCTAACGCCTTATTGTTGCTATTTAATTCTGGGTATGACTCACAGTTGCTTTTGATTAAAAAACAAACAAATGCATTTCAACAGCAAGATATTGCATCTTCAGAGGATGATGTGTAAATGAAGATGAAAACACTGATCTATAATCCTTGATAACTGTTTTTATCTTATGCATAAATTGCGGAGAGGGTGGGGGAAGAAGCCAATTCACTAAATAACACTTTGGGATAAAAACATCATCCATAACAGAAAATGGACTGTTTACAAATGCTTCATAATGCAGTATTCAAAACTGGAATCCTTTTCTGTCCAGAGCTGTATCCAAAAAAACTCTACATATAAAATTCCCTGCATAAGAATCTGGCCCTTTATTGGCAAATGCTTAGTTTCTACATAGGGATTAAATAGGACCCCAAGGCATCTCCAAACTGTGTCCCTGTAAATGTCTAACAGTTAGAAGAGGAAAATGTAATTTGATCATCTGGACAAGTTACTATTATGCCCTCTTTTTAGGCCTCCCTGGTCTGCTTTTTGCATTGCATAGACTCTGTGTGGTGATTGAACATTGTCCAAGCTGTGCTGCTGTTCAAAACCAGACTCACATTGAGCTTATGCAATTGGAATGAGAAAGCGTTGGAGAACACAGCTTTCTTATTCATGTGACTACACACCAAACACTGGGAGGCCTGAGATGGGAGGCAGCCGAACAGTCTGTCAATTGTGGCTTTTTCTTCAACTCTGAAGCAAATCTTGAAATAAATCTTTACTTCATGACATTTGTTATATCAAAACTAGATGTTTGCCAGATGCAGAATAGTGAGAAACAACCCCTTCCCTCTGTGGCTAGTATCAGAAATAGCCAATTAGAAATAATGCATAGTGATGACTGTCTAATGCTAAACTGGATTAATTCAAGAAATACACAGACATTTGTTTGTCTTTTTCAAGCCTATAAATGAGCCTTGTAAAGGGCAAGCCTACAAATTACTTTTTTTCAAAACAGCTTAGAGCTTTGGTTGTGACTATCTGCGTGCGTTCTTTATGATTTCTACAAACAGATTTCTTGAGATATACCCTCCATACAACACAACTTACCCAATTAAACTGCATTATTCAGTGATTTGTAGTATATTCAGAGTTATGTAATAATTACCATTGTCAAATTTTAGAACATTTTTATCATGATTTAGTGACCACTCCGGATTGCCCCCAAAAAGTTCAAGTCCTAAGCAGCCACTAGTATATTTTTTGTCTCTATAGACTCCTTGTGACATTTATAATGCTAACTCTAAGAATGGTATTTCTGGGATAATAGTAATCACTATTATTGAAATCACTGAGTCAGACCTTTTAGCATGTTATTCTAACTTTATTCACAGAACCATCTTATGAAAAAGGCATTATTCTCTCCAATTTTCAGATAAAGAAATTCAGGCTCAGATAGACTATGGCACTCTGCAAAAGTCACACAGTTGGTAGAGCTGGGATTTCAATCCAGACATCTCTCTTCAAAGTGTCCATCTTTTTTTTTTTTCCAGTATGCTAAATTGAGGTATGGTACAGGAGTTTAACCCTTAGGTTGAAGAGTGTGAAATTGCCAACACTGTCATTTTTCATCTAAAAAATGGCAATTTCTTAAGACAATCTGTACAAATATTGAACACCTTGTATATGAATGGATCTCAAGAATTAATATTATTGTATTCTTCCAAAAGCTTTCAATTTGCTTTAGAAGAAGCAATCTATAGATGAACATGTAACTCATGTGTAATGGGGACGCTCGCCCCACTTTTCATTCCTTATAAAGACACTTTAAATATTCTCATGTCTATGAGGCTATCCATCTGCTTCCACAGTAATTTCCTAAAACAATTGTAGGTGAATTTTTTATGTTGAATCACATAAAATGAATTTTTAAAAACATTACATATTTTACAAACATAAGAAATACTTTTGGTCCAACCTGAGTATGGCATGAGCCCAGAGTCCATCTCAGAGTTTCACCTTGTTCCTTATCAAAATTTCTCACAGTGAAGTTCTAGGGTGGGATATAGTTCACAAATAGGGCAAGGTCCAGGCAAAGGGTGAGGATATCTCTTTTTCACATGATTTGGTAATGGCTACATCAAAGCAGCTACATCAAAACATCACATAGACTTCAAGATGTGAATGACTGTATAGGCATGGGATAGAATCTAGGACCCTCACCCCATTATCATAGAGCTCTGAGCTTTATTTTCAATTTAGCAAGCAACCACAGCCTACTAATCATAAGCAGTTCATGGGGGTGGGGGTGAGAACACACCTCATGGAAGAAAATATCTTACAGGGAATAGAATATTTTGTATCTTAAAGAGCTGTTGACCTTAGTCTCATTGACTTATCACACACACACACACACACACACGCACACACGAAAATGGTATGGATTAGTAGAGGAGCAGAGTTTTTCTTTGCTCTCTCTTTACTCTCTTTCTTTTTAGTTGGGCAGGATTATCATAAATCTTGATTGCTTTAGAGGATTGCTTATGGTGCTTTACTTATGTTTAGCTGTTTATCCTTTTTAAGAATACCTGATAGATCTTCCTTATGTGAAAGAGCCAGAGCATTAAAGATGGATAAGTGCCTAATAAATTATATTCTCATCTAATTTCTATTAAGTGATTCTACACGGTATTAAAAATACAGTAAATAATAAACTCAGCAAACTTATTTCTTTGAATTAACTCTGGCAACAGACAATTACTGTAGCTGCAATTAGGTATTGTGTTTTGTCAATAATGCCAGACGATAGAAAGTAAAAGGAAAAAGTTTAAATTCAAGAACGCTCTAAATTACCTCATAGGTCTTTGGTTCTTTTTCATCTTCCCCTGAAATCCCTATCAGTGCAGGGAAGGTAAATAGCAGGTTGTGTTATGATGGATTAGCATTGGCAGATGCACAGCTGGGCATAACTAAGACAGTTGTTGGAAGCCAAAGTTCTTGTGGATTACCCACATCTGTTGCCCAAGTTGCCTGTGTCTATTGACACTAATGATAATCCTCCTTCTTAACAGGCTTAGCACGTAAGATGTCTCTGGGGACTTCCTCAACTGCTTTTCTGTTGATTTAGAGATCTACCTGTCTAAACTATGACTGCATCCAAGCTATACAAACTCTTCCTCTGTTTATACTTTGGATAAGATTTGATATCATTGAAAGGACTATCAAATGCTTCTCATTTTTGGATATGAATCCAAAGGAAGATGCCAGTGACAATCTGTTGTCATAGTTATTCCCAATTCCTGTGAATCATTGTGCCCAGTTTTTCAAGAATATTCACACCAAGATTCTTTTAAGGTACTTAAATATACACTTCTAATTCTTCTTTTAATTCTACCAATTAAAGCTGTACTCATCCCAGGGTCTTCTCAACAAGTAATGAAATTTCTATCCTTTAGGCTTCCAGAAGTATGAGGATTTGAAGTCACTGAAGTAATCTGCTTTATTCCGTATTCTCTGCCTTTAATTCAGACTCTTATAGATAAATATTAAACTCTTCCTTCAAAAGCTACAAATCTTCTAATAACTCTTACAGCAACAATATATAGAGGGACTCTTTCCTTCTGGGGTTGAACTAGCAGATTATAATTTATCCAGTACTATTATTATCTTAAAATTTTTTGTCATGCAGGGTCCCATTAGGTTAAAAAATGTCTCATCGTTATATTATACAGAAGTCTTGACTTCTTGCTGAGCTGGCTGGCTCTTCATCCAGTTATAAACTATATCTATGGAATGACATTTCAGAATCAACACTATGTGCATAGAAACAACTTGTTCCCCTAGCACAGAGACCATTATTTCCTTAAGTAACACTGATATGCTAATTCTTCTTACTGAGAAATTTAGGCAGTGTTGTGTACACCACAGCAACTAAACAATTTCTATGGTCAAATAACATAAGGGATTCTTTTCCAAACCAGACTCCAACATGGTATTTCTAAGCAGCTAAGACTCTGCATTTTGTTGTTTTAACTGAGTTACAAATGAGGGCCAAGTGCTGTGCTGTATGAAAAGGCTAGCTACCACTTTGAAAGTGTGATCGTGGTCAGCTATTTTTTTCACCTGAATTTGTTTGTTTTTTTTTCCTCTCTGTAAAACCACTTCAAAAGCAGCTTTTGAACCTTCTCAGATCAACCTGCAATAGGGCTAAATATTTAGGTTCCCAAATCATTCAAATGTTATAGCGTGGAGAGTAAATTTTATATCTATAGTAAAGTTTATAGCTACTAGAAAGGAAGTGCTGTGCTTACTCATCACCCCCAAGAGAATGCCTTCTTCTGAAATGAATGGCTTCTTCTCATTTTTACAGAATGAGAACCATATAAATGGCAAAGGAGCTCTGGAATCCAGCTTAGAGAAGACAGGGTATGAGTTAGGAGGACTTTGCTAATCAAAGAAATGTTGATATTGTAGAGTCATATCTTATTAGTGTATGAGTTTTATTGTATAAATAATTGGTAGAAGAGCTTGCTTTCTTGTATTTGCATGAACAGAGTAAAAGATGGTAAAGAAAACATCTGAAGTTTGATTATCATTATTTCCCTCAATAGAGAGAGACATGTAAAATAGGAACAGAGAAAATACTTGTTTTTTTAAATACACCTTTTTGTTCCTTTACTTGTTATAATACAATTATTAACATAGGACTTAAAAAATCAAATATACTTGGATGAACTTATTTTACCAAGAAAAATGATTTAAATCTTTGTCCCTGCCACTGCAATAGATAGACTTTTCATTAAGCTGCACTTAAATTAACAAGCATGGGCTGCTATAGGTAGCATTCACAACCCACAGAATCACAGATGTGGTTTTTCAAAGTTGTTTCTACACCTCATACCTTGGTATCATTGAGAAACCCCAAACCACAAAGTGATTTCCTACACCTCCTAAGCAGGTGAAAATGTGCTGTGAATATTGCATGATCATAGGAATACACCACCAATATTAAATACAGACTTTTCTCCTCTGGCTTATCTTCCTTTTTTCAAAACAGAGGAAGTTTCATAAAAGAAAATTAGGTAAGTAAAGAAGCATTTAGAGCAGACCCAAAGCAGGGTTTCCTCCTCTGCCAAACTCAACTCCTTTATCCCAAAATATAAAATTTGAGGTTGGAGGAATCTCCGAGGATCCACGCTAATACAAGGCCTTTTAAAAAAAAGGCAATTGAGCAACTTAAACTCCTAAGTAATAAGTGACTACCCCAAAGTCACAGAGTTAATAAGTAGAATCACAGAACATTATTTTCACTTTCCTTTGTGTCTACCAAATCCAGCTCTTGGATGTTTTGCAGCCACCAGGGGATACAGGAATATGAAACAGAAATGTCCCTCAAGATTCCTTGCCATAATGTTGTAAAGTGAAATGAATATGTGACTTTTAGAGGTCTTTTTTCCTAGAAGTTTTGGAGAAGGTTTACCTTGTAAGGAACATCTATAGCTATAAACAAATGTAGATGCTCATAAAACACTATAGAAGTAAACATGTGTTTCCCAATAGGACATGAATATGTGATACTTTGCACAGTTATGATGATCCTTAAAATGTGAGAGAACCTGAAAGCTGCAAGAATGTGTGGCATAATGAGAGTAGATTCTATTGGGACTGCTTTGAAAAGATTGAAACAATAGAATAATCAGTAGTAGCAGTAGCCGTATTTGGTTTCCATTTTAATTTGTGACCTCATATCCAATATTCATACTTGTATGGTTTACACATTTTAATATGTACTATACTATGTTAAACAACGTAGGAACAATATTAAAAAGGAAGAACAGTATGAGTTTGAAGAATAGGTGAGGCATTAAAATTCTTATATTGTTTGCTTATAATAGGTTTAATGAAGAGAAAAGCATTATTAATGCATTCTCATGATAAAGTTTTATCAGCTGAAAACAAAATTAATCATATGGATATGGATCTTTTACCATGATTTTTTTTCTTTTTATTTCAGAATGCTTTTAAATTTACAAAGCAAAAATTGTGGAGTTGTACAAAGAGTTCCCATACACCCCATACCCAACTTCTCCTACTATTAATACCTTATATTAATATATTTGTCACAATGTATAAACCACACCTGCCTTCACCTATTTTTTTAATCCAAACTCCCCAATTCCCTTTCAACTCTCCCAGCATCTAATAAATAACATTCTGGGTTCATACTGAAGAGAACTTTTTAGCTCCCACATATAAGGGGGAACATACAGTAATTTTATTTCTGTCTCTGGCTTATCTCACTTGACATGATGTCCTACAGTTGCATCCATTTTTATGCAAAGAGTAGTTTCATTCTTTATGCTCCTGAGTAATATTCCATTATATATATCACATTCTCTTTATGCATTCATCTGGTGATGGACAGCTTGAATGAGTCCGCATTTTAAACCCATCAAAGGTAACTCTTTGATACAATGTGTTCATGTCTTCCCAGTATACACTCACTAGTGGGATTGCTGGATCACACAGCAAATGCATTTCTAGTTTTTTAAGAAGTCACCATACTGCTTTCCACAGTGGCAGCACTAATTTACATTCCCACCAACAGTGTATAAGAGTTCCTTTTACCCACACCCGAGCCAGCATTTACTTTTTGATTTTGGATGATAGTCATCCTAACAGGGTGAGGTAATATTTAGTATTTTTTCAAATATATTTTGGCCATTTGTATTTCTTCTTTTGAGATCTGTATATTCAGGTCCTTTGCCCATTTCCTAACTGGATTGTTTTCTTGTTGAGCTTTTTGAGTTGCCAAAATATTTTGGATATTAATTGTCTGTGAGATAAGTAGCTTGCAAATAATTTCTCCCACTGTGTTGAATGTCTTCTCACTGTTTTGATTGTTTCTTTTGCTCTATAGAAGCTTCTGGGGCCAGTACTGTGGTACAACACATTAAGGTGCTGCTTGGGATGCCAACATCTCATATTGTGGTGCCAGTTTGAGTTCTGGATGCTCCACTTATGATCCAACTCCCTACTTATGTGCCTGAAAAGGCAGTGAATGATAGCCCAAGTTCTTGTGTCCCTGCCACCCCTGTGGGGGATTCAGATGCATTTCCAGACTTCTGGCTTCAGCCTGGCCTAGCCTATGCTAATGTGGTCATTTGGGGATAGAATAGCTCTATCTTTCGCTCACTCGCTCTCTTTCAGTCTGTCTTTGAAATAAGTCATAAAATCTTCTGAGTTTGATAGAATTCCATTTGTCTAGTTTGGCTTTTGTTGCCTGTGCTTTTGAGATTTTACCCCCCCAAAAATTGTCTACACCAACGTCTTGAAGTATTTCCCCCATGTTTTATTCTAGCAGTTTCATAAGTTCTGGGTCTTATATTTGGTCTTTGATCCATCTTGAGATTGTTTTTGTATATACTGAGAGCTATGGATATAATTTCATTCTTCTACATATGTAATCCAGTTTTCCAGCAATATTTGTTTAAAAGACTCTCCTTCCTCCAATGTATGTTCTCAACATCTTTGTCAGAAATTAGTTGCATGTATATCTGTGGATTAACTTCTGGGCTATCTATTCTATTCCATTGATTTCCATGGTAGTTTTTATGCCAGTACCATGCTGCTTTGATTACTACAGATTTGAAGTATTCCTTGAAATCATGTATTGTGATGTCTCCATCTTGATTTTTTGCTCCTCAGGATTCCTTTGTTTATTCTGGATCTTTTGTAATTTAATTTTGGGATTTTTTTCTAATTCTATAAGAAATGCCATTAGTATTCTGATAGAGACTGCATTTAAACTGTAGAGTGTTTAGGTAGTACATTTTTTTTAATTTTTATTTTTTTTTAACTTTTATTTAATGAATATAAGTTTCCAAAGTACGGCTTATGGATTACAATGGCTTCCCCCCCATAACGTCCCTCCCACCCGCAACTCTCCCCTTTCCCACTCCCCAATTCCTCTAATCCATATCCGCAGAATATCTTTCCATTTTCTTGTGTGTGTGATTGATGATTTCTTTCATCAGTGTTTCATAGTTTTCATTGTAGTTATCTTTCAGTTCTTTGATAAAATTTATGCCTAAATATTTAAGATTTTTGTAGCTGCTATGGATAGGATTTTTCAGCCAGGTCATTGTTGGTGTATAAAAATGCTACTCTTGAGGGCAATTCAAAGATGGCAGAGGAGGGAGGGAGCTTACTGCTGTAGTCCAGGAAAAGTTAGTTTTAAAAAAGTGGAGAGAGTGTAGTCTCACAGAAGAGTTAGGGAGAAAATGACAGAGGAAACTCTACCAAAATTAGAGGGACATGGTGGACCTACGTAGAGGGTATGGATTCTCAAATGGGACTCCAGCAGCTGACAGCCTAGCCAGCAGACAGGAGCCTACAAACCAGCATTGGAAAGTGAGGTGAGACTACACCACAGCATCCCAAGCCACTGGTGATAAAGCATCAGGAAGAGCTTAGAGGGAACCCGGCTTGGAGCCCCATGGGGGATAGCATACTGCCAAACTAGAAGAGAAAAAAAAAAAGGATGGACACGTTTCTCTCAATCCTAGATTGTAAAGATGATGAGATGAAAGAAATACAAGAAATAGAATTCAAAAAGCGGATCATAGATTACATAGAAGTAATCAGAAGTAAATGCATGAACTACTAAAATCTGTAAAGGACATGAAAAAAATTCTATGAAGTTGAGGTCTTAAAGAGAAATCAAAATTAAATGAACAATTCAATAGAACAAATAAAAATTTAGTAGAGAGCCTTAACAGAATCGGTGAAGCAGAAGAAGGAATATCAGACTTAGAAGACAAAGCACAGGAAATTATACAGCCAAGCCAGAGGCAAGAAGAAGAAAGTAGAAAACTAAAAAACAATATTGGGAATCTACAGGATACTATAAAATGACCCAATATATGGGTTCTAGGAGTTCCTGAAGTCATGGAAAGAGAGAAAGGATTAAAAGGCCTTTTTAGTTAAATAATAGCAGAAAACTTACCAGGTTTGGAAAAGAAAGGGACAACCAAATACAGAAAGCATATATAATGCTGAATAGACACGACCAGAAAAGATCCTTGCCACGACACATTGCGATCAAACTCACCACAGTAAAATATAAAGATTCTAAAATGTACATGAGAAAAATGCCAGATTACTTTCAGTGGACACCCAATTAGACACACAGAGTACTTCTCATCAGAAACCCTACAAGCTAGGAGAGAATAGGGATATATAGTCAACATCTTAAGAGAAAAAAAAACTGTCACCCAAGAATACCAATGGCACCCAGTAAAGCTCTCATTTATGAATGAAGGTGAAATAAAGACCTTCCATAACAAACAGAAACTGAAAGAATTTGTCACCAGCAGTCCAGTCCTACAAAAGATGTTTAAAGATATGCTGCACACAGAAACACAGAAACATGGTCATCACTATGAAAAAAGGTAAAGGAAGAAAATCTCTCAAAAAAAGTTCAAAGGAAATTCAAAGTAAAAAATATATTTATGGAAAAATTGCAGGGCAAAGTCATCACTTATCAATAGTCACTTTGAATGTAAATAGCCTCAACTCTCCAGTTAAAAGACACAGACTGGCTGAATGGATTTAAAAAAAAAAATCTGTTTGCTGCCTACAAGAAACACATCTCACCAACAGATACATGCAGACTGAAAGTAAAAGGATGGAAAAAGGTATTCCATGACAACAGAAACCAAAAAGGAGCTGGTGTAGGCATCCTACTATCAGACTTTAACACAAAAACTGTTAAAAGAGAAAAAGAAGGGCACTATGTAATGATTAAGGAATTAATCCAACAGGAAGATATAACTATTATAAACAAATATGCACCTAATTACAAGGCATCTGGCTATTTAAAAGAAATGTTAAGGGGTATAAAAGGAGACAAAGATTAAAATACAATAGTAATGGAAGATTTCAATATCCCACTTCCAGCGATGGACAGATCAATCAGAAAATCAGCAAGGAAATAGCAGATATAATCAACACTATAAACCTAACAGATTTATACAGAACTTTTCATCCTACAGTTGCAGAACTCATATGGAGGCACAGGAGACCTCGAATAGTTAAAACGATCTTGTATAAAAAAAAAAAAAAAAAAAAAAAAAAAAACAAAGCTGGAGGCATCACGATACCAGATTTCAAGACATAACACAGGGCAGTTATAATCAAAACAGCCTGGTACTGGTACAAAAATACATGAATAGACCAATGGAACAGAATAGAAACACTAGAATTCAATCCAAACATCTACAACTGACTTATATTTGATCAAGGAATTAAAACCAATCCATAGAGCAAGGACAGTATCTTCAACAAATGGTGCTAGGAAAACTGGATTTCCACATGCAGAAGAGGAAAGAAGCAAGAGCCCTACCTTACACCTTACACAAAAATCCACTCAACATGGATTAAAGATCTAAATTTAGGCTGACGCTGTGGCTCACTAGGCTAATCCTCTGCCTGCGGCAACAGCACCCCCGATTCTAGTCCCGGTTGGGGCACCAGATTCTGTCCCGGTTGCTCCTCTTCCAGTCTAGCTCTCTGCTGTGGCCCTGGAGTGCAGTGGAGGATGGCCCAGGTCCTTGGGCCCTGCACCTGCATGGGAGACCAGGATGAAGCACCTGGCTCCTGGCTTCGGATAGGCGCAGCACTGGCCACAACGCACCAGTCGTAGTGGCCACTTGGGGGGTGAACCAATGGAAAAAGGAAGACCTTTCTCTCCATCTCTCTCTCACTGTCTAACTCTGCCTGTCAAAAAAAAAGATCTAAATCTATGACCCAACATCAGCAAATTATTAGAGAACAGTGGGGACACTGCACAAGATATAGGCACAGGCAAAGAGTTCTTAGAAAAGACCTCAGAGGCACAGGGAGTCAAATTCCAAATTAACAAATGGGAATATTCGAATTGAGAATATTATCTACAGCAAAATAAATAGGAAAGTAAAGATGCAACCAACAGAATGGGAGAAATTATTTGCAAACTATGCAACTGATAAAGGATTAATAACCAGAATCTACAAAGAGATCAAGAAACTCCAGAACAAAACAAACTACCCAGTTAAGAGATGGGCCAAGAACTTAAATAGACATTTTTCAAAAGAAGAAATCCAAACAGCCAACAGACAAATGAAAAAATGTTCAGGATAACTAGCCATCAGGGAAATGCAATTCAAAACCACAATGAGGTTTCACCTCACCCCAATTAGAATGGCTTACATACAGAAATCAAAAAACAACAAATGCCGGTGAGGATGTAAGGAAAAGGGTACCCTAATCCACTGTTGGTGGGAATGCAAACTGGTAAAACCACTAAGGAATAAAGTTTGAAGATACCTCAAAAATCTGAATGTAACCCTACCATAGGACCCAGCCATCCTACTCCTTCAAATTTATCCAAGGGAAAAGACATCAGCAAATAAAAGAGTTATCTATACCTCCATGTTTATTGCAGCTCAATTCATAATAGCTAAGAAATGGAATCAACCTAAATGTCCATCAACAAAAGACTGGATAAAGAAATTATGGGATATGTACTCTATGGAATACTACATAGTGATAAAAAAAAAGATATCCGGTCATTTGCAACAAAATGGATGAATCTGGAAAACATCATACTTAGTGATACTTAGTGAAATAAGCCAGTCCCAAAGGGACAAATACCATATGTTCTCACTGATCTGTGACAAATAACAGAATACCTAAATGAAACATGTAGAAGTGATATTGACAATATGAGAAGCAATGACTTGAACAGCCCTCATCTTAACTGTCATGGAACAGTTTATTTTTTTATTTTATTTTTCTTTGTCTTTTTTTCTACTTAATACCATTAGTTGAACTCTTTACTTAACACAGAATTAACCATAAGTATATAAAGTCAATTGAAAAAATAAGAATAAAAAATAAGAGTGGGAATAAGAGGGAGAAGCTGTACAGTTCAGCACACATTCCTACAGACTTACTTCTAAGGGTAAAGCTAAAAACTAGCCATGGGACTCCAAATCCCACTAAGCTAGAGGGCACTAATGCCATTTTACGTGTCAAAGTGTTCATATTAAGTGTGGAATTGATCATATAGATAGGATTAAGTGTCAAAGGGATCACATAAATAAGACCAAGTGTCTGGTAATAAGAAAAGATACAATTAAAAAGGAGAGAATGTTAGAACATGGGATGCAGTCCAAACAGCAGGCTCACAGATTGACAAACTACTTAAACAGCACTCTGACCTCAGAATCAGCCCTTAAGGTATTTGCATCTGGCTGAAAAGCCCATGAGAGCATATCAGGCAAGGAAAGAAAAGACTCTGTGGCAAAAAAATATCCTATATGAAAGATCTTTTGAGTGAGACTCCAGTGGAAAGAAGGGGCCAAAGAAGGGGCCATCAAGAAGGATATACTTTTCTCTGAAGGGAGGAGAGAACTTCCACTTTGCTTATGGCCCTATCTAAATACTGACAAAGTCTGTGGACTCAAAAGTCTTCCATAGCCTTTGCAGCTCATGTCAAGATCACTGACATCGGAAGGAGCCAAGATGGCGGAATAGTGAGGGCGCGCACTGATAGTCCGGGAAAATTTAGTTTAATAAAAGGGGAGTTACGGTAGCCTCAGAAAAAAGAACCAGGAAAATATTGCAGAGGAAACCCTTCTGGATTGAGTGGTCATGAATCGGAGGACCTACTGGGAGAACAAGGTCGCCCACCGCGCGGAAGCCGAGCCGCGGGACTGAGCCGCGGAAGCCGAGCTGCGGGACCGAGCCGCTGGAACGCGAGGTGAGCCCGAGACACCGGCAGGCAAGCGGAGAGAGACTAGAGGGAACGACCCCCGGGGAGGGGGGGAACTTCACCAGGCTAACTGGAAGAGAGAGAGGTGACTGGTACGGACACGGGTTTCTCTCTCTCCGCTCACCTCTCAAGGGTGAGCAAGACAAAGAGCAGGTGCCATCTTGGACATACGTCATAAGCAGAGCGACCTCAGGTCTGCACCGGCCCTGAGCCTAGCAGAAAAACCAGACTCTGGGCGGGGCAAATTAACAGGAGATTAGGACCTAGTAAATTTGTGGTGCTACTGAACTGAGACTGTGAAAAAAGAGACGGTGGGGGAGAGAACTCACGGAATTCACGTGAGCACTCTCCAGAGACGCTACAATTCCATAACTTTGGCAACCCAGTGGGAGACTGAAGGAGAATTTGAGCTCACTCTAAGGGCCAAACAGATTCCCTGTGTGGTCCTTGGGAAAGAGCTTCTGATCTCTGGCTCCTGTGGGTATATCATTTGCCTGCTAACTACCTCCAACTTCGTTCAGCTGTGCAGAATAACTTCCCTTTTGAATCAAAAAAAAAAAAAGAAAGAGAGAGAGAGAGAGAGGTTTACCACGCCTAACCTGGGAGTGCCACCTTTGGCACACCAAACAGAGCTCTCAGGCCACACCCATCTCAAGCCCTAAGGCTCCATCAAAAACAGATAGTCCACTTAATCTAGAGTCATAGTATAACAAGAAAAAGCACCACAGTGAAGAAACCAAATATCTCCAATATGACAAATAACAAACGCAAAAACCAAGGTAATAAAAACAAGGAAGTCACCATGAAGCCCTCAAATGAAAAAGACACCCCAATTCAAGATTATGAGGATGATGAGATAGAAGAAATGCAAGAAGCAGATCTCAAAAAATTGATAAGAACATTAAGAAGTTCTCAAAAACAAATTCTGGAACTACAGAAATCCTTAATGGACAAGATAGAAAATCTCTCTCGTGAAAATGAAATATTAAGGAGGAATCAAAATGAAACGAAACAACTAGTACAACAGGAAACTGGGATAGTGACTGAAGTGAAGAATTCAATAGATCAAATGAAAAACACAATAGAGAGCCTTACAAACAGAATGGGTGAAGCAGAAGAGAGAATATCGGACTTAGAAGACAGAGAACAGGAAAGGATACAGTCAGACCAAAGAAAAGAAGAGGAAATTAGGAATCTAAAACATATTGTCGGGAATCTTCAGGATACTATTAAAAAACCCAACATTCGGGTTCTAGGAGTTCCTGAAGGCATGGAGAGGGAGAAAGGATTAGAAGGCCTTTTTAGTGAGATATTAGCAGAAAATTTCCCAGGTTTGGAGAAGGACAGAGAAATCCTAGTACAGGAAGCTCACAGAACCCCTAATAAACACGACCAAAAGAGACCCTCACCACGGCACGTTGTAATTAAACTCTCCACAGTGAAACATAAAGAAAAGATCCTAAAATGTGCAAGAGAGAAACGTCAGATTACTCTCAGAGGATCTCCAATCAGACTCACAGCTGACTTCTCATCAGAAACTCTACAAGCCAGGAGGGAATGGCGAGATATAGCCCAGGTACTAAGAGAGAACAACTGCCAGCCCAGAATATTATATCCTGCAAAGCTATCATTTGTGAATGAAGGTGAAATAAAGACTTTTCATAGCAAACAGAAATTGAAAGAATTTGTTGCCACTCGTCCAGCCCTGCAAAAGATGCTTAAAGATGTGTTACACACAGAAACAAAGAAACACGGTCATCAATATGAAAGAAGGTAAAGGAAGGAAACCAAGGAAGGAAAGCTCACAGCAAAAGATCACAGGGAATTCAAAGCATATATTAGAACTTATCTTTGGCAAATGGCAGGGCAAAGTTACCACTTATCATTAGTCACATTGAACGTGAATGGCCTGAACTGTCCAGTTAAAAGACACTGATTGGCTGATTGGGTTAAGGAACAAAACCCATCTATTTGCTGCTTACAAGAAACTCATTTTCCAACAAAGATCCATACAGACTGAAAGTGAAAGGCTGGAAAAAGATATACCATGCCAACAGAAATGAAAAAAGAGCAGGCGTAGCCATCTTAATTTCAGACAACATAAACTTTACCACAAAAACCGTTAAGAGAGACAAAGAGGGACACTACATAATGATTAAGGGATCAATTCAACAGGAAGATATAACAATTATCAATGTATATGCACCTAACTACAGGGCACCGGTTTATCTAAAAGATTTGTTAAGGGACTTAAAGGGAGACTTAGACCCCAATACAATAGTACTGGGGGACTTCAATACTCCACTCTCAGAAATAGACAGATCAATAGAACAGAAGATCAACAAGGATACAGTAGATTTAAATGACATTATAGCCCAAATGGATTTAACAGATTTATACAGAACTTTCAATCCTACAGCTAAAGATTTTACATTCTTCTCAGCAGTACATGGAACCTTCTCTAGGATTGACCACATACTAGGCCATAAAGCAAGTCTCAGCAAATTCAAAAGAATTAGAATCATACCATGCAGCTTCTCAGACCACAAAGGAATGAAGTTGGAAATTAGCAACTCAGGAATCCCTAGAGCCATGGCTGAGGAAGAACTTCTAAGATCAATCCCATTCACAATAGCTACAAAAACAATCAAATACCTTGGAATAAACTTAACCAAGGACGTTAAAGATCTCTACGATGAAAATTACAAAACCTTAAAGAAAGAAATAGAAGAGGATACCAAAAAATGGAAAAATCTTCCATGCTCATGGATTGGAAGAATCAATATCATCAAAATGTCCATTCTCCCAAAAGCAATTTATAAATTCAATGCAATACCAATCAAGATACCGAAGACCTTCTTCTCAGATCTGGAAAAATTGGTGCTGAAATTTATATGGAGGCACAAGAGACCTCGAATAGCTAAAGCAATCTTGTACAACAAAAACAAAGCTGGAGGCATCACAATACCAGATTTCAGGACATACTACAGGGCAGTTGTAATCAAAACAGCATGGTACTGGTACAGAAACAGATGGATAGACCAATGGAACAGAATTGAAACACCAGAAATCAACCCAAACATCTACAGCCAACTTATATTTGATCAAGGATCTAAAACCAATTCCTGGAGCAAGGACAGTCTATTCAATAAATGGTGCTGGGAAAACTGGATTTCCACGTGCAGAAGCATGAAGCAAGACCCCTACCTTACGCCTTACACAAAAATCCACTCAACATGGATTAAAGACCTAAATCTATGACCTGACACCATCAAGTTACTAGAGAACATTGGAGAAACCCTTCAAGATATTGGCACAGGCAAAGAGTTTCTGGAAAAGACCCGGGAGGCACAAGCAGTCAAAGCCAAAATCAACTATTGGGATTGCATCAAATTGAGAAGTTTCTGTACTGCAAAAGAAACAGTCAGGAGAGTGAAGAGACAACCGACAGAATGGGAAAAAATATTTGAAAACTATGCAACAGATAAAGGGTTAATAACCAGAATCTACAAAGAGATCAAGAAACTCTACAACATCAAAACAAACAACCCACTTAAGAGATGGGCCAAGGACCTCAATAGACATTTTTCAAAAGAGGAAATCCAAATGGCCAACAGGCACATGAAAAAATGTTCAAGGTCATTAGCAATCAGGGAAATGCAAATCAAAACCACAATGAGGTTTCACCTCACCCCGGTTAGAATGGCTCACATGCAGAAATCTACCAACAACAGATGCTGGCGAGGATGTGGGGAAAAAGGGACACTAACCCACTGTTGGTGGGAATGCAAACTGGTCAAGCCACTATGGAAGTCAGTCTGGAGATTCCTCAGAAACCTGAAGATAACCCTACCGTTCGACCCAGCCATCCCACTCCTTGGAATTTACCCAAAGGAATTTAAATTGGCAAACAAAAAAGCGGTCTGCAGCCTAATGTTTATTGCAGCTCAATTCACAATAGCTAAGACCTGGAACCGACCTAAATGCCCATCAACGGTAGACTGGAAAAGAAATTATGGGATATGTACTCTTTAGAATACTATACCGCAGTAAGAAACAACGAAATCCAGTCATTTGCAACAAAATGGAGGAATCTGGAACACATCATGCTGAGTGAAATAAGCCAGTCCCAAAGGGACAAATACCATATGTTCTCCCTGATTGGTGACAACTGACTGAACACCAAAAAGGAAACCTCCTGAAGTGAAATGGACACTATGGGAAACGGTGACTTGATCAGCATAGCCCTGACTGTTAATGAACAACTTAATACATTATCCCTCTTAGTAGTTTTTTTGTCTGTTCTACTTAATATGACTGGTTTAATTCTGTAATTAATACACAGTTATTCTTAAGTGTTAAAAATTAACTGAAATATGATCCCTGTTAAACATAAGAGTGGGAATAAGAGAGGGAAGAGATGTATAATTTGGGACATGCTCAAGCTGACTTGCCCCAAATGGTAGAGTTAAAAACATACCAGGGGATTCCAATTCAATCCCATCAAGGTGGCATGTACCAATGCCATCTCACTAGTCCAAGTGATCAATTTCAGTTCACAATTGATCATAATGAAAGGACTAAGAGTCAAAGGGAGCACATAAACAAGTCTAGTACCTGCTAACACTAACCGATGGAATAAATAAAGGGGAGAGTGATCCAACATGGGAAGTGAGATACTCAGCAGACTCATAGAATGGCAGATGTCCTAAACAGCACTCTGGCCTCAGAATCAGCCCTAAAGGCATTCGGATCTGGCTGAAAAGCCCATGAGAGTATTTCAGGCATGGAAAGCCAAGACACTCTGGCAAAAGATCTCTGTGAGTGAGATCCCAGTGGAAAGAACAGGTCTTCAAAGAAGGAGGTACCTTTCTCTGAAGGGAGGAGAGAACCTCCACTTTGACTATGACCTTGTCTAAACAAGATAAGAATCGGAGAACTCAGAGGGCTTCCATAGCCTTGGAAACTCATGACTGGAGCATAGGGAGATTACTGATGCCATAGACAGGAGTGTCAATTGGTAAAGTCAACAACAGGAGTCACTGTGCACTTACTCCTCATGTAGGATCTCTGTCCTTAATGTGCTGTACATGGAGATTTAATGCTATAACGAGTACTCAAACAATATATTTCACTTTGTGTTTTCATGGGGGTGCAAACTGTTGAAATCTTTACTTAATGTATACTAAACTGATCCTCTGTAAAAAAAAAAAAAAAAAAAAAAAAAGAAATTATCAACTCCCAACTTGACTCTCACTGGGATTAAACATGACAATAGGTCTGATCTGATTTCATCATCACTTAAAAAAATCATCTATTATTTTTCACTTTATGTTTCTGTGTGAGAGCAAACTGTTGAAATCCTTACTTAATGTATACTAAGCTGATCTTCTGTATATTAAGTTAATCAAAAATGAATCTTGATGTGAATGGAAGGGGAGAGGGAGTGGGAAAGGGGAGGGTAGTGGGTGGGAGGGACAGTATGTGGGGGAAGCCATTGTAATCCATAAATCGTACTTTGGAAATTTATATTCATTAAATAAAAGTTAAAAAAAAAGAATAGAAAGGAAGAAAAAAAAAAGATCACTGACATCATAAATAAGAGTGTCAATTGTTAAATCAACAGCAGGAGTCACTGCACTTACACCCCATGTAGGACCTCTGTCCTTAATAAGTTGTTCTATGAGAACTAACTGTAAAACTTGTTTTCAAACAGAACTTCACACTTTGTGGGTGTGGGGGGTGCAAATTGTTAAAATCTTTACTTAGTATGGAGTTGGAATTCTGTATATAAAGTTAATTAAATTAATCTTAATGAAGAATTGGGTGTGAATGTAGGAGGTGGGATGGGAGTCAGAGTTGGAGGGCAGGTATAGGGGGAAGAACCACTATATTCCTAAAGCTGTACCTATGAAAATTGTATTCATTAAATGAAAGCTTTCTTTAAAAAAATGCTACTCTTTTTATGTGTTGGTTTTGCATCCTGTGATTTACTGAATTGGTTTATCAGTTCTAAAAATTCTTTGGAGGTGAATATGAGTTTAACTATGTACAAAATCATGTCATTGATCAACATGGATATTTTTTCTTTCTTTACAATTTCAATGCCTTTATTTCATTCTCTTCCCTAAGTTCCATTGCTAACACTTCAAATACTATACTGAATAAAAGTGGTAAAAGTACACATTTTTGTCTTCTTCTAGATCTGAGGTGAAATGCTCCCAAACTTTCTCCATTTAGTATGATATTGGCTGTTGTTTTGTTCATACATAGCTTTAATTATTTTGAGGTATGTTTCTTCCATACCTAATTTTTTGGGAGTTTTTTTTTTATCATGAAGAGATGTTGAATCTTTTCAAATACTTTCTATACATCTTTTGAGAAGCATCACATGACTTTTGTTCTTCATTATGTTGATGTGATTTATGAGGTTGGTTGGTTAATTTACAAATGTTAAACCAACTTTGCAGCTCTGGGATAAACTTCATTTGATCATGATGGATGATCTTTTTGATGTAGTGCTGGATTCACTTTGATAATATTTTGTTGAATATTTTGTTGAGAATTTTTGCATCTATGTTCATCAGTGATACTATAGTTATCTTTGTGTGTTGTATCTTTAGTTTTGGTATCAGAGTAATGTTGGTCCTATAAAAAGACTTTGGCAAAGTTCCATCCTTTTTAATATTTTGGAAAAGTTTGAAGAGTATTGAAATTAGTTCCTCTTTACATGTTTTGCAGAATTCAGGTTTAAAATCATCAAGTCCTGGGTGTTTCTCTGATGGGAGTCTTCTCAGGCTGGCATTGTGGCACAGCAGGTAAAGTCACACCTGCAATGTGAACATCCCCTACAGGTGCTAGTTCATGTCCAGCTTGCATTACTTTTGATCCAGCTCCTTGATAATGGGCCTGTGAAAAGCAGTGGAAAATTACCCAAGTGCTTGGGCCACTGCCACCCACATAGGAGGCCCGGATGAAGCTCCAGACTCCTGGCTTTGGGGTGGCCCAGCCCTGGCTATTGCAGCCATCAGGGGAGTGAACCAGTTGACAGAAGATTCATATTCATTCATTCTCTCTCTCTCTCTCTCTCTCACACACACACACACATTCCCTCTCTCCATGTTTTTCTCTACAAATCTTTCAGATAAATACATAAATCTTTTTAAAAATTTACTGCTTCTATCTTGTTAGTTGTTATGGACTTGCTTAGATTTTCTATATCTTCTTGATTTAATCTTGGTGGATTATATGTAACCAGTAATTTATCCATTTCTTTGAGGTTTTCCAGTTTGTTAGCATATAGTCTGTCAAAGCAATTTCTGTGGTATTGGTTGTAATGTCTCCTTTTTCATCTCTAAGTTTATTTATTTTACAGGGGTTTTTTGTTATTCTGGTTAAAGCTTTGTCTGGTTTGCTTATCTTTTCAAAACAAAACAGATTTTTGTTTTATTGCTCTTTAGTATCTCTTAAGATTCCATTTTATTTATTTCAGTTCTGATTTTTTTTCTTTCCTCCAGCTATGTTGTGTTTGTTTTGTACTTGCTTTTCTAAATTCTTGAGATGAATCCTTAGATTGCTAATTTAATATATCCTACTTTTAGAAATTGCATAAATCAATCTACTCATTGACAACCAACTTATCATTGACAAAGGACCTAAAATCAATCGCTGGATCATGGGCAGTCTCTTCAACAACTGGTGCTGGGAAAACTTGATCTCTGCATGCAGAAGTATGAAATTAGACCCCTAACATACACTTTGCACAAAAATCCACTCAAAACGTATCAAAGACCAAAATCTATGACACGATACCATCAAATTCTAGCGAACAATTGGGAAAACTCTGCAAGACATTTGCATAAGCTCATTTCTTGAAAAGTCCCCAGAAGCACAGACAATCAAATCCAAAATTGACAAATACGATTATATCAAAGAAGTTTCTGCACTGCAAAAGGAACACAGCACAGTGAAGAGGCAACCAACAGAATGGGAAAAAATATTTGGAAACTGCTTAACTGATAAACAGTTAATATCCAGAATCTATAAAGAGCACAAGAAATTCAACAACAACAAAACAAACAATCAAGGTAAGAAATGGACAAAGGACTTGAAGAAGTATTTTTCAAGAGAGGAAATGCAAATTGCCAACAGACACTCTAGAAAATGCTCAGGATCACTAACCATCAGTAAATTGCAAATCAAAACCACAATAAGGTTTCACCTCACTCCAGTCAGAATGGCTGTTATGAAATCAACAAACAGCATATGCCGGTGAGAATGTGGAGAAAATGGTACCCTAATATACTGTTGGAGGGAATGTAAAGTGGTACAGCCATTGTGGAGGACAGTATGGATATACTAAATATAGAACTACTATATGTCCCAGACATCCCACTCCTGGGAATTTACCCAAGGGAAATGAAATCAGAATACGAAAGAGTTATCTGTACCCTTGTGTTTATTGCAGTTCAATTCACAATAGCTAAAACAGGGAATCAACCCATATGTCTGTCAACTCAAGTCTGGATAAAGAAATTATGGGATATGTGTTCTATAGAATACTATACAGCAGGAAAAAAATTATATCTGGTCATTCACAACAAAACTGAGGAATCTGGAAAACATGCTGAGTGAAATAAGCCACACCCAAAGGGACAAATATCATATGTTCTCCCTGATTTGTGACAACTAACTGAGCACCTAAAAGGAAACCTGTAGAAGTGAAACAGACATGATGAGAAACAATGACTTGATCAGCCCTTGTCCTGACTGTCAAGGAACAGCTTACTATTTTATTCCTTTTAGTATTTTCTTGTTCTACTTAATACTATTGGTTGTGGGGCCAGTTCCGTGGCTCACTTGAGTAAGCCTCCGCCTGAGGCGCCAGCATCCCATATAGGCGACGGGTTCTAGTCCTGGTTGCTCTTTTTCCAGTTCAGCTCTCTTCTGTGGCCCGGAAAGGCAGTGGAGGATGGCCCAAGTGCTTGGGTGCCTGCACCCGCGTGGCAGACCAGGAAAAGCACCTGGCTCCTGGCTTCGGATCAGTGCAGCACGCCGGCTGTAGCAGCCATTTGGGGGGTGAACCAATGGAAGGAAGATCTTTCTCACTGTCTAACTCTGCCTGTCTAAAAAAAAAATATTGGTTGAACTCTTTAATTAACACACAATTATTCTTACATGTTTAAATTTAACTGAAAAGTGATACCTGCTAAAAATAAGAGTGGGAATAAGAGAGGGAGGTGATGTACAGTTTAGCACATGCTCACTTGGACTTACCCCTAATGGTAGAGCTAGAAACATGCCAGGGGATTCCAAATCAATCCCATTAAGTTGGCATGTACCAATGCCATCTTACTAGTCAAAGTGATCAGTTTAAGTTCATAATTGATCATAATGATAGGACTAAGTGTCAAAGGGATCACATAAAATAGATTAGTGTCTGCTAATAACAACTGATAGAATTAAAAAGGAGAGAATGATCCAACATGGGAAATGGGATACACAGCAGACTCATAGAATGGCAGATGTCCTAAACAGTACTCTGGCCTCAGAATCAGCCCATAAGGCATTCGGATCTGGTTAAAAAGCCCATGAGAGTTTCTCAGGCATGGAAAGCCAAGACACTGTGGCAAAAAAATGACCTAAATGAAAGACCTCTGTGAGTGAGATCCCAGTGGAAGGAATGGGCCTTCAAAGAAGGAGGTACCTTTCTCTGAAGGGAGGAGAGAACTTCCACTTTGGTTATGGCCTTGTCTAAATAAGGTAGGGGTTTGTGAACTCAAGAGGCTTTCATATCCTTGGAAGCTCACGACAAGAGCCTCAGGTGATTACTGAAGTCATAAATAAGAGTGTCAATTTTTAAATCAACAATGGGAGTCACTGTGAACTTGCTGAATTCTCCCACTAATATCGTATTGGCATCTTTTTCCTCCATAGGTCTAATAATATTTGATTTATATATCTTGATGGTCTTATGTTTGGCCACATATATTTATGGTTGTTCTATCTTCTTGCTGAACATATCCTCTAGTCAGTATATAATGTCCTTCTTTGTATCTTTTGACAGTTTTCAAAGTTTGTTTTATCTGATACAAGTATATATCTCACTTTTTCTGATATGAGTATTTGAGTATACCCACTCTAGTTCATTTTATGTTTCCATTTGATTGGTATATCTTTTTCTATCCCTTCACTTTCAATATATGTGTATCTTTTCTTGTGAAGTGAGTTTCTTGGAGAAGCATATATTTGGGTTCTATTTTTTAATCCATTCAGCCAGTCTATACCTTTTAATTGGAGAATGTAATCCTTTCTACATTCAAGATTAACAATTATAGATAATAATAAACTACTGGGGGCAGGCATTACGACAGATCATGTTGAGCCATCATTTTGCAAAGCCAGCATACAATGTCGGGATGTCAGTTCTACTTCACATCCAGATCCCTGCTAATACACCTGGGAAAGCAGCAGAATATTATACCAGTGCTTCAGCCCTGCCACCCATAAGGAAACCTGGATGAAATTCCAGACCACTATTGGCTCCAGCATGGCCTAGCCCTGGTCATTGCGGCCATTTAGGGGAATAAATCAGTGGATGAAATATCTCTTTTTCTTTCTATCTTTCCCTCTTTCTGCGTCATTCTGCTTTTTTAATAAATAAAATAAATCTTTTAAAAAAGAACTCCTGTTATTTTGATGATCAGTTTCTGACTGTATCTACTCTGTTATGAATTTTGTACCATACCATGACAATTTTTATACTCTTTCTATAAGCAGCACCCCAAGTGTTTATCATCTTACAGTCAAGGTAATAGCACCAATAATCCCATTCAGTCCCCATAATGATACAAAGGAGTCTCAAAAAGTTCATGGAAAAACTACATATGGAATTCAAAATTTTCTTGTATCACATATTTACTTTTAATTTCATTTTTCTAAGAATTTTTGAATTACTCTCACATGTATTTAGTCATAGTAAACAATATATATTATTCATGAAAACTATGTGGAGTTCTTTTTTATATTTATTTCCTTTGTTATTGGCTATCAACTCACCTCCTTCTGACATGTATTAAACACTAAGTAATTTTTCATCATAATTTATATTGTGCTGATACCTAGAAAAATATAATAACCCAAAATATATTTCATTTATTAAACCCTTAGGAGGGGCCAGCGCTGTGGCACAGTGGGTTAATCCTCCACCTGTGGTGCTGCCATCCCATATGGGTGCCAGTTCTAGTCCCAGCTGCTCCACTGCAGATCCAGCTCTCTGCTATGGCCTAGGAAAGAAGTAGAAGATGGCCCAAGTCCTTGGGCAGCTGCACCTGCAAGGGAGACACAGAAGAAGCTCCTGGCTCCTGGCTTTGGATTAGCTCAGCTCTGCCCATTGCAAACATTTATAGAGTGAACCAGTGGATGGAAGATCTTTCTTTCTGCCTCTGCCTCTCACTGTTTGTAATTCTACCTCTCAAATAAATAAATAAAATCTTAAAAAATAAATAAAATAAATCCTTATTATGAGCTAACTGTTAGATTCTTCTACATTCCATAGCAGAGTGCCTGGGTTTGAATCCTGCCTCCAATTCTAATACAGCCTCCTGCTAATGCATACCCTGGTAGATAGCAGATGATGGTACACCTTGATCCCCTGCCACTTATGTGAGAATCCTGGATGGAGTTCCTAGATCCTGGCTATTGTAGGCATTTTTGAAGTGAGTGTGCTCATGGCAAATATCTCTCTTTCTCTTCCTTTCAAATATATTTTAAAATGCATACATAACTTATTTTTTGAAAGGCAGAGAAATAGAGAGCTTATTGCAGGCATTTCAGGAGTGAACTACTAGATGTAAAGTACTTATTTCAAATAAGTAAATAAATAGAGAATTTTCTTAAAAAAGAAATATTTCATAAAAGTAGGAAGGGCCAAGAATGATAGACCTTTATCCAGCTATTTCTACATCCCTCAAGAATTCCAAACTCCTTGCCTATTTCTCCTTCAGCCAGTAGTTCTTTTCTCTTCTTCCCCAAATGCTTTTAGAGTCTCTTAATTATTGCATTATTCTTTCTCACAGAACTTAATTCAACTTCTATGGGACAATTCTTGTGCCTATTGAAAAGATCTCGTATAAGATTTCTTTTCAGAATCTCTTCATTATCAAGATCTTTATTTTTCCAATTCCATGACCTTGGCTTGATTATCTTCTTCACTGTTTTGATGTTTCTCTCTGCCTAGAAACTTGTACCCACTGTGGAGTTCTAAGAGAGTAACTTCTTTTTATTTTCTCTTCTCCATTCCCTTCATATTAGTTTGATTTCCCTTCTCCCTTTTCAGAGTACTTTAACTATTGAAATCTTTTATATAGTATGTCTTTTATTCTCTCTGGAATCTATTTATACTTTTGGCAACCTGAAATAGTAATGGGTACTCTTTAGGCATACTTTCACCTTTTTCATGGTGACTAACGTACATTTAATATACATATATTATAATAATTGCTCCTCTCAAGAATAGCAAACACAACAGACTCCCTGCAGGTCAATAAAACAAGTTCCTTCAGATTTCAGCCTTAATTGAATATAGTTAGGTTCACAAATGAAACCATAGTCCTTTGCAATTTCCCTCCATAGCTGTCTCACTGAACTACCAATTGTACTGGCCTCTGTTCCCTCTGGGTTTTGCAAATACACTTTGTCTGCTTCTCTATAGTACACCAAGGACTTCTGTTTGCCATTTGATGACATAACGTCAGCAAATTCCCACTGAACATCACGAGTATCTTGAAAGAGCTAGCAGATTATAGTCTACCCAGAAAAATAGAGTAGAAACCTATAAAAAGTTAGTCAGATCTACCTATTCACCCCAGACAATGAATGCTATTTAGGAAAGCTGAATATAATATAAAACAATCAGTCATGTTTCTTAAAAGTACTAATAGAATAATGCTCCCTTCCATTTTAAAAAATGGATAACTTAAAAATAAGAAAAATGTTCTGGATCAACTTTTCCTCTTTTGTTCATATAAGCAACATGACCATTTGATGAAAGGCAGGCTATATAGAATGTTTACAACCAACACTTAGAAAAATATACTATATGATTTGGAAATGAGCAGTGTAATGTTAAGTGTTTAAAACTGTTTTGACATTGGAAACTTTTTTGTTCATATGTGGATATGAAACTTTTGATGACTAAATCTGGATTACAAGAAATATCCTAAGAAATAGAAAAAGGAACAAGTATAACGGTGCAAATAGACTGATTGTCCCATTTTGATGTAAGATGCTTGAGAGACTGAGGAAAATGCCTTGTCAAGGGAGGATATTAGTTAAATTAGAGTGTTGTAGTATGGACCCCAGCTGTCTGGATCTTAGTTAGAGCATCATTTGTGTCACTTCAGGGCTTTTGATTTGTTTATAAAATAGCACAGCCCAAGTCATGGATTGCTATCCTTTTAAGAAACACCAGTCTAGACTGTTGAGGAACAACTTACTATTTTATTCCCTTTAGTATTTTGTTGTTGTTGCTCTGTTTGTTCTACTTAATACCACTGGTTGAACTCTGTAATCAATACACAATCATTCTTGGGTATTTAAAATTAACAGAAAAGTGATCTCTGTTAAATATAAGAGTGTGAATAAGAGAGAGAGGAGATATATAGGTCGGCACATGCTCACTTGGACTTACCTCCAATGGTGGAGCTAGAAATGTGCCAGGGGATTTCAACTCAGTCTTATCAAGGAAGCACGTACCAATGCCAGCACACTTGGTAAAGTGATAAGTATAAGTACATAACTGATCAAAAAGATAGGGTATGTGTCGATGAGATTTCACAAATAAGACCAGTGTAAGCAAATAATGAAGGATAGAATTAAAAGGGAGAGAATGATCCTGCGGGGGAAGCAGGACACACAGCTGACTCATAGAATGGCAAATGCCCCAAACAGCACTCCCGCCTCAGAATCAACCCTTGGGGCATTCAGATCTGGCTAAAAGGCCCATGAGAGTCTCACAGGCATGGAAAGTGATGACATGGTGGCAAAAACAACCTAAATGAAAGATCCTGGTGAACAAGACCCCAGCAGAAGGAACAGGCCATCAAGGAGAGAGGCACCTTTCTCTGAAGGGAAGAAGGAAACTCCACTGTGATATGGCCTTGACTAAAGAAGTTCAGAGTTGGTGAACTCAAGGGGCTTCCATAGCCTAGACAGCTCATGGCAAAAAGACTCGGGTGATTGCTGACATCATAAATAAGAGTGCCAATTGTTAAATCAACAACGGGAGTCACTGGATACATGCTCCCCATGTAGGATCTCTGTCCTTAATGTGTTTTACTATGAAACTTAAAGACAACACTACAGTTGAACAATACCCTATACCTTGTGCAGTTGTGTGAGTTTAGCATGTTTAAATCCTTGCTTAGTATATACTAAGCTGATCTTCTGTATATGAAGGTAATTGAAAATGAAACTCGATGAAGGGCAGGATGGGAGAGGGAGTGGGAGAGGGGAGGGCCGCAGGAGGGAGGGAGGTTGGGGGGGGAGCCAAAACAATACAAAAGTTGCACTTTGTAAATTCGCATTTATTAAATAAAAAAAAAAAAAGAAAAAAAAGAAACACCAGAAGTTTGTGGACAGTGTTGAGATTGAATCACCTACCAAAAGATGCTGAATATTTTCCTGGAACCTTGAGAACAAGGCTGTTCTGGATAATTCCACTTTCTTTCCTCTGTTATATGCAGCCTTGCTTCAGGTGTGAAAAAAATTATCATGGTTATCTTCAAAACATTACTCACCCTGGCCCAGAATCCTCTTCAGAGGATGCTGATTATTTGAGATTAATAAGACTGTTGATCACAAAGGGCCTACTGATTTGAGCAATAGCTATGTGGCTATGTGGCTGCTATAAAGCCCAAAAGGACGCTGGAAAGTAGACAGAGTAACTCTCATCCCTCTAGGTCCATAGCTACAAAATCAGCTGTACATTATTTGATTCCAAGTCATGTTTGTTACCAACATGCCAACGCCCTCTATTAGCTAACATTTCATGTCTTAAACATGGGTGTTAGACAAAAAGATGTGCCTCAACTGTGATCTAAATTTTAAAAATTCCTATAGAAAAACTATCAAAAATGCATAAACATTAAGTCTAAATTAATTCTGAAAACCTTGGAAGATGTACACATGAATTGTACTACTTCAACAATGAAATATATTATTATTATACAATGCAACAATGAAACAAGTGCAAGGTGTCCGGCACGTAACAGATCTTCCCAGGCAGACGAATCGATTAATTCACAGGCTTTTATTGGGGTTCCGCTCCAGGGCGAGGTTCCCCAGTCCCAACAGAGCAACAGAGCGGGGGCCGGAGAAGTCGCACGTCAGAGATTGGGAGAGCTCCTTTTATAGATTCAGGGCATGGGGGTTAAAGGTTGAGGCGGGTCTGATCCTTATTGGTTGACCTTTAGGCACCTGCAGGGACCTTGACAAGGACTTTTCTTCCCCGGAAGTACAGGTAGGAACTTTCCATTCCCGGAACTATAAGCTTTTCCTCCATGCGGATCCCAAAGCTACCATCCCGACCTTTTGATGATAGGAAAGGGGGAGACGATGAGTCTCTGGCTACTTCCTGCTGACTGGGGACATCATCTACAGGGGCCCGTTGGGGGTAAATTGGGGCTCCGCAGGGACAGGCGTATATGGATGCAGAAACATCTGGTTGACTGCCTGGTTGCTGAAGGCCTTGGCTCATTCCATTTTCACCTGCTGTAAACACTGAAACAGACACTGTAGTATACAAGTCAGGGTGAGAATAGCAACCAATGATCCTAAGAGTGGCATTAACCAGGTAATGAAAGGATTTCATAGAGGAGGGGAAGTGAGGGGGGGGTCTCTGGACCCTCGTGAGGACTGTTTGATGGATGTGGCTTAAATCTGATCCCAGCCAAGTCTCGGAGAAAGGCCACTCAACTTTTGCAGGTAGAGGGGTTTGTCTGTAGAGAAATTCTGAATAATCATACAACATTAAGTGAGGGAGAGGACCATCAGTACACAAAGGTTGGGAGTAGAGCCATTAATGTTAGAGTAGAGGCTATGATTACAAAGGAAGGTGCTGTCTAAGCCACGAATAAGTTCTCCAGTTGAGAGATAAATAGAACCTGACAGAAGGGACTTGATAATAATCTGGTGAGCTTTAGGCCTTATAAGTTAAGAGGCCCAGACTTATCTATCTCTTCACATAGGGTACATCCTAAGGGAGGTGTGAACCTTCTTGGGGAAGGCACCCTGTTGACTTCCATTACCTAGCTGGTCTGGGAGGAGAGCTGGCCAGGTAAAGGCAGGTGGCATTGCAAAAGAAACAGTCAGGAAAGTGAAGAGGCAACTGACAGAATGGGAAAAAATATTTGCAAACTATGCAACTGATAAAGGATTAACAACCAGCATCTACAAAGAGATGAAGAAACTCCACAAAAACAAAACAAACAACCCACTTAAGAGATGGGCCAGGGGCCGACACTGTGGTTCAGTAGGTTAATCCTCTGCCTGCAGCACTGGCATCACCTATGGTTGCCAGTTCTAGTCCCAGTTACTCCTCTTCCCATCCAGCTCTCTGCTGTGACCTGGGAAAGCAGTAGAAGATGGCTCAAGGCCTTGGGGCCCTGCACTCGCATGGGAGAACCAGAAGCAGCTCCTTGCTCCTGGCTTTGGATCAGCCCAGCTCTGGTCATTGCAACCATTTGGGGATTTAACCAGCAGATAGAAGACCTTTCTCTCTGTCTCTCCCTCTCACTATCTGTTACTCTACCTCTCAAATAAAAAAAAATAAAATAAAATAAAGAGATGGGCCAAGGACCTAAACAGACATTTTTCAAAAGAGGAAATCCAAACGGGCAACAAACACATGAAAAAAATGTTAGGATCGCTAGCCATCAGGGAAATGCAAATCAAAATCACAATGAAGTTTCACCTCACCCCGGTTAGAATTGCTCACATATAGATATCAACTAACAACAGACTCTGGTGAGGATGTGGGGAAAAAGGAACACTAATCCATTGTTGGTGGGAATGCAAACTGATCAAGCCACTATGGAAGCCAGTCTGGAGATTCCTCAGAAACCTGAATATAACCCTACCATTCGACCCAGCCATCCCACTCCTTGGAATTTACCCAAGGAAACTGGCAAATAAAAGAGCTGTGTGCACCTCAATGTTTATTGCAGCTCAATTCACAATAGCTAAAACATGGAATCAACCTAAATGCCTATAAAGAGAAGACTGGATAAAGAAATTATGCGATATGTATTCTATAGAATACTATACAGCAGGAAAAAAATGAAATCTGGTCATTCACAACAAAATGGAGGAATCTGGAAAACGTCATGCTGAATGAAATAAGCCACACCCAAAGAGACAAATATCATATGTTTTCCCTGATCTGTGACAACTAACGGAACACCTAAAAGAAAACCTGTAGAAGTAAAATGGACATGATGAGAAACAATGACTTGATCAGTCATTGTCCTGACTGTCAAGGAACAGCTTACTGTTTTATTCTTTTTAGTATTCGCTTTTTCTACTTAATAGCATTGGTTGAACTCCTTAATTAACACACAATTATTCTTAGGTGTTTAAATTTAACTGATAAGTGATCCCTGTTAAATATAAGAATGGGAATAAGAGAGGGAGGAGATGTACAGTCTGGCACATGCTCACTCAGACTTAGCCTAATGGTAGAGCTAGAAACGTGTCAGGGGATTCCAATTCAATCCTATCAAGGTGGCATGTACAATGCCATCTTTCTTGTTAATGTGATCAGTTTAAGTTCATAACTGATCATAATGATAGGATTGTCAAAGGGATCACATAGGCCGGCACCACAGCTCACTAGGCTAATCCTCCACCTGCAGCACCAGCACCCTGGGCTCTAGTCCTGGTCAGGGCGCCGGATTCTGTCCCGGTTGCTCCTCTTCCAGTCCAGCTCTCCACTGTGGCCAGGAAGTACAGTGGAGGCTGGCCCAAGCCCTTGGGCCCTCCACCTGCATGGGAGACCAGGAGGAAGCACCTGGCTCCTGGTTTTGGATCAGCGTGGTGCACCAGCCGCAGCGCACCAGCCACAGAGGCCATTGGGGGGATGAACCAATGGAAAAAGGAAGGCCTTTCTCTCTCTCTCTCTCTCTCTCTCACTGTCCACTCTGCCTGTCAAAAAAAAAAGGGGATCACATAAATAAGACTAGCGTCTGCTAATAATTCATAGAATTAAAAAGGAGAGAATGATCCTACATGGGAAGCGGGACACACAGCAGACTCATAGAATGGCAGATTTCCTAATCAGCACTATGGCCTCAGAATGAGCCCTTAAGGAATTCAGATATGGCTAAAAAGCCCATGAGAGTTTTTCAGGCATGGAAAACCAAGACATTCTGGCAAAAAAAAAAAAAAAACTGAGCACCAAAGGGGAAACCTGTTGAAGTGAAATGGACACTATGAGAAACAGTGACTTGATCAGCTCTTGTCCTGACTGTTGATGTACAATGTAATACTTTATCCATTTTAGTATTTTTTTGTTCTAGTTAATACTATTGGCTGAACTCTGTAATTAACACACAATTATTCTTAGGTGTTTAAATTTTAACTGAAAAGTGATCCCTGTTAAATATAAGAGTGGGAATAAGAGAGGGAGGAGATGTATAATTTGGGACATGCTCAATCAGACTTGCCCCAAATGGTGGAGTTAGAAATGTGCCAGGGGATTCCAATACAATCCCATCAAGGTGGCATGTACCAATGTCATCTCACTAGTCCAAGTGATCAATTTCAGTTCACAATTGATCATAATGATAGGACTAAGAGCCAAAGGGATCACATAAATAAGACTAGTGTCTGCTAATACTAACCAATAGAATAAAAAAGGGAGAGAATGATCCATCATGGGAAGTGGGATACACAGCAGACTCATAGAATGGCAGATGTCCTAAATAGCATTCTGGCCTCAGAATCAGCCCTTAAGGCATTCAGATTTGGCTGAAGAGCCCATGAGAGTATTTTAGGCATGGAAAGCCCAAACACTCTGGCAAAAAAAAAAAAAAAAAAAAAAAAAAAAAAAAACCAACAACAACACCTAAATGAAAGATCTCTGTGAGTGAGATGCCAGTGGAAAGAATGGGTCATCAAAGAAGGCGGTACCTTTCTCTGAAGGGAGGAGAGAACTTCCACTTTGACTATGACCTTGCCAAAATAAGATCGGAGTCGGCGAACTCAAAAGGCTTCCATAGCCTTGGCAACTCATGACAAGAGTCTAGGGTGATTACTGATACCGTAAACAAGAGTGTCAATAGTTAAGTCAACAACAGGAGTCACTGTGCACTTACTCCCCAAGTAGGATCTCTGTCCTTAATGTGTTGTCCAATGTGAATCAATGGTATAACTAGTAATCAAATAGTACTTTACACTTTGTGTTTTTGTGTGGGTGCAAACTGTTGAAATCTTTACTTAATATATACTAAATTGATCTTGTGTATATAAAGATAATTGAAAATGAATGTTGATATGAATGGAATGGGAGAGGGAGCGGGAGATGGGAGGGGTGCAAGTGGGAGGGAAATTATGGGGGGGAAAGCCATTGTAATCCATAAACTGTACTTTGGAAATTTATATTTACTAAATAAAAAGAAAGAAAGAAAGAAAGAAAGAAAGAAAGAAAGAAAGAAAGAAAGAAAGAAAAGAAAAAAAAGTTTAAAAACATGAAAAGAAAAGAAATAAAAAAACTGATTCCTATTGAGGAACAGATTCTGATTTTTGTACATTTGTTTATCCCCATGTCATTTCTCTTCCACTTTGTCTTACCTTGATTGTCGTGTTGATAACACAAGTATATTTGCATGTTCCAACTCTTGCAATTGTATTTATTGAATACATGCAGTTATTCATACATCTACATCTCAATAAAGCTGTTAAAAAAAACCAACTCTACAAGCCTACCTCCAGCAGATAGAACAAGGTATTAGTGTGATACTGAATAACAATCATGATAGAGGATGGGTATAAGGGAGTACCCCAATCCTGAGTGCGCTTTAGCTATCCATGTAGAAGGTTGGCAATGAATCCAGTCAAATCCTCTATTTTGGGAAGTACAAATGCTAGCTGAAAGGTAAGTCATTTGAGCTGAGAAGATTAGCTACATTCTAATTTATTATGTCATGTACAACAACTACAATAACAACAGCTACTATTATTACTTCTACTACTACAAAGTTCGTAGCATTTCTTATGAATTTGTCATGGGTCAGGTACTACAACAAGCATTTTACATGTTTTATCTTGCTTAATCTTTATTCATCCTTATGAGATATATACTATTTTTATCCACAATTGATAGATAAAGAAACTAGAGCACTAAGAGCTTCAGCAACTTGTTCAAAGTCACACAAGATATAAGTGGCAGACCCAAGATTCAAACTAAGGCAGATAGCCAAGGCTTGGAAACATCAGTAACTGGTATAACTATGCAACTCATGAATGGCCTCACTACCTCATTGACTCATATATCATAGCAATAAAACTTCATCCCTGAATGCAATTTGAGTGTCTTTTTTCTTGCAATTTTAAAGATGCTAATAACCACAGTTTATATCTTATATTCTTATTCTGCATTATGCTTTATTTTAAAATAAAATGATAAAAGTTTCTCAGTATGAATCAGGAGAAACTAGTAAAAATAAACATAAAATGGAGAACTACTTAGTTCAAGACATTCTATGAAGTCTGTATATAGAATATTCCATACCAAGAATCATTATATACAGTCTCTGGGGTCAAGGAGCTTACTATTGTGGTGTAGCATGATGTTGTATTATTCACATAAAGAGAAGACTCATAATACAAGAAGTAATGGGGAATCATGCTATTAGCTAAAATTTAGTAAGTGCAAACTATGTGCCAGACTCTAAACAAAGTACTGTCTGGCTTTTATCATATGTAATCTTTACACAAAACTACAAAGTGTTATTGCTATCCTATATTTAGAGAAGGGAGAACTGAGCCTCACCAACTGTGACTTTATTGGTCAAAGGTACCCAGGTAGTAAGCAAGAGAATCAAACTTAAAACCCAGTCTGTCTGACTCCAGACAAGTTCTTAACCACTGGCATGACAATCGTTCTTAGGGGAAATACCTGTAAGTGGCATAGTTTGTAAATATTTGAAATTGCAGGGAAGGAATAGAAGTTTCCCTGGAAGCTACAAATGATAAAGTATATATTAGGTGTGAGTTTTCATTATTATGTAAAGTTCAGTTGTACCTTGGAGTAAGCAAACTTGATATACTAAAATGGAAACTTGCAAAATAGAAACATTAGAATATGAACATTTACATTACAAAGGTTTATTTGCCTCACAAAGAATCATCACAGGTTTCCTTTAAATAACAATCTTCCCCATTGTGCTCAGAATATAATGGGGTCCCTCCCCACAAAGTGAAGGAAAAAAGGAATAAAAATGCACAGCATTTCAATAATATGGCTATTTTATAAAACAGGATGCAACTTCAAATTTCATATGCAAACTCGGAGGCTTCTAACAAATACCAAATAGACAGGGGAAAAAAAAACTTAGTAATCATCTTGTCTGACACCCTCGTTTTATAGATGAGAAGAAAATGGAAGTTCAAGAAAAGTGATTTGGCCAGTTTCAGAGCTACTTGATAGCACCCTCATTAGTGATTTCCAAGACCATGTATTTTGCCTCTCAACTTGGTTTTCTTTAAACTATACCACCTCACTGCTCTTTAATGAGAAGCAAAAATAACATCAATAAAGGTTAGGTAAAACACTCTTTTTTTTTTTTTTAATAATGTACGGACATATGTGATCCCAATACAAAAGGATTCAGAAGCAACGAAGTATCCCTTATTAACATGGATACTCCTAGGACAACAATTCAAGTTTCACTAGTTTCTGTCATCGTCTTTGTCTTACCTTGTTCAGGCTCCAGGATGAACATGTGAAAACTAAGAAGGTACTTGGTTGGCTCTGTGACAACATTCGTTTATCAGTGGAGCCTTAGATGCTTCCAACGTGACATCAGATATACATAGTTGTTTGCATTAGTGGTTCAGAAAAGCCTTCTCTCCCAGTTCACTAGGGATGACAGATATGATATATAATTTATTGGAATAGTACTTATAAGAGGTTAAAGGTGAGAGAGACTGTTTTCACTCCTAATTTGTTTGGAAACTAATACAAGTTGTAAACACGTGAGATCTGAAGATAAACAACAAAGTCCCAAGAACATGCATGCAGATGATCATAAATGAAGTATAAGCCTTTACTCTCTTAAAATTGTGATGGCTCTAATAGCCTGTAGCCTATGTGATTGGAATTTCTATCAAGTCAATACCCAATCCTCATTCTTAGAGGTGTTTGACTCACACCATTTATATTTTGGCCTGGTTCATTAAACACATGATTTATTGGTTATTAAAATGCCCTGCAGTATTTTTCCATTACAGAAAAATATAAAAAGTGATTTATGCAGCTTGTGTGTAAATTGATACATGTCATAAAGACAAGAGTTGTAATTTGTTTCAAAATAGTACTTCTTTACTATCAGAACTAGTTACGGCTGTCAAAGCCTAATCACAGCAAAAACTTGATTAAATCTGTCAGTTGTATGGTATGGATGCAAAAAGATCCCTTCATGAAATCTATTGCTTTAGGTAGTATGCACTACTCTTTTAGCATTTGGTTACAATATTTACCTGTACAAGTTGACACCTAAAAATGGACAAATCAGGGAAACAATAGTTTCTAGGTCTACACGAAGTTACTTATTTCATATTTTATTTCTCTAACAGTCATTTATAGCAACAGGGAAGGTAAAACTAAAGACATTGGTGAATCAAAGGAAGAACAAAATGAATGAAAGTGAAGAATAAACACGATGGGGTATTTGTGAGGAATCTCTCTGATGTCCTATCTATTGATCATAAACAAAAATCCAAGCCCAGGGTTTATGGTAATGGTTCTGGATCATCCAACCTTGTTTGGACTTACAGTGACTGCCTGAACTATTCCTCCCCAAACACCAACGTTTGCTTTTTCTAAATGGAATATTTCTCACTATGAAATTGAGCACTCTTATTTCAGGAAGAGGTCAAATGTGGATGAAAATCCCTTGCAGTACTAATGACTTTTTCAATCACATTTCTCTTGTCTGTACATATAGCTTCTTTCCATCCCTAATGTCCCTGGATTACTTTTAGCTTCTCCTTTGCCTGCAATGCTAGAGCTATGCGTACCATGATTCCAAAACAAATAAGGGGCTTGTCATTTCAGAGTCATTAATTTCAGTAAATAAGCATTTACAGTTTTTAAGTATTTTATTATTAAATTCACTACATATTTGGTGCTCTACTACTCTAATATTTTGTAGGGGAATTTTAGTATCACTCAGACTCCATTTCATAAATGAATGCCAGCGATGTTCTTAAGAGCTGCAATTTTTGTTACTTCACCTTCTACAGCCATAAACTCACTCACCCTACCCATCCTAATGGGGCTGGATTAATGAAGCTTTCAAAAGTGCAACATTTGGTGAAAATTAGAGAAGTACCTAAAGGACTAGCTATTTGCAAATTCACTAGCAAATGAGGTTGTGATATTGGCTGCTGACTGGCATACATGTAATATCCTGCTGTATTGCCTCCAACATGCACTGAATTCAACTGTCTATCATTGACACTAATGAAGGGGAGCGATAAAACAGATAATACAAAGCAGCAGGTGACTTAATGATCTCCTCATTAGCCTGGGGAGTAGAGAGAAAAGGATATAGGGGCTGCCAAGAGAGGAGTGCAGCCTATTTTTTTTTCTAAGAGTAGTCATAAGGGAAAAAACATTCAAAAATCACATACTTTGTTTCTGAATACTACCTACATTGCCCATTACCTTCTTTTCACAAAAGTAGTACTCACGTGAATTTCTTAGCTGTCCAAGATGCCCACAGAGCTATTTCTCCTGTTCTCTCCAAAAAGCCTTCTGCTTTGCATGGTTCCTTACTCTAATACCATCCAAAATCAAAGCACACATGTTCTGTGTTGCATTTAATTTCATCACTAACTTATGCTTTCCAAGGTAATGTAACACCCATTTTGACATTCTGTCCCCCACATGCCCATAGCAAAGCACATTGATCAGATATTGTTAAAAATTATTTATTTGGAAGTCAGAGTTGTGGGGGAAGAGAGAGAGTGTGGGTGTGTATGAGTTTACCCTCCAAAAGAGCATCAAAGCTCTATCTGGGCCAGGACAAAGCCAGGAACCTGGAACTCCATCTGGGTCTCCCACGTGGGCAGCAGGTACCAAAGAATTTGGGCCATTCTCCAACGCTTTTCAAGGTGCATTAGCAGAGAGCTGGATCAGAAGTGGAACAGCCATAGAATAGAGGCAACCAACTATTATGTTCTCAAGACTGCAGGGCTGGCTCTGTGGCATAACGGGTAAAGCTGCTGCCTTCAGAGCCAACATCCCATATGGGCACTGGTTCGAGTCCCAGCTGCTCCACTTACAATCCAACTCTCTACTATGGCCTGGGAAAGCAGTGGAGGATGGCCCAAGTTCCTGGGCCCCTGCAGCTATGAGGAAGACTAGGAAGAAGCTCCTGGCTCCTGGCTTTGGATCGGCCCAGCTCCAGTCATTGTGGCCACTTGGGGAGTGAACTAGCAGATGGAAGACCTCTCTCTCTCTCTCTCTGCCTCTGTAACCCTGCCTTTCAAATAAATAAATCAATCTTAAAAAAATAAAAAGAGTGCATGCAGCTGTTACTACTTCAATGAAACAGAAAAGTATGTGATTAAAAAGTATATGATTTAAATAGAAAGATACTTTCCTATTGTGGTAAAGGCTAGCACAAGCGTTAGCAGGGAAGCACAAGGCACATTTCCAAGGCACTTGAAAGGAAAATACAAAGATTTTACTTTCATTTTAGTTATGTAGCATTGGAAGAATAAAAACCAGAGCTAAAACATTCTCAACTTTTCCTGTAGTTCAGGTGGAAGGTAACAATGTTAACCGATTATAAACTTTAAGTTACAATAAGCATGTTGAAATAGCTAGGCATTCACCACGTTTTAAAAAATCAGTTAGTCTATAATATTACAAGAAAATAAAACAGAAAATATAAAAAAGGACAAACAGAAACTACATCAAATAATTTAAATAAATCCCAATATCTCAGTAATCAATCTAAATATAAATGCACTAAACTCTCTACCTGAAAGACAAAGGTGGTTCAGATTGATTTTTTAAATTTTAGTTAGACACATTTTAAGAGGGCATACAAAAAGCTTAAGAAGACTAAAACATCATAGAATACAACAATAATCCAAAGAAAAGTTGCTATAGATACTATCAGTACAAGACAAAATAAATTATAGTAAAAGGAAACAAAACATGCACTGGAGAGGCACTACATAGTAACAAAGGCTTGGCTCACCAGAAAGACCGAACAGTTCTAAACTTCTATTGATCTAGGAACACAGCTCCCAAAACATAAACAATGACAGAATCACAGAGAAAAGTTGATTATATCATCTTCATGAGAGGTTTCAGTTCAGTTCTGTCAGTAATTGCCAATTTGGGTAATTAAGAAATAAATGAGATACAAGCAATTTGAACCATACAATTTATGAGTTTAATTTAACGGACATAAATGGGATATTATTTACAACAGTAGGTTGTACTGTTTTTGTAAACATACCAGGTTCTTTTAAGGAAACTGCACACAAACTAGGTTATAAGGATAGTATAAACAAATCTGAAAGAATTAGTATCACATGACCCACACTACAATATAATTAAGTGGTGGAGTTGGAAGCATACCAGGGGATTCCAATTCAATCCCATCGAGGTGGCATGTACCAATGCCATCTCACTATTCCAAGTGATCAATTTCAGTTCACAGTTGGTCATGGTGGAGGGACTGGGAGTCAAAGGGAGCACATAGACAAGTCTAGTACCTGCTAACACTAACCGATGGAGTAAATAAAGGGGAGAGTGATCCAACATGGGAAGTGAGATACTCAGCAGACTCATAGAATGGCAGATGTCCTAAATAGCACTCTGGCCTCAGAATCAGCCCTAAAGGCATTCGGATCTGGCTGAAAAGCCCATGAGAGTATTTCAGGCATGGAAAGCCAAGACACTCTGGCAAAAGATCTCTGTGAGTGAGATCCCAGTGGAAAGAACAGGTCTTCAAAGAAGGAGGTACCTTTCTCTGAAGGGAGGAGAGAACCTCCACTTTGACTATGACCTTGTCTAAACAAGGTAGGAGTCGGAGAACTCAGAGGGCTTCCATAGCCTTGGAAACTCATGACTGGAGCATAGGAGATTACTGATGCCATAGACAGGAGTGTCAATTGGTAAAGTCAACAACAGGAGTCACTGTGCACTTACTCCTCATGTAGGATCTCTATCCTTAATGTGCTGTACATTGAGATTTAATGCTATAACGAGTACTCAAACAATATATTTCACTTTGTGTTTCTATGGGGGTGCAAACTGTTGAAATCCTTACTTAATGCATACTAAACTGATCTTCTGTAAAAAAAAAAAGAAATTATCAATACCCAACTTGACTCTTACTGGGATTAAACATGACAATAGGTCTGCTCTGATTTCATCATCATTTAAAAAAATCATCTATTATTTTTCACTTTATGTTTCTGTGTGGGAGCAAACTGTTGAAATCCATACTTAATGTATACTAAGCTGATCTTCTGTATATTAAGATAATCGAAAATGAATCTTGATGTGAATGGAAGGGGAGAGGGAGTGGGAAAGGGGAGGGTTGTGGGTGGGAAGGACGGTATGGGGGGGAAGCCATTGTAATCCATAAGTCGTACTTTAGAAATTTATATTCATTAAATAAAAGTTTTAAAAAAAATATATACATTTTGAAAGAACAGGAAAACTCACTTATCAAAAATTAAGAACTAAAAACAAAACAAAACTCTAAGCAGCTCCTAGGCCAAAGAAGACTTCATGATAAATACTTCAAAGTAAATATTCATGAAAATATTATGCATTCAAACACACAGGACACATTTAAAATGATATTTGGAAGAAATCTTATTGATTTAAATTATATGATAAAAGAATAAATCTGAAAATAATGACTAAACTGTTCTTATCAAGAACTTAGAATTCTAAATAATTCAAAAGAAAATAGAATGAAAAAACAAAAAATGAAAAGACACAATGAAATAGAATATAAATGAAATAAAGAGGATCAAACAAAGTATAAGTTTCCTCTTTAAAAAGATTTTTTAAATGTCAAACTTCTAATGGAATTAATCAAGGAAAAAGAGAGAGAGAAGGAACACAAACAGTATTGGAGAAGCATAACTGTTGATATTGATGTTAAACAGATAGTAAGTGGATAGTAGGGACAGTGCCTTAACATAAAATTTGAAAAACTAAACGAATTAGTAATTTCTAGAAAAATAAAATTTATCAAAATTGGCTTAAGAATAAACAGAAAACCTGAATAGCCCCCCAGATATCAAATAAACTTGATTAATATTAAAAATAATAACAGCAAAACAAAGAAAGAAAAAACTTCCATTGAAGAAAACACAGTTCTAGCAGGTTTCAAGATAAATTTCAAAAAGAAAAAAAATCAGGTTATTTTAGTTTTAATCAAATTCTTCCATAAAATACTAAAAGAAAAACAATCCTTATTCATTAAACAAGGCTAATAAATTGTTTTTATCAGAATCAGACAAGAATAGCTGAAAGAAAGGGCCGGCATTGCAGCACAGCAGGTTAAGCTGCTGCCATCAGTGCCAGCATCCCATATGGCTGCTGGTTCAAGTAGCAGCTGTTCCACTTCTGGTCCAGCTCCCTGCTAACATGCCTGGGAAAGCAATAGAAGATGGCCCAAGTCCTTGGGCCTCCGCAACCATGTGGGAGATCCGGAAGAAGCTCCTGGCTTCAGCCTGGTCCACTTCCAGCTATGGCAGCCATTTGGGGAATAAACCAGTGGATGAAAGATCAATCTCTGTCTCGCCCTTTCTGTGATTCCAACTTTGAAATAAATAAATCTTTAAAAAAAAATAACTGAAAGAAGGACCTGTATACTCTTGGTGAGAGTGTACTTTGTTTCAACCAGTTTGAAATAAAAGAATGTTGACTCTCATGGATGAATAATACACATTGTCTAATTTATGATAAAATTATTTTCAAAAATAGAAGAAAATAAAGTGGCAAACTTGTGGCCAGGTTCCAATAGGTATCCTATGACAGTGAGTGAAAAAAATAATTGCTTTTTATTTTGGTAGAGAATGTAAAGTTCCCTCTCGCATTCCCCTCAATGGCTAACTCAAACCTATAATACTATTCCTCTTAAGCTCACTTTTCCTTCCTTAACTTCTGCCTTCGCTTCATTTTTCAGTAAATAATATAGACAAAATTTCATCTAAAACCTCTCAAAATCATTTCTTGCCCAACTCCTAGAATTTACATACATAGCTTAGCCTTTCTCAGCTTATTTCAAAAAAAGACAATCAAGGTAATCCCTCTACCTCTGCTTTTTCCTGTCTCCTCCATCACTTTATTCCATCAATTATCTCCATTTTGTACAGTATCTTCAGCATCTCTCTTTCCATGTATTTTATGTTTTCCTAGCCAGTTTCCATTAACAGCATCACCATCCATCCACTAATTTAGGCAAAATAAAACTTGGGAGACGTTCTTGACTCATTGCCCCTTTCTGTCCTCCCTCCAAATCCACACAATAACCAATTCTTTTTACCAATTCCATTTCCTGAATATTTCTCACATTTTCCCTTCCTTTCCATGCCACTGCCAATGTCTTATTGCAGGCTTCCATTATCATTCACTTCCAGACTAATACAATGCCTTTACTCCTGCTTCAAATCCATGAGCTCCTTGTATACACAAAAGGAATTTGCCTTATTCATCTTTAAATCTCTAAGGTCTGTGATGTGATTTAGCTTAGTGGTTAAGACATCAGTTAGGATGTCTGCCCCCAGATGGAGATGCATGGATTCTATCCCTGGCTCTGGTTCCTGATTCTAGCTTCCTACTAACGTGGGCTCTGGGAAGCAGTAGGTAATGACTCAAGTAATTGGTTCCTGCAACCCACAAGGGAGACCTGCCTCGAATTTCCAGCTCCTGACTTCAGCCTCTTCCCAGTCACTGTAGGCATTTGGAAAGTGAACCAGCAGTTGAGAGCTGTGTGTGTGTGTGTGTGTGTGCATGCCTCTCAAATGATTTCTTTTTAAATCTCTAAGTTCTAACAACAGTGTCAAGTTCAAAATAAATGCAGTGAAAGTATAGAATAAATGTCCGTTCAAATAAATGTTTAATATTTGCACGGATTCCACTTCACATCTATAAAATACATGATATTTAGAAATTTTTCAAGTGGATTTTGATGGGAGGTACAAGTTGCTATTAAATTAAGAAAAAATGATGTTTCCATTTTGATGTGTTTGTTATTTTGTGATCATAGGCATAATCAGGTTTTGATTTACTCTGAAGTTTCTTAAACTGACAGGATAATATCATGCCTTAGGAAAATCATACCTAAGTTAATCAGGAAAGCATGGATCAAAGGGAAATCAATGGCATGTAAAGCAAGAGTCAAACAAAAAAGCAACATAGAAAACATCTCACATAGCTTAATTTTTTGTGATAATGATGGTAGTATCACTTTGTATTTAATAAAGATTTTCCTTCCAAAGATCTCAAAGTACTTTGAATATATTACCTTGTTTTTACTCACAAAGTCCCTGGAAGATAAAAAGGAATTGTATCTTAGGTAAATAAACTTATTTTGAGCCCTTAAGATTTTTTGTTTTTAAATGTCACATATTTCTGCTTTAAATGTACTCAAACTGCTAAAGACTACTGATAAAAATCATACAACTAGGCAAGTAGCTAACACTGTACATTCATGATCACCATTGTTCCCTAAACATCTGTGATGTCACTAATCTTATTTTTATTTCCACTTGCATTTTCTATAAATTCATAGTTTTAGAGGCTTAATCTAATTTAGGTTCAATTTTAGTATTAAATGTGTCATAGATGGGTTTGTGTATCTAATACTCACTACCTCTCTATTGTTAGAAATCTCTGATGATCATTTCTTAGATTAAGGTTTGAAAAAATATACCATGTGCAGGCACTGCGGCTCAATAGGCTAATCCTCCGCCTTGCAGCACCGGCACCCTGGGTTCTAGTCCCGGTTGGGGTGCCGGATTCTGTCCCGGTTGCCCCTCTTCCAGTCCAGCTCTCTGCTGTGGCCCGGGAGTGCAGTGGAGGATGGCTCAAGTCCTTGGGCCCTGCACCCCATGGGAGACCAGGAGAAGCACCTGGCTCCTGGCTTCGGATCAGCGCGATGCGCAGACTGAAGCACACCAGCCGCGGTGGCCATTGGAGAGTGAACCAACGGCAAAAAGGAAGACCTTTCTCTCTGTCTCTCTCTCTCACTATCCACTTTGCCTGTCAAAAAAAGAAAAGAAAAAGAAAAAATATATAACATCTGACTATATCAAATGATAATCTGGGCATTTAGCCTAGCATTTTGAACTCTGGTTAAGACGCCCACATTCTGTACATGAGTTTGGTTTCCAGCCCCAGCTCTTGATTAAAGCTTTCTGATAACATAATCCCTGGGAAGCAACAGGTGATACTCAGGTAGTTGAGTTCCTGCCATCCACATAAGAGAGCTGGATTGAGTTCCTGGCTCTTGCTTTGGACCAAGTCCAGTCCCAACCATTGTGGACATCTGGCAAGTTAAAGAGCAGATGGGAGAGCTCTCTCTCCTCTCTCCCCTCTCTCTCCTCTCTCTCTCCATGTGTGTGTGTGTGTGTGCATGCATGTGTGTCTGAATTAACTAGCAAAATTTTTTTAATTTTTAATATTTATTTGACAGGTAGAGTTATAGACAGTGAGAGAGAGACAAAGAGAAAGGTCTTCCTTCCATTAGTTCACTCCCCAAATGGCTGCCATGGCTGGCGTTGTGCAAATTATTTTTTAAGCACTCAAATTTTTAAATAAGGTATACATATAAACATGTCACCCTCTTGCATAAAACTCTTTAATCTTTATTATTTCTGGGATAAAAATCTAAATTTCTTAAAATAGATTCTAACAAGTTTATCAACTGGCATCTCCTTGCCACTCTCTCCTTATTTTATTCCTCTCTCTGCCTCATTTTTTAGGTTCCAGACATGCTGACTTTCTTACAGATTCCTGAATAGACCTTACTCCAGACCATTTCAGAACATTCTCTTGTGCTGTGCCCTCTATTCAAAACTTTCCCCTCACTTCTAACTTTAACTAACTAATACCACATATTTTTATACCTTAGTTTATTATAATTTCTTCAGAGAGATCTTCCCAAAAGTCTGAAACTTGGTTAGCTCCACTTGTTATATATATGCTTGTTCCTATTCTAACTTATATTTCTCTCTTCATTATACTCTTGCAACTTGTTTGACCTGTTCCTTCACCACCTGTTTTGTTCATCACTATATCTACAACATCTGAAAATTTCCCAGTACGTAGTAGGTGCTCCATGCTTGCTGAATGAACTTCTATCACTAAAATATTAGCTTTTATTTCTGAATTGGTAATATGTTCAAATTATGGTCTGATAAAGCATTTATATGTCATCATATTAAGAACCAAAACATCCCAATGAAGATGCAGGGAGCAGACTTCGTTGTATTTCTGCTGCTCTGCTTCTATGAATTATGGTTGTGAACATAGCTATTGTGACATTCTGTCACCTTGAATAATATGCTGTGAAATATATACTTGTTTATTTCTTCTGTTTTACATCTTGGATTCTCACACCTTAAAAAGCTTTAAAACAAAGATCAGGAGTGTGAAGGATTTGTATTATACAATGGAATTCAATCATATCTGTTCTACCTAAATAGCATAATACCATCCCTCATTTCCTGTCTTAGCATCATTATTTCCAAGAAGACTTTCCTGAAAGAGCTAATAATGCCTCAATCTGGGCTATATTTGGACTTTGTACATACTTCCGACATGCCACACATTATTTTTCTCTACATCACTGTTGCATCTGCTAAACTGTGATCTCCATGAGAATAGGTACTAATCTTTATTCATTTCTACATATTAAATACCTAACACAGTGTCTGGTACACAATGTATACTCTAATCATAATTGTTGAATCATTGGTTTGAAGTAAGGTACTTTCTTTTCTATAATTAATGCTCACATAATGAAAGATGGTTAGATAAATTTATGATGGTACAGTGTTGGCAATGGTTACCTTGAAAAATGAATGGAATAAGGACCCCTGGTCAAAATTTAACAGCAATAAAACTAAATATTAACATGTTAGATTCAAAGAACACTTTAATGGATTGAAGTAGAAATCTAATTTTAATTCTCAAAAAACACTCATTAAATAGAGGGAAAAAAGTTTTCAAAGACACAAACCCAAAAGACTTGGGCAAACGTAAAGAGAGAGAACATCAATGCAATATTTGAACTAGAAATCAAGCTAAATATTGCTGGTTGACATAGACAGACCTAATTGACTTTAATAGAGACCTCAGTCAGCATTGGATAAAGCTGACAAATAACCCAAATTACAAACAATGTCCCCATAAGTTACCGAGTCCTAGTCCCATTAACATGATTTTGGAGTTTAAACATCGGCCTGAATTTGAGAACCAAATCTTGTTCAAAGCATGGTAGATGTGAAGACAGAACTGCACACGTGCACACACACACAAACACACAGACTAGGTAATTGTATACAGTATATCTGGATGGATACACAAGAAGGAAATAACAATGATTCTGAAAAGAAGGGCTGAATGTATGAGGGGCAGAGAATGGAAAGAATTCGTTTCACTGTATGCCCTTTTGCACTGTTTGGAATTGAAACAATAAACAAACCAAGGAAAAATTGAAGTTGGATTTCACAATACAATTTTCCTTCTATAATAGGACCCTTCAAAACTTCAACTTTTGTACTGCTATGTAAATGTTGACAAAGTTCTTTAAAATGACACATATAGGGTTCAGTGGGCCACTGAGAAGTTCAGAGCAGTCAGTCCTCAGAAGACACTTGGCTGCAATACAGATATATACATTGATATTAGATACCCAAAATATTGTGACAATTCAGTACATATTAATACGTGAGGAAGAAACTAAAGAAATAGCATTATTCTTGTGTGTGTGATATTTGTTTTTGAAAAAAATCTCAAATTTAAAAGTTGCAATAACAATACCCACATAGCTTTTACACAGTTTCACCTATTAATACTTTACCTTATTTGCTTTATTGTTTTCTAGTTCCTCAAATATACATGGTCATTTAAATATATTCTCACAGATACATATATGCACATACACACTTACAGTTTTTTCTACATTAGTTGAGAGTTAAGTTGCATAAAGCTCCTTAACTTTAAATGTTTCAGTTAGCATCCCTGGAATGTTTTCTTATGTTACACTGTTACTGTTCACAGTACAGTTGTCAAATTCCAGAAATTTAAAATCAAAGTGATACTTTTGCCTAATCTACCAACCATATGATTATTCCAGTTTTTTCAGTTGGCCTAATAATTTCCTTCATAGCATTGTATCATACTGTGTTGTTTTACAAAGAGCATAGATTAAATTGCTATTAAAATTTCTAAACAATGTTAATTATTTTAATTATCTGGGGAGCTGAAATAAGCAAAACAAGATTAAACTTCTTAGGACTTAGGTAATATACCTGGAAATAATTGCTTTTTACAGATTCACTATACATAAATATGGAACTGATATAGGCCTAGTTGCTTCCAACTACTACCTACTCTTGACTGGATACCAGGATGTTAACTGGTACTGAATCCTGAGGCAGCTCACAGTAAAAGGGCCTTAGCCAAGCAATGTAGAATTTCTTTGTCAGCATTCTGCAAAGTCCTAAAGAGTACAGAATCTTCTCATCAGGTCAGGATATTTTTGACCAGTGTTTGTCTCTTCTTTTTAGAGATTTTTTTTTAATTTATTTATTTGAGTGGTAGAGTTACAGAAAGAGGGAGAGAGACAGAGAAAGGTTTCCCACCTGTTCGTTCACTCCCCAAATGGCCACAACAGCCAGAGCTGAGCCAATCCAAAGCCAGAAAGCCAGGAGCTTCCTCTGCTTCTCACACATAGGTGCAGGGCCATCTTCTCCTACTTTCCCAGGCCATAGCAGAGAGCAGGATTGAAATGGAGCTGCCGGGACACAAACTGGCACCCATATGGGATTCCAGTGCTGCAGGGGATGCTTAGCCACTATTCTACAGCACCAGCCCTTTTGTTATGTTGCTAATTCTAAGAAGCCAGTTCTGTTGTCTTGACATACTGTGATGTTTCGCCTTTCATGAGAAAAGAAGCATGAGCCCATCACAGAATATCAGAAGAGTATTTTTTCAAGTGTTTGTCAATAAATTTGCCCTCATTCTCCTTAACTCCTGTTACCCAGGCACCAGCACCACCACAACAATGTTTGAGTAATGCACTGATCACTATATCCCCAGTAGAATCACTGGAGGGCCTAAGCAGGCCACTGGAATCAGATAGACACAAAGCATTAACAGCACTTAGGGAAGGTAGTTTTCCTTCAAACAGCCCTTTTGAATATTTATAGGTGTGCATAAGCATTGTGTGGAATTAACAAAAATTTTCTTTTTTAAATCTCTTTTAAATTGTATGGAAGCTATTGTGTTTTTCCTAAAATAAAATACATTATTGACTGTAACATTTAAAGATGAATTTATTTTGATTAATTTGTTCAGAGCTTAAAACTCCCACCACAGGGGCACTTTATTGAGCAACATAATTTTGAAAATTTATTCATAGAATCATTAAGAATATGTTTATTGAGCCATTTGAGGGCAATCAGTAAAATCACTAGCCATCTTTACAAAGCCTTATATCAGAAAAGTGGAGACTACAGTCACCAAAATGGCATTATTACCACAATTTAAAACTCCACATACATTGCAAAGATTAGCTATTTTCATTAGCAAAAGTAGGCTATTATCTATACAGCATATAATATAGATTAAGACCATTAGGGTAAACTTTATAACGTCATATTGATAGAAAGATAAATTTGAATTTAACCACCTACAAAGTACTCTACAGAACCATAGCACAGTGGCAAATAATGCTGAAAGTGAGTGAGTGCTTATTTCTGTCTTCAGTGGGGAGTGGCAATGTATAATCAGGAGATTTCCCGGCATTAGCATGACACTCCACAGTAGGGGGGGTTGGCAATGGAGCAATAAACAGTTATCTGGAGAATGCTGTAAGGCACTTTTAAAGACCAAGAACATAAGATAAGGCATATTAATAACTCTTACATTATAGCAGCCCCGCGGGTGAAAAGGGAGCCTGTGGAAGACTGCTGTTCTTCCCATCTTGCCCAAACCTTGCCACTGGTGCTCCTTGTTTGAACCTCTGTCATGGAGCACAGAGGCAAGGAGAAAAGGAAACTTAACTGGCAAAATTTAAAAGTAAAATAGTGAATGGGGTTACAAAATGGCTTGTTTAGGATTTGAAGAAATTAATTTTTCCCCAATAGTGATTAGAAGATACGCATTAAATGTACAGGGTAAGTGTCTAAGTTCTGTAGAGACAGAGACAGATAGACAGAAAGAGGGAGAGGGAGAAATCAAGAATACTTAAATGGATATGAAAATTATAGAGAGAATTAACAATATTTTGTAGAAATATTTTTTGTGCTGGCTCCACATCCTACCATTAGCTCTCCATAAAATATTTTACCAGAGGAAAATGGGAACTACTATCCTTGGTAAGCACTGCTCACCATAACGGTACAAAGGTATTCACAGCAAACACTTTCAAGTCTGGAGACAGAATTTGAAGCAGGACACATTTAGTCATAGCACTCTTCTTTCCCTCACCCTCTTATAGGGGTGGAAAACGGGGTGGTCCCTTTCCTATCTGAGGCTGGTGGGGCAGTCTGTGGGCCCCTTGTGACAAGGGTAGAATGTCCTTCACAAGCAGGCTTTCAGCTGTGGCTGGAAAGCCTGTCTCCAGGCCAACTGGCATCTCCCCCACTAAGAGTTTCTTGTGCTGCTTGTGTGACCTTGGGGCTTTAAATCACACCTCTAGGGTGGCTGCAGTCTTTCACTCAGAGCTGGCACAGGAGGGGGCTGAGCCACTAGGAGAGAGACAGTCTCCAGGAGACCCTTGCTAGATCCAGGAGCCTTAAGCAAATCAACATATGTAAGTGAAACCCTCGTCCAATGGGCACCCCCATAGAATAACCCAATTGAAAAAAAACAGCAATGCCTTAAAAACCCAGGACACTTCCTCAAAGCCAGTGTCGCGCTCTGCCTGGTCTCTTCTCGGACCAGATGTTTTCTTTGTCACTTGCCAACTGAATAAAATTTTCTGCCTCTTTGCAAATTGTTTCCCAGCTTTTCATTTCTATACTAAGCTGAGGAAAAGAACCAGGAGACTTTCTCCTGCCACAGCCCTGCCCTCCGTGACCAGTAACACTATCCTTCCTAAAGAGTCATCATTGACATCCATATAACTGAAGAAAAGGTTAACAAGATAAAAGCATAATGAATTTATAAATAGGCTCATGAACATACAAAATATGCAAACTCCAAGAATAGGGTCAGATCACTGAAACTGAAATAGCTTCTTCACTGGGAGAGGAAGATGCTGGAGGGCTGGCAGGGGAGGTAGGAAGGAATTACAAGGAGGGTGAGTGGTGGAACTTCACTCAGAGGAAGGGTTTTTTGTTGTGCGAATGCTCTCCTAGGTAATCTCTGAGATCTGTCCTCAGAAGAAGAAATAAAAAGCCCATCAGGGTGTGGTGAGACTTTGAGTCTCCTCTGTGTTCTGTGATCAATCATTCCTGGTTATTTGATGAGACTCCTAAGGACAGGATTTCAGACAATTGCATTCTTTCTTTCTTAATCTTTAAAGTTACTTATTTTGCTTTTAAAATTTTATTAACATGTAATACTTGCCCATTGTTATACAATACAGCAAAGATACCCAGCACAAAATGATCAAACCAGGCTACTAGCCTATCTATCCGCTTATCTTTTCTTGGTGTTGGAGTCTACCAGCTCTTTTCTTCCAGCTCTTCATACAGTACGCGTTGTTGTGAACTACAGGTGCCCTGTACTAGAACTTGTTACTTCCGCCTGATTTTTTTTTTTTTTTTTGGACAGGCAGAGCGGATAGTGAGAGAAAGAGACAGAGAGAGGAAGCTTTAGGTCTTCCTTCGTTTTGCCGTTGGTTCACCCTCCAATGGCCACCACAGCTGGCACACTGCGGCCTGCGCACCGCGCTGATCCGAAGGCAGGAGCCAGGTGCTTCTCCTGGTCTCCCATGGGGTGCAGGGCACAAGCACTTGGGCCATCCTCCACTGCACTCCCGGGCCACAGCAGAGAGCTGGCCTGGAAGAGGGGCAACCGGGACAGAATCCGGCGCCCCAACCGGGACTAGAACCCGGTGTGCCAGCTCCGCTAGGTGGAGGATTAGCCTAGTGAGCCGCGGCGCCGGCCCCTGCCTGACTTTCAAAAGAATGGTTCTCATACAGGTAAGGGAAGTTTGAGGGAGCCCCTCCCTGTGCTTGGGAGAAAAAGAAGAGAAGCTTAGCGAGATCTTGATTCAGAGACTGTTTCTGCAGCTCAGCATGTCTAAGTGCCACACTCTCAGGTATCATTTTCTGAGCCCTAACACTGTATGGGAAGAGTATCTACCACTAAAATCTACAGGCAGCTACATTTTTATTACATAATCTAGAAAATAATATATTCAAGCACCTTTTCTAAAATCAAAATAAATGAGTACTTTTTTAAAAATTAAGCTTCAGTATTAGTTTTTAGCTTTAAGCATGCAATTTGTCAAATACAATACAATCCAATTCAAAAAATTAAAACTCATGAGAGTATTTAAACTATGTCATGAAAAAACATTTTACCTTAAATATTTGGATTGTATATTCAGTTGTCTATACTTACTTCTTGTTATTTGTCTGAAGACTAGAGAGAATAAGTTAGAGATTTTTCTGAACTTTTAATTTCTAAGTAAAATTTTATTTTGCAATCAATTAAGACAAAAGTAAACAACTAAAAATTTTATTATCACTTGGCAACTTTAGTAGTATTTGAGCACTATAAATCAATATTTTAATCTAAATGTAGTTACACAATATTATTTAAATTACTATAATAAAGTTGAAAATCCATTTCAAATACTTAGTAGCTACATGGGGGGTTGTATTGTGGTACAAAAGGTTAAACACTACTTGTGACACCAGCATCGCATATCACAGTGCCAGTTTTGATGCAGGCAGGCATATAGGTTAAAATTGATTAGGTCTGTGAGCTGGAAGACCACGCCTTCACCACGCCCTTGTGTGACCTCATGCCCCTACCTGGCCACACCTTAGCGCCCACCAGCCAATCAGGTTAATTAACCACTCCCCTTTGAAAGTGGATTAAAAGCCCAGGACACAGCGTGCCTGCCCCTTCCTTTCTCTGGCCTTTTGCTAGTGTGGGCCTGTGTGGCCCTGCACCTCCAGGGTGCGTGGCCTTTGGGCCACCCGCCACATGCTTCCTGGCCTAGATGCTCTTCCACATGCCTGGTTCCTGGTACTCGGTGTGAACCCAGATTTCTCTCTCTCCTATAGATAAAGCCCTCACTCTCCTATGCATCTTTCACACTGAGTAAAAGCTTAAAATGTATCATGCTGCCTTGTTCATTTATGATGGTATTCAGAATTCTTCTCTGAATATTAGGTAAGAACCCACACGGGCTTGTTAATATTGGAAATTTATTGATAAGCACACAGTGATATCATAGGCACCCCAAGTTCCAGTTTCAGTTGGAGTCCCAGCTGCTCTGCTTTCCCATCCAACTTCCTGGTAATGTGCCTGGGAAGGAAGCAGAAAATGACCCAAGTACTTGGGACCCTACCAACCAGCAAGAAGTTCCCGACTCCTGGCTCTCCCTCTCCCTCTCCCTCTCCCTCTCCCTCTCCCTCTCCCTCTCCCTCTCCCTCTCCCTCTCTCTCCTCACCCCCTCCTGTTATGGATAAAATAGCAGCAAATTCTTCTTTATTGAAAGAAGAATTTCTACACAGACAAGGCAGTGAACAAAGCAAGATTTTATTTAAATCAGAAACCTCCTGCCACAGCAGCCAGGAAAGGGGGGGGGGGTGTCTCCAAAAGAGGCAGACCTGAGAAACAGGTGGAAGTACAGTCTCTTAAGCATAAATTTTGGGGAAAAAAAAAACAGCAGCTAATTATCAATCAGATGGTGAGGATAAAACTCATCAAAAAGCCAGATTTGTAATCCTGTCTATCCTGTCTAGCTTGTTCATGATAAAACAAAAAACCATCAGAAAGGTGATTGGTAACTTCTCTCTATTCTCATGCTTAAAAACTCAGAAGGGTAGAATCACTACTTCCTTGCTATTCTTGTGATAAAACTGGAAACTCCGGAGTGGGATTTGGTACTTTTATCTTGCTAAAGGTAGCTTTTGGGGAGAAGCAAGCATTTTGCACCTCCTTAAAGAGACATCTCCTTTCCTCATTCTGACCAGGATCCACCTAACCACCTGTTATCCATCTATCTCCTCACACTCCCTCTCTTTATGTCACCGTCTTTGAAATAAATAAATAAATGTTTTTTAAAAAAGCTACATGTGACTAATGACTACCATAATGGACATTGTTCATAAAAACATTTGCAGTTGCACAGAAAATTCTATTGGGTACTATTACTCTAGATGCTTAAGTGCATTTTTAAATGATTGTGATTAACTTTTCTTAAGATTCTCATTAAAAGTTGCACATATCTTTAAGGATACACTATTGTCCTATATATTTATTACAATTGTTAATTGTGGAGGAATTATTATTGGCTGCCCATTAGAAAATTTAACCAGCTGCAATGACAACTATGAAGAACACTGACAAGAAAACTAACAGATCACTTCGTCTATTACAATCCAAGAGTATTTGTTCCCTAAGAGTATTACATGATTATATTGCCTTAAAATGTATAAGCTTTAAATATCAATTAGTTGAAATATTCAAGAAATAGAGCACCCTGAGTAAAAGAATTTTTATCTGATGCTTAAGCAATAAACTTTTCCATCTCAATACACCTAATAACCTTTTAAAACTGTATGATCGCATTTTCCTAACTTGCATATTCAGCATCATTGACTTTTCCTGTCTTAGAATGACTCAAAAACCAGTTAGAGGACTTACTATCCAACCCACAAAAGTGGATCTGATATGGGACCCAATCAGGGAGATCAGATTAGGCTCATGAGCTGGAGGCCACACCCCTTTATCCCCTGTGTGATCTCACATGTATCCATCCACCTATCAATCAGACTACATAACCACTCCCCTTTTGGAAGTGTATCAGAGGCTGAAGCTTGCTCATCAGGTGCCATTTTGCTGCTTTCTGTGACTGCTTTCCTGCCACCAGCCACTTTGCTTACAGTCCCCGGCCTGCTCCCTCGTAAAGGCTGGTATGGAACTCCCCGTCTACTCTTTCTGACCTGCTTTCCCTTAATAAATCCCTCACGTTCCTGCGTATTTCTCCAAATAAATCCCAAACTTAACCATGTTGCCTGTCTCATTTGTGCCTGAGCTTAGAATTCTTATCTAGTGGCTGGTGCTGTGGAATAGTGGGTTAGGCTGCCGCCTGCAGTGCCGGCATTCCATTTGGGTGCCAGTTGGAGGCCCAGCTGCTCCACTTCTGATCCAGCTCTCTGCTATGGCCTGGGAAAGCAGTGGAGGATGGCCCAAGTCCTTGGGCCCCTGTACCTACATGGGAGACCCGGAAGAAGCTCCTGGCTTCGGATTGGCGCAGCTCTGCTGTTGCAGCCAATTGGAGTGTGAACCAGAAAATGGAGAACCTCTCTCTCTCTCTCTCTCTCTCTCTCTCTCTCTCCCTCTCTCCCTCTCTCTTTCTCTCTGTGTATGTGTGTGGCTCTGTCAAATAAATAAATCTTTATTTAAAAAAAAAGAATTCTTATCTAAGCTAAAGAGCCCTAAATATTAAATTTGGCATAAGGTAAACTGATAATATGTCTGCTCAGCTGAAATGCAGCAAGCCAATCACCGACATGGAGTTGGTAGAAACAAGGAAGTATCTACTACAAAGCTCAGAGCAAGCAGCCAGTCAACTAGCACTTAATTTATGGGATCCACAAGGAGTTAGGAGTAAAGATTCCTTATACACTGAAGTTGGACCTGAGCAGTACATGCTCAGCACGTGTCCACGTTCCAGGTTGGTTGACAGTGCTCACAGCCCTTCTTAAGTTGGCCTGTGATATGTGTGTGCCCGAAGTGTGCTCCAGTCAGTCTAGGGGCTAGCTACACACAGGTGGTAGTTGTCTAGGGGGAAAACAAATGACCTCATAGATCAGTGCCTAGGGACCTTGAAGGATCAGTTGCAGCACTCACTCAATTGAGCAAGTTAATTTTAATGAAAGCAGGGCAAAGGAAACTTTAAGCATAGGAGGGAAGTGGAGAGACCACGAGAGACTAGGTCCTGATGGGATCTAGCATCTGCATTCAGGGCACCGTATGTGGGCTTGCTTTCATTCCTTTGAAGACTAATGGTTTTGCAGGGCCTTCAACTGTTCACACTGAGTGACTACATAATCACACACATTGATCACATGAGTGTTCCCTGTAGAAAATGATGGAGCATGGCTTTAGTCAATGTTCCCTCCAAATACACTCTGGAAGCTGGATTTGTACTTAAATAACTTATACCTAGTTTATCTTATAATAGCTCTCCGTCTAAAAAATTGAGCTTCAAATAATTTTTTAAATGTTTGCCTATTTGAGCTTTTTGACAAATAAGAAGGCCAGTTTGTCTAAAATTTTGTTAAAATTAGAAAGCATAAGCATAATTTTGTATTTCAAAACTAGTTCTTTTGGGGTGTGACACAGCAGGTTAAGCTGCTGCTCATGACTCCAGCATCAGATATGCCACTATGAATCCCACTTACTCCACTTCCCATCCATCTCCCTGTGAAGGCGCCTGGAAAGGCAGCCAATGATGGCCCAAGTGCATCAGTCCTTGCCACACATGTGGGACTCCTGGATGGAATTCCAGCGCTAGCCCCATCTATTCTGGTCATTTGGGGAGTTAATCAGAAGATGGAAGATCTCTATCTTTCCCTCTGTCATTCTGCCTTTCAAATAAATAAAATAAATCTTTAAAATAGCTCTTTAAACATCTTACTAAAACCCACAGCCAGCATCCTATGAATGGGAAAAGCTGGAAGCATCTCCACTAAGTTCCGGAACCAGACAAGGATGCCTACTCCTACTATTGCTATTTAACATAGTCCTGGAAGTTTTAGCCAGAGCCATAGAGCCATTAGGCAAGAAAAAGAAATCAGAGGGATACAAATTGAAAAGGGAGAAGTCAAACTATCCCTATTTGCAGATGACATAATTCTATAAATAGGGGATCCAAAAGACTTCACTGAGAGACTATTGGGAGTCATAAAAGAGTTTGATAAAGTGGTAGGATAAAAACCAAAACACAAAAATCAACAGTCTTTATATACACAGACAATGTCATGGCTGAGAAGAACTTTAAAGATTAATCCCATTCACAATAGGTACAAAATGAATGAAATGCCTTGGGAATTAATTTAACAAAGGATATCAAAGACCTCTATGATGAAAATTATAAAATGTTAAAGAAAGAAACAGAAGAAGGCATTAAAAAATGGAAAAAACTTCCATGATCATGGATTGGAAAAATCAAAATCATCAAAATGTCCATACTACCAAAAGCAATTTACAGATTCAATGTGTCACCAATCAAAATAACATTGACATTCTTCTCAGATCTAAAAAAAAAATGATGCTAAAATTCATATGGGAATACAGGAGACCTCGAATAGCTAAATCAATCTTATACAACAAAAACAAAGCTGGAGGCATCACAATACCTGACTTTAAGGCATACTACAGGGCACTTATAACCAAAACAGCCAGGTACTGGCACAAAAAAAAAAGATGTGTAGACCAATGGAACAGAATGGAAACTCCATAAATCAATCTACCTATCTACAACCAACTTTTATTTGACAAAGGAGCTAAAAACAATTCCTGGAAGAACAGTCTCTTCAATAAATTTGCTGGGAAAACTGGATCTCCACATACAGAAGTATGCAACTAGATTCCTACCTTATACCTTATACAAAAATCCACTGAAAATGGATCAAAGACCTAAATCTATGACCTGATAGTATTAAATTACTAGAGAACATTGTAGAAATTCTGAAAGACATTGCCATAGGCAAAGACTTCTTGGAAAAGACCCCAGAATCACAGGCAATCAAAGCCAAAATTGACATATGGGATTATATCAAGCTGAGAAGCTTCTGCACTGCAAATGGAACACTCAGCAAAGAGGCAACCAATAGAATGGGAAAGAATATTTGAAAACTATACAACCGATAAATGGTAAACATCCAGAATCTATTCACAGTAGCTAAGTTAAGGAATCAACCCAAAAGTCTGCCAGCTGTTGACTGGATAAAGAAATTATGGTGTATATATACACTATGGAGTACTACTCAGCTGTAAAAAACACAACAAAAAAAGAAATCCTGTATTTTGTAACAATATGGATGTAACTGGTACCATTATACTTAGTGAAACAAGACAGTCCCCAAAAGACAGATATCGTATGTTTTCCCTGATCTGAGGTGACTAATAGAATACCTGAAATGTAATGTATTGGAATGAAATGGACATTTTGAGATTTGATGACTGTTTATAGCCCTTGTCTTTTCTGTTGAGGAAACATGGTTTTTTTCTTCATAATATTTGTTGAACTCTTTTAATTAGTGTAGGTTTAACTGTGTGATCATTAAGTGCACTGAAAATAGATCTTTGTAAAAATTAAGAGTGGGAATAGGAGAGGGAGAAGAAAGAAAGGTTGGAGCATGGGTGAGAGGGAGGGTAGGGTGGGAAGTATCACTATGTTCCTAAATCTGTGTATATGAAAATATGAAACTTGTATAATGTGAATAAAATTTTTAAAAAAGAAAAAAACTAGGTATAAGTTATGATATGATTTAAGCATTTAATTTTAAAATTCTAAATTAACTTTTCAGTTTGTCTTAGCAATAATATTTTCCACATTAAAGAAAACTATCTCAGAGAAACTTCTGTCATGAAATTTGATAAGTTTATGAAATTATTTCAGTCTGAGAATATTTCCTTAGATAAAAAATAAAATATTGGTGGAGATTTAAAATAAAGCAATGGAAAGAAAAAAATTGATGAATAAAAGTTACCAATCACTTCATCCTTTTTTTCTTAGTTTCATAGTATAGTGAGTAAGCCAGAAATAGAAACCAAACTTAATAACTAAATAAAAACCAAACTGAGTCAGTTATCTGCCTCTCTGGCATCCTTTCTAACAGAATCAGCGCATGGGTGAAACACAATGAAAACTCATATTGCAGCTCAAAAAAGAGAGAGACTTGGAACATACCAAATGAATTCAAGGACTGAAGTTTCATGGTGAGAAAGGTATTAAAATTCTCATTTCAACCCACGTACACCACTCAATGCTTATTTAAACTCTCCCCTTCTAGAAACATTTTGTATCCGACTTCATCCACGAAAAGCTGTTCTGATCTTCTGGTCTAGATCCTCTTTTCCTCCTCTGAACTATGGGAGGATGTGCTGACTATATGATTCATTTATCAATTATTCATTCACTGCCTTCCAACATCTTTTTAAATCAATTTTATTATTATTCTAATCATCAAACTAAATGTGCTGTTCTTAAAAATATAACTTATAGCAAGTTCTAAAAAATAAGATAAAAATCAGCCACAATCCAACCACCAGGAAATAATCCTCAATTTAGACTTAAACAATTTTTCTCCTCATTTTTATAAATTATAAATGTATAACTATGTTTTTTGTTTCTAAAACTGTGATTTTTCTATTCATTGTTATTCTTGTTCACTTATCATTACTGCATAAACACTTCCCCATGTTTTAAATAGTTTTTGAAAACAGGTTAATGGAGATTCTACTTCCAGTATGAATGAGTAAACTCCTGAAAATTATCCTTTGACAAATTAAAAGCTATAAATTAAAAGCATGTGGGTTTGAGGGGTAGAAGATTGGAGGAAGTAACTGGCATAGAATAAATTTCATGTTTTCAGACAAAAGAATATAGGATCCACCATTGTGGAGCAGAGGATTAGGCCACCTCCCATAACACCAGATTCTGTATGAGCCCTCTTTCAAGTCCTGGCTGTTCTACTTCCAATTCAGCTCCCTCTTAATGTGCCTGGGAAAGCAACAGAATTTGGCCCAAATACTTAGGTCCCTGCCACCTAAGTAAGAGACACTGGAGTTCCAGGCTCCTGGTTTTGGCTCAGCCCAGCCTTGGCTAATGCAGCCATTTGGGGGGGTGAACCCACAGATGGAAAATCTTGCTCTGTCTCTCCCTGTCTTTTGTAACTCTGCCTTTCAAACAAGTAAATAATTGAATCTTAAAAATAAAATAAAAATGAAGGAAAACTAAGAGAATGAATCACTAGCAGATACAAACTACAAGAAATTCCAAAGAGAAGTATTCAATTGGAAAAGAAATGACATCAGAAAGAATCTCAAGGGATTGGTGTTGTGGTATACTGGAGTAAAGCTGCTACTTGCAATGTCAGCATCCCATATGGGCATGATTTCAAGTCTCAGCTGACCCACTTCCAATCCAGGTCCCTGCTAAAGGCCTGGAAAAAGCAGTGGACAATGACCCAAGTACTTGGGAACCTGAACCCATGTGGGAGACCTGGGAGAAGTTCCTGGCTCCCGATTCCAGACAATCCCAGCCCTGGCTATTGCAGCCATCTGGGAAGTGAACCAGTGGATGGAAGATATCCATCCATCCATCCATTCATTCTCTCTCTCTCTCTCTCTCTATATATATATATATATATATAATATATATAATATCCCCCTCACCACAGCCTTTCAAATAAATACATAAATCTTAAAAAAAAAAAACTCAAATCCTTAGGACTAAAGGAAGAAACTCAAAAATACTAAGTATTTCAATAAAAATGAAATTCTTTCCTTTCAATGTATTTCAAATACAACTATTGAAAGCAAATATATCATTCTCTTGCACAGTTAAAATGTAATTAGTTGTAATATATAGGGCAAATATTATAAAAAAGAAGGCAGAGGGGATTCATATATGAACCTATATAGTTGTAAGGTTATTACATTTTATACAAGTGGTACAAAATTAATCCTTAGAAGACAGACAACTTCAGAACATAAACTGTAAGCTCTAGGGTAACCACTGAAAAATGAGGAGGGTATGGGTAAAAAGTTAACAGATACTAAAGTCAAATTCAAAAATATTTTGAAATAATCTAAAAGGAGTGAGGAAAATGTACAAAAATAAAGGAAGCAAACAAAAATAAAAATATATAACTGTGTAATTACATTAAATAATAATGCACTACACACTCCAAACATAAGGCACAGAAATGCAAAAAATATAAGACCTTTGAGACAAGCATTTGGTACAGTGGTTAAGATGACACCGCTTGGGATGCTCACACCCTATGTCAGAGTCCTTGAGTTCAAATCCCAGGTCTACTTCCAATTACAACTTCCTGCTGATGAATATCCTGGGAGGCAGCAGGTGATGTCTAGATACCTGGGCTCCTGCCACCTAAGAGGGAGATCTAGATTGAATTCCTGGCTCTTGGCTTCAATCTAGCCCAGCCCTTGCTGGTGCAAGCGTTTAGGGATTGAATCAAAAGACAGAAGATCTCTCTGTGTTTCTCTTTCTCTCTTTCAAATGCATAAATTTAAAAAAATTTAAAGACTCAACTATATGCTGTATACAACACCTACACTTTATGACACAGATATGTGGAGAAAAAATGAAACAAAAATATATCACGCAAACAGTGAGAATAAGACCACAATAGCAATGAAGTCACTAGTCAAAACAAAGAATACTACCAAAGGAAAAGAGGAATATTTTATAATGATAATAAAATCAATTTGTCAGGAAAAAAATCTTACATGTACTGTGCTTTGTAAAAGCACTGCAAAATTCATGAGGTAACAATCAGTAGAATTAAAGGAAGAAGTCCACAATTCCAAAATATTAGTATATTCCAACACCCCTCTTTCAGTAGTTTGTAGGATATGTAGAAAAAAATTGGGTTAAACATATAGGATATGAACAATACTTTCTATCAGTCTTACTTAATTGATATTTATGGACTGCACCACCCAAGAACCACAGAATGCACATTATTTTCACATACACTTCATATTTACTGAGAAAGACCATATGTACACCCATAAAACAGATCCCAATGTGTCCAAAAAGGATTGAAATAATATGGACTATATTCTATATGAGATCATGTAGAATATTTATTCAATAAAATTCCATTAAAAATCAATATGAATTGAAGATTCTAAAATATTTGAAACTTAAAGATATTTCTAACCCATGAATAAAACAAGAAATCACAAAGAAAATAGGAATATTAAAAATTACTTCTGAGTAAAAATGAAAATAAGCATATCAATATACAGTGATTGAAAGGAAAATTTAAAGTTCCAAATACTTAGAAAGAAGAGAGAACTAATATCCAAAATGTGAATTCCCACATCTATAAGCTAAAAACATGAGAAGAAATTAAACAAAAATTAAGTAGAAAAGAAGAAATAAAGATGAAAAAAGAGACCAGTATTTGGCATACTGGGTTAAGTCACTGTTTACAACACCAGCATCCTATATGGGAGTGCCAGTTTGAGTGCTGGCTGCCTGACTTCCAATACAGCTTCCTGCTAATACACCCGGGAACGCAGCAGATAATGGCCCAAGAGCTTGGCCCCTGACATCCTTGTGGGAGACCTAGATGTCGTTTTTGGCTCCAGGCTTCAAACTGGTCCATCTCTGACTGTTGCACCCATTAGAGGAGTGAATCAGTGAATGGAAGATCTCTCTCTCTCTCTCCCCTTTCTTAAATTAATGCTTTTAAAAAAAATGGAAGTAAACAATAGATAATTCAGAAAATTAACATTGCCCAAAGCTTCTTCTATGAAAAGATCAACAATCTAGTTAAAACTGTTCAGAAAATGAACAAGAAGAAAAGAAAGTGCAAATCATTATCAGGAATTAAAAAAGAGTTTAGCAAGAGAGGTCTTAAACATGTTAAACATATACTTTAAAATTTATGGAATAACATGAAGAGTCTTATATTGATCAAGTTCAATAACTTCCTTAAAGTGGACAGACAACTGAGATACACAAGAGGACTTCAAAGATTCCTGTAATAATTAAAAGTTAAAAAAATTATTTCTCAATATAAGTTCCATCAAGTTCAAAACACTTTTATAACACTAGCTATATTCACTGCATCCCTAAAGAACTGAGGACCTGAGAATTTAGCCATATCAATGTAGTCATTTTAACATTATTAACTGGAAGGAAAAAAGTGACTGCCCTTTAATGATTTTTTTTAAGACTAGGAAACAAAAGGAAGTTAGAAGTAGCCAAATCCAGACTATAAGCCTAATGATATCCCATAAAAACTCATCAAATTGTCTTTGATGAGAGAAATGAGCAGGAACATTTTTGTTGGAGGACAGACTAGAAAGCTATCCTGTGTGTTGTGTGCTACAGCACTAGCTAATTTTCTCAAAACATTCTCGTAATAAGTAGATGCTATCACTCTTTGGCCCTCAAGAAAATGAACAAGCAAAATGTCTCAAGCATCCCAAAAAACTATTGTCATGACTTTTGCTTTTACTTCAACTGGACCACTTCGACCTCTTGATAGCCTTCACTTTGATGGTTTCATCTTCAGGATCTTAATGGTAAAGCCGTAATTCATCTCCTGTTATAATTCTTCAAAGAAATTCTTCAGGCTTCTTAATCTCACTTCTTTAAAATTTCCATTGAAAACTCTGCTCTTATCTGCAGATCTTTAACATTCATCATGCCCCTTCTTATTCATTTGTGAACTGCTGATTTCTTCGGAGCACTGTACTTCTTAATCTTTTTTATAAAGCATCAGTGATTTCACAAATCTTCCACCCAAGCTTCAATATCAATTTGATGTTTGTTCTTTCTTCAATTTCAGCAATATTCACGTTGTTCTAATAGGGGTTCTTTCAAATTGATATATTATCCATCTTATTGCCACAAACTAGAGCTTGTTCAGAGATGTTATATCAAATTAGTATGGGTTTATTTTGGTGCAAACCAATTTTGAAATCTATGCATGGTTTTCATATTACTCATTTTCCATGAATGTTTTGAAGACCTCTTGTGTAACATATTAAATTTGACAAAGGATAAAACAAAATTTTTCAGAACATAGAGGACAAGAGAGTACTTCCCAAATGTTTTTATGAATTCAGAATATTATTCAGGTCAAGATATGACAATGATGCTACAGAAAAAAAAAAAACCTAAAGATCAATACCTGTCACAAACACATATGCAGAAATCCTTAAATCTGTATATTGATAGACAGGGTTGGGATTATGACACAGTAGGTTAAGCCAAGGCCTGCAATGCCAGCATCCCATATTGCAACACTGATCTGAGCCTCAGCTACTCCATTTTCAATCCAGCTGTAAGCTAATGTGACTTGGAAGGCAGCAATTGATGTTCCAAGTCCTACGGCCCCTGTGACCAATGTGGGAGACTTGGATGGAGTTCCTGGCCCTGGTTTTGGCCTGGCCCAGTCCTAGCTAATGCCGACAATATGGGAGTGAACCAGTGGATAGAAGATACTCTCTCTTTCTCTCTCCCTCTCGCTCTCACTCTTTCTCATGAATGAATAAATCTTTTAAAAAATTGACAAATTCAAATACATCATGAAAAGATAGCACAAAGATTAAACTTGTTTTGTGCCAGGCATGCAACATTATTTTAACATTCAAAAATAATTACATTAACAGAGTAAAGGTTAAAAATGATCATTTTAATAAATACAGAGAAAATATTTGAAGGCATTCAATGATTTGTTATTAAAAATAGAAACAAACAGGCAACTGGGAATAGAACAGTAAAATTCTTTGATCTGATTAAATAATCTATGTTTTAGAAATAAACTAAAACTAACTTATTTAATGATGAGACTAGGATAAAGGATTAATACCCAGAATATATAAAAAGCTATATGCAAGCATCAAATCTCAAAATGTCCATTTCACTCCAATAAATTACATTTTAGGTACTCTATTAGTTACCTCGGATTAGGGTAAACATATATCTGCACCAATTTAGATTTCCATCAACAGTGGATTAGGATATTTTTTCCCCACATCCTGGTCAGCATTTGTGGTTTTGATTTACATTTCTCTTCTGTTGAGATGCAGTGTTTTTTTCCTCATACTATTTGTTGAACTCTTTCACTTAGAGTAAGGTTAACTATACAATCATTAAGTAAGCTGAAAATAGATCTTCGTAAAAATTAAAGAGTGACAATGTGTGAGGGAGGAGGAAGAAGGGTTGCAGTGTAGGTGGTAGTGAGGGTAGGGGGAAAGTTATCACTCTATTCCTAAATATGTATATATGAAATACATGAACTTGTATAACTTAAATAAAATTTAAAAAAAATAAAAAAGAAAGAATTCAATAGATAAAATAAAAAATGCTGTGGAAAGCCTTAACAACAGACTTGGTGAGGCAGAGGAAAGAATATCTGATCTAGAAGACAAATCTTTGGAAATCATTCAGTCAAACCAAAATAAATAAATAAAAATGGGAAATTAAAAACTTAAAAAAGTGTTGGTGATTTATGGGATACCATCAAATGACACAACATACAGGACTTAAGAATTCCTGAAGGTATGGAAAGAAAGAATGGACAACAAGGCCCATTTAGTGAAATAATTACAGAATACTTCCCCAATTTGGACAAAGAAAGGGACGTCCAAGTAAAGAAAACATATAAAATTCCTAATAGACATGATAAAAAAAGATCTTCACCATAACACATTGCAGTCAAACTTTCCACAGTAAGACATAAAGATTCTAAAATGTGTACAACAGAAATGCCAGACTACTTTCAGAGGTTCTCTAATTAGACTAATAGCTGACTTCTCATCAGAAACCCTATAGGCTAGAAGAGAAAGTGCAAGACATAGTCCAAGTCTTAAAAGATAAAAACTGTCAATGCATAATACTGAACCTTGCAAAGCCTCATTTAAGAATGTAGGTGAAATAAAAACCTTCCATAACAAAAAGAAATTGAAAGAATTTGTCACCACTCACCCAGCCCTACAAAAGATTCATAAGGATGTGCTACACACAGGAACACAGAAAGCCATCACTATGGAAGAATGTGAAGTCAGAAAATCCCCCATTAAAAGTACAAAATTAATCCAAAATAAAAAATATAATTATACACATAAAAATGGCAGGGCCAAGTTGTTACTTCCCAATAGTCACCTTGAATGTAAATGGTCTCAACTCTCCAGTTAAAAAATATAAACTGTAGGGGATGATCCAAATGTCAGAACAGGGAGGGAGCTTACTGCTCTAGTCTCAAAGATAGTTTTAAAAAAATGGAGAGAGTGCAGTCTCAGGGAAGAGTTAGGGAAAAAAAGGCAGAGGAAAATCCACACAATTAGAGAGACACTGTGGACCTACATGGAGAGTGCAGACAGACACAACTCAGGACCCCAGTAGCCGAGAACCTCAGCATCAGCTTTGGAGTGAGGTGAGACCAGACTGCAGGAGCCCAAGCCACTGGTTATAAAGCTACAGGAAGAGCCTGGTGGGAATCTAGGTTGGAGCCCTGTAGGGGACAGTATACCTGCCAAACTAGGGGAGAAAAGAAAGGGTGGACATGTTTCTCTCTCTGACCACCCTGCAATGACATCCTGTTACAAGATGAGAGGGCAGGCATCATTTTGGATGTAAGTAACATCTGTGCCGTCTATGTCCACAAGCCCAGCAACTAGCCAAGCAGACAGGCCTGAGTCTGAATGAGAGAACTGACAGGGGACTTGGTACTTGTGACTGTGTGAGGCTTGTGTGCTGGGACTATATAAACACTGTGGCAGCATGGGAGGGCTCAGGGTGTGGATGGGACTTTGGGTAGTCACTGTTGGAGGCTCCACACACTTGGGCTTCCTGATTCCCTGGTGAGGGTCATTGCTGCAGAATCTGTGCTTTCACTGAGGACTGCACAGAACTTTTGTGTAGTTCTTGTGGCAGAATGGAGGAATATTATACACATTGGGGCTGGCACCCAGGTATTGGTCTCCTTTGAGGGGAGGAGGTGAATGTGAGACTATGCCAATGGAGCAGAACAAATCTCCTCTCTGATAAAAAAAAAAAAGACTTATAATACCCAACCTGAGTGTCACCTTGGATATTCCCTTCACCCTAGAGTACTGAATAGAGTTCTCTGACCACACCTACCACATGCCTCTAGGTATTCACTGAAAAATTGGACCCTCCACTAAGCCTCAGAGGAAATGAATATTTCTACTAATGCCAAATAATAAATGCAGAAATTCAATAAACAAGAATAAGGAAGACAACACGATGCCCCCAAAATAACACAACACTTCAACACTAGAATGTGAAGATGAAAAAACTGAAGAAATGCCAAAAATGGAATTCAAAAAATTGATTGTAGAATTATGTTGAAGTAAATCCATGAACTAAAGGAATCCATACATGACGACATGAAAGAAAATTTCTCCCAGGAAATTGAGATCTTAAAGACAAATCAAAATAAAATATTAGAAATAAAGAATTCAATAGAACAAATAAAAAAATGTGGAGGAAAGCCTTAACAACATAGTCAATGAAGCAGAAGAAAGAACATCTGAGTTAGAAGATAAACTGCTAGAATTTTTACAGTCATACCAAAAACAAGAAGAAATTATAAAACTAAAAAACATTGTTAGGCTTGCGCTGCAGCTCACTAGGCTTATCCTCCACCTTGCGGTGCCGGCACACCGGGTTCTAGTCCTGGTCAGGGCGCCGGATTCTGTCCCGGTTGCCCCTCTTCCAGGCCAGCTCTCTGCTGTGGCCAGGGAGTGCAGTGGAGGATGGCCCAAGTCCTTGGGCCCTGTACCCCATGGGAGACCAGGAGAAGTACCTGGCTCCTGCCATCGGATCAGCGCGGCCGCGGCAGTCATTGGAGGGTGAGCCAACGGCAAAAAGAAGACCTTTCTCTCTGTCTCTCTCTCACTGTCCACTCTGCCTGTCAAAAAACTAAAAAATAAAAAAAAACATTGTTAATGCTCTATGGGATACTATCAAACAACCCAACATATGGGTCTTAGGAGCTCCTAAAGGTATGGGAAGAGGGAATGGAATAGAAGGCCTTTTGAGTAAAATAACTACAAAAAACTTCCCTAATTTGGAGAAAGAAAGGGACATCCAAGTACAGGAAGCACATAGAACTCCTAATAGACATGAACAGAAAAGATCATCAACATAACACATGTAGTCAAACTCTCCACAGTAAAACATAAATAAAAGATTCTAAAATGTGCACAAGAGAGATGCCAGATTACTTTCAGAAGATCTCTAAATAGACTCACAGCTAACTTCTCATCAATACACTACAGGCTAGGAGAGAATGGCGAGATATATTCCAAGACTTAAGAGAAAAAAAAAAGTCAACACAAATACTGTACTCTGCAAAGCTCTGATTTATGAATAGAGGTGAAATAAATACCTTCCATAACAAACAGAAATTGAAATAATTTGTCACTACCCATGCAGCCTTACAAAAGATGCTTAAGGAACACAGAAACATGGTCATCATTATGAAAGAAGATTAAGGCAAAAAAATCTCCCAGTAAAAGGGCAAAGGAAATCCAAAGTAAACAATAGGAATATTTATGGAAAAAATGGCAAGACAAAGTCATTACTTCTCAATAGTCACCTTGAATGTAAATGGTCTCAACTCTTCAGTTAAAAGATTCAGACTGGCAGAATGGATTAAAAAAAATCCATCTATTTTCTGCCTGCAAGAAACACATATCACCAACAAAGATACAAAAACAGACTGCAAGATAAAGAAGAAAAAAGATATTCCATAATATCAGAAATCAAAAAAGAACTGGTGTAGTCATCCTAACATCAGCCAAAATAGAACTTAACACAAAACAAAAGAGACAAAGAAGAGCACTATGTAATGATTAAGGGATCAATTCAACAGGAAGATATGATTATTACAAATGTATATGCACCTGGCTATTTTAAAAAATATTAATGGATCTAAAGGATGACATAGACTCCAGTACAATGGTAATGGGGGACTTCAATACCCCACTTTCAGCAATAGACAGATCAACTAGACAGAAAATCATCAAGGAAACAACAGAGTTAATCAACACTATAGATCAAGTGGACCTAACTGATATCTACAGAACATTCCACCCTACAGTTGCAGAATACACATTCTTCTCACCAGTGCATGGAACTTTCTTTAGGACAGACCATATGCTAGAACATGAAGCAAGTTTCTGCAAATTCAAAAAAAATGGAAATCATACCATGTATCTTCTTGGACCACAATGCAATGAAGCTGGAAATCAACAATTCAGGAATCTCTATAACATATGCAAACATATGGGGACTAAGCAACATGCTCCTGAATGAACAGTGAGTGGGTCATGGAAAAAAAATCAAAAGATAAATCAAAAAATTTCTGGAAACAAATGAAGATGACAATACAACATGTCTAAACTTATTTGATACAGCAAAAGCAGTGTTTTAGAGGAAAGTTTATAGCAATTAGAGCCTACATCAAGAAATTGGAAAGGCACTAAATAAATGAGATATCAATGCATCTCAAGGACCCAGAAAAACAACAGCAAACCAAAACCCAAAGCTAGTAGGAAAAAAATAATTAAAACTAGAGAATAAACAAAATTGAAACAAAAATATACAAAAGATCAGTGATACCAAGAGCTGGTTTATTAAAAGCAAACAAAATTGATACACCATTGGCCCAATTAAGGAAAAAAAAGAGGGAGAGAGAAGACCTAAATCAATAGAATCAGAGATGAAAAAGGAAATGTAACAACATACACTAAAGAAATAAAAAGAATCATCAGAATTACTACAAAGAGCTGTATGCTAACAAATCAGGCAATCTAGAAGAAATGGATAGATTCCTAGACACATACAACCTACCAAAATTGAGCCATGAAGACAACGAGAACATAAATAGACTAAGACGAAGATTGAGTCAGTAATAAAGACCCTCCCAATAAAGAAAAGCCATGGACTGGACAGCTTCACTGCTGAATTCTACAAGACATTTAAAGAACTAATCCAAATTCTTCTCAAGCTATTCAAAACAATGAAAGAGAAGGAATCCACTCAAACTCTAAGTAGCTGGCATCACCCTAATTCCTAACCAGAAAAAAAAAGAAAAATGGAATTTTATAACACTGTCCCTGATGAACATAAATACAAAAATCCTTAACAAAATACTAGGCAATCAAATCCAACAACACATTAGAAAGATCATTCACCTTGAACAAGTTGGATTTAGCCCTGGAATGCAGGGATGTTTCAATAATCACAAATCCATAAATGTGATACATCATATTAACAAACTGAAGAACAAAAACCATATGATTATCTCAATAGATGCAGAGAAAGCATTTGATATAATAAAATATCATCTCATGATGAAAACCATAAGTAAATTGGGTATAGAAGGAAAATTCCTTTACATAATCAAGGCAATTTATGACAAACCCACAACTACCGTCTCACTGAATGGGAATAGTTGGAAGCATTCCCCCTAAGATTCGGAACCAGACAGGGATGCCCACTCCCACCATTGCTATTCAGTATAATCCTGGAAGTTTTAGCCAGAGCCACTAAGTAAGAAAAAGAAATCAAATGGATACAAATTGGAAAGGAGGAAACCAAACTATCCCTATTCGCAGATGACATAATTCTATATATATGGGAACCAAAGACCCCTGGCTTTTGCTTGGCTTAGCCCCAGCTACTGCAGCCATTTGGAGAGTGATCCTCCAATGAATGGAAGATCTCTCTCTCTCCCTCTCTCCCTCTCTCTCCTTCTCTAGCTTTGCCATTCAAACAAATAAATACATCTTTAAAAATAAAAATAAATAACTTATTCTCTTCAAAATACAACTACAAGAAAATAAATAGACAAGCCACAAATGGAGAAGATATCTTGCAGTATTTAACATCTGAAAAAGGATTTGTACTCAGATTATGCAGAGGTCTTCCAATGCAATAATAAAGAGAATTGTCTCAAAAAATAGAAATGGAAAAATTATTTTGCAAATATCTTATAAACAAGATATACAAATCACCAACACACACATGAAGAGTTGCTGAAAATATTAGTCATCAGGGAAAATCATAATGGTATACAACTAGAAACACATTATAGAGACTAAAATAAAACAAAATAAACAAAAGTTGATGAAAATTTGGAGAAATTAGCATTTTCATGTTGTTGGTGGGAATGTAAAGTAATGCAACTTCTTTGGAAAACAATACATACACACACACACATATATACCTATTATATAACTCAATGATTTCTTTTTTAAGTATTTACCAAAGAGAAATTCAGCTTACTTAGTTTGTATTATGCTTCAGAAATACAGTTGACTTTAGGGGAAAAAAACAGAATGCCTATGTAATATTTTATAATTTGCATGTATAAAAATTTGTTCATTCAAGACTATGATTATATATTTGGGAAAACACATTAAATATTTATATGGTAGCATAAATATCCAATACAAAGTATAAACATTATATGAATGCTATCCAAAAGGGCACAGAAAGAATATGAGTACTGAGAGACCAAAGTATCTACTGGAGAAGATGAGGAAATAACGAATTGGTCAAGATGGAGACTGCCTACAAAAAGAGCAAAGCCTTCATTTCCCAAGCAGTAATGAACATTCTGACAAGTATCTTACGCTGCCATGTGTATATCTCAGGTGTGAATAGTTGAGATAGGTTATTTGGTGATTCACATAGTCCTGGGAAAGGTAGAGTGGCAAATACATACTTGACTGTAGCCCATGAAATACACTGCCTGTGGAGAGTTTATGAAGGATATCAGGGATTGTGGTAGTGAGTGAATACCTTTTTTTTTAAAGATTTATTTATTTGAAAGTCAGAGTTACACAGAGAGAAGGAGAAGCAGAGAAAAAGAGAAAGGTCTTCCATGCACTGGTTCATCCCCAATTGACTACACCAGCTGGAGCTGTGCCTATCCAAAGCCAGGAGCCAGGAGCCTCCTTCCAGTCTCCCAGGCAGATGCAGGGGCCATCTTCCACTGCTTTCTCAGGTCATAGAAGAGAGCAGGATGGGATGTGGAGCAGGTGGGACTCGAACCAGTGCCCATTTGGGATGCCAGCAACTGTACCCGCTTTGCCACAGTGCTGGCCCCAGTGAATACTTTTTAATGAAAGAGTTAACTTCCTAATTTGTAAAATTGAGAATTCAAGAAACCTCATTAACTGTGTCCCTGACACCACCTAAACTTCTTGTTAAAGGCTCATCACTATTTGAAATGAATTGGGCAGCAAAATGTCTTTCCGCTGAGCTCCTTGGAAAAGAAAGACTATAAATCCAAGGCATTACTGTTTGCTGTTTGCTGGGGAAAGGCATATCTATTTACTCTTTGCTGGTGCTTGTGAAAGTCTTGGTTACCTATAAATTACTTGGTTACATCACAGAGAAACAAATGGACTAGAGAAGAACATCTAGGCTATGAATCAGTGCTCCAAAATTTAATTTCTGATGGCGAAGTTAGGTGCCAGTGACAGTCTTATGTTTTTCTTTCTTTTTGTCCCTGGAAATACACCTGATACTTTAAACCTTCCTCCTTTTTGTATATAATAATTAATTGCAATTATTATTATAGAGGATGCTGCTTACAATCATGAAAGTGAAAATATTCAAGAAACGCTCATATAACATAGGCCATAAATATAGATCAATGCATATGTAGGATCTTCAAAAAGTACAAAGAAATATGCATTTAAAAGTTACACATGAATTTCAAAAAACTGCATCAAAATGAACTTTTCATTCATTTTCCATGAACTTTTTGAAGTACCCCCATATTGTGCAAACAGAAATGTCCAACTTCTAAATATGTGTATTTGGGTAACCAAAGGTGGTCTAAATCTGGGTACTATTATTTAAGTGGTTTGCTTCAAGTATTGTTTTTGAATAATTGATTGTTTAACTTTCAAAGCTAAAGAGGAGCAATTTTCTCAAGGAATGATAACCATCCTCATGTATTGAATTTCCACTTCACCCTTTGCTACTATAATTTTGTTAGTATTTAGTTTTCAAATTAATGTTGGAGATATTCAATAGTAATCAAATGCTTGAAGCTCTTGTAGAGTTTTAGAATTGGATTAAAATAGAGAATTTACATTTTTTGTTTCTACTTAGATACAGAAGCATGAAAGAGTTTTAAAAGTAAAATCTAACGGTGTTAACAAAATTCTTTTGGTTTCACTACTGATATTATCAGTCTACCCTTACAGAATGTGAACTGCTAAACATATTCCATCACTGGACTGGCACAGTACTAAGAAATTGACTTTACCATCTGGCTTTGTAGTATTTTTATCAGGACTTTTTAATTAGGTTCAAATCGGTGATCTCCACCTTTCCCTGCTTCTACCTTTTCAGTGCCATTAAGACTGAACTCATTTCCAGTGCACTACAGTGTGCTCAAGTGGAACTTAAATTGAATAGTATTTTCCCACAGGTTTTCACACCTTACATATGCTAGCGAAAGTCATGTCATGCTTGCCCAGTAGTGCATATAATTCAATTTTTGTTTTATTAAGATATGAAGATGACCATTACATTAAAAAGCCAGGCAGCCTTAAGAGACCCAAATGAAAAATGGGACCATAGTTAGAGAAATTAAAGATCTTGGCAAGGTAAGGAAAAAGGAATGGAGAGCCCTGAGATTTTGCTCTTCAACTTAAACTGTTGAAAAAATGTAAGAGAATATTTTTTAAAAATATTTTCAGGTTAAACCTAGTGTTGCACTTTCTTACAAAAATACTTCCACAGGGTTTGGAAGAAAATGAAAAATTGGTCAATTTGGTTATACTGAATCTCTCTTGTTAATTTAAAATGATCCCAATTCAATAAAAACCTAACCTCTGCAACAGAAATCTGGTCAGACATTAGGAGCTCATTTTTTTCCTTCTGTCTGCTGCAGCAGAGCTAACTGGAGATTGTAATACAGTTATTCTGAAATCTTTTTCTTCTTCCTGAACAGTAAAAGTAGAAGTCATTCCAATATGGTAAGCTTACTACCATCATAATATTCACATCAGGATGACCCATATTCAAATAAAATTGATTTCGAGGGAAGGAAAGAGTGATTTTCTTTTTTTTTTTAAGATTTATTTATGTGAAAGGCAGAGTTAGAGACCTTCCATCTGCTGGTTCACTCCCCAAATAGACACAACATCCAGGACTGAACCAAGCCAAAGCCAGGAGCCAGAAGCCTCCTCCAGGTCTCCCACGTGGATGCATGGGCCCAAGCTTCTAGGCCATCCTCCACTGCTTTCCCAGACACATTAGCAGGAAGTTACAATTCAATTAGTGCAGCCAGGACTCAAACTGGTGCCCATATGAAATGCTGGCACTGCAGGCCAGGGCTTTAACCTGTTGAGCCACAGCACTGGCCCCAGAAAAAGTGATTTTCTAGAGTGGAGGCAGAAGGAAGAGTCACAGGTGGAACACTCTTGAATTTCTAAGAAGCATTCAAAGTATTAAGGGCCATTATTCTCTCTTTATTCAAGCAAATGCATATTTTTCCTATTGCTATATCAAGATCCGCACTGTAAACTCAAAAAGGACCAAAAATTCTGGCTCTTCCTAATTCATCAGGAAAGTCCTGGAAAGAGTGAATTGCATATCTCAGAGTCCCTGCCATGCCCATCCACTATACAAAGCTAAAAAACTAGGCACAGCGGATCTCTCATTCTCATACAATCCAGCATGCATGACTAGATTAAATTTTTTAAACTTTTATTTAGTAAATATAAATTTCCAAAGTACAGTTTTTGGATTACAATGGCTTTTTCCCCCCATAACTTCCATCCCACCCGCAACCCTCCCATCTCCTGCTCCCTCTCCCATTCCATTCACATCAAGATTCATTTTCAATTCTCTTTACATACGGAAGATCGATTATTATATATTAAGTAAAGATTTCATCAGTTTGGACCCACACAGAAACACAAAGTGTAAAATACTGTTTCAGTACTAGTTATAGCATTACTTCACATTGGACAACACATTAAGGACAGATCCCACATGAGGAGTAAGTACACAGTGACTCCTGTTGTTGACTTAACAATTTGACACTCTTGTTTAAGGCATCAGTAATCTCCCTAGGCTCTAGTCATGAGTTGCCAAGGCTATGGAAGCCTTTTGAGTTCGCCGACTTCTATCTTATTTAGACAAGGTCAAAGTCAAAGTGGAAGTTCTCTCCTCCATTCAGAGAAAGGTTCCTCCTTCTTTGATGGCCCGTTCTTTCTACTGGGATCTCACTCACAGAGATCTTTCATTTAGGTTCTCTTTTTTTTTTTTCCGGAGTGTCTTGGCTTTCCATGCCTAAAATACTCTCATGGGCTTTCCATGCCTAAAATACTCTCATGGATCCGAATGCCTTAAGGGCTGATTCTGAGGCCAGAGTGCTATTTACGACATCTGCCATTCTATGAGTCTGCTGTGTATCCTGCTTCCCATGTTGGATCATTCTCTCCCTTTTTTATTCTATCAGTTAGTATTAGCAGACACTAGTCTTATTTGTGTGATCCCTTTGACTCTTAGACCTATCAGTATGATCAACTGTGAACTGAAATTGATCACTTGGACTAGTGAGATGGCATTGGTACATGCCACCTTGATGGGATTGTATTGGGATCCCCTGGCATGATTCTAACTCCACCATTTGGGGCAAGTCCGATTGAGCATGTCCCAAATTCTACATCTCCCTCTCTTATTCCCACTGTTATATTTAACAGGGATCACTTTTCAGTTAAAATTTAAACAATTTAATTGTGTGTTAATTACAGTATTCAACCAATAGTATTAACTAGAACAAAAAAATACTAAAAGGGATAAAGTATTACATTGTACATCAACAGTCAGGACAAGGGCTGATCACGTCACTGTTTCTCATAGTGTCCCTTTCACTTCAACTGGTTTCCTTTTTTGTGCTTGGTTAGCTGTCACCGATCAGGGAGAACATATGATATTTAAATTGTAACATTAAATTCAAAATGCAGATTTTGGATTTCACAGGGGTAAAACTCAACGGATTTCCAGAGTACACTGAGGTTTGGAGAAACAACAAAAAAAATCTGACCTACAAAGCTGCCACACAGGGATTCTATGCACACTTGTTTCCTAAGTCTTTCTAAATAGTGCTTAGGATTCTCCCATATAGACATTCAAGCTGGTATTGCCTGCTCCTCTTTGGAATATCCTAACACTCCCTAGCACAAAGGATTCTGGTTTGAGAACCTGTGTTTTTAACACCTGTCCAAATTGACTTCCATAGTTTGGAGGGTGAAGGCATCCACATTCAGGTTAAACTAGCACAAAATGGGGAATCCTATAGCACAAGAAAATAGTTTTTTACTGCGTTTTGCTCACCAGAGTGTAACTGCCCACAATTTCTGGATATTCTGCTCTCTAAGCACTTTAGAAATAAATGTATGCTGCAGAAGCTGCAAACTTCCTTTTCATTTTTTTTAAGTGGAGGATGGGGAGTCATTTTGGGGCTAGCTTCAATCTTCAGTACTCTCACCAACAGCTACAGTCTTTGCTAGCTGTTTAAGTGACCCTGAAATAATTTATATATTTTTAGAATCTTCTCCTAAGGCAGTCAAGCCAACCACAGATTATTAAATTCATTCAGTTTTTCCTTTTTACACATTTTCTTACTGCAGATGTGCTAAACCATTCAGCAAAAATGTAGGATACTGCAGAACAAGTAGAGACCTGCAGAGCTGCAATAATTACAGGATAATGTAGAACTAAAATAATTCTTCTGAATATTGAAGTTTAATATCATCTGTTCTTTCCCTCCATATTCCCAGTGGAACAACTGACTCAATTTCTCTAGGCACAGATCTTTCATAACCTCTTCTTAACTTTCTGAGCTCTTCTAGCAGGACTATATACTGGAGCACATGTCGCTCCCTCCACTGAAATAGAAAATCACATTTTAACCACCAGGCCTTATTCATCCATCTCTATCCTCCAGCGCTGTTTTTAAGAATCAATCTTAGCCAGAGGGATAACTTAGCAATTTAAGTAACAAATTTTGACAAACTTTCCCTTCCCTAAGTAAGAAATTCAAATTCCTTCAGGGTTGACTTAGTAAATGAACTTAGAAGCACAATGAGTTCAAAGAGGAGAATCTTCCCAAGGGAACAGAGTATTTCCAAGCCCCCAGAGATCTACATCTGTTGCCTAAAAGCAATGCCTCTGTACTAGATTTCTAGGGCCTGACAAAGAACTTAATCTTTTCTTTCAAATATTAAATAGAACAAGAGAACCTCAACAAAAAATGCAAACACTTTTCCATGGGCGTGCTGTCTCATGGTGTACAAGTTGTTATTCATCCTTGGGCGAGTAGGTAATTATAAGCCTTTTTGTTTCACAAACCAGCTATGGCCTAATAATATTTCAATACAAGTTTCCAACTGAACAAGTCACCTTGTGATTTGTAGTCATGCTAGCAATAAATCTTGGCCATAGGTTAGGAATGGACTCAAAAATTTGTCAGTAATTCATGTTACGCTGTGATATCTCATTTGGCTATAATATAATAAAGTGTGACAGTTACAGCCTGTAACTAATCATAGTCTTATTCTAAAACCTTCCTGTGTGGAAAGCAAGATCGTAGAGAGTCCACCATATGAAAAGAGGTTGCTTCGCGTATCAGGCAAAGGCTCAGTGCACATTCAGCTTCTGCTTTTGGTGTTTGAACTTTTTCTAGTTTCAGACTTCAAATGATTAATCATCATAACATTCCTGAATCAACATTAGCATTTTCATATCCAGGCTGTAGAAAACTGAAGTAACGGAACAACTCAACATTCCCATGGACAATGCATGGGACAGCTAAAATGAAGATTAGATAGGTAGGTAGGTAGACAATTCAGATAGAATTCTCATTATATTTGGATAATACATACTGTTCATGTTTTGATTTGGAAGTAGCAGAGAGAAAGCCTAACTCTCATAATCATACTTGTGAGGAATGTGAGAATTTGACATCTAGCTTATCTCTACTGTTTTTCTTCTTCAAAACCTACTGGATTTCTTCCTGTGATAGTCTTCCAAAAAACATAAAATTATTTCAAATATCTGGAGGAACTTTGTAACCACTGATCAGAGTTTATGAATTGATTTGTATAGAAGAGGTTCATTCTTTCTACTTTTTACTATTGAAATGAAAAAGGCATGTACACTAGTTTGAACTAGATACATAATGGCAGAAAATTCCTTTTGCTTTTTTTTCAATTTTATGCTCAGAAAGTTGGTAATTAAGTTATGCTATTTGTTAGTGATCACAATAATAGTTCAAGGTAACTCTGATATTCCTTCAGATCATCCTAAAATCAAAAAGTCTGTATTCAGGATCTTTGTTAAATATTCCTCTTCCAATCCAGCTCTCTGCTATGGCCTGGGAAAGCGGCATAAGATGGTCCAGGTGCTTGGGCCCCTGCACCCACGTGGGAAACCTGAAGAAGCTCCTGGATTCAGGCTCCAAATCAGCCCAGCTCCTGCAATTGTGGCCATTTGGGGAGTGAGCCAGTGGAAGGAAAACCTTTCTCTCTGTCTCTCCCTCTCACTGTCTGTAACTCTACGTCTTAAATAAATAAATAAAATCTTTAAACACACACACACACACACACACACACAGGAACTTCAAGACATTCATAGTGGGGCTGGTGTTGTGGCAGAGTAGATTAAGCTGATGTTTGCAAAGACGGGCCTCCCATACTAGAGCACTGATTCAAGTCCTGGCTGCTCTACTTTTGATCCAGATCCTCCTTAGTGCAGTGGAAAAGCAGTGGAGGACCCCTGCCACCCACGTGGGAGACCTGGATGGAGTTCTGGGCTCCTGACTAGTTGCTCCAGCCTGGTCCAACTCTGATCATCACAGTCATTTGGGGAGTGAAGCAGCAGATGCAAGATCTCTTTCTGTCTCTCCCTATCTCTGTTACTCTGCTTTCAAATAAGTAAAATAAATATTAGGAGCTGGTGCTGTGGCGCAGTAGGTTAATCCTCCGTCTGCAGTACTGGCATCCTATATGGGTGCCGGTTCTAGTCGCAGCTGCTCCTCCTCTGATCCAGCTCTCTGCTATGGGCTGGGAAAGCAGTAGAAGATGGCCCAAGTCCTTGGTCCACTGCACCCACGTGGGAGACCTGGAAGAAGCTCCTGGCTCCTGACTTCACACTGGCTCAGTTCCAGCAGTTGCGGCCATTTGGGGAGTGAACCAGCAGATGGAAGATGTTTCCCTCTTTCTCTCCCTCTAGCTGTCTGTAACTCTACCTCTCAAATAAATATTAAACAAAAGAAGTTTGTGGAAAAAAATGTAATTAAAAATAAATTTGGTTTGTTGCAAAAAAATTGAAATATATACACAAGTGGGCCTTCAAAAAATTTATGAAACATGAATACTACGAAGAAAAACAAAGCATTTTCCTATGAATTTTTGAAGGACCCTTGTTTACATCACACATATATATTCCCTTCATGAGGATGTTTATCAAGTTCAATTCAAAATGAAGCAACTTTAGATAGCCTTTGATCCATAGGAATATATCTTAAAATGATACAGATATTATGGAATTGTAGAAGATAAGTGTAGAACAACTAAACAACTCCCAAAGTAAAATATATAAAAACTAAGTTGTGATGAATTCCTAGGAGAGGTAGAAGCTGAAGAATTTTTTGGCTGATGGTTAAAAAGCAGCTAGATGAATTGGGCCTGGAATGACATTCCAGACACAAGAGTATTAAAAGACTTAAAAGTTAAAAGAGAAGACTTTTTAAGGTAGAGAGAGAAGATTGGCAAAATGTGCATTTAATAAAGATGGTCTATTAGAAGTGTAGGAAATGCTCAAAGGGTAAGAAGACAAATTAAATGAAGATGAAAAACCAGGTAAAGAAGTCATTTGAGGGGCTGGTGCCGTGGCACAGTAGGCTAATCCTCCGCTTGTGGTGCCAGCATCCCATAAGGGTGCCGGTTCTAGTCCCGGCTGCTCCACTTTCAATCTGGCTCTCTGCTATGGCCTGGGAAAGCAGTAAAAGATGGCCCACGTGCTTGGGCCCCTGCACCTGTGAGGGAGAACAGGAAGAAGCTCCTGGCTTCGGATTGGTGCAGCTCTAGTCATTGTAACCAGTTGGGGAGTGAACCAACGGAAGGAAGACCTTTCTCTCTGTCTCTTCCTCTCACTGCCTGTAACTCTACTTCTCAAATAAATAAAATCTTTTTTTAAAAAGGGGAAGTCATTTGATCAACTACTATGTTTCTAGACAAGATAAAACCCAAGAAATTCCTTTAAAATAGCAAATGTCTAAGTTCTTAAACTACTTTAAACTGGTTTCTCCATTTAGCCTAATTTCAATAGTCTCACAGGTTTCAGTCTTTTCTGATAGTTTTTATCAACCCCATACTTGTACTGCTATCATGTGGGCTTACATTTTAGGGAGAATGGAAATCAACAAATTCTTGATCTTGAGAAAACTTACACTTCTCCCCTTAAAATATGCACTATAAATAAGAATTTTACTTGGTGTTAATTAATGTGGAAATCTTTAGACCAGAAATGCAGTTGTCAGATATTATATCTTTCTTTCTTGTTTATTATTGTCCTACTAATCTTGTTCTTCATTTTCTGGGATGACAGTATTGACGGAAATTGTTTTCCTCTGAATGGAGTATAAGTATTATATATATAAATGTATGCAAAATTATTAGTGTGAGACCCAATATCCTTCTTCACTTTGCCCATCAGAAATATGAGCTTGATGTTGTCTGCTGGCATCATGTAAATCCTGACGAAAGACTCTGTGTCTTTCCCTAGCTCTGCTTTTACTTTTGTCATCCAAATGAAGACTATGTTAACCTTCATGTTTCTCTTCAAATTGCTTCTTCTCAAATATTTGTTGAGTGCCTATGATGTGCTGGATAATGTTATAGAACTTCGAGATATAAAAACACTGGTCTAGAGACTGATCTAAGATGGCTAAATAGTGAGAAGCCACACTAACCTCAGCCGAAGATACCAGAAAAACAAAGGAATGATCTCATTCCTAGGGGACTGATTGAAATTTTCAGTACAGAACAAACAAACAGAACAGAGACTCCATGGAGCAGCATGAAGAGAGAAGAGACATACTGCTGCCAGCCACTCCTGAATCTACATGGCCAACTCCAGGCTGGAAAGCACCACCTTCCCAGGGCAAAGTGAGAAGAGGCTACCATGCCCCCACCACTGGTGGACTTGAATAAAGGAGAATTCCACAGTCCCCACTGGATTTGAGTCTGGCCTAGGAAGTTGATGGGGGTCCATAACATGAGTCCACATTGCCTCCCTCCCTTCCCCCAACTAAAGCACCAGACTCAGTCTGCTTAAGTGGAGCAACAGCTGAATTCTTCCCTGAGTCAGGGAACAACAAACAATTCTGCCACCACCAAGCGCTACCAGGACAAAGACCGGGCAGCTTGCAAGATAGAGAACAGATCCCTTTCACCCTGTGACTGAAAGAGTTCTGGCTATAGGCCATGGAGCTGAGGGGATCACAGGTTGTGGCTGGGTTCCTGTGAACCCACTAGGTCTGACTATAGAGACCCAGAGCTCCCTCAACATTAGGAACAGATATCACTGAGGGGTCAGGAGACATTGCAGAGTAGGTTGGTGCTCTGTATGGTGTACATGACTAGGTAGGTGAGGTGCACAGGCACCATGAACTCACTCTATGCTGTGAATCAACTAGTTCACCCTGGCACACAAAAGGGCTGGGACTGTGAACACACTAGCTGGCTCCAACATACCCAATACCCACTGACTATAGCCAGAGGAACTCCACCATGCTCAACTTGGGTATCACTGTGAACTATTGTCCCATCCACAAACGGTGGCCAGAGCTCCCTGGTACTAGCCAGTATATACCCTGGAACTAACGTGTAAGCCTTAGAGGCACATTTCCAGGAAATAAAGCCTTCAATTAAAAAAAAATCCTCTAGAGGCAATAGTATCAAGAAATTCCCCCCAGATATGCAAAATTCAATGGAGAAACAAAAACAAGCATTAACAAGGCAATGTCTCCCCCAAAAGGGACAATTCATTAATATTTGACTTGAAGAAGAGAAGATTGATGTAATACCTCTAAAAGAACTTAAAAGAATGTCTGTAAGGTTACTCAAAATCAAAGAAACAGTTCAATGAAATTAGGTAGTCAGTACATGTCAGGGACAAAATTTCAGCAAAGAGATAGAGATGTTGAAGAGAAACCAAACAGAAATATTAGAAATGAAGTATTCAGGAAAGATCCAAGATGGCTGAATAGAGAAAAGACATGTTGATTCTAACCACAGGGAGATAACAGAAGAAAGGGAGAGGAATTGCATTCCTCTGTCCAGGGGACAGCTGGAGCGATGTTTTCAGTAGAGATTCTACACATAGAAGAGAGGCGTCGTGGAGCAGCAGGGACAGTACAATCACACAGTAGTGAAAAGGACATCGTCAGTGACTGCCATAGCCATTGGCTGGAGTGGACACCATCTTCTCAGAGCAAGGTACCCAGCATTCAGCATGGGGGAAACAAAATCCTAATAAGGCAAGTAGAGGCTTCTGTGGCCCACACATAACTGGAAGATTTTATTAGAGGGACAAATCAGTGGTCCTCACTGGCACTGAGTCTGGACTGGAGGATGGGGTCGGGGAGGGCTGGATGGGGGAACATCTACTTAGGCTCATGAAGTTCTCCCCTCTCCTCACTGTATCAAGGACCCCAGACTTGACTTGCCAAGGCAGAGCAACAACCAACCTCTATCACTTAGTTAGCTGGCTCTGGGACCACTACGACTCCTACCATGGACAAGAGAGGCTTATAAGACTGAAAGTAGATCCTCTGCTCTCTATGACTGTGGAAGACCTGCACCCTATGACTGTGGGAATTTGGTGACCGTGCAACAGTAAATGTAATAGGGTATGGCTGGGTCTTTGGGCAATCACTGTGTTTGGCTTCTGAAGTGCAGGGTTCCGTGCTCACACTGAGGAACACACAGATACTTTGTGCGTCTCATGTGCCTGCATGGGTCAGCTGCGTAGGCACTGTGGGCTCACCCTGGGTGGTTGGTTCACCTTGGCAGAGAGGGGATGAAACTGTGATCACACCAGCTGACGCAATCATATCCTCTTCCTTGCTTATAATAGAGGAGACCTACAATTCCCAAATTGGATGTAAACCTGGACTCTTCTGGTGGCATGCAGCATATGCCTCTGGATATCCACTGAAAGAACAGATACTCCACTAAGATACAGAGACATATTTCAAAGATAAACAGCATCAGAGGAGAAAACTGGCAAGTGTTTCCATGAATGCCTAAAATAAATATAGAAATACAAGAAACGAAAGTGCTGTGGTACAACAGGTTAAGCTACCATCTGCAGTGCCAGCATCCCGTATAGGTGCCAGTTCAAATCCTGGCTGCTCCTCTTCCAATCCAGCTCCCTTATAATATGTCTGAGAAAGTATCAGAAGATGGCCCAAGTCCTTGGGTCCCTGGATCACATGGGAGACCTGGATGAAGCCCCTGGCTTCAGTCTGGTGCAAGCCTGGCCATTGCAGCCATTTGGGGAGTGAACAAATGAATGGAAGAGTGACTGACTTTCTTTCTCTCTCTCTCTCTCTCCCCCCCCCCCGCTTCTCCCACTCTGAATCTCAAGTGAATAAGTAAATCTTTTAAAAAAGGAATAAAAAATACAAGAAACAGGAATAAGGAAGCTAACATGGCTCAACAAAAGGAACATAACAACATTTTAATATTAGAATTTGAAGACAAGGGGCCAGCATTGTGGCATAGCGGGTAAAGATACCACACGAGATGTTGGTGTTCCGTATGAACACTGGTTCCAGTCCCAGCAGCTACACTTCTGATGAGCTCCCAGGTAGTGACCTGAAAAAAGCAGCATAAGATGGCCCAAGTACTTGGGACCCTGCCATACACATGGGAGACTCAGATGAAGCTCCTTACACCAGCCTACCCCAGTCCCAGCTGCTGTGGCCATCTGGGGAAAGAGACAGTGGATGGAAGATCTTTCTTCCTCCTTTTCTCTCTCTTTCAAATAAAAAAATATTTTTAAAAATAAAAGTTTTAAAAACATGACGATGAAAAAATTGATGAAATGCCTTAAAGAATTCAAAAAATGATAATATTACTAAAAAATACAGAGAAACAAATAGATGAGTTAAAGAAATCCATGTATGACATGGATGAAAAATCATGCTGGGAGAAAAAGATATTGAGGAGAAATGAAACAGAAATATTAGAAATGAAAAAGTCAAGATGCCAAATAAAAATTACAGTGAAAATCATTAGCAAATGATGTTGTGAGGAAGAAGAAAAGATATCTGAGCTAGAAGACAAGTCTTTGGAAATATCTCAGACAAGAGAAAAAAAGAACAAAAATTAGAAAAACTAAAAATAGTGTTCAAGATTTATGTGATACTATCAAATGACCAAACATATGTGTCTCAGAATTTCCTAAAGTTGTTGAAAGAGAACAGATTAGAAGACCTATTCAGTGAAATGATAAAAGAAAACTTCTCTAATTTAGAGAAAGATAGTGATATCCAACAATTGGAAGCTCATAGAACTCATAATGGACATGACCAGAAAAGATCTTCACCATAACACATTATAGCCAAATGTTCAAAGTAAAACATAAAAATTCTAAAATGTTTATGAAATGGCAGATTGCTGTCAAAGGATGATTTCTCATCTCAGCTGATTTATCATCAGAAACCCTACAGGCTAGGACAGACATATAGTAGAAAACCTAAAAGAAAAAAACTTTCAACCCAGAATATTATACCCAGCAAAGCTCTCATTTATAAATGAGGGTGAAATAAAGACCTTACAATACAAACAGAAATTGAAAGAATTTGTCACTACTCATCCATAGTTACAAAAGATACTACATAAAGAAACAGAGAAAGATAGTCATCATAATGAAAGAGTGAGAAGACAGAAAATCTAGTAAGAGTACAAAGGAAAGCCAAAACAAACAATAGGAATATTTATTGAAAAATGGCAGGAGGGGCCCACTCTGTGATGTAGCAGGTAGAGCTGCCGCCTGCAGTGCTGGCATCCCATATGGGTGCTGGTTCGAGTTCTGGCTGCTCTGCTTTCAATCTAGCTCTCTGCTATGACCTGGGAAAGTAGTAGAAGACCCAGAGGAAGCTCCTGGCTCCAGATCAACTCAACTCCAGCCAGTACGGTCAATTAGTGAAACAGCAAATGGAAGACCTCTCTCTCCTCTTTTTCTCTCTGCCTCTCCTTCTCTGTGTAACTCTGACTTTCAAATAAATAAATAAATATTTTTTAAAAAAAGAAAAGAAACATGGTAGGAACAAGTCATTATTTGCCAATAATAACCTTGATGTAAATAGCCTAAATTTTCCAATTAAAAGACATAGACTAGATAAATGGATTAAAAAACAAGACCCATCTATATTTTTCCTACAAGAAACACATGTAACAAAGATACACACAGATTGAAAGTGAAAAGATAGAAAAAGACATTCCATGCTACCATAAAGCAAAAATGTTCAGGAATAGCCATTTTGATATCAGACAAATAGACTTTAAAACAAAAATATATCCAAAGGGACAAACAGGGCATTATATAATGTCTAAGGGATCAATTCAACAGTAAGATGTGATGAAAGTAAATGTATATGAACCCAATGCTAGGGCACACAGATATTTTAAAAAATGCTAATGGATATAAGAGGAGGAATATGCTCCTATAAAATAATAATTGTGGACTTCAACACCCAACTTTCATCAGTGGTCTAATGAACTACACAAAAAAATCAACAAGGCAACAACATAGCTAATCTTCACTATGTGCCAAATGAAATTAATTGATATATTCACAACATTTCACCACACAGCTACAGAATATACATTCCTTTCATTAGCGCATGGAACATTCCTTAGGATAGACCATATGTCAGGCCATAAAACAAGTTTAAAAAATTTCAAAAAAATTGAAATTATACCATATATCTTTTCTGACCACAAAGGAATGGAGCTGGAAATTAACAACATAACTCAGGAAAATAGGCAAACACATGGAGACTGAACAACATGTACTTTAATGAACATAGAAAAAAATCAAAAGGGAAATCAAAAATTCCTGTAAACTAAGATGACAACACAACATATTTAAACTTATGGGATATAGCAAAAGCAGTGCTAAGAGGAACATTTATAGCAATTAGTGTCTAAATTAAGAAACCACAAAAGAACCAAAGAAATGACCTAACAATGCATCTCAAGGACCTAGAAAAACACCAAACCCAAAATTGTAGGAGGAAAGAAATAATTAGAATTAAGGAAAAAATAATTAGAGTAAAGAGGGGCGAGGGGGGATAGGGTGGCGCTGTGGCATAGCGGGTGAAGCCACAGTGCTGGCATCCCATATGGGCGCAGGTTCGAGTCCTGGCTGCTCCACTTCTGATCCAGCTCTCTGCTATGGCCTGCGAAAGCAGTAGAAGATGGCCCAAGTGCTTGGGCCCCTGCACCCATGTGGGAGGCCACCAGAGGAAGCTCCTGGCTCCTGGCTCCTGGCTTCTGATCAGTGCAGATCCTACCATTGTGGCCATTTGGGGAGTAAACCAGCAGACAGAAGGCCTTTCCCTCTGTCTCTCCTTTTCACTGTCTGTAACTCTAGCTCTCAAATAAATAAATAAAATCTCTAAAAAAAAAAGAAAAAAGGAAATGTTACCACACATATCACACAAATAAAAAGAATCATCATGAATTACAACAAACAGCTACATGCCAACAAATTGGAAAAATCTAGAAGAAATGGGTAGATTTCTGGACATGTACAATCTACATAATTGAGTCACAAAGACACAGAAAACCAAAATAAATCAATAACCAAAATGGAGATTGGATCAGTAATGAAGACCCGCCCAATAAACAAAAGCCCAGGACCAGATGACTTTACTGTCTAATTTTACCAAACTTTTAAGGAAGAACTAATCCCAATTCTAAAACTATTCAAAATAATCTAAAGGAAGGGAACACTTCTGATCTCATTCTATGAGGCCAGCACTATCATTATTCCAAAATCAGATATATAATAACAAACAAGAGAGTGATAGACCAATATCCCTGATTAACATAGATGCAAAAATCCTCAACAAAATACTAACAAATTGAATATAACAGCACATCAAAAAGATCATCCACTCAAACCAAATGGAATTTGTCTAAAGGATGCAGGGATGGTTCAACATATAAAAATCAATAAACAGAGTCCATAACAGCAACCAAATGAAAGACTAAAAACCATATAATTATCTCAATAGATGCAGAGATGTTGTTTTATAAAATACAACAAACTGTAATGATAAAAAAAACTTTAAAAATTGGGTGTAGAGGGAACATATCTCAATACAACCAAGGCAATAAATGACAAGCCCACAGCCAGAATCATATTGAATGGGGAAAAGCTAGAAGAATTTTCACTAAGACCTGGAACCAGACAAGAATGCCACTTTCATCACTATTATTCTTGAAGTGTTAGCCAGAGCCATTAGGCAAGGAAAAGAAATCAAAAGGATATAAATTAGAAAGGAAGAAGTCAAACTATCTCTTTGCAGATAGTATGATCCTTTTTATAGAGAAACCAAGATTCCACTAAGAGAATATTGGAACTCTTAAGAGAATTCAGCAAAGTTTCAGGATATAAAATCAACACACAAAAATAACTAGCGTTCTTATACATCAACAATGCTCTGGCTACCAAAAAATTTAAATACCTTGGTACAAATTTAGCCAAGTATCTCTATAACAAAAATTATAAAACACTGAAGAAATAAATAGAAGACACCAAAAACGTAACAACCTTCCATGTTCATGGTTTGGAAGAATAAATATCCTGAAAATGTTGATACTACCCAAAGCAATTGATAGATTCAATGTGATCTCAATCAAAATACCAAGGACAGCCTTTACAGACCTAGAAAAAACAACCCTAAAGTTCATGTGGAAAGACAAAGGACCCCATAATAACCAAAGCAATCTTAACAATAAAAACAAAGCCGTAGACATAACAATACTAGATTTCAAGATATACTGCAAGGCTGTTTTATCAAAACAGCCTAGTACTAGCACAAAAATAGACATCTAGACCAATGGAACAGAATAGAAAACTCAGAAATTAATCCACTCATCTACAACCAACTAATCTTTGACAAATGAGCCACAATCATTCCCTGGAAAAAGGTCTTCTTGATGAATGGTGGTGGGAAAATTAGATTTCTACATGCAGAAATTTGAAAATAGACTCCTACCTTACACCCTATATAAAAATCAATTCACAATAGATCAAGGATCTAAAAATAAGACTTGAAACCTTCAAATTACTTGAAGAAAATGTAGGGGAAACACTGAATGACATTGGCCTGGGCAATATTCTTAGATAAGACCCCAGAAGCACAGGCAATTAAAGCAAAATTAGACAAATGAGATTACATGAAACAGGTAACAACGAGTGAAGAGGCAACCAACATAATGGGAGAAACTACTTTCAAACTCTACATCTGATAAAGGATTAATATCCAGAATATATAAAGAGTTCAAGAAACTCAACAACAAAACAAACAATCCAGTTAAGAAATAGGGAAAGGATATGAACAAGCCTTTTTTATTTTTTTATTTTTTGGTTGCCCTCCAAGGCAGAGAGCACATTTTTTTTTTTGACAGGCAGAGTGGACAGTGAGAGAGAGAGACAGAGAGAAAGGTCTTCCTTTACCATTGGTTCACCCCCACCAATGGCCACTGTGGCCGGCGTACTGCACTGATCCAAAGCCAGGAGCCAGGTGCTTCTCTTGGTCTCCCATGCGGGTGCAGGGCCCAGGGACCTGGGCCATTCTCCACTGCACTCCCAGGCCACAGCAGAGAGCTGGACTGGAAGAGGAGCAACCGGGAAAGAATCCAGCACCCCAACCAGGACTAGAACCCAGTGTGCTGGCGCCACAGGCAGAGGATTAGCCGATTGAGCTGCGGTGCCAGCCTGAACAAGCCTTTTTTAATAGGGTGAAATACAGATGGCCAACAGACACATGAAAAAATGATCAGTATCACTAGCCAGCAAGAAGATACAAATAAAAACAACAATGAAATATCACCTCACCCATTAGAATGGTCATTATCCAAAAATCAAAAAAAACAACAAATGCTGATGAGGATGTGGATAAAAAGATACCCTAATACTCTGTTGGTAGGAATGCAAACTGATGTAATCATTATGGAAGACAATATGGAGATTCCTCGGAAAGCTAAAAATAAATCTATCATAGGACCCAGCTACCCCACTCCTGGGAATATCTCCAAAGGAAATGCAATCAGCATGTGAAAAAGTTACCTGCACTTGCATGTTTATAGCAGCTCAGTTCACAATAGCTAAGATACATAATCAACCTAGATGTCCATCAGCTAATGGCTGAATAAAGAAAATGTGATATATATATATATACACACAATGAAATATTACTCAGCCTTAAAAAATTGAAATCCTCACATTTGCAAGAAAATGGTTGCAACTACTCATGACAAGAACCTAGGGTGATTACTGAGGCCATAAACAAGAGTGTCAATTTGTTAAGTCAACAACAGGAGTCACTGTGCACTTACTCCTCATGTAGGATCTCTGTCCTTAATGTGCTGTACATTGTGATTTAATGCTATAACTAGTACTCAAACAGTATTTTTCACTTTGTGCTACTATGTGGGTGCAAACTGTTGAAATCTTTACTTAATATATGCTAAACTGATCTTCTTTATATAAAGAGAATTGAAAATGAATCTTGATGTCAATGGAAGGGGGGAGGGAGAGGGAAAGGGGAGGGTTGCGGGTGGGAGGGAAGTTATGGGGGGGAAAGCCATTGTAATCCATAAGCTGTACTTTGGAAATTTATATTCATTAAATAAAAGTTAAAAAAAAAAAGAAAATGGTTGCAACTGAATAACATTATGTAAAGTCAAATAAGCTAGACTCAAAAAGACAAATATCACTTTTTCTCTTACTTGTGGAGTTAATATAGACAGAGTACAAAACAAGGTGTGGGTGTTATATCATTTAGTATATAATTATAGATAGTGTTTCACTAAATCATATCATGCAAATGACAATATACTCTTAAAAAGAAAAACATGATTTTGAAAGCTGTATATAATTTTTCTATGAAAATGTAAATATTCATTCACCTATTATTAGACATAAAATTGTTTATAATTTTTCATTACCATAAAAAATAAGAAAACTGGTCCAAGCCATTATCTTTCAGTTGAGCAACTACAGCAGCCTTCTAAGTGGTTTTTCTATCTTCAGAAAGCTTTCCTCCAACCTTGTATCCACTCTACAATGAAAGTGAGCCTTCCAAAACAAAAATTGTGCCACTCTGCTGCTTAAAACTCTTCAAATGGCTTCAATATGGAAGTTCCAAAATAAAGTTGCAGTATCTTACATGGCCTTTCAGAGTTATGCGCAGTCTCCATTCTGAATCTGCACCATTTCACAATTAGATTCCAATCTAAACTTCTCCCACTTCTGTGGAAGCCCCACAAGGTTTCACTCGAGATATGCTTGTTCCTTTACTGTTTGATTCTCCCTCATTAGAATAACTCCTAGTCATCCTTGGGTCCCAGCTTAAATGTCACCTTCGGGTAGCATTGCTTCAGAGCTCACAACGTGAGCTATGTAACATCTTGTTAGACTCCCTGGCTTCATGCTTCCATGAGACTCAAATATACCCCAATTATAATGTGTTCATTTACTCAGACTGCCATACCAAAATCCAACAAATGGAGTGCCTTAAATGAGAGAAATATAGATTATAATTTCAGACATAGTAATAACTCTATAAGCACTTTCTGATGAATAAAGAACAAGATGTGTCCTCTGCCATCAAAAAGCAATAAATCTGGCTTTAAAGTATGTATAAGAAAAACTGGTCATAATATGGTACAGTAAGCTTTATTATAATAGTATAAACAAAGCATCATTGAGAAGAATCATTATTTATTAATTCAGACCAGGGTGGCATGTAGGCAGAGTGGGGTCAAAGTCAAGGAAGGTTCTACAAAGCAGATAATATTTGAATTAATCCTTAGGAGAGAAAAACTTATCTATTGCTTTGATCATTATAAATTCAGCTTCTTTCCCCAAAACTCTGTGATAGCTCTTAAACATGTATTTATAATGAGATTCTTGAATTGCACTGCATAGGCTTCTTCTTGTGCTTCAAAACCTCCACCCACCCACTATACAGCACGTAGCCACTGGCCACATGTGTCTATATAGATTTAATTTAATAATCAAAATTAAATAAACATTCAGTTAAATCACTTGAGCAAAACTTCAAGTGCTCAATTGCCATATTTGACTGCCATATTGGACAGCACAAATTACCGAACATTTCCACCATTGCAGAAAGCATATTTAAAGCAATGTAATTATTCATCTATTTAGTAAATTTGTAATGAACATTTATTATTTGCCTAGTAGTGTGCTAGATGGTAGTTTGTACAAGATAAATATGACAACATTCCTGACCTCACAAAGTTTATTCTAGTGAATGGGCCTTGCTCTATTTCTGCAAATTGACTCATGGTGATTCCATTTCTTTATTTTGATAAACCTCAAGATTACTGTCTCTTGGAGTTTGTATGTTGCTTATGGCTTATTGAATTTAAAGATTTCAGATGCCCCAAAACCAAATATGAATGGAAGTTTGAATAAACCCTCTATTCATTGGGTACTCATTATGTAACCATACTATGTGTAATACTTTGGAAAATAAAAAAAGAAATATAAGACAAAGTACCTTCTAAGAGTTTAAAAATTTTATGAAATGTTGAATGTAAAACTGATTTATAAACCATGAATACATTTCTATCATGAAATTATAATTGGGAAGGCTATATTCACATAAATTTAATGAGTAGAGAACAATAAAACAGTACATAATCAAGTGCTAGAATATACCCTATGAACTATAAATCCTATGTGAATTCAGAATTGAGAAAGAATAACATGAGCTGAAATGGTCAAGGAAGACATTCGGAAGAAAGTGATATTAGTCACAGACTATGTGTTAAAAATGACAGAAAGACAAAATAAATTGGATTAAGTAAAAAAGAAAAAAGGAGTTTACTGAGATGGGCATTTGGCACAGCAGTTAAGAAAATGCTTGGGATGCCCACATCGCATATGAGAGTACAAACAGCAGATGAAATATCTCTTTAACTGCCTCTCTAGCTATGTGTCTCTGCCTTTAAAATAGAATGAAAATAAATAAATAATAAAATTGTAAGGGAAATGTTTTGATTTAGTTAAGTTGTTAGGTAGGAAGTCAGATATGAGCTTACGTGTGTGTGACAAAGGTCTAAGGAGACATCTAGGTCCAGCATATGCATCTCAAAGTCATCCCGATAACCTTCCAGGGGCAGCCCAGTATCTGCACTTGAAACATCCTGCCCTGCCCCTTCTACCCAATAACCTGCCAGGTCGGGGTCCCTGCCCCTTCTGCCTGATAACCTTCGAGGTGCAGCCCAGTATCTGCACTTTAAACATCCTGCCCCAGATCCCGATCTTCCAGGGGGTCCTGCTCATCCTTCCTCTAACTGGGGTGGCACCAGCCAGGCTTCCCCCTGTCTGATCACTTCAGGGGGGAAACTCAGAAAGGAATTTTTAGTATTTACATCCAAAAAGTCCTTTGCTCCAAGAGAAGATGTGGGAAGACAAGACCCATCCCCTTAAAAACCCCCGGCCTCAACCGGACTGTACGCTCAGCCCTCTGCCTCTCTGCTGAGTTACCCGCCTGGCCTGCCCAGGTGTATTCTCTCCACTCAACCATGTAACCTCGCTCTCCCCCAGTCTGAGCAACTGGGCACTCTCTCTCAGGTTCTGTCTGGAGAGGTGCCCATCTGTTCTTAAGGATGTCCCTACCCTAATAAACCTTGCTATTGCTTTCCACTACTCTCTGTCTCACGCCTGAGTTCTTTCTTGTGCGAAGACAAGAACCCTAGCCTTCTCCGGTAACATAAGTGTTAACTTATATGTGGACTTGAGACACACATGCATCCAGAGGAATCAAAGTAGACATTTTTTTTTTCTTATCGCTCTCTTCTACCTACAGTTCTACTTTCCTGTGTATGGGCTCTCTTAGAAATACTCTCGTCTCTTGGTAGTAAGATGGCTGCCAGAAACTGTAGGCTTACTTTCCATTTTTTCAGCAACACCAGTGAGAAGAGAATGTCCCTAAGTCACTGTCAACCAAAAGAAGGCATGCTCTGATTGGACAAGCCTGGACTACAAATGCATCACAGGAGAAGAGGAAGGAATCCTTAGAGAGTTACATAGCTACAGTCCTACAAAGAAAATCTTGAAAGTGTATTTAAAACAAAGACAAACAAAATCAAGGGGATGGGAATCCAACTACAAACATCCTATTTAAAGTAGACCTTGAAGAAAACATTGAATCTGCTTCTTTCTCTGGTAGAAAGGTGAATTGGGTATTCAGACAAAGGCAAATAAAGAATGATACAGAGAAAAGAATGAGTGTTCTATCTTCAGAGAATGAGATCTATTTTCATATATGGGAATTCATCAGATAAATCTAGCTTTGATTTATCGTCCTTAACATACCCTGGGGCAAAACCTTTTGCTGTCCTGGCTTACCCACTTAACACAAAACAAAACAAAGACAATAGGCAAGCCAATTTGGTAAAATTCTTATCTGTCCACTTCTATCTAACTGCTTGCTTTTATCTTTGTTGTTTCCTGTTCCCTGACTTAAATGTGCTTCCAGAATTTCCTGTAACCAATTAGTGTGAATTTATCCTACCAGTTTTGCCACCTACCCTCTGCCTTCCTAGATCTCAAAGAAAACTTATTCCCTAAATATAAAGACTCCTTAGCATTTGGAGCCAGCCAAACAACAGCATAACGCATGCCATCAGAATCACCTCTCCACACTGGAAAACCTTTCAGAGCTTCCTATTTTTCTCAGAAGCTTCAAAAGTCCAGTTCTGTTAATGGCACTGAGTTTGGTGAGGCCAATGAATACCTTATGACTATCTCTACAGCTTGATTTTTGCTATATTTGTTATCCTACCCAGGTCAAGGCAATGAGAGAAGCCTGCTATAAGCATAGAAAATAAATGTTATCTATAGGAAGCATTCAAACAATAATAAAGCAGACTAAAAGTCTGCTTTTTTAAAGTATCACATTACACCTTCATTTTAAACAATATCAGGGAAGAAACAGTCCTCTGGGGGAAATATTCGGTTTAACTCAGTTTCACAACTTCAATACAATGGATATTGCATTTGGGGCTGGATCATTCTTTGTTGTGGAGGGCAGCTGTCCTAGGTACAGTAGGATATTTACCAGCATCCCTGACCACTACTCACTGGATGCCAGTAGCACCACTCCCTGGTTGTGACAACCAAAAATCTCTCTAGGCATGACTAAATGTTCCCTGAGAGAAAAAAAAAATCATCTTTGATGATAATCACTGATCTAAGTTCAAAACAATTGCAATGATGATGATTGAAATTAAAAATATACATATTAGTTTTCATCACTCTATTTGTATTATTTATCCCATCTTAAACATTATATTTGACATCAGGGAGGTTATTTGGCAGTCTATGTGATGACTCACATTTTGCACTAAAAGAGTGAATGAAGCAGAAGGAAAATGATAATGCATTATCCCTTAGATATTCTGATTAAGGATTCATAATAATAAATGCACAAATAAAAATAAATTTTGGCCTAGCAGTTATGATGCTGGTTAGGATGCTTGGGTCCCACAAGGGAGTACCTGGGTTCAATCCCAGCTCCACTCTTGACTCCAAGTTACTATTAATACAAACTCTGAAAGATAGCAGTAATGGCTCAAGTAATTGAGCTCTTACCATCCATGTGGGAGACATGGATTGAGTTCCCAACCCTGAGCCCAGTCTAGGGTTATTGCAGGCATTTGAGAAATGAACAAGCTGATGGCAGGGTGCTATCTCCCCACAAAAATTAATTAATTTTTAAAATAAAACAAATACTATTCTCTCTTCTTAATTCTTGATTCTCTACTTCATTGTCACCGCAAAGGATTTTGTCTTATGGAAGACCAAATGATCTTTTCCAGGTGTCAAATGTGCCACTATTGGGCATAAAACAAATTTGTCTAATGCAAAATTTTTTGCACAAAAGCAATGGTTCTCAACTAGGGGAAATTTTGTCTCTCTTCCCAGGGGACATTTTGCAATGTCTAGAGACAGTTTTGGTTGCCACAATCAGGGATATAATTGCTATAGGCATCTAGTGAAGAGAAGCCAAAGTCAGTTACTAAATATGTTGTAATGCACAGGTCAGCCCCCCACCAATAGATAATGATGCAACTCAAATGTCAATACTCACAAAGTTGGGTAAAGCAATAATTCCCAGAATTACACAAACCTAGAGCCTCCCCAAATTATTAAGAATGTACAAACAGCCCAACTAAATTAAATGGTGAATGAGCCAGATTCATGTTACAAGACACGTTACCATGACACATTTCTACTTGTCCTGCAAAGCTGCTGCCATTGCCTATATTCTCATTGAATAGACACTAAATTTCACCTTTATAATGGGTTTATGTTCTCAAGTAGAATTTGGAAAGTAAGAAATCTATTTTGTCACCATCATCGCCTCCCAACTCTTCTCCAGCCACAGTAAGTAATGAGCTAAATTTAGATAAGTGAAGGGCACTCCAAACCCAAAAGATCTTGCCTGTATTTACAGGGAAATATTGAAACCACATTCAATCTTATGACAGTCTGAATCTAGAGTAAGGGAAACTTCAAAGTTTTAAAAACACAAAACTAAAACTGTAATTAGGATTCAAAAAATGTCCCTATAACAGGATTTTTATAATCATCTCTCTTCTATGCAGATGAAAAGTAAAATTTAAATTATCTACTCCCTGAGTCCATAGATAATTCTGTGACATCTATAATCCCAAACAAACACTTTCCACGTGCTATAGAAAAAAAAAGAAATGAAATGAAAAGAAAAAGGTGAAGACAATATATATTTTTTCCTTGGAAAGAGAATATGATCTATTCAAATAGGAACTAACTAGATATAAAATTTCCTTGATCTAAAACAAGGTAACCTGTTGCCTTGATGAACTCTCATAGATGCCAGTTATAAAAGCTATTTTAGTTTCACTTGTGTTACAATGAATCAGAAAGGAGAAGAGAGGAGAGGAGAGGAGAGGAGAGGAGAGGAGAGGAGAGGAGAGGAGAGGAGAGGAGAGGAGAGGGGAGAGGAGAGGAGAGGGGAGAGGGGAGGGGAGAGGGGAGGGGAGGAGAGGAGAGGAGGGGAGAGGGGAGGGGAGGGGAGAGGGGAGGGGAGGAGAGGAGAGGAGGGGAGAGGTGAGGGGAGGAGAGGGGAGGGGAGGAGAGGAGAGGAGAGGGGAGGGGAGAGGGGAGATGGGAGAGGGGAGATGGGAGAGGGGAGAGCAGAGGGGAGAGGGGAGAGGAGAGGGGAGAGGAGAGGGGAGGGGAGAAGGGAGGGGAGAGGGGAGAGGAGAGGGGAGGGGAGAGGGGAGGGGAGAGGGGAGAGGGGAGGAGAAGGGAGGGGAGAGGAGAAAAGAAAAAGTCTGCACTAGTTATCAGTCTTATATACTAGTTCTCTTTTTGTCAGGGACCAGTTTATAGCCAATGCTATTTTATACCATCCAAGCCTATTTTATTAGCATATTATCATTGGGGGTTATTCAGTCAGTCAGTTGTGCCTCTTCAATAGATAACATGACATCATTTCTCCTGTTGTGGATGTTATATTGCTTCCCATTTTTGTGCAGATAAAAGCAGGTGGTTGGGGCAGATCATGAAGTTGTATTTTCATCTTGTGTCTCTATTAATGTCAGGAGCTCAGATTCTTGATCTTATATGGGATTTCCTGACAAAGACCGTCTAGAATAAGTTAAATATAAAGACATAAAATTGAGTTACCAAAAATGCATGAGAATTTGAAAAGATTTGGAAACATGAATAAGCTGCGCTGTGACTGCCAAGATTTTATTACTTCTTATGAGGCAAGGTTATGTTTACAATTATGACTTTCTTTAATATGCTACAACTGAACTTTTTAATAAGAATTTCTAATTTAAAGTAAGTCATCCCCAAATAATTTGTTGCTACAAATTTGATTAACCCTTTTCTAGGCTTAGGATCTAGTTTACAGCAAGAGGAACAAGGACAAACTGCTAAAAGACAATGAACATCGCCTGAGCTGAAATGTGGCTCCCCTCCAGCTCACCTCCAGGAACAAAAGAGATTTAAATGTGGGTTCTAACTGGACGTGATCTGGTCTTCATACATCATTTTGGGTGTCCAACATATACCACTAATTCTGCATGCAATGGAATGCAGTTTTGATTTGTACTTCAAGTTCACTTACTGTGCCATAGCAGTGCTCTAAATTTATAAACCAATAAAGAGTCCACCATTAACTACTGGACAAGCTTGACTTACAATTTCAGAGTTGTTTAGAATCATGTGACAGAGAGTAGAAATATCACAGCAACAATACTAGCTGCAAAAGATTAGATTTCACACTTTTCTCTGTATTGTGATCTTCCCTCAAAGCTGGCATTTTGGCATTTATAGTTCCCTAATATCCTTTAAAATAAGTAAAGTTTTCCCTTGGATGCTTTCACCCAGCATTTGCAAAAGTAGATATTTTGAATGCTCTTTCCCATCACACAGGCTGATGATATAGAAAACTGACCTAGTCTTTGGATAATTTAAAACACCCGTGGGTCAGGCACTGAGGCGTAGTGGGTAAAGCCACCGCCTGTAGTGCCGGCATCCCGTATGGGCACCGGTTTGAGTCCTGGCTGCTCCACTTCCGATCCAGCTCACTGCTAAGGCCTGGGAAAGCAGCACAAGATGGCCCAAGTGCTTGGGCCCCTGCACTCACGTGGGAGACCTGGAAGAAGCTCCTGGCTCCTGGCTTTGGATCAGCGCAGCTCCGGCCGTTGTGGCCAGTTGGGGAGTGAACCAGTGGATAGAAGACCTCCTCTCTCTCTCTCTCTCTCTCTGCTTCTCCTTTTCTCTCGGTGTAACTCTGACTTTCAAGTAAATAAATAAATCTTTAAAAAAAAACCTCTGTATTATTCAAAATAAGCTTGACATTGTTACCAGATTATTTGCCCTTCATATAAAGCATGGCATAGTTCAGATTCATATGAAGCATGAGTATGGTTCAGAAATCTCTACCCCATGCTATAGCTATACCATATGAAATACATGACCTCCAAGGTCATTTTCAGAGGCTGTAAAGAGGAGCTGAGGAAGCATACAAGATCATACCAGAAATGCTGCATAGCGGCCAGAGCCGCGGCTCACTAGGCTAATCCTCCACCTTGCGGCGCCGGCACACCGGGTTCTAGTCCTGGTTGGGGTGCCGGATTCTGTCCCGGCTGCCCCTCTTCCAGGCCTGCTCTCTGCTGTGGCCAGGGAGTGCAGTGGAGGATGGCCCAAGTGATTGGGCCCTGCACCCCATGGGAGACCAGGAGAAGCACCTGGCTCCTGCCATCGGATCAGCGCAGTGCGCGGGCCGTGGCGGCCATTGGAGGGTGAACCAACGGCAAAGGAAGACCTTTCTCTCTGTCTCTCGCTCTCTAACATTGTCCACTCTGCCTGTCAAAAAAAAAAAAAAAAAAAGAAATGCTGCATATCATATTAGCATTATAACCATTAGCCAAAGCTATTTATATGGTTCTAACAAGAGAAACTGGGAAGTCATAGGAAAAACGAAGATGTTTGATTCATGCCAACAGGCATGAATAAAATTCTATGTTCTCTCCAATATATGTACCAACATAACAAATGAAGAGAGAATAAACAAAATTTGTTGTGAACAGTGGTCAGTTGTGATATCTGATCCAGTTTAATTGTCCTATATGTAATATGTGAATAGCTCAGATCATGCCTTGAAAATACTACTGATGTGCTACAACAATTTTGAAATTGGCCAAGGCTATTAATCCTTAGACTGTCATGAATGCCTACAGGCCACCTTCAATAACATTGATTTGGCTGTCAAGTTGAGGGTAAAATGTCAACATCTCATACTACCCAATTAAGACTTTAGAGACATACTTCTTCCAGCTGAGAAACAAAAAGGTCTCTCTCTCATGTCTCACATAACTCAATGTAGGCAGTGTACAATGTCATATTATAGAGGTAGAAATAACTGTGCCACATGACTCAGCTGGGACACATATTCCACCCAAGTCCTCATGTCACGGCCATGGCAGAAGCTGCCCTCATTAGTAATGATGCACAAGGACAGTAGAGGGCATTTTTTTTTCCTTTGCAATATGGCTTGTCAGGACATCTCTCTGAAATTTTGCACATGTGATATAAAATTCTACCTGAAATTCTCAATTATATTATCTTTTGAATTATATTGAAATATTCAACACCAACAACAGACATGGAAAATAACTACCAAATGGGAAATGATATGGTACTCAGTTAAAGAGAGTGTCTTTCTTCTAAGCACGTTTGGCATGGTTCAATGGATCTTTCAGGACTAGGAGTAATAAAAGAATCATCCTACACTGTTTCCAATTGAGATCAACCAAGGGATCCTTCAGCTGCTTGCAATAAGCAATTGTTATGGTCTGCTTTGGTTGTGTTTGAACCTGTTGGGTTTTGATGCAACTTTACAACTAATTTGAATTTGAATTTGAATTTGGAAACAGATAAAACTAACTTTATGGGATAGAAAATTCAATGTGAGGGAGGTTAAGTGGTTCCTAGTTATCTCACCTTCCACCACCACTGCCAGCCCCATTTCCTTTATCCCTTTCGTTCTACACCCATAGCTTTGTCAGCTGGAGACAATATCTAAAAGCTTTCCTAGCAGACAACTTCAGCAATAAGAACATATAAGATGTATCCAACTTTGACTTCATTTCATTAAAAGGAATTAGCTTGTGCTGGATTTCCTCTTTTTCTTCCTTTAGAACAAAATAGAACACAGATGTGTTATCAACCCCATTTTGACCATGCACTCTAGGAAATGCTCTGGAGAAGAAAAAACAACAAGATGGAAGGAACTTATGTTCATGAATGATCTTCTCAAGCAATAAAGCCCCACCATCCTAGACTAGCCAGACTTTCATAAAGAAATAAACTTGTCTTATACTCCTGCACCAGGGGCCAGCATTGTGGCATAGCTGGTAAAGCCGCCGGCTGCAGTGCCAGCATCCAATATGGGTGCTTGTTCGAGTCCTGGCTGCTCCATTTCCAATCCAGCTCTCTGCTATGGCCTGGGAAAGCAATAGAAGATGGTCCAAGATGGTCCAAGTTCTTGGGGCCCTGCACCTGCGTGGGAGACCTGGAAGAAGCTCCTGGCTTCAGATCAGCACAGTTCCGGCCATTGCGGCCAATGGGGAGTGAACCAGCGGATGGAAAACCCCTCCCTCCCTCTCTCTCTCTCTCTCTCTCTCTCTGCCTCTCCTTCTTCTCTCTAACTCTGACTTTCAAATAAATAAATAAATCTTTTTAAAAAAAGAAGAAGGAAACTTGTCTTATTTAAACTACAGTGTTTTGGCCTTTATCTTTATTGTCACATTTGTCTCTGCCCAGTGCCCTGTGGTCTTGGCCTGGCCTCTGATTTCAGATGCTACCTTCAGTGCACAATTCTACCTCACCTGACAGGCCCCTCATGTGGACTGTTCCCACCTCAAATGCATGCTACACATCCTTCTAATCCTTGCATTGCAGCTTTCACCAATGCCTCAGAAGCCTTCACAGTCTACAAGCAACCCTCACATGATGGGGGACAAGAGACGATGTACAAATACCCTTGGCTCTCTTCCTTCCGTTAGAGAATTCTGCAAGGACAGATGGTTAAGAGAACTAAAGATGTTTAAACTAGAGAACATCTACTAGACACTAATCACAATTGTTAACTATGCATAAAAGATTGCAAGTAGATCTATTCTCTAAGTTCCCACATGAGCAAATGAAGATTCAGAAGTAGAAGATATTGCGAGAAAGATTTCAGTTCACTACAAGACCTTCATAAATTCAAAGTTGTTCAAAGTTAAGTCTCTAAAACACTTTTGATATATAGTGACAAGTGACTTAACATCCTCTAATGACTCCCCATGTGACCTCTGATGAGGCAGACAAGGTCCTTCAGGATCTAGCTTCTTCTATCCTCCCCTTGCCCCAACTATAATGAACCATGACAAACTACTGGAGATTCTCTGACATGCCAGGTTCTTTAATCTCTCTGCCTTCACTCTAGGCTGTTCTTTCTGCCCTTTCCACCTCACCATTCATTTGTTCTCCCAGAAAATCTCACTCACTCATCAAGACCCAGGTATGACATTTCTTCCTCCGTGCAACCTTGTTGGAATCCTGCCAAGCCCCCACACATTCTCACAAGGTTAATTATTTGCTTCTCTGTACTATCTGTTCCTTTTACATTCTTAGTTTTCTTCTATTATTACCCACATTGTAATACAATTATCTGCTTGCATGGCTGTCAATCCAGCTAAAGTATCAGTTCCTTAAAATCAATGACATATTAATCTTGCTGTCTACGTCATATAGGAAGGTACCTGACATAAAATAGGCATTCAGATATTTACATAAATATGAGAGAGGGAGAGAGAGAGAGAGGGAGAGGGAGAGAGGGAAAGAGAGAGGAGAGGAGAGAGGGATAGGGATCCTTTGAGAGTTTTTAGTGGAACATTGTAGCGACAATTAAATCATCAAAAGGGTGGCTATTCTGACTTACCCTTAAGGTTTCTTCCAACTCTGAGTGTCTATGAATCTACTAAAAAACCTGCCAACTGCTCAAGGCTGATTAGACTTATTTAAATGAAATGCAGTCTAAAGTATCAGTCATCCTATAGTGAAGAAACTTTACCTCAAAGTATAGAGGAATTTTTTGACTTGTTAATATCATATACCAATCAAAAGTTAGCAAGTGAAAATTCAAATTTTTATACCATTAATTACCAACTGGGAAATAAATTGTGCCTACCCTAAAGTCACTGAGTTCTTTGCAGCAGAATCAGAGATATGTGTCTGGTCATGTATGCACATATATGCATAAATGCATGTACAACATGTTTATGTACATAAATACAAGTATTTATGTGTGGTATACCATTGTATACTGTGAAGCAATCATACAGTCACATAAATGAATCTAAACCCTATGAAGCTAACAAAAAATAAAATGGTTGTTACATCTCAACTAAACCCTCACAGTTACAGAATGGTGAAGCTTTCATTTATTAATATTATTACACCTCTATTCTCTGACTCACACTCAAGGGCACACTAAGATACTTTCAATCTAATACATAAAGCCAGTTGTTGTTCCTAGCCTCTCACCTGCATCTTAGTTAAGTTGTAGCACAGCCCTGGGAGTGGCAGCTTACCTGAATCTTGCTTCAATTATTTGTGTAATGGGGACACCTAAGCCAGGAAAGCCACAGTAACAAGAGACTATCCTATACCTTGCCCACATGTCCCACTAAACTTCTTTGAATATTCCTATTATTCTCTATGGTTTTAGAGAATACAAAGATGGGATACAATTTTATGTGATAACCAGCTTCACTACCTGTACCTTCTCTGAATGTTATGGTAATTATTAGAATTGGCCAGGGAAAAATTATGCTGTTAAGAAAGTTATATGTGTAGTTTCCTTTTCAGTGCCTACATGCTTCCCTTTTGTTTCTTAGGGTTTAGTTTCCTTATAATTCATCTTGGTTGTCCAGGGTCTTCCACACTGACACTTGTAATTCTCTGGAGCATTCCATAGTCTCTGTCTCATTCACTTACCTTAGAATTTATCTGCCCTGAGAACTAGTCTTCTACAGCCTTTCAAAGGAACTAGCTAGACAATCTGATAAATTAATTCCTAACAAGCATGTTAATGGACAGTACCAAATTCCCCCCTTCCTTGCAGTGTCCCCTTGGGTAAGTTCTTTAACTTCTGTTTGCCTAAGTTTTTTCATCTATAAGGAACACCTACCTTAAATTGCTGTAGTAAGCAATGAGCAAATATAAACTTCTCAGCACAATGCCTGGCACACAATGTTAAGAGCTCAATGTTAGCCTTTGATCATCATATTTTAGGAGGGACATGAGTATATAACCAGAATGTCAGACTTATGGAAAACCCTTTGGGATTCATTTGGGTGGCCTGTACAAGCAAGTCTTCAAAAATTTCATGGAAAATGTGGATTATGAAAAAAAAACTCTCCATGGATTCCAAAGGGGTTTTTTTTTTGTATGAAAATAAATTTACATTTTCATTCCATCTTCCATGAACTTTTTGAAGTCCCCTTGTATTTTAACATAACTTCTGCATCCGTTGCAAGAAGAACCTGTGTGGTTACTCTCTGCACCGTTTTGTGATAGAGAAAGACCAATGAAAGAATGAGAGTCCTTCCATATCACTTAGAGCAAAGACTCTTTAGTTAACATAAAACTAAACAATTCCTTTAAGATAGGGATAAGTACTGTAACTGAAGACACCCCTGGAAACTCACTCATCAGTTTTTAAAATCCTAGTGTCTTGTGAGAGGCTGTTAAAAATGCTTTTGCCTTGGGGCTGGCACTGTGGTGCAACGGGTTAATGCCCTGGCCTAAAGCGCCGGCATCCCATATAGGCGCCGGTTCTAGTCCCGGCTGCACCTCTTCCGATCCAGCTCTCTGCTATGGCCTGGGAGAGCAGTAGAAGATGGCCCAAGTCCTTGGGCCCCTGCACCCGCGCAGGAGACCAGGAAGAAGCTCCTGGCTCCTGGCTTCGGATCGGCGCAACTCTGACCATTGTGTCCAACTGGGGAGTGAACCAGTGGATAAAAGACCTCTCTCTCTCTCTGCCTCTCCTCTCTCTGCATAACTCTTTCAAGTAAATAAATAAATCTTTAAAAAAAATGCTTTTTCCTTTTCTCCCTAACTTCTCTTGAGTGATAACTACTTTCCTTCATTGACTGAGCTTCCATATATGGACACACCTTAGCAGACACAAAACTATGCTCCTGGGCTCAGCCTTGCACATCTTAATGACTGGCAAAAAAAAAAAAATCCCATGAAAGTGTATGATATCACAATGTAATGTGCCAAAATCATTTTCCCTCTTCATAATGATCATTTCACTCATAGAAAGTGTGCTTTTCAAATATATTAGAAGAAATTCAGAAAAGTTTTTAAATCCTGTTATCTCTTTAATGACAGTTTCTAAAGAAAAGCAGTGTCCTTTTAAATGCTTGGATTTTTTTTTTCGTTTTTCTTCCGTGCCTTTCCCTTTTTATAAATGTGGCCTAGAAGATAAACCTGTTGTATGAAGCCACAGACTGAAGGCAAAAACACAAGATGAGAAAGAGGTTACAGTTTTATATGATGACGCCATGATAAGAGAGAGATCAAATCACTCTCATCTTTTTCCAGTTGATGTTTGAACTTGCCAGTGTAGAAGGTAATAATGCACACTTCAATCTATCTTCCTAGCAGCTGGTTATTTAATGTGACTTTGGGTTTTCACATGTGCTATTTCAATTACATTCTTTTATTTTTAAAGATTCACAGTTCTTGCTTTTCTTCTTTCTTTTACAGCAAATGTCACACATTAATTGTTTTCCATTTTTAAGAATTTGATTGAAGTGTTATCTTAGCTTTGTATTTTTTCTCCTCCCCTCCCAAACTCAGACATCAGCCTCTGTGAACTTTCGAGTGACCACATATTGCTAGAGTTATTTCTGTCACGAGCTTAAAAGCACCATTCGTAAGTCATTCCCTATTTTCTTCTTACTCCCTTTCAATTCAAAGTGTGTGCTCTCTTGGCAATACAGAATGATACATTTCAACAGAGCACACTTTATAAAATGACTGTTAGGCCATTTTTATTTTATAGGGAATCAAATGTTCATGTCTTAAATATTGGCCAACACCAGGTACTTCAGAATTGAAGTTATATAAAGTATGGTCCAAATAATAGCATCATAGTATGTCATGGGGTTAACTTAATAGTATTATTATCTTCAAATAAATGTTTCCATCCATCTTACTTCCCATACCATTTTCAATTATAAACTGCAAAGTAAAATTGAAATTGTCAAGTCCCATCAATAATGTGTTGATTAAGCACATCTTAGTTCTTAAAACTTACCATACCCTGTCATACTCAGAACATGCATTCTGTTCCCTGATTTCCTGTTATTGCCTTTCCATGTATCTTTGTGATTTATAATCTCTGAGCTATTGAGCTTCTGAATATGGCTACTGAGCATTCAAGCAGATTGGGAAAAAGTCAAACTTTTTTCAAATTGATTTACCAAAATAAATGGCCAATGGCAAAATCTGAAACATAAGAACTAAGTCAAAATCTTTATATCTAAATAATCTATTATTTGCAAGTGCAAAATATCATTTTAAAAAATAGCAACTATAAGGGCTGTTGCCATGGCACAGTATGTTAATCATCCGCCTGCGGTGCCGGAATCCTATATGGGTGCCAGTTCTAGTCCCGGCTGCTCCACTTCCAATCCGGCTCTCTGCTACAGCCTGGGAAAGCAGTAGAAGATGGCCCACGTGCTCGGGCCCCTGCACCCGCGTGGGAGACCCGGAAGAAGCTCCCAGCTCCTGACTTTGAATCAGCGCAGCTCTGGCTGTTGCAGCCATTTGGGGAATGAGCCAATGGAAGGAAGACCTTTTTCTCTGTCTCTCCCTTTCACTGTCTGTAACTCTACCTCTCAAATAAATAAATAAAATCTTTTTTAAAAAATAGCAACTATAACAAATTTTGCTGCATAATATGTAGAGCTGATCTTCATTATCTGCAGATTATGATCTTGTGAATTTTTCTCCTCACTGAAATTTTGGTGTAACCTCAAAATCAACACTTGTGGTACTTTCATGGTCATTAGCAGATGTGCACAGAGTAGTTAAACATTTGTCACCCAACATGCACTTTGATCTGAGGTCAAACAAGACAACCCTCTGTCTTTGACTTCAGTTCTCATACTACAAACCAATTTCCCTTTTGTGTTCTATTTAGTACCACATTTCTATGCTTTTTAATGGCGATTTTTCTGTTTAAAGTGGCCCCATAAATGTAGTGTTGAAATACTGTCAAAGATTCCTTAAGCACAAGAAGGCTGTACTGTTTCTTACAAAGAAAATACTGCGCTAGATAAGGATCATTCAGGCATCACACGGTTGGCCACAAGTCCAATGTGAATGAATCAACAAAACATATTAAATGAGGTGTATTGAGCAGAAACACATATAAAACAAGGTTATAAGTTGATTGGTTAATAAAACTGTGACCAGAAGCTTGCAGGAACCTAAGATTGCACATGCCCTAGGAGCAATGGTTCAGTATTTTATAAAACATAAATACCACAAATAACAAGAATTAATTGTACTTTAAATCCAGGTTTACTTAGAACTTCCAAGAAATGTGCACAAATTAATAAAATGTCTTCCTATGCCAAGATTGCTGGGTCATAAGCCCTGGGACTTTTCCATGAAAGAAGTAGTGAAACTAGATACAATTTATTTTTTATAAAGATGTTTCTCTTTTTTCAGAGAATGAAGATGTGCTTGATCAGTATGTAGATTTCTAACAGTATTTAAGAAAAACATTTGAAAATTCTTAAAGTTATATTATAAAGTAATGAGTATGTGTGATTAGGTTACCAAAATAATTGTTGCCAATGTTTATAACCTCATACAGTGAAACCAATTTTAAAAAGCCAGCCATCAGAGAGATTTCTCCCTTCATATAGTTTCCTAAATGCTTGTAAGATACCACATAAGATCAAGAAAACCAAATTAAAATACAGATAGATGTGATTTTTGTTGGGGTAGTGAGGTGTCCATTTGTTATTGGTTATCCTTTAAAGCCAATTCTTTCACTTAAGGTAAGAAATGTCCGGATTTTAATGCATTATTAATGAATAAACTAAAATTCATTTTCTCTAAGACAATGTACTATTTGATTATCTTTTTAATTCTTACAGCACCACATTTGCAATGTATGAAACTCTACAATAGATTTGACAAGTGACTTGGATTATAAGCAAATGAAGTAACGTTCTATCCATTTGCAGCTGATGTGCAGTGATATACCCTAAGTGAGAAGGGCTGTGAAAAGAATAACACAGCTACTTCGATCGCTCTATAGACCAAGCACAATAAGTGTTGATTAATGTGAGATTTATTGACGGATTATGAACCAAGAAGCCAAGAGGGTGGCCAGCTGGTCACTGCCTAATGTTTAAATTGCAGCACCCCTAATGATTTTCACTTTCCTTTAGCACATTTCCTGTATTCCCATTTTAAGTCACTGTAGTAATAGATTTTCTACCAGTAACCTTTACCTACTCTTTAGCCATTGAAAGAGCTGCTTATTTAGGCACGAATTCTAGATATTTCCCCTAAATTTTTCTTGGCTTTATTTCTTCCCATTATGCCTTTTAAATAATAAATGTAATTACTGGTTCTATAAGGTTTAATATTTAAAATATTCTCATAGTTGTGAAAAAGTCAGTCCTTACCACATCCATGAAAGGTAGGCCAACTCTGTTCTTTTGTCTACTTCAGGCGCCTTCCTGTCAAAAATCAAAACATCATAAACTCCTTTTAATGCAGGAATATATGCATATTTTGTGTATCCTCAGTAGACCAAGATGTAAGTCCTAAGGACTTAATCCATGTTCACCCATAACTGGGACATGTGCTACAGTACTGCTGAACATATGCTCTTTAGAACAAGGGATTCAGTCTTATTTTATTAAGCTTGGATGTAATACATAATACATTTCCATACACACCTGGGCAATCAAAAGAAAATTGATGACTAGGAGTAAGGTAAGTAAAATATACTCCCTCCTGGATTCAAAGTGATCATCTAATTGAGGCAAATTAGCTTTTCCAGAATTTGCTTATAATAGAAAATGTAGCTCCTAAAAGGCTTAATGAAACTGAATTGGTACCCTTTTGAACTAAATTATTCCTTCAGAGAGCAAAATGGTCTTCCTGGAAGTAGCAAATTACCTTCAACATCTGAGCACTTTACCTCAGAGAACGAGGACCAATTTGCTCTGGGCATCCATTCTTCAGTTGCCCACACTCTTCCTGTACAAGGAATCTGCCATTGTAAATCATTTGTCTGCCACTGCTTAGGTACCTCAAAACATACCCAAGGTGTTCACCTCCTTACGGGGCCATACAGGAATGTTAACTCTCTTGAGGACAGGGATCTGCTCTTACTGGGAGATTCAGATTATGGTCATTAAAATAGCATGTTTGTAACAGGCTTGACATTTAATTAAGGGAAAATTATTGCTTGCTGTGCCTCTAGCATGATTCCCCCTTCTTTGGCAAGAACTGTTTGGGGGAATGGGCTACTCCTGTTAGTTGAATTCACTCCTGACCCCTTGAAAAGCAGTATGGATCCAGATAATCCCTTCTGTTAGTCTTCTCTAAATGTTAACAAAGGGCCTCCCTTGATTTTTTTCAGTGTAGTGATAAGGTCTTATTTCTTAATTTAAAAAAAAATGGCTAAGGGGCGGGCACTGTGGCACAGTGGGTAAAGCCGCCACCTGCCATGCCAGCATCCCATAAGGGCGCCGGCTGCTCCACTTCCCATACAGCTCTGTTATGGCCTGGGAAAGCAGTGGAAGATGACCCAAGTCCTTGGGCCCCTGCACCCGCATGGGAGACCCGGAAGAAGCTCCTGGCTCCTGGCTTCAGATAGGCGCGGCTCCAGCTGTTGCAGCCATCTGTGGAGTGAACCAGCAGCAGGAAGACATCTCTCTCTTTCTCTCTGCCTCTCCTCTCTCTGTGTAACTGTGACTTTCAAATAAATAAAAAAATCTTAAAAAAAAAAAAAAGTAAAAGCCATATAAACATTGTACTTACTAGGCTCAGCCTCGTGTTGGCGGCAGTGGTGGTGTTTGGAACTGCACACGCAACATCCAGGCCCACGACTTTATATCTACAAGTCTCCTCCCCTGCTGTCCGTGGGCGCGGTGCACCCTGGGATAGGAAGTGATCTCAGAGCCAGGCAGCAAGTGAGGGGCAGAATTCTGCATAAATAGAAGGCGGCGAGGAGCTAGGGTGAAACCACGGGCTTCTCGCCTAGAAACCAGGGGCTTCTCACCTAGCCCCTGGTTTGGAAACAAAAAGGATCCCAGGAAGGATACTTCCGCCATATAACATTTTGTTTTATGGAAAAAAAAATTGTACATTCTTATGGGGTACTATGTGATATTTCATTACGTGTATATATTATATAATGTCCAATCAGGGTAATTATACTTAGCCTTTCAAGCATGTAACATAACTTTATATGAAAAACAACCAAAATCTTATCTTCTGGTAGATATTTTGAGAGAAATGCATAGATATTAACAATGTCTGTACACTAGGCTAATCCTCCGCCTTGCAGCGCCGGCACCCCGGGTTCTAGTCCCGGTTGGGGCGCCAGATTCTGTCCCGGTTGCCCCTCTTCCAGGCCAGCTCTCTGCTGTGGCCCGGGAGTGCAGTGGAGGATGGCCCAAGTGCTTGAGCCCTGCACCCCATGGGAGACCAGGATAAGTACCTGGCTCCTGCCATCAGATCAGCGCGGTGCGCCGGCTGCAGTGCACCAGCCGCGGCGGCCATTGGAGGGTGAACCAACGGCAAAGGAAGACCTTTCTCTCTGTCTCTCTCTCTCACTGTCCACTCTGCCTGTCAAAAAATAAATAAATAAAAAAATAAAATAAAAATAATGTCTGTAGTTACTGTACTGTGTGGTGGATTCCTGGAACTTCTTACTCCTACCCATCGCCTTATGCATGGATATTCTCAAATATTGCTATGTAGTAAATTCACTATTTGGACTCTTTTTGTGTGTATGCGCTTTAATGTTGCCTTTCCACGTGTTTTAATAAACCAGCCTGGGGCCAACTTTGTGGTTCAACAGTTTATGTTACCACCTTCGACACCAGCATCCCATATGAGCACCAGTTCGATTCCTGGATGCTCCACTTCCAACACAGCTCCATGTTAATGTGCCTAGGAAAGCAGCAGAAGACGGCATGAAAGCTTGGGTGGCTGCCACCCATGTGGGAGGTCTGGATTGAGTTCTAGGCTCCTGGCATCAACCCGGACCAGCCTCAGCCATTGCAGCGATTTGGGAAGTAAACCAGCAGATGGACGATCCTTCTCTCTCTCTCTCTCCCTCCCTCCCTCTCTCTATTACTCTGGCTTTCCAATAAATAATATAAATAAGTCTTCTTTAAAAAATAAACCATCCTTAAATCATTTTTATTGCTGTAACTTTTTCCTGTCACTGGAAAATAGTCCTTATGTTATTTCTTTTTTCAACTTTATTTATTTAATTGATAGACAGAACTCCCGCTATGACCAGGGCTGGATGGGGTACAGCTGAAGCCAGGAGGTGAAAACGCAATCCAGGTCTCCCAGGTAGCAGGAGCCCAATTGCTTGTGCTGTCACTGCTGCCTCCCAAGATCTGCACAAACACAAAGCTGGAGTCAGCAGTGGAGAATTGAATCCTGGCCCTATAATGTGGGTTATGAGTGGTTTTTTTAAAGATGTATTTATTTATTTGAAAGTCAGAGTTACACAGAGAGAGAAAGAGAGGCAGAGAGAGAGAGAGGGAGAGAAAGAGAGGTCTTCCATCCGCTGGTTCACTCCCCAATTGGCTGTAACGGCCGGATCTGCGCCAATCCAAAGCCAGGAGCCAGGAGTCAGGAGCCGGGCCCAAGCACCTGGTTCATCCTCCACTGCTTTCCCAGGCCATAACAGAGAGCTGGATCAGAAGTGGAGCAGCTAGGACTCGAAGCAGCACCCATATGGGATGCCGGCACTGCAGGCGGCAGCTTTACCGGCTATGCCGCAGCCCCACTCCCAAATGTTTTAACCATTAGTGTAAATGCTTACAGTCTTATATTATTTCTTTACCACTACAAGCATTCTATTGCCATCCATGGCATTCATTCCAAATCAGTCCATTCTAAGCCTTGATTTTGTCTTTCTACTGTGTTTCTAATCTAGCAATTCTGTGTTCCCTGTGGTATTTGTGATAAATGCATGCCATTCAATACCAGCTATCAATGTGATGAATGTGCCTTGATCATTAATAAGGATATTAAAGCAAAAGGAGCCCTTTACCAGACTATGTGGCACCTCATGAAAATTTTCCTCATATTATATACTATCTGAAAGTATTCTGACATTGTTCCAATATTTTCAACTCATCTGATCTTGTCCAAATGAGCTTTCCTGATTTTCTTGGCCACGAACAGATGACTCACTGGTAATCATTTCCTTGTTTGACCTTTATAACCTAATGTTTCCCACAGTTCTGGTTTCTTTGGACTTTGATGTCAAGACTTCTCTTCTTTTTTTTTTTTTTAACTTTTATTTAATGAATATAAATTTCCAAAGTACGACTTATGGATTACAATGGCTTCCCCCCCATAACGTCCCTCCCACCCACTACCCTCCCCTTTCCCACTCCCTCTCCCCTTCCATTCACATCAAGATTCATTTTCGATTATCTTAATATACAGAAGATCAGCTTAGTATACATTAAGTATGGATTTCAACAGTTTGCTCCCACACAGAAACATAAAGTGAAAAATGATAGATTTTTTTTTTAAATGATGATGAAATCAGAGCAGACCTATTGTCATGTTTAATCCCAGTGAGAGTCAAGTTGGGAATTGATAATTTCTTTTTTTTTTTTTTTTTTACAGAGGATCAGTTTAGTATGCATTAAGTAAGGATTTCAACAGTTTGCTTCTTACTTCATGAAACACTCAACAGAATCCAATCTTCCTCACACAAATGGCTCCAACCGCACAGTGGGCTCCAGTTCAGAGGGCTGCATTTAATTTACAGATCAGTGAATGTCTCTTTCAATAATCCCACACGCAATTTTTAATTCATAATTTTTGCCCTAGTTAAATATGCTTTTTACTGTGACAACTATTTTGTGACTGTGTGACTGCAGCTTACATGACTTCCAGAAAACAGAGTTCACGTTTGTCTCCTTTTGGACCATACAAATTTTCAAGAAAAGCTGCTAGATAACAAAATCTGATTCCATTGTACATCAGGTGCATTTCCTTCCTCACTGGATTGTATCTGAAATGGTAGCACGATGCAAAAAATCTACCATGTCCATGTTTAATTCATTAGCTGACCTTTTAAAACGTAGATTTTGTCATTAAACTAAAAGTGATCCAAACCTTTAAAATACACACAGCAATATTAGACCTATAATAACTCCACACAGAGATCCCTCTTTTAAAAGCATGATTTTGGACTTAAATAAATTGATTTCTCTCTCTCTCTTTCCTTCCAAGTTCCATTCTACTTTTTGCACACCTCTTAGAAGTCAGAGATGTAGTGAATTAACTCCTTACAGTTAAAGGGACTGAGAGACTCTAGGAGAAAGGAGCAATTTTTCCAAATAACTTTTATTGATTGTAGATCTAAGTCATTAAACAGACTTTGCTGAGGCAGGAAGTGTCAAAAATTGTTCCTATCACCTCAGCAACCTCCACCCACTTGTTTGCCCACCCCCAACACACACTCAGTCTCTGGGGTCATTTTACAACTTTCCTATTCCCTATTATGCATAGACTAATTGTTAATTCTGAAACTGTGACCTCCGTGAGAGTTAGGAGCAGGTCAATTAATCTCTGAATCCCCAAGGTCTAGCACAGTGTCTGGGACATGTGTGGGCTCACTGAATAAATGCCTGTAAAGGGATCAGTTAAATAATTAATTGGATTTTAAATGTTTCTGATACTCTTATGCTGCTTTCCAATCCTAAAATTACAGTTAAGGGTGGATAGAGGGCAAAGCCTCACAATCACATTGGCCTAAATTTCCTCAACTTTCATTCTGTCAAAACAGGGGAGGACATAATTTATGGAATGCTAAGAGGTGGCTGATCCAGTTTAATCCTATCTTGCTATGGCATTACTACCTAAATAGAATATGTCCGCATCCATATTTCAATTAAATTATTTTTAAAATTCCAGACTTCCACTCAAGGTACTGTGGTCAATAGGTTACTTAGAACCATTCACAATTGTTTATTGATGCTGGCAGAAAAACAAAGATAAATAGATATACTAAAATTTATAATCATGCTTTCTTTATGGGTTCTACATTTATCTGACAGTAATAATAAATATCCCTCTACAGGTACAATAATATCCAGGGCTCATCAGAAAAAGAATTCTAAAACATTCTCACATCACCAGGAAATGATAGACACATGTAACTGAAAACTAACTTTATTAGAAAAATAATTGCACTGAATTCCAGTAATTGCATGGCTCTAAAAATCACCACAGTTTCAATTACTCAAGGATGGTGATGGAATTTCACCTAGTGAAAATGCAGGAAGTTAACCAAATTATTTATTTCTTTTAAATGGTGGATAACATGAATAAAAGTATTACTATGTTATTTAAATCTAATTTAAAAACATAATTTACATGATGAAAATTGCTCTACTTCTTAATCAGAGTCACTCTGGTGGAATTGCTTTAATAAAAGTTTCTTTTTTATATAATTTAGCTTTCTTATTAGAAAATGGATTCTTCTATCTCCAAATTACAAATCGCCGCACACTTTTAACCTTTTCTCTGATCCTGAAGCTCACATGAGTTGGAGTGAAGAGCGTGCTGCTTGATAACCCCATCGCTTTCCATTTGCATTTCTGTCCAGCATGATTGTCAGACTTGGGTTGTGCTAGTCCCTAATTTAACACCATTACTACACAGTGAGACGGCGTGAAAGGAAAGAAGTGGAACTGAACGTTTTCCGGGCTGCTACCCTTCCCATGGTTTCCCATTCATCAGAAGGCACCCAGCCTCCCTCAGCTTCTTCCTGCAAATGATATTCCTTTCTCATCACCAAGGAGAAGCCAGGGCAGCATGAATAAGATATGCAACCTCATTGAAAAAAAGGCAGATATGCAAACTAAACAGTCTTTTTATAGGTATCATAGGATCACATCAATTGTTGATACCAACCCCTGACAGCATGAAACTGCACGGATTAACAGAATCAAGAATTGCACTTCTGTGAACCCCTTCAGGTCATAGGATCGAACTACTGAAATGTATCTTCGAGACCATTTCATCCTGCCCTCATTTTGGCAATGAGGAAACTGAGGTTCGAGAAACATGACTATTGTAACCCAAAGTCACACAGCCTGTAAACATCTCACCTTGAGCTAGAACCCAGGTCTTTTAACTCCCAGCCCAGGACTTTTTCCACATCACCAGCTTGACTACAATGAATGAAGCAGTGTACTTTAGTGTAACCACTTTATTTTCACCCAGACTAAATCCGGCCCCCAAAAAATCTCATTTGGGTATTTGTCCTCTTTTCAGTACCTACTTAACTTTTTTAAGTACATACTTACATGTTAATGCATTTTATAATGGAAAGCCTTTTTTTCTCTACACCTTATTTTTTTCTACTGGCACCTACCAACCTAATTTCTGCTAGCCTCAAAGCCTCTCTTTCCCACATGTCAATGTCATTTTCACCTGACCCATGTCAGGCCAGATTGTTTGACTGCCCCTTAAGACTGATGGAGCGGTCGGTGCCGTGGCTCACTAGGCTAATCCTCCGCCTTGCAGCGCCAGCCCACCGGGTTCTAGTCCTGGTCGGGGCGCTGGATTCTGTCCCGGTTGCCCCTCTTCCAGGCCAGCTCTCTGCCGTGGCCCGGGAGTGCAGTGGAGGATGGCCCAAGTGCTTGGGACCCCATGGGAGACCAGGAGAAGCACCTGGCTCCTGGCTTGGGATCAGCGTGGTGCGCCGGCCGTGGCGGCCATTGGAGGGTGAACCAATGGCAAAGGAAGACCTTTCTCTCTGTCTCTCTCTCTCACTATCCACTTTGCCTGTCAAAAAAAACAAACAAACAAAAGACTGATGGAGCTGGTAAAATCCTACGCCTAGTGTCAAAATTCATAGTGACCTCTAGAAGGGCATTGCTGAAACAAATGAAAGAAGATGCCACAATGCAGTTAATTAAAAATGCACTTGTAATGAATCCAAAGAAAAAGTAAGCATTTTCAAACATGAACATGGTAAAATATAGATGCTACAGGACTATATGCAAAGCAATTTCATCTTATAAATATGTCATTTTAATTCCAACTAATGGATACAGACACTTTAAAAAATGTAAAGGAACTGCCTGTTAATTGATAAACTCTGCCTCACCAAAGTAGGGCACCGCATATAAGATTCTAGGCACTGTCTTGATTTTACATATTGTGTTAATGAATATATAAAAGGCCTATTTAGGTTTTCATTTAGATGCTTTATTTAAGATGGAAAATTAGATTATGTGTGTAATAAACTGCCGTTGAATTATAATTACACATAAATCATCAGGGTATGAAGTTTACAGAAGTCTTATCAGATAATATAAACAGAATAGTTACTATAAATAATAAAACAATGACAAAGAGCAACTACTCAGAACTGTGTATTAAATATGTCATAACTAAGCAACTTTGTAACACTAACATCGTTAGGTCCCTCCCTCTGTCTATTTCTTTCTCTCTCTCTCTGTCACCTTCCCCATCCCTCAGTCCTCGTCTACAATATTCATTTTGTAGGATGCCTACCAATCCCATTATCCCATTTGCTACAATCCCCCAACAAGGTCCCGGCTGTTGTGTATGTGGTATATAACTGATACCATCCCTCCCACTGAGCCAAAGGTGATTAGACAAGTGAAACATTTGGCCTAAACTGGGTTGATTACCGCCCCCCCCCTCCCCGGGCCTTTTCCTATGCCATAGCTGATCAGATGAAGGCAAATATTTAAGATGTGTTGCTCATATTCTTCCTCTACGAATTTGAACTTAGCAGAGATGTGACTCAGCTTCTGCAGTTCATTTATACTGAGCACATAGCAACTCAGAAGCTGCCAGGAGGCTATGTTTCTGTTTCTGTATTGGCTAATACCATGAAAAGTAGGTCTCCAGAGAGAGAATCGGAAGAGAGAGCAGCTGCCCGGTCACTTGACAGCTTTCTAGGTATGGTTTCCAGTTGGCCATGAAGCTCAAACAGCCATCTTCAACTTCCCTGAGATAAGGTTTTTTTACAATAATGCCCCCATTTTCACTTACACTGGTTTTCATGGACTTGTGTTATTTGCAACTAAATGCATGATAACTAAGAAACTTTGGATCTTTTCCTTTGCCTCCTATCTTTTTCATACAAGCATGCAAATAAACTGGACACACTCATATATTCACATATATACACATACACCCTTATTTAAAGTATAAACCAAGAATTCTAGAACTCCATATGCTATTACTTGAAGTCCCTAAATTTTGTCACGTTTTACCTTTAGTACTAATCTTTATGTCAGCTAAAATGTTTCTTAGGGATTTATAAAAACAGCAGGAAATGAGTACTAGGGATCAGTTTTTCCAAAAGATTTGTAATACATTGGTTCATTTCCCCTCTCCTCACTAAACACTCTCTTAAAAAGGAATCACATTTCCTGGATTAGATTTACTAATATATTAAGTTTACTCATTTATTTTATTTATTGGAAAGGCAGAGCAACATGAGAGGGGTGGGGGAGAGGGAGAGGATCTTCCATCTATTTGTTCACTCCCCAAATGGTTGCAATAGCCTGGGCTGGGTCAGAACGAAGCCACAAGTGAGGACCTCCATCCAGGTCTCCCATGTAGGTGGCAAGGACCCAAGTACTAGAGCCTTCATCTGTGCTACCTCCCAGGGTATGAATTAGGAGGAAGTTGGATAGAAAATAGAGGCAGGTTTCAATCCAGAAACTCTGATATGGTATGCAGGTTTCCCAAGTAGTGTTTTACCCTGCTGCGCCACAACACCCACCCTGAGATTTACTGATATTTCTAATTCTTCACAAGGAATATGTACTTAATGAAATTAATAGCATCTGCGAATGGATAGGAGGAGTGGGAGATGGGAGGGTTGCGGGTGGAGGGAAGTTATGGGGGGGAGCCATTGTAATCCATAAACTGTACTTTGGAAATTTATATTTATTAAATAAAAGTTAAAAAAGATATTAATAGCATCTGATTCCACTATGAAGACTGAATAGATACCTAAAATTCGTTCCGTTTTTATTTTTCAGTCAGAATTGCATTAGCTGAAGCAATTAAGATGTCTGTAGTGTTGGCTATTGTTTCTACTGCAAATTGTCAGTCTTTTTCACTTAGTGCATGCACGAGATTTCTTTTTCTCTGCAAATTGGTGCAAATGGTCTGCTGCTGTGGGCTTAATTTTCACATAATCTTGGCTCTTCTTAAAATGAGTTCTCCATTGGTAAACTAAACTTTTCATAAAGCACCAAAGAGTTCACCATCCTTCTGCCCAAGCTTTGCCATTGACTTGATGCTTGTTCTTTCTTCAATTTGAGCATAATTAATGTTGTTTTGATAAGGATGCTTTTCAAGTTGATTTCTTACCCTTCATAAGACCCCAAATAAATTCTTTTCATATATATTATAGCAATTCTGTATGAATTTATTTTGGTGCAAAGATAAATTTATAGTCCATGAGTAGTATTTTCATAATACTCATTTTCCATGAAGGTTTTGAAGATCCCTCTGCTTGTCAGCTAAATACACAATTCTTAACTTGACTGAGACATGCAAAATGTAAAAGACAGAATACTTGCCCAAAAAGAGTTAAGAATGCAGTTGGTTAGAAAGTCATTTTTAAGTTATATAATATAAGGAAAATTCAC